>NC_048602.1:19794199-20394199 GCF_003668045.3 Cricetulus griseus | reverse complement strand
GTGGCAAATCCCTTTACACGTTTTCAGGTCTTAAAAGACATCAGAGAATCCACACAGGGGACAAACCGTACAAATGTAATGAATGTGAGAAATCCTTTACCCAGAAAGTAAGTCTTAGAACTCATCAGAGAATACATACAGGAGAGAAACCTTATAAGTGTAATGAGTGTGACAGATCCTTTACCAGGAAATTCTATCTTAGAACTCATCAGAGAATACATACAGGAGAGAAACCTTACAAATGTAGTGAGTGTGATAAATCATTTACTCAGAAAAGCAATCTTAGAAGTCATCAGAGAACTCATACAGGAGAGAAACCTTACAAATGTTGTGAATGTGAGAATCTCTTTACCTGTGGCTCTCATCTTAGAAGACATCAGAGAATACATACAGGAGAGAAACTTTACAAATGTGGTGAATGTGAGAAATCCTTTATCCATGGTGCAGATCTTAGAAGACATCAGAAAGTTCATACAGGAGTTAAACCTTACAAATGTAGTGAATGTAACAAATCCTTTACCCAGAAGGGCACTCTTAGAACTCATCAGAGGATACATACAGGAGAGAAACCTTACAATTGCAGTATATGTGACAAATCCTTTATCCGGAAATTCTATCTTAGAACTCATCAGAGAATTCATACAGGAGAGAAACCATACCAGTGTAGTGAATGTAACAAATCTTTTTCCCAGAAATTTAATCTTAGAGCTCATCAGAGAATTCATTCAGGAGAAAAGCCTTACAAATGTAGTCAATGTGAGAAATCTTTTATTCAGAAAGCCAACCTTAGAACACATCAAAGAATTCATATGAAAGAAACCTTATGAATGTAATATCTTTACCTGCCTCTTACATCTAAGAAAGCACCTGAAAATTAATACCTGGGGAAAAAAAGTTTCCATAGGAAATAATGTGTCCTGTGCTTTGTCCAAGCTCTGTCCTTAGCTACACTTGAAGCTTCACACTGGTGATACATTACGCACATGAGAAACTTGTGAAAACATTTAAAATGTTTAATTTTGGAAACCAAGAGGTTATGTTGAGGAAAATTATGAATATGTGACAATGTAAGAAATTTTTCATTAAAACTTATTTCTTCAACCTCAAATACTTCATAATGAATACAACATGGAAAAGAATGAAAAATATGCTTTTGGGTAACAGTTTCCTAGAGACTGAATTGATCCACTCTGAAAGGAAGCTGATTAAGGCCAGAAATACATCCCTCAAAATAACTTCAAGAAATCCCTGAAACTGACAAGATTCAATGTGCTTCCCTCAAATGATGAAACTCAAATCATACCCCCTAGAAGGTTTGGCAAATTGAGTCGCCAAACCCGGATACCCTTTAACCTGTAGATATGCCAGTTTGCTCTGGGTATCCAATATTCATTAGGCATGCCCCATGATGGTTGAATTTTCCTCTGGTAAAGTATTCCTTCCCCATATTTCTGTAAGGAAGGCAAATAAAGCTGACTCAACAAGTTATACTTGGTTCTGTTTTCAGTTGCCAGTTGGGGTGAGCAGATGCATATATATATATATATATATATATATATATATATATATATATATGTGTGTGTGTGTGTGTGTGTGTGTGTGTGTGTGTGTGTGTGTGTTTCATCTCTCCAACAAAAGTGTTTCATGAAACATGACTGAATCCATCCATTTTTTTGTTCATATTTGTAAACATTGGTATTAGAGCAGCTGTACTCAACATGAGGGTTGTGACCCCTTTGGGTGTAAAACTACCCTTTCACAATGGTTGCTAGAAACATAAGAAAACACATTTCTGGTACCTTTGACAATGAGACACTTCCTTTAGCCATCTTCGTGCAGGTTGGCCGACATTCAGATATGCCCACATATGGGCACCTGGAACTGTAGTCGGGGGCTTTCAACATGAGGAAGTTGGTACCACTGTCTCAGAATGAAGTAATTTGAGTCCGGTAAAGTAGGGAAGATTGTACTCTGGTCCAGGATTACTGCCTTAGTGGTACTTGTATAAACTTAAAGGACTGTATAAGTACAGAATGTAGAGAGGGTTTGGGAACCTCAGAAACCTCTCTTCTTTGTATTCTAGGATGAGTGATGGGGGTGCAAAGCAACATGTAAAAATTCAGCTCCAAAACTGTTACTAACAGGAGTCATCTAAACTTGGCTGCTTCTAGGAATGGCTGTGAATTCAATTCATTTTGTTATATACTTTAGATAATCCTAATACTAAAATATCTCAATATTTCTCATGAGACAAAACTCCATAAATATCTTTGCTAAGGACATAACTTCAGCATAATTTCTTGTGTGATTCCATCTATACAAATATGAAACTATGAAGCTTTAAATCAATAATCTATAGAAAGGACAAATGTACATGTCCGAAGACAGCATAGAAATCCCAAAAAGTGTGCTGGAAAATGAATTTAAAGTACTGAAAACATGAAAGAATATTTTGTTGAATGCCTATGAATTTTATTAGAATATTATTGATACTAAAAACAGGAAGACTGAAAAACTTTGCACCTTATACAAGCCATTATGGTATAGTGAACAAATCCATATTATTACATAATTTCTTCAGTTTTCAATACAAGAAGAAAAGTCATATTTATGAGGAAATATTTTTGAGAATATTTTGGCGTTCTCTGCAGTGGAGTTTATTGAGCCAAACTCATGGTTAGTGCAATCTTGAGGAATGTCAGGCTCCTGGTTTCAAATGATTACAGATCATTTCTGTCAGTTGTGCTGTATCTGGGATGTTGAACCTTAGATAGCAGACAGTTGAAAATTAGGACTCTGGACTGCCCATTAACACTCGGAGATTGCAACAACTCTGGAGATTCCAATTTCAAGTGTTTGATGAATTGAAGCCCCTCTGCATCATTTCCTTTGGATCATTATCCTAATTCACCAAACATTTCCAGGGTCACTTTAAGTTTGCAAACTAGTGCACAATGAAAAGACATTTTACCTTGTATCCCTTCCTCCATATTTTCCCTCAATTTGCAACTATTTGTGCATACAGTCCTTGTCAGTATTGGCCACAAGCATGAGACAAGCCTGTATAAAATTGGTCCATGTACCCTGGCAGCTGGGGGTGTGAGGAAGAGTACATGGATAGAGTGGGGTAGATGCAAATCAGTGGGGCAGGGACAGTCACCAAGATCGATGGCAAATGAAGCAGAGGCTCTGTAAGATTGGAACATTCAGCAACAATTATAGAAGGACAAGGTCAAGAGCCAGATTACCGGAGCCTGATGGGAAGTCCTAGAGCGAACTCAGGGATTACTTTTCTAGGAGTCAGACAGGATCGTCCAGGTACAGGGAAACTTCTTTCAGATGCAGGACCTGCTGTGGGACAGCCAGGAGAACTCGTGAGTCATCCGCGCCCTGGGATGGACAGAACCCCAGCGGAGCTCCATGGCTAGGAAATGGGCATTCGGAACTGGACAAGAGGTGTGATCAGTGTCTCGGCTCCTGAGCAGGAGGACACAGGCTCTTAGGTAGTGTTGTGCGTACCCCTCCCTCTGTCAGTCCATTTTAGGTCATATGAAATGGGAAGTTTTTAAATTCTGATAATTTATCATCTGGTTGCCTGTACATTTACAGAAGATAACGTGGGAGAGAATTTACATTATCTCTTATATACAAATAGGTTTTTTTCTTGTTATAATAGCAGTTGCAAAGACATTGGAATTCAAACATATAAATGATTTCAAACTTCCTCTGTTGCACCACTTACCTATTCAAGCATGTGGTTCTATGAGGAACCAGTGCAGATTTGATTGAATTCAAAATATAAGTTCCCCGAGCCACGCAATAGTGGTTGATAGTATTGCCATTTACTAAGAAAATCTGTACTCTACATTAATTTTCCAGGTGATGTGTATGCCCACTAGGATTTTAAGTTCTGCATCCAGAAATGTGTTCCTATGGCAAGTTCTTACTGTTATACCTTACAGAGCTGTGAAGTACAATACGTGTGCTCCTAGAGTGTATCAGGTTACACTGTATTTAATGCAGTAGATATTACCAAAGAATTGAAAAGCATCTTTTATATAACTCTGATGTGGTATCTGAGAAACCAGTTCTAACTGCCTTTTATCTCCATGGCCCAACAAAAGCACTATTCATGTAGATAAGTGGCTAAATTGCTTGGTTGGTGTTTGTTTAGGGCTTTGTTTTGTTAAGTCGTTCAGTCTGTTGCTCCATCTGTCTCAGAACTCACCTTGTAGACTGAGCTTGGGTCTACTTGCCTCTCCCGAGTTACTGTTTGGATTAAAACACAATACCAACACATCTGGCTACAACACTCTCTGATTTATAGAACTTGATGGCATTCCATTTTCAGACTGTGCCCTTCTTTCAGGAGGAAGGGGGATGTCTAGACCAGATCAGTGTGTTTTCTACAGAGACTGGTTGTTGAATTTTCAGTAGTGCCCTTCTTTTTAGTGTACTTAACGTACTTTCAGTCTCTATTGCTCCTTGGGTTTTTAATGAAAACTATTTTGCGCATCTGTGAGCTCAGTGTAAATGAGTCTCGTGTCTCACCGAGTAAAGATAGGAATATCACAGGGTACTTTGTTCTTCTTGTTGGTCCGTTTGGTAGGTATAAGATTTTTTTTTTTTTACTTTTATTCCATGGTAATTTAAGAAACTCAGTATTGTAAAAATATTGTCATCCCATTCATACAGTTACAAGCCAACACTCGGTTTGGGATTGAGCTGTGATTAACAGTGGTTGAAATCCAGTTCTGCCAACTGAAAATGTTCCCTAAAAACGAGAATGCTAATACTGTAACATTGCATGAGAGTTAAGGCATTTTTTGTAGGCAGCCCTGTATTGAGTGTTCTCTTTATTTATGGAGCACAGTGTTGTGTTAGAAATCCAAGGCTTTTTGTAGAATTTCTTTTGCATAGGCTGGACTCACTTAGAAGCCAGACTTATTCACATGTGAAGCAAAAGAAAGAGGCCTGGAAGGTAATAAGAAAGAAAGTAAAGAAATAAAGAAAGGGGGAGATTTAGGTAGGTGCCCTTAGATGTTCCAGTGGCATTGGAAGTGGAATGGGGATGGGTTTTGGCTCAGCAGCTAACAACACTTGCTGTTCTTGAAGAGGACATGGTTGCAGTTCCCACCACTGACAAAGTGGTGACAACCATTCGTAACTTTAATTAGAGTAGCTTAGATGTCTTCATCTGACCTCAGCAGCCACAACAGTCCACATGCCTACAGATACATATATGCCGAAAAACACTGATGAACATAAGCTAAAACACCTTTTAAAAACATAGATGAGCAATTGGGAAATGAGCTTGTGTTTGCCTCAGTTTGTTTCTTTATAAATGAATCTGGATTATTCTACTGTACATAATTTCAAGATTATCCTATTGTACATGTACTGATTTTTTCATGTGAGTACTAGGGACAAATACACTTTATTTGACTGTGTATGTATCTTGTGTGTTCGTATCATTTATATGAATTTCATTACTTTGGTTTTAGGATAGAGTAAATCTAGAAATATTCCTGTATTTGTTTCCTAATCTCCTCACTTCTATTCTTTCTGTATTCCCTATAGATTTTATTTCAATGTCAATCTTTCCAATCCTTCATTTAATAACAGCAAGACTTTTATTTAAAGTTCTAAACTTTGTCTATAATGTGATCCCATTAATATTTCCTGTTGTCCATTTTCATACCATTACTCCGTGGTTTTCTCTGTAATAATTGTAATACATTTTTCATCAACACTTGCATAGTTCTCAAATTTTCATATTCTTTTAGCACTGCTTTGTTGATTTCACTGAAATTGTTCATTTCTTTTGAATCAAATTGTTTATAATCTCTAGGGCAAAGAAAACCCTGACTGATTATGTCACAATGTTTGAATGAGAACTTGATAGCCATTTCTCAGTGTTAAAATGTCACACATATACATATACATATACATATACATATTCCTGTTTTCTGTTGCTGTTTCTACCCATGTTAATCTGTGAGTAGTTATTATTTTGAGAATGTACTACGATTAGACATTTCATATAAAACCACATTATTATAGCTGCATTTTTATGAATTTTTATATTTTGAAAAAGCTGCAAATTGGTTTGGATGGTGACTGTAATAGGTTGGATCTCAACTGATACTGTGGGTCTCATTTCTTTCTGTTACATTTTCTGCAGGATATTTTTTTTTTTTAGTGCAGTTAGTGTGGACAGTGACTAGGCAGAGTGGGAACCTTGGTGCACATTAATTGAGAATTTTGCTGATGGTTAATATTGTGTATCATGGAGATTCTTGACAAAAGACTGGTTTTAAGATGAATCAGTGGGAAACACAAGATATGTGCCAACTGTGATGAGTGCTACTCACTGAAGAGCTGGAACAAGAGATGTGAGTAGTAGGTTTAGTGGGGAAGCATCTCTCCTTTCAATCTGGTTCTTTTGGAAAGGATATCAGGCATATTTAAAGAACAAAAGTAGTAACACCTACATAGTAAAACAGTGAAAGAATTCCCCATCTGTTATTGAAAGGTTGAATGTTCGGGCTGTCAACTCTATGAAGTAGCATCACATGGCAGCTCACTATAGTACCTGGCTAAAATGTGAAGGGTTTGGGGTCTACCATGGGAATCCAGGTGCATAATATATCATGTAGTGTACATAAGATATGCAAATGAGCACTCGTATCCATGAATAAAATATTGTTATAAAGAAAGAAATAGAAACATCTCCATGGCAGCTTTAAATTTCTCCATATGTAATACATAATTTCAGGGAGAGAGAAAAACACTGAGTGGAAGCAGCCTTCTTCCTCCAAAGGGAATAAACAGAATAATGTAACTAACAGGGAAATTCCTTTACATTTGAAAAGTGATGGTTTATGTGCAGCACCACGTCAAATCTCTCTAGAAGTTTCTTCCTAATATATTCCACATAATGCAATACAAAGGTGGTGAGAGCAGTGCTTATGCCCTTTCTGAAAAATAAGACAAAAGGAGGAAATAATAATCTATTTATTGAAGACATAATACAGAGCATCGAACAGAACCCCTTCTGAGACAAATACAGTTCATGTGTCAACAGACACATCATCACTGTGTGAAATAAAATGGCAAAAAACTAGACTACTGAAATCTGCATCTCCTTACAGACACATCTGTCTTAATCAAGAGCCAGCAATGTATTCCTCCCAACATCTGTGAATCGCTGGTGCTGTAATACTATTAAAATTAAAGACAGTGAGTCCATTCTAATTTTACTTTTGTATTAATTGCTCACTGATGTCAGTGAAAAGGTCCATGTATTGCCTGTATGCATTCATAAGCATGCTTCTGAAAACACTTCATACCTGAACTGCGTTCTATTTGACACATAAGATCTTCCTTCCTCACTAATATAAAAGAACACAAGTCCATTCTATGTAGAAAATAGACATCCATATATTTCTTTGAGCTTCATTTACAAATAGATTCTCTTACAGAATTGCAGATGTTAAACTCAAGAAAATTTATGTACTCATGTTAAAAAATTGAGAGAAAATGAAATGGGTAAAGTCTCTGCTATGTTAGCAAAACACCTGACACTTAATATTGTTTATCAGATGGGGGAAAAGAAAAATCATAGAAAATAAGCAATATATATATATATATATATATATATATATATATATATATTTGCCACAGATAAAGAATTAAAGTCTTAAATGGTTTCATTAATAAAAAATAACTTTCAAGAAATGTGTACATGACACATCTAGGATTAACACTAAATAATGGTGGATTCATTTCTATAATGAAATTTTCTAGGCACTCAAGGAAAAAACTTAAAAATAATAGTACACGAAGAAATGGATTCATGCACCCTGACAGATGAATAAAATGAAATATAATTTGTATTAGTCAGGATTTCTACTGCTGCTATGAAACACCATGACAAAAACAGCAAGTCAGGGAGAAAATGGATCATTTGGCTCACACTTCCATATTACTGTTCATCTCTGAGGGAAGTCAGAACAGGAACTCATGTTTCTGGTTGTGAACCTAGCCTTTAATGGTTGAGCTATCCCTCCAGCCCAGAACAGGAACTCAAATAGGGCAGGAACTTGGAGGCAGAAGCAGGAGTAGAAGTCATGGAGAGGTAATGCTTAGTGGCTTTCTCCATGTAGCTTACTCAGCCTAGTTTATTGTAGTTTATTGTAGAATCCAGAACTACCAATCCTGGGATGGCATGATTCATAATGGGCTGGGTCCTCCCTCAAAAATAATTCATTAAAAAAATACCCTACAGCCAAATCTTGTGGAGGCATTTTCTCAATTCATATTCCCTCCTCTAAGATAACACTAGATTGCATCAAGTTGACACAAAACAATCTTGTACATGATTATATTGCTAACAGCAACTAGCAGAATTGATGCAGTTCCATAAGGCAAACAGTGATATTTTCTAGAAGCGTAGATGCGGAGTCACTTGGACAAGGGAGAGCTACAAATATCAACTTGGTGGTATCACAGTGTCGGACCACACATCATGATAAAGAGGCACATGGACGAAAATAGTAGGGTATTACACACTGTTATGATAAATCTTTCCACCACCCGCTTGAGTTCTGCCCACCACATGGATGGACAAAATAATACAGAGACTTATATTAGGTACAAATGCTGCTTGGCCAATGACTAGGATTTCTCATCTGCTAGCTCAGTCTTAATTATCATAAATCTATATATCTTTAATAAGACTTATCAGATATCTTCTGTTGGCATCCTCATCCCCGGGATCACATGGTGGCTCTGAGCAGAGAGCAGGAGGAAGATCAAAGGGGAAAGGGACCACTTCCTGCTTGTCCTTGCTTAAATATGAGTCTCCCTGCTATGTCACTTCCTGCCTGGATAATCACTTCTTTACTACATTTCCCAGAATCCTCCTTGACTCCTAGTCCTGTGTAACTTGCTGCCTCATTGGCCAAACAGTACTTTATTCAACAATCAATAAGACGAACATACACAGAAGTACATTCCCATCAACACATAAAGAAATTCATAGGATATTGAACAGAACAGAGATCCCAGGAAAACCAGAAAGCAGGATGGTAAAGTAACCCAAATACAATGAAGAGGAACCCAATGCAGAGGAACCCAAGAAAAGAGAGAGCCCTTTCAACAAGCTGCTGGGAAAATGATTATTCATGTTTGGACAATTAATATTATATGCATATCTCTCACCCTACACAGGAGTCCAGACAAACTATATCAAGACCTTCCTGGAAATTTTGAAATGCTATTCGTGCTAGAGAAAAACATAATCAAATACTTAATTTATTATGTGCACATTAGAAAAGTACACTTAGACTGAATGATAGCTAAGAAACTGACATAAATACTTTCCATTTCTTCACACAAGGACTAAATATATACACTCACCAAAAATGCTTCTTAATGTAAACATATGACATTCAAAGTATACACAAAGGACCTTGGGTGGGAACAAGAGCTTTCAATGCAGTTGGGAATAGAGAAAATAATGGATATTGGAAGATTGGCAGTGGCTGTGTTGCCACACTCAGTTGACAATAGTTACCCTTATAGGAGGAAGAGGCCCCAAAACTGTGATGCAGCCTTGAGTCACAAGTGCCTTATGAATGAAAAAATTAGCACTGTGTTCTTCATATGACATCATAAGGCAAGGATATGAAGTTTCAAATGACAGTATCAGCAGTTTACATCTCGGGAAGAGGATGGTTCTCATACTTATAAGAAGATGTTATTTTATCTGAATAAATATAAAAATCTTTGTCCAATATGTACACAAAACAACAACCGCAGATCACACACTTCCTCAAAAAAGATTTCAAGGCCTCTTGAAATTTCCAAAAGTGCTCATTGCTACCAGCCATACTAGGTAGTAAGAAACACTAAGTGTTATTGAGTTTGTGATTCCTAGAAAAAAACATAGACTCAATACAGTTATGATTAAAAGATTAATTGGTTACTGGCTAGCAGGATGAATAATCTCTGAGCCAAATTTGAGAGTGCTATAAAGAAGGGAGTTTGTCCCCTTTCTTCATGTACAGCTCCTTTAAACAGACAAGGACTTGTTAAGTTTCTTCATGGGGGTAAAAAAGTACTAGTAGTCATATAAGTTAAGTTTGCCTTTCAGGAGTTCTACCAATGAAATACTGGGTTTGTGTTTCCCAGGGAATTTTAAGGTATGTTTCTAAGGTGACTGGTTTTATAGTATTCACTCTATTCTGCCCGACTTCAAAGTTATGAGTTTAAGTTGATAGTCTTTAGGTTTCAGAAAAAAAAAAACCTGTAGTTTAATCTGAAGTGATAGCTCAGGTTGCTCAGATAGACTGAAATCACTCATGACTTTCAAATTCTAGAGCCATACAGAGAATCATTCTCAAAAAACAGGACTCATGCACTGAAACTTAGCTACTGGGCCACAGATGCACTCAGAGGAGATAAGCAGATCTCAAGCCTGCCCAAACAGGCCCCCTTTCATCATTAACAAAGCACCAACTTAAAGAAAGAACAGGGATGAAAGCAGCCCAATATATGCCCTACTCCCAGATATGCCTCTCCCAATGTAAAATAAAAGACACATGGGAATATCAACACAGCATGACTCAAAATGCCACAGCCATGTGCTCAGTGAGAGCAAACTCAATGACATATCAAACAAAGATTTCAAAGAATTGTGATGAGAATGTACCATAAAAGGGGGCACCAATCTCTTTCTGGGGCAATTTAGTGAAAATCCCAACCACTTGCACATAAGGGATGTATTTAGGATGTGACAGAAATTCAATAAAGATATTTTTTCAAATGGAATATAAATGGTGACACATACCTTTAATCCTGGCTTACTGGTTTTTTGTTTACAGGTTTTGATTTTCATCTGAGTTTTTGTAACATTTTCTTTCTTTCTCATATTTATTTACTTATTTTTGTTTTTTGAGACAGGGGTTCCATGTGTAGCTTTGGAGCCTTTCCTGGAACTAGCTCTTGTAGACAAGGCTGGTCTCAAACTCACATGGGTCTTCCTGTCTCTGCCTCCCAAGTGTTGGGATTAGAGATATGTGCCACCACTGTCCAACTTGTTTCTTTTTTTTTTAAAGAGAGAGAAAAACACGTTTAGTGCATAGGGATTCATGGACTTTTGGAGTGTTTGGGAGGTTATAAAATTGATCAAAATATATTGTATGAAAACTACTTCAATAAAATGTACTGGTAGAAAATAAGAAGGAAATTGAAGATTTCAGATGATGGAAATATGTCTCATGCTCATAGATTGGTTGGAATAATACAGCAAATATGACCATCCTATTGAAATCAAACAACAGATTAAATCCCCGTCAAAATCCCAACAGAAGCGCTTTTTTTGCTTCTGTTTCTTTTTGCAGCCTGGCTATCCTGTAACTCACTTTGTAGACAAAGCTGGCCTTGAATTCAGTGATCTGCCTGCCTCTGCTTCCAGAGTCCTGGGATTAAAGGTGTGTACCACTACTGCCAGGCACCTTCACAGGACATAAACAGATAATATTCAGCTTCATAAGGGAAGACAAAAAACCCAGGATAACAAAAAAACAAACCCGAATAATAAAAGAACTCTGGGATGTTGTGCTACAAAGATATAACAATAAAAACAGCACGGCATTGGGGAAAAAAACACATTGTTCTTGCGCTAAAAATTAGTTAAAGAGTCAATAATTGTTGGGCTCGAAGGTTTTAGCCTCAGATCCGATACTTTCACATACAGGAAGAGAGAATGAAGTGGTTTGTAGGCTGCAGAAGACAAAATGGAAGTGTGCTACAAAATTCTATAAATGACACACATTCTCCAAACTCTGCTGTATCAGTGAATGACACTGAAACCATGGTTGGATCATTATGATTAATTGTCTGGGTAACATTCATTTCTCTACATAAAAATGTAATGGTTTATTAGGAAAAAAAAAACTTCACAGATGATTACAAAAGACTGCGTTTCCCAACACTGTATGGAATGCCTTTTCCAAAGTCCCACATCCCATTTTGTAGCTGCAATTCAAGCTGAGTCCCTGCCTGATAATCAGGATGGGATGCTGTTCTAATCCAATCATGGCCCAGAATTCTCATATCTCAAACTCTAAGCCTCTCATTATGCAAATTCTGCAGTTTGGCTCACAAATTTACACACAGAAATTCCAGGAATGGTATAGATTATCCACAATCAGCTCTGGGATGTTCAGAAATGGTTTCATGCAATTGAGTCTTGCTTGGGAATGATTTTGGACACACGGATTGATCTTATTAAGATAAACAGTCTTTAGAAGACAAAGTTTTCTTCCCCACTTAGTTGAAAACAAGCTCCCTTCAGTTCCTTTTTCCTTTTGGGCATCATAGACTGTGGAGAGCTGCGATGCGTTGCGTCTTAAAGATGGCGCCGGTTTCCGCCTTCCACCATCCCTAGGGTGAGCGCTCTCTGGAATAAACAACTCCTTATTTGGCTTGGTCTAAGATTCAAATTTGCATCAGCAAATGCGAGCCTATCCGCCTTAGCCACGTGGCGTTCTGGGGTTGGCTGGCAAGAGTGCTTTTAAGCTGTGGGCTGGCTTTCCCCGGGGTCAGAAGATTGTTTAAGTTTCCTGAGTAACCTGCTTAAGGAAGAGTCTCAGCGTTGAGTCTTCCTTGCTGGTCGAGGCGGTCGCGACAAGTGGTGGCCCGTACGGGGAATTCCTCCTCTGAAGAGACTCAGAACCTTCTGCAGCCAGGGCAGTGCACTGGTAAGTCCCAGGTAAGAGGGTTAAAAATTAAGGGCCCTTGAAGAGGCAGGAAAATCTACGAACCGCCACTAGAGCGGTGATGAAGTTTTCCTTTCTCCGTAGATAAAGAGAAAAGGGGGGAAAATTTTTTGTGCTGTGCTAAATATGGGTGCATCGATCTTGCACCCAATTTTTGTGGCCCTAAATGAGTTGCTTCGATCGAAGGGCTTAAAACTAAAACAAAGCACCCTAGATATCTCAGTTTCTATTACAGAATTGGTCATCCGAGTTTGAAGACACCATGAGAGAACTCAGGATGGCTATCGTGCATGTGAATTCCACCCGAATAGACCTATCCCTTGCGAGCGGCCTGACTTCCTGGTTGAACTCCGCCATGGATCATTTGAAAGAGTGGGCGGGCATGGGAGTGTTAGCAGGCCTCTTGATTATGGTCTCCCTGGTCTGCCTGTGGTGTATATGCAGGATTAGGGCTATGCAAAAGCGCGATGCAGCTATGATTATTCAAGCCTTTACTGCCATAGAGGCAGGGCAGTCCCCCCCAGGCCTGGTTGGCCACTATTAAGAACTAAAATGCTCTCTTAAGCGGGGTGCGAGGCTAAGCACTGCACGAGGGTTTGCCTGTATGCGGCTAGGCTGCCCTCAGAAGACAAGCCCGATTGCATGAAGATTGTACCCAAGATCCTTCCCCTGGGGAAATAGGTACGGGATGGGTTTGGGTCACCGCAGGCGTAGAGTTTGTGGGTGTCACCAATACATTTTCCCATGTTTGCACACCGGGGATCGGGCTTCTATCTTCACCCACTCTGTTTTTTAATAAAGAAGGGGGAACTAAAATTACATATTTTAAAAATTACATATTTTTGTTGTCATTTTCAGCATTATAAAGATTTTTATTATTTGCTATTTCACCTGGAACACTTATTTTTCTGATCTTTTTATTTAAATTGGAAACAAGCTTGTTTTATATAAATCCCAGATCACTCTCCCTCCCTTCCTCCCCTGCCCCCCAAAGACCCACTGTCCCATCCTCCCCTTTCAACTGCCGAGGGAGGGTGAGGCCTTCCACGGGGAAATCTTCAAATCTGTCATATCATTTGGAGCAGGGCCTAGCCACTCCCCCCCCCCCATGTGTCTAGGCTGAGAGTATCCCTTTATGTGGATTGGGTTCCCAAAGGCCGTCATGTACTAGGGATAAATACTGATCCATTACCAGAGGCTCAATAGATTGCCCAGACCTCCAAACTGACATCCACATTCAGGGGGTCTGGAAGAGTGCTATGCAGGTTTCCCAGCTATCAGTCTGGGGTCTATGAACTCCCCCATGTACACATCAGCTGTTTCTGTGGGTCTCCCCAGCATGGTCTTGACCCCTGTGCTCATCACTACCCACTCTCTAAAACTGAATTCCAGGAATTTGACTCAGTGCTTAGCTGTGGGTGTCTGCTTCTGCTTCCATCAGCTACTGGATGAAGGCTCTAGGATGGCATATAAAGTAGTCATCAATCTCATTGTAGGGGAAGGCACTTAAGGTAGCCTCTCCACTATTGCTTAGATTTTTAGTTGGGGTCATCCTTGTGGATCTCTGTACATTTCCCTGGTTCCTGATTTCTCTTTAAACATATAATGGTTCCCTCTATTATGGTATCTCTTTTTTTGCTCTCGTCTATTCTCCCCTGACTCGATCTTCCTGCTCCTTCATGTCCTCCACTCCCCCCCTCTTCTCCATTCTCTTTCTCATAAATCCCTCTCCCCTCCCCCCACACTCCCAATTCCACAAGGAAATCCTGTCACTTTTTCCTTGTCCAGGGGACCATGTATCTCTCTCTTAGGGTCCTCCTTGTATCCTTGCTTCTCTGCCTGTGTGGATTGTAGCCTGGGAATCCTTTGCTCTATGTCTAAAATGCATATATGAGAGTGTATATACCATGTTTGTCTTTTGTAACTGGGTTACCTACTCAGGATGATTTTTTCTAGATCCATCCATTTGCCTGGGAATTTCAAGATTCCATTGTTTTTTTTCCTGATGAGTAATACTCTGTTGTGAAAAAGTACCACATTTTCTTTATCCATTCTTCAGGTGAGGGGCATCTAGATTGCTTCCAGGTTCTGGCTATTGCAAAGAATGCTGCTATGAACATAGTCAAAGAGATGTCCTTGTTGCATGAATGTGCACCTTTTGGGTATATGCCTAGGAGTGGAATTGCTGGATCTTGTGGTAGGCTGATTCCCGTTTTCCTGAGGAACAACCATACTGATTTCCAAAGTGGCTGTACAAGTTGGCACTCCTACCAGTAGTGGAGGAGTGTTCCTCGTTCTCCACATCCTCTCAAGCATAAACTGTCATTGGCATTTTTGATTTTAGCCATTCTAACAGGAGCAAGGTGGTATCTCAGAGTTGTTTTGATTTGCATTTCCCTGATGGCTAAGGATGTTGATCACTTCCTTATATGTCTTTCAGCCATTTTAGACTTCTCTATTGAGAATTCTCTATTTAACTCTGTACTCTAATTTTAATTGGATTCTTTGGTGTTTTGGTGTCTAGCTTCTTGAGTTCTTTGTACATTTTGTAAATCAGTGCTGTGTCAGATGTGGGGTTGGTAAATATCTTTTCCCAGTCTGTGGGCTGCCATTTTGTCTTGTTGAGTGTGTCCTTTGCCTTACAGAAGCTTCTCAGTTTCAGGAGGTTCCATTTATTAACTATATATCTCAGTGTCAGTGCTACTGCTGTTATGTTCTGGAAGTAATCTCCCGTACCAATTAATTCAAGGGTACCACCTACTTTCTCTTCTAAGAATTTCAGTGTGGTTGGGTTGTGTTGAGGTCTTTAATCCATTTGGACTTAAGTTTTGTGCATGGCAATAGATATGGATCTTTCTGCAATCTTCTACATGCCAGCATCCAGTTATGCCAGCACCATTTGTTGAAGATGCTTTCTTTTTTCCATTATAGTTTTAGCTTCTTTGTCAAAAATCAGGTGTTTGTAGGTGTGAATTCATATTAGGGGTTTCAAGTTGATTCCATTGGTCTACCTGTCTATTTTTGTGCCAATACCAAGCTGTTTTCAGGATTATAGGTCTTTAATAGAGCTTGGGATGGAAGTCAGGGATGGTGATGCTTCCAGAAGTTCCTTTATTGCACAGGGTTGTTTGGCTATCCTGATTCTTTTGTTTCTCCATATAAAGTTGAGAATTGTTCTTTCAAGGTCTGTGAAGAATTGTGCTGGAATTTTGATGCAATCAGGGATTGCACTGAATCTGTAGATTGCTTTTGGCAAGATTGCCATTTTTAGTATGTTGATCCTACCTATCCAAGAGCATGGGAGGTCTTTCCATTTTCTTGTATTGTATTTGATTTCTTTCTTTAAAGACTCAAAGTTCTTGTTATACAGGTTCTTCACTTGTTTGTTTAGTGTTACCCCAAGGTATTTTATGTTGTTTGTGGCTATTGTAAAGGGTGATGTTTCTCTGATTTCTTTCTCATCCCATTTCTCGTCTGCGTTTAGTAGGTCTACTGATTTTTTCAGTTAATCTTGTATCCTGCCACTTTGCTGAAGGTGTTTATCAGCTGTAGGAGTTCCCTGGTAGATTTTTCCAGTCACTTATGGAAAATTTCACATCATTTGCAAATAGTGAAAGTATGACTTCTTCTTTTCAAATTTGTATCCCCTTGATCTCCTTTAGTTTGCTTATTGCTCTAGCTAGAACATCAAGTGCAATAGTGAAGAGGTATGGTACAGGTCCAAGGTTCCCTTCCAGTGGGTGCAAGGGGATACTCCAATGGCTCTCTTCTTCCCATGGATAGGCCAAGTACCAGCATGTTGGCAGACCCTGGATGGGCTGTTCTGCTGCGACTGATTCCCCTGTTTGCAGGGCTCAGGAAGATCAGAGCAGGGCACCAGAAGTCAGGCCAGAAACAGGCCACACCTACTCCTCCAGTGGATGGAGTTTGGACCAGGACACTGGCAGTCTCTGGTTGGACTGCCTGGATGGGTTCCCCAGCACTCAGTCCCCAGATCTCAGGAGTTTCCGAGAAGTGCACTGGAAGGTGGGCCAGAAACAGTCCCACACCTCTGGAACACTTCTTGTAAGACATATTCTTATCCCCAACTCCCTACAATTATGTTCCATAGTTCCAAGTAATCTCTCTTTCTCTTTCTCTATTCATTTTGTTTTTGACCCAAAAACATTAACCAATGCCATCTGTGAGACTGTGGGTTTGGAGTTATGTGTTGGAGGGTCCCACAGAGGAGACACAACTAACGACAGTGATTCCCCTTCTTCTAAAAATCTATCTATGATCACAGTTGAGAGGTAAAGGGTGGGGCCCTGTGAGCCTCACCCCTTCCTAGACTGATTGTGGACAGGGCTCGTCTTTCAAAGTGAATTTTCTGTGTTTTATATAAGAGTACTTCTAGCATGCTTTCTAGGAGACAAAATTGTTTCTATTATTAAAACCACAATGTCACCACTGTGTTAAAATGGCACAGTGCATGAGGAATTCCGCACTCACATACTGAGACACCTATTTCCTTTCAAAGTCCTGAGTTCCTGTGATGTCTTTTCCCAGGTCAATACTGCTACTAGTGTTAATTCCGGATATTTGACTGGCAATGGTGCAGGTATGTGAGGGAAGGATAAAGATGGCCTTTTAGTGTCACTTCATTTGCACAGTGGTGGAAATGATTATCCAGCTCGCAGGATAGCTCTCCAGAGTGAGTGCTGTGTCTAGAATTTAGAATATTTCATATAGAACGTGTTGTTGAAATTTCACGTTAACCTTTTACCTATGTGGAGCATTAATTATTTTGTTTGACTGAGCTATCCAGCTCCTCTACCCTGAGCTATCCACAGGCATTAGCTGGTCACTTCTGGCCCGTGAATCATTTTGTTCCTCTCCTGCTTGATTCACATGCTTTACATGCTTCGAGCCTGGAACATGACTCATGTTGCTGAGTTCTGTGTATCGGTTAGCCTTTACATTGCTCTCCTTGTGTGTGTGTGTGGGGGGGGGGGTTTACAGGTATTGCTTATGATCTGAGCCAAATGCTTTTTATCTTTGTGTTTAAATAGTGTTGGGAAGGGGGCTTGCACATAAGAAGCTAGGGTGCTTGTTGTCTTTTGCGGTGAGTTTTTAACCCAGGAGTCTGCTACTCCAAGATAATTGAGGCAGGAGAGCTTATCTCTGGAGGTCTCAGCGCTCACTGCGGGGTCAGACACCTGGTGCAGCGTCCTCCTGGCTGCAGCTCTGGTCTGTGCAGAGCGGGTCCAGGGCGGCCTGAGGGCTGAGCTGTGAGCAAGGTGAGCAAGGCAACCGGAGACGCAGGGGAGGGGACGGGTCAGTGGGGCAGGGACACAGCTTGATGAGCGGGCTTTAGGTGACAGGAATCTGTGTCAAGAGAGAGAATTGGGAAACTGCTTAGGAAACGGAGCCCGAGATAGGCGGGTTTAGTGGAATCACTTAACCTGAAGCTAAGTGTCGTGGGAGGGGCCGGGAGGAGCGGCTCCAGGAACCGGGCTGAAGTGACCGGAAATCCCTCCATTCGCGGTTGGACCCGGGAGGCCGCGCTGTCCGGAGCCGGGTAAGAGATTTGTGGCCGGGGACCCGGGGTCCTGCACGGTGGGACCCGCGCGCTGCAGAGCCGGGTGCGGAGGACGCGGCGGGTCCGCGGGGACCTGAGCCCTCGGGATCCGCGGTGTCCGCGCTCGCGGGGCGGCCTGGGAAAGTCAGCAGTCAGCAGCGCAGTGGCGGGAACCGCAGCCCGGCGGCCCTGGAAGCTCCCAGGTCAGAGGAGCTGCGGGGCTGGGACCCGGGAGGGAGGGAGGAGCGGGCTGTGCTCCCGAGCTGCTCACAAGGACCCCGTCAGCTCCCGCCGGCTGCCCGTGGGGTGGAGGAGGCGGCGGCTCAGCTCGTCCCCTGCGGCCAGGTGCGCTCGTTTCCACCCCACGAGCTGGGTGCTGCCCCGGGCGCCGGGCGCACCCCTTAAAAGTGTCCGTCTGTCCCGGTCTCTCTGGCTCCTGGTTTGCTCTCTGACCGCTCTCTGTCTGGGGTCTCCGTCTCTCCCGTCCCCATCCGAGACGGCCTTTGCTCTTTTGCTCGCCCTCCTCCCCAGGGACCTCTCCCCCTAGACCTGTTGCCCATGGCGAGTTCTCTTAGCGGCCAGGGGCGCAGCCAGAGCTGCCCAGTTTCCACCGCTTTATCCTCAGACACAGCTCTCAGTGTTCTGTCGATGTCTTTCCGATGTCGTTAACTTTGAGATCTCAAGAACTGTGTTTTACCGTATTGTTTTTCCACTTATTTTACGGTTACCGCACTATCAGTCATAAAATAATTCTTAGAATAACCTTGTAGAGTACTCGCATTGTCAGTTGATTGCCAACAGGGTTCCCTTTGGTCTGGTGGCAGTTCCAAAGCTCCTGGAATTTAAATTCATCCATGCTTTCTAACTCCGCCGTTTTACCACTTGCCTCCTCAACAGAGTGGCCTTTGGCCTCAATGCTAGGCATTCTCAGACAGCTTTGTAGATACAATTATGTAAGGAACAAGCGCAGGTATGGTGAAACAAAATATGTTTTATGGACTACCACATATATGGTTTTAAACATTAAACAAACCTTTACTCCCCATTAGTTTTCAAACTGATATGTATGCAGCCTAGGATGTAAACACAGCATTCGGGAATGTGTCTTCATATGCTGTGTTCTTACGTTACATCTTAGGTCCAGGCAAGCTCAACATGGATGCTATTAGAGTATATCTTGCCTCACTAATTGAAAGTTAACAAACTCACTTTACATGAAAACAAAATTAGAGAGCATCTTTTGAATGCATATGATCACTCACGTGTATCAGAAAAATGTCCCATTTGTTGAAGAAAAGCACTCCGCTCATGCATAATAAAAACTGTTGTATTTTATTTCATGGTTTGTTGACATTCAATGTTGACTGTGAATTTCTTGTAGGAGGAGTGGGAAGGCCTCAACCCTGCTCCCAGGGCTTTTTGTACAGTTCCCCTGTTGAAGAACTGCAGCAGTCTGGATTCTGAGGGTGAGAATCGTTTTGCTGTTTCCCTAGCTCCTCCTCAGAGTGCCTGTTACTCTGCATGTGTGCGAGCTGTGTGTGAACGAGTGTCACATCTCACAGAGTAAAGTGAAATCCTTAGAGAAAGAAAACATTTTCCTTCATATTTTCTCTTTCCTTCACGTTTATCCTTTTGATAGGTGTTAGAATCTTTTATTTTTGTTCCATGAAGAGTCCCAGGGGCTTTCTGAGGACCTTCTCATATACACGTCACACACTGTCAGTCAGTCCTGCTCACCTGTGAATCAGAACGGAATCCTGGATGGAAAAGAGGAGGAGACAGTAGCAAAGGGTCCAGTTATGTTACGAGGATTAAGGAAGGGCTGAAAGGGTTCAAGTTACAGCAGAAATGGGACATGAAATTGGTTTTGCCACGTTCTGTTTCATTAGAAATGATTCTAGAGAATTCCACTGAGAATATGCTTGATTGTCCTATTGTGGGTGTATGACAGCTGCATATGTAAGTACTAATACTCAGAGGCAAATATATGTTTCTTTGACTTTGCATAGGCGTGCTGCTCTTCTTCTTGTATTCACATTGATGGTTGTGTTTTTATACTGATATTAAGTGGTTTCACTGCTACTATTTTAATATGGTGCTTTTTTGTTTTTTGTTTTTTTGTTTTTTATTGCCGTGGAAGCTTCTTGGTTTGTCCTGCACACAGAAATTTTTGAGCACCTTGTCATTCTGTTTGCTCAGGTGCAGTGTCTTTTAGGGGTAAGTTCTCTATTTTCTAAAATATCAGCAGGCTTTTAGATAAGATTTGTTTATTATCTCTGTCAAGTATTAAACTACATCTACATTTTCTTTTGATGTTCTGTTGTGTGCTTTCAACACTTCATGATTCACATTGCTCTAATTTTTTGTGTATTTTGAAATTACCCTCTGGGTTTGATCCTTCTCTCATAGTATTTGAATTCTGTGGTTTCTCAATTTTAGGAAAATCTTAGGAAGATTTTCTCCACTTATACATGTAAAAGAATGCCTGTAAGTTCTCGGTACAAACTACATAGATTCTTGACAGAACATAAGCACCCTTTTATATTCCTTCACATGTTTGACTGAGAACATGCTATCAATGGTCAGTATTCATATATCTTTTTTGCGTTCTTCTCTTCCAGCTGTTGTTGATGTCAACATTCAGAGTTCTTAGGGAAGAACTTTATAAACATTGATCTTTACTAGTTTTGAAGAGGTGTTCCATGTTTAAGACATGGCCACACTGGAACATGCTGATGGAAGTTTGAGAATACTGTGCATCTTCTGTGCTTTGTGGGTGATTGACTACCGGCCTGCTGGTCATTATCGGTTTTCTTTGCTGCCCATGCTCATCTTTCTCAGTTGCGGTAATTGAAGTTTCCCTGCAGCACTATCTTTTTGGTTCCTACAATTCTGTCATTATTGCTTTTTATATTTGGAAACTGTTTTGTGTAATGCATTCTTGCTGATCACATGGCTTTCTCAAAATGGACCATCCGGTCAGTTGTTAATGTTCTTTGTTTTGTGTATTTATACATTCAGCATTTCCTGTGCCCTACCATTGTTATGACCAACCCTCTTCACAGAAAATCTTTAAAGAAAAACTTTGCTTCACTCTTAGCACATTGTATCTTCATGTTTGAAGTAAATACTTTTATAGAAAGTACATATTTTTGTTCATTTACATGCTCTGTCTGCCTTTAGGTTACTTTGGATAAAGGTTTGTCTATCTTGTTGCTTTTTCTCAAAGAACCAACTCTTTGTTTCATTGATTCTTTGTATTGTTTTCTTTGTTTCTACTTTATTGATTTCAACTCTCAATTTGATTATTTCATGGCATCTACTCTCCTGGGGTGAGTTTGCTTCTTTCTGTTCTAGAGCTTTAAGGTGTTCTTTTAAGTCTCTACTGAGACTATTCTCCAGTTTCTTCATGTGGGCACTTAGTGCTATGAACTTTACTCTTAGCACTGCTTTCAAAGTGTCCCATAGGTTTGGGTATGTTGTGCCTTCAGTTTCATTGAATTCTAGGAAGTCTTTGATTTCTTTCTGTATTTCATCCTTTATCCAGGAGTAATATAGTTGACCCATTGTTCAATTCCCATGAATTTGTGGGGTTTCTGTAATTTGTGTTGCTGTTAAATTCTAATTTTAAGCCATGTTAGTGTGATAAAAAACGGGGTTATTCCATCTTTTTTGTCTGGTGAGGTTTGCTTTATTTCTGAATATGTGGTTGATTTTAGAAAAGGTTCCATGTGGCACTGAGAAGAAGTTACATTCTTTTGTGTTTGGATGGAATGTTCTATAGATGTCTATTAAACCCAATTAGGTCATAACTTCTATTAGTTCCTTTGTTTCTTTGTTAAGTTTCTGTCTGGTAGTCCTGTCCAGTGGTAAGATTGCAGTGTTGAAGTCTCCCATTCTAAGTCTGTGGGGTTTAATGTGTGATTTGAGTTTTAGTAATGTTTCTTTTAGAATGTGGGTGCCTTTGTATTTGGTTCATAGATGTTCAGAATTGAGACTTCATCTTGATGGATTTTTCCTGTCATGAATATGAAGTGACCTTCTTCATCTCTTTTGATTAATTTTAGTTTGAAGTCTAATTGGTTAGATATTAGTATAGCTCCACCAACTTGCTTATTAGGGTCTTTTGATTGTAAAATATTTTCCCAACCCTTAACTCTTAAGTTAATGTCTGTCTTTGAAGGTGAGGTGTGTTTCTTGTATGGAGCAAAAGGATGGATTCTGTCTTTGTATCCATTCTGTCAACCGGTGTCTTTTATAGGTGAGTTAACACCATTGATATTAAGGGAAATTAAGATCCATTGAATGTTTTTTCTTGTTTGTTTTTGGTTTGTTGTTGGTACTGGTATTGTATGTGGATTTACCCTGCCTTTTATTTTGTGTTTTTGTACAGTGGGATTATCTATTGCCTATGTTTATGTGAGTGTAGTTAATTTCCTTAGGTTGGAGTTTTCCTTCCAGTACTTTCTGTAGGGGTGGATTAGTGGTTACATATGGTTTAAATCTGGCTTTGTGGTGTAATATCTCGTTTTCTCCATTTATAGTAATTGAAAACTTTGCTGGGTATAGTAGTCTGGGCTGGCATCCATGTTCTCTCAGAGTTGGTAGAATATCTATCCAGGTCCTTCTAGCTTTCAGAGTTTCCATGGAGAAGTCTGGTGTAATTCTGATAGGTTTGCCTTTATATGTTACTTGGCCTTTTTCCCTTGCTGCTCTTAATATTCTTTCTTTATTCTGTACGTTTGGTGTTTTCATTATTATGTGGCAAGGAGACTTTCTTTTGTGGGCCACTCTATTTGGCATTCTATAGGCTTCTTGTACTTTCATTGGCATGTCTTTCTTTAGGTTGGGAAAGTTTTCTTCTATGATTTTGTTGAATATGTTTTCTGCACCTTTGAGTTGGGTTTCTTCACCTTCTTCTATACCTATTATCCTTAGGTTTGGTCTTTTCACGGTGTCTCAAATTTATTGGATAGTTTGTGTTAAAGATTTGTTGGACTTCAGATTTTCTTTGCTTGATGAATTTATTTCCTCTAGTTTATCTTCAGCATCTGAGATTCTGTCTTCCATCTCTTGTATTCTGTTGGTTTTGCTTGCATCTGTGGTTCCTGATTGTTTACTCAGCTTTTCCACTTCCAGCATTCCCTCAGTTTGTGTTTTCTTTATTGGCGCTAATTCAGTTTTCAGGTCCTGAACTGTTTTCTTCAGCTGTTTAATTGTATTTTCTTGGCTTTTTTTTTTTTTTTTTTTTTTTTGGCTTTCCTTGATTTCTTGCATCTTTTGTCTTTTCTTCCATTTCTCTGAAGGATTTTCTGATTTCCTCTCTTATGTTCTCTATCATCTGCAAGAAGTTGTTTTTAAGGTTGCTCTCTTCTGCTTCTTCTGTGTTGGGATGTTCATGTCTTGCTGGTGTAGAGTCCCTAGACTCTGGTGGTGTCATATTGGTTTTCCTGTTGTTGGATGTGTTCTTATATTGTCTTCCCATCTCTTGTTCCAGTGGGTACATTGGGGTCACTTCCTTTCCTGGTGTGTGTGGGTCCGGTGTTCTCTTCAGGTGTGTGCAATTGACTTTGATACTCTGATGGGTTTCAAGTTGGGTGCAGGCAGGTCTGAGGCACTCACTCTCCAGGTGGGTGAGAGCAGCACTGGCGCAGAGATATCAGCAGACTCTGGGTTGCTTGGTCCCCAGGGGTCGAGTCGTCCTATCGAAGATCCCTGGGCAGGGTTTGCCAGGGTGGGCAGATGGAAGTTGGGTCCAAGGCAGGTCCTGAAGCAGCTCCCCTCTGCACTCTTTGCACTCTGTGGGGGCCAGAATAGCCCAGCGAACTCAGCAGAGTCAGAATCCCAGGGTCCTCAGGGAACGATTCAGTCTACCTGCAGATCCCAGGGCGGGATTTGCCAGGGTGAGCAGGCGGAAGTTGGGCCCAAGCAGGGGCTGACGCAGCTCACCTGTGCACTCTCTGCACTCTGTGGGGGCCGGAATGGCCCCGCGATCTCAGGAAAATTTATTGGTAGAAGTGAATTCATCATTGTTTAGCATTATCTCTAGATATTTTGCAAGCAACACAAATGCCATTTAAGGCATTCTAAATTACTTTTCAGATTGTAATCATTAATAAACAAGTGACTTTGTGCGTTATTTTTGTACTTTTCACACAAAGCACTCAGCAAATTTAAGATTTTCCTGTGGTGTGTTTGGCAAGCGTGTGTGTGTGTGTGTGTGTGTGTGTGTGTGTGTGTCTGTATGTGTGTGATCATATCATCATTAAAAAGGAATTTTGTGCCTTTCCTACCTGTTTCTCCTTAATTCTTTCTTATTCAAATTTGTTAGGCTCACTGTAATGCCTCTGGATTCAGAAAGACTGGAGAGCTCATGTGTCTTCCTCTGCTTATAGTTTTCCTGGTGATGCTGTTTATTTTTTCTTTGGACTGTATGTACTGTTGTCCTCCATGTGACACATGGACCCTTTACTGTGTTGAGCTCTCTTCCATTTTTTCCTGTTTCCTTTAGAAGTTTACCACAAAATCTGTTGGCATTTGTCTCATGATACTTCCATTTCTGCAGGGATTTTCATAACACGGGGCTTTTATTCATTTGGGGATTTTAAAATAATATACTGTTGGGTAAAATTGGGGGCAATAATTTATATCCTTGTGGTTAGAAAAGGTTTGCTGGTTTAGTGGGTTGCACATAGTCTGCTAATTTCCAGCTTTCTATTTATTCCTTGTGTAAAATCCTGTGTGTGAATGGCTAATTCCTCTCTGATTTTTCTGTGTAAGCTTTGCCTCTAATTATGATCCACAGTGCAGCTTGAGTGGATGATTTCTGTCATCTTATAAGCTTCTTCATGTACCCCTCCTTCTTGAGGCACTTTAAGAGCTAACGTTTCTGAGTGAAATGATAAGGTTCATAGTCATTTTCTTTTTCCATTTGAAATATATTCTTCCATGCTTTCCTGACTGTAGGGATGTTGACAAGGTATCTGGTATTATTTCACTTTTTTCTTGCCTTTTTGTATGGCTTGGCATTATCCATAACAGAGTTCTATTAATTCTAGCTTTGTATTTTCGACACCTTGATGAGAAATTTCAACAAGGATTCCAGTCTTTTTTCCTGACAAAGAGACGCAGATAAGAAAGAGCAATAAGAAGAATGAATTCTTCTATGGTAGATGCTCCCCAGGTAAGAATCATTTGTAGATTTCTTTTAATACTGTTTTTATTATTGAAGTCATTCAAGGCATCAATTCTCTACTTCTGGCAATGTTATGGAAAATGTTTATTTTCCATTATTTGTCCTTTTTTCCTTCTCTGATACTCCAGTTTAAGTTTTTAAATCTTTCACCTACATAGGAGACACTTTACCCGTTATGTGTTCATTCAGTTTTCTACTGTGGTTGCAAAAAGCTGCAAAATCACACTGATTATACGGCTATAATATCATGAGGCAATTCAGAAGAATTCTTAATTCTTCTGATGGATAAGCCAATACAAAAGTTGTATTTGGCATTATAATCTTGTGACTGAATTAACTGTTTCTTGCCGTAGATTCTCCTGTAACTTATTCCTTTCTACAACAAACTTGGGATTAACTTCCCATATTTTAGCACTATCTGATCATTCACTGGGGATAAATTCCCTCATGCATTTGGAGTTTACTGATTACACTCCCTAGCTATGTGTAAAACCTGTTCTCCATTAACAGGTCCTAGTTTACTGATTACATCCCTTAGCTATGTGAGACCTGTTTCCCACTATCAGGTTCTTTTTCCCCTCTCTGTTGTAATTGCAGAGATCTGCCTTCCTGTAATTATCCTTATTGACTGGCATTTGGTCAGTGTTTCAGGCCCAGGCAAAAGCATCCCATCTAAGATATGGGACATATCCAAGGACGTAGGATTACTACATGCCCAAGATTGTTGGTTCATAACTGCCTAGATGGATTAAAAACAATAGTCATACCCTAGGTTTACCTAGGAGAAGTGATAACATAAACTAACCCTACACTAAAACAGTCTCAAACTTCTTATTTTATTAATTCAAGATTTTTTTTTACATCTTTTTAATTTTTTTTTAATTAAGGTCAGAGCTGGCTTATTAAGTAAGGTGTTGTGGCACATTTGCCCATACGCATATACAAATGCAAAAATAAATGAAATGTAACTTTTTAAAAATTAGGTCAGTTATCAATTGATCATCATCATCTGGTTCTTCAACATCTCTCAAGTAAATTTCATTTAATTTAATTGAAGCAAAAATCTGCATTGGTGATATTGTGGGAATATAGCTGCCTCTCAGAATTATGTATTTAAAGAACACAGAGGTGTTTCATTTGCTGTGAACTTCTGATTATTGTTGATGTTTCAGGCTTTCTTTTCCTTTCCCCCCTCTTAAGAAAAAGAAATCAGCCAGGCATTGGTGGCGCACGCCTTTAATCCCAGCACTTGGGAGGCAGAGGCAGGTGGATCTCTGTGAGTTCGAGGCCAGCCTGGTCTACAGAGTGAGTGCCAGGATAGGCTCCAAAACTACACAGAAAAACTCTCTCAAAAAACTAAAAAAAAGAAAAGAAAAGAAAAAAGAAAAAAAAAAGAAATCATCCATGGTGTCTAAGGATCTAAGGAGTGTTATTTTAGGCAATAGTTACTATAAAGAATGACTAGCACCTTACATTATGTAGTCATTCACAAAGCCATTCCTTGTCTTCCCAGAAAACATCAACAGTGATTTGAGGATCAAAGTCATTAACTGCTTCATAGATAAAGAATCCACCTCATTTTTCCTAGCTGAACTGTGGAACTTTTTCTTAAAACTTTACAGCTGTCGTTTATCCAGGAGTAAAATCAAATCCAGAACTCTTCCACTGGGCACTTCCAGGTGATTCTGAGTCAGTGTTCTTAGGTGGAAAATGAAAGAGGAATTTGATGATAGCTGATTCCTTTCACAAGAATAAACACCTAGAAAGGAAGCCAACTTCTGTTCCAAGTGTCTGTTTTCAGTGCTCCTAATGGGTAGAATCTGGGCTGGCTTTAGCTCAGAGATTTACTGTTCCCATCTGTTTCCTCTTAGAAGATAATGACAAAGGTAATCAGCCAACTTGTTCATCCTCAGGGAAAATTAAATTTTCCTGAAGACATGTGCTGCCACTGAGGCCAGAGCATGGGAAGGTGCCAGGTTTTATTTCTTTTGCAAATGAAACTTAGACCCTCTCTTTGACCTACAGCCCTAAGCAATTGATGCTGAAAGTTTCTCTTAGCAGTTATAGTTTACTGCTCTGTGTAAATGTTATCTGCCTTGCTGACTCTGAGAAACCCAAGTCTCACATTGTATTGCAAAATGAATTACTGTTGCAAGGGTGTATATACCTGTACCCCCAAGAACTGGACAGAAACAGAAAACAGAGAGGAAAAGAGAGAAAGAAAGAGAAGAATAAAGAAACATGCAGAGGGGCAATTGTGTGTTAGTGTCCATTCTTCTTTCCCTCAGATTTTAGTTCCTTTGCTTTTTTGTAGTTCCTTTTTTTTCAACCCTCAACAAAAATTTTAGAAGCAAGGACTTCTAAAGTTTTTGATATGTAGTAACATATCAAATGTTTTTCATTGATGAATTTTCATTGACTTAAGACTTGGAGTTGTGAAAGAGAATCTATTACAAAGGGTGCTGCAAGAAATATATCGGTGGCTATTTTTTTCATAGGATTTACTTGTATTTTCTTATTTTACTGAGGAAGGAAGATGTCATATGCCACATCAATTGCATTTCTGGAATGGTCAGGTTTTCAGAAACAGGCTAATGAATGTGGACACAGCAAATGGATGGACCTTTTCACTGATATCACTGAGCAATTCATAGGAAAGCAGTATTAGAAGAGACTCACTGTTGAAACTTAAGAATAAATATTTCAGCATGTTTGGCTTGCTTTTGCCATAACATTGATGTGTCTGTGAGCAGATGAGCATTTTGCATTGTTCTCCTTTCTCTTTTGCCATTTTATGTCAAACATTAACGATGGGTGTGTTGACACCTGCAATCTGTTTGTCTCAGGAAAAGTTCTATACAATGCTCAGTGGTAAGTTCTCGGTAGATGGTTATTTTCCCTTTTTCTATTGTTTTCTTTTTCAGTATTGCATAGGCAGTGCTCTCTTCACATTTGTACTACATTATGTAGAACGTAAGAATTTCCTAGAGAGTATTGACTTGATGCTGTGTGTAGGCCATCAATTTTCAAGCATAAACAAATATCCTTAATGAATTTTCTCTCTTTTCTGGTGGAGAATGAGGCTCCCTCTCCTGTATTTCTCTTCTCCCTGAAGCTTTGTATTGCATAGGGAAAATTTCCGAAAAGTATGGTGATGTTTCTTTCTTTCTTACCCTCCCCCCTTTGGTTTTTCGAGACATGGTTTCTCTGTGGCTTTGGAGCCTGACCTGGAACTAGCTCCTGGAGACCAGGCTGGTCTCAAACTCTGAGAGATCTGCCTGCCTCTGCCTTCAGAGTGCTGGGACTAAAGGGGCGCACCACCGCGTGGTGGTGATGTTTCTATTTCTTTCTTCACAATAATATTTTATTAAGGTACATGAGTGTTCATTTGCATATTTTTATGTTCAGTGCATGATACATGCCCCCTTGATACTGGAGGATGGCAGCAAACCCTTGTCACTGAAGTCAGGCACTGTAGTGAGCTGCTGTATGTATAGAGAGAATTAAATTAGGTTTCTCTACAGGAATAGCAAGTTCCTTTTACCTCAGAGCCATTTCTTCAGCAACCAGGTTTACATTTCTGGCACACACTTGTGTAAGACAGTACCATTATATTCTCACTTTTGAAAAATGAAGGAATAATCATAAATGATACCTATGCAGCCTAAAATCCTGTTACATAACTAAGCTCAAATATTGAAGAAATAAAGTTGATATTAGAAGTTTCAAATTTTCAATTGAGTCATTGCAAGAACAATAATGAAATTTGCTTTGACAGCAATGTTTGTAATTTATCTGAATGCATTGTCACATATACCATTTATTTACACACATATTTCTAATTATTTTGTAGTGAAACATCAAATAGATTTCATGAAATTGTTATTATCAATCAGTATTGCTTGTGTTGACTTTCACAAAAATTTAAATATTGTTGATGCTCTCTAATTTTATTTTTTAAATTTATTTCATGATTGTCAAAATATTCTCATAAAATTACTCCACCATGTATTTGATTCTATTATTAGGCATATTGGATATATGCAGTGAGGTTATACTTCTTACACTTTAAAGAAAAAATATCTTTTAATTTATGTACAAATTCTGCATTCCATATTCCACCTCTTTGTTCTAGAAAGGGTCTAGCATTGTACCTATGTCTCTTGATCAGAACTGAGCAATTTAGAATAGAGTAGGTGAGACACAGCTGCAGACAGAAGTGATCTAGTATTCATATTTGAACAAGTTCGACTGTTGTAGTCTGTAGAATTTTCAAGCATGGTTTTGCTCATCATAACTTTACTACCTGAGACATGACACTGGGATCCTGTGTAATATTAATGTATACTTCATCAAGCTACACTACTGAATCTGGACCTCAAATGTGTATGTTATATTCTCCAAAACTTTTCTGATTATGAGACTACTATTTCATCTTCTTTTCATAGACAAAAAGAAAAATACAATAAAGTCTATGACTATTTTAGAAAGTATTTTTTGTTAAAATTAAAATTTAGTTAGTTTTTTATATGTCAGATGTGTGTGTGTGTGTGTGTGTGTGTGTGTGTGTGTGTGTGTGTGTGTTATATGCCTCCTGCCTGTGAGGTTCAGAAGAGCACATTGGCTATCATAGAACTAGTGTCAAAATTTGTTGTGTAGTGCCATGAGGCTGCTGGAAATCAAACTGTATTTTAAAGGACTTAGACATTACTGAATCTAAACTGGAGACCACAATTTCAAATGTAATTATTGTGGCAATTCCTCTATCTGCTGTTCAGGTCTTAGAAAATACATGAAAATTAATGAAAAAGAGAGACCATATGAATATAAGCAATGCAGTATGTTATCCTATCCATTATCTATGGAAGAGCAATACTATTTGACTTCTAACCTATTTCTATAGAAATCCTGAAAAACTTTTAGTCATGTCTAATCAATATTACAATAGTATCATATTCTTTATTTCTCTATTAAGTAAGGTAAGCATTTCGTTCGCCTTAAATGGTAAATTCATGATTTTCTATTACAGGGTCGGTTAACATTCAGACATGTAGCCGTGGACCTGTCAAGGGAGGAATGGGAGTGTCTAGACCATGCTCAGCGTACATTGTACATTGATGTGATGTTAGAAAATTATAGCAATCTGGTGTTTGTTGGTAAGAATGCTCTTGTTGATTTTTTGATTTGTCCTTCATGTTTACCTACTTTGTGTATATATAAACTCTGAACTGGATAGGGAATCCTGGGAAAAATGAAATTCTGCTTCCCAACCAACCTTTTTTCACAATGCATTCTTTTATATTTTTCTGTGTTCTCTGGAAGAGTAAACATTGCTATAATCTCTGGAATCTCTACAGCACTCCTATCTAGTGTTTAATGAAAATTTCAAAGTTCAAAAAATTAAATATTCAGAGCAAGGAAATATATTGTAATGCACTTAATAATTAGAATATTTTGGTTTTAATATTGTGTTAAACTATTAAGATATTTCTGATTTTTGAAATTAAAGACAAACTGTTGGTTGTGGTCATTATATCTAGTATTGGCAGAGAATGATTTAAGTTTTTGCATTTTGGTGGCTCAAGCAAAAATATAGGGTGAAGTTCAGGTCAGCCTGGCTCTCTTTCTCTCTCTCTCTCTCTCTCTCTCTCTATATATATATATATATATATATATATATATATATATATATTCTCTTCTTTATATTTTTGACACAGAGGTAGACTGTACAGCTCTATCACCCGTTTTTTCCTTCCTTCTACAAGGTACAGTGTTTAGATAAGAATGGGAAGGTTATTATTGATCCCTATACTTTGGTGTTATTAGATTGAGGCACTTAAGAGCATGCATTTAATGATTGTGAAACATAAAAGGACTCTGTTGACAGCTTTGTCCCAGAGAATTGCTAGTTTACCTGTCTTAGAAAACTTAAGAAAACATCAGTTATTGAATTTATTACTCAAGCATTAATCCCTATTATCCCTAATTGCACTAATTTTCCAGAGACCCATCGCCTATGTGGTCAGTATGAAAAGATCCTGGATCAAGGCACAAAGCATGAGCATGGGAATATCCAAGAGAAGTCTTATGAATTTAGTGAGCTAGACAAAATGATTCTTGAATCCTCCCAATGTAGACCACCTTATGCTACTGCAGAAAACTACAACAAGTACAGTAATGACAGACAAACCTGTCTTGAAACAGTAAACATAAACAGACATAAAAGAAGGAATATTGGAGAAGAACCTTTCAAATATAAGGACTGTGTAAACTCTTTAAATTTGTATCCCATCATTAGCCAAGATCAAAGACTCCACACAGGAAGAAAAGAATACAAACATACAGAGTATGATCAATCTTTTAACTCTAAGCATAAAATCATGACCCAGAAAGACAATCTTAGAACTCATCAAAGAATTCATAACGGAAAAAAACCTTTCAAATATAAGGAATGTGACAAATCCTTTACTGGTGGCTCTGATCACAGAAAACATCATCAATTTCGTACAGGTGAGAAACCTTACAAATGTCGTATATGTGACAAATCCTTTACCCTGAAAAGCACTCTTATAATTCATTGGAGAATTCATACAGGTGAGAAACCTTACAAATGCAGTGAATGTGATAAATCCTTTATCAAGAAATGCAATCTTACATCTCATCAGAGAATTCATACAGGAGAGAAACCTTACAAATGCAGTGAGTGTGAGAAATGCTTTTCCAGGAAAGACTATCTTACAAAGCATCAAAGCATTCATACAGGAGAGAAGCCTTACAAATGTAGGGAGTGTGACAAATCCTTTACCCGGAAAGGTAGCCTTATAATTCATCAGGGAATTCATAGAGGAAAGAAACCTTACAAATGTAGGGAGTGTGACAAAGCCTTTAGGAGGCCCTCATCTCTTAGACTACATCAGCAAATCCACACAGGGGAGAAACCTTTCAAATGTAGTGAATGTGGCAAATCATTTACTCGGAAAAGTGATTTTATAACTCATCAGAAATTTCATACAGGTGAGAAACCTTACAAATGTAGTGAATGTAACAAATCCTTTACACTGAAAGGCAATCTTAAAACTCATCAGAGAATTCATGCAGGAAAGAAATCTTACAAATGTACTGAATGCGACAAATCCTTTACCCAGAAAGGCTGTCTTATAATTCATCAGAGAATTCATACAAGAGAGAAACCTTACAAATGTAATGAATATGACAAGTCCCTTACCCAGAAAAGCCATCTTATAACTCATCAGGGACTTCATAAAGGAGGAAAACCTTACAAATGTGGTGAATGTGACAAAACTTTTAAGAGTGCCTCGTCTCTTAGAATGCATCAAAGAATTCATACAGGAGAGAAACTTGTCCAGTGTAGTGAATGTGACAAATATTTTACTCGTGGCTCAGATCTTAGAAAACATCAAAAATATCATACAGGAGAGAAACCTTATAAATGTACTACCTGTGACAAATACTTTACCCAGAAAGGCCATCTTAGAACTCATCAGAGAATTCATACAGGAGAGAAACCTTACAAATGTAATGAGTGTGACAAATACTTTATGACTCTCTCATATCTTAGAATTCATCAGAGAATTCACACGGGAGAGAAACCTTACAAATGCAGTGAATGTGAGAACTCCTTTACCCAGAAAAGCCATCTTACAACTCATCAGAGAATTCACACAGGAGAGAAACCTTACCAATGTAGTGAATGTGACAAGTCGTTTACCAAGAAAGACACTCTTAAAACTCATCAGAGAACGCACACAGGAGAGAACCTTCAGAAATGTAGTCAATTTGACACATCCTTTATTCACCCTTAGATCACATCAAAGAATTCATACAGGAGAGAAACCTTAGAAAAGTGATGTATGAAGAACAATGTTTACCTGCCTCTGAGGTTAAGAAAACCTCAGAAAAATACATACTAGGTAGAAAAGTTACCATTTAATATAATATGGCATGTACTTTATTCAAGTTCTCTCCTTAGCAACCCTCAAGGCTCCATAATACAGAATCATTATGAACATGAGAAACTTGTGCAACTCTTTAACTAGTGTTCAAATCTTTGAAGACATCAAGACTTTATCCTGGGGAAAATTCTGAACATGTGATAATGCAGAAAAAATTTCATTAAAACATTTTCTTTGTTCAACCTCAACTACTTCATAATGAAGACAAAATGGAGAAGTCTGAAACCTCTGCTGTTGTGTAACAGTTTCCTAGAGACTAAAATGATCCATTCTGCAGAGAAGCTGGTTAAAACAGGAAATACACCACTCAAAAAAGCTTCAAGAAATCCCTGAAACTGACAGCATCCCAGATGTTTAACTGAAATAAAGAACCTCAGACAAATAAGGCAACATAGAAGAGGATTTGTCAAACTGGATCACGAAGATAGGACATTCTTTAATCTATAGGTATGTCTATAGGTCTGCAGTGTGCTGCTGGTGTCATAAGTTGTATTCATAAGTTGTATCAAATGTGCCATTCAAGATTCAGGATAGTAACTGTCTTTGTGTCCCTTGTACTCTAGTAAGCAACTCTATTCCTATATTCCTGTAATTCCAATAAAGCTCGTTGGTCAACAAGTTAAATTTGGTTTTGATTTCAGTTTCCATTCAAAGTGAGCAGACGGCTACATATATTGCATGTCCTAGGATGTGTCTCATAAAACATGTGGTGAACTCATTAACTCATTGTTCCTTAAAACCTGTTGCAAATAGAAAGTTGATAAAAAGAGCAATAATTCTCAACCTGTATCTCTTGACCCCTTTGGGATTATGACCCATTCATGGGGTTTGCCCAAGTTACAGGAAAACCCATGTTTCTGATGAGCTTAAGAACTGACACGCAATTACTCTGTTGTTCTCCGGGCAGGCCTCCTCACATGGCCATTATGCCCACACACAAGTACCAGGAACTGTGTTATTAGGAAAGTAGTTACCGCTGTATTAGAGAGAAGACATTTGAGTTAACTAAAGTATGAAAGATTGTACTTGATGCTCCAGGGTTATTTCCATAGCAGGACTTGGTTGTGGACTCTACCCAAACAGGAGACTCAGGTAGCAGACATGTCTTCTTTTAATTCAAGGAAGAGTGAGAATCAGGTCTGCAAAAGGAAAGATGAAAGGAGGTTGTTGGTGGCACACACATTTAATCCCAGCACTCGGGAGGCAGAGGCTGGCAGATCTCTGTGAGTTCGAGGAGAGCCTGGTCTCCAGAGCGAGTGCCAGGATAGGCTCCATAGCTACACAGAGAAACCCTGTCTCGAAAAACCAAAAGAAGAAGGAGGAGGAGGAGGAGGAGGTAAGATGAAAATACAGCTAAAAAGTTGTCAGGAGCAGACATCACCCAAACTGGGTTGTGTCCCTGAAGAGCTCTAAAACTCACACTAATGCTGCATGAATCAGCTAAACTCCAATGACCCTCAAAATAATACCACCTGTGGAGAAATACTACAGTCTGTTTTGGTGTCCTTGTGTATTACTGTCTTTAACACTATATTCCAAATGCCCCAAGAAATGAACTGAATGTCATTTTGTTTAACATAAGACTAATATTGTTCAAATCCTAGAATATTCATCATTAATGGAAACTCAATAAATACCTGTGCTAGAAAGCCATTTTCATTTTAATTTCACCTGGTACTCTATTCATAGAAATATGACATTATGAAGGCTTAAAAAGATAATAAACAAGGCCGGGTGTTGGTGGCACATGCCTTTAATCCCAGCACTCGGGAGGCAGAGGCAGGCGGATCTCTGTGAGTTCGAGGCCAGCCTGGTCTACAGAGCGAGTTTGAGGATAGGCTCCAAAGCTACACCAAGAAACCATGTCTTGGAAAATAAAAGACAGTAATAGAATTGGAGCCTTAGCATAGCACCTACTGGGAGATGTGAGTGCTGGACCTTTTCCTGCCCCCTCCCCACATCCTTGAAAGCCCTTGAAGGAGGCATGTAAACCTTCCAGCCCACCAAATCTCCAGAGACCTGGGGGCAAACCAAACCATCCAGCATAAGCTGCCATTGGAGCCTTATCACTGCTCCCACTGGGAGAGATGGTCCTGGGTCATCTCCTGCCCCCCCATAGAAGCCCTTAGACAGGTCGATAAACCCATCACACCCACTATATCACCAGAGACCTGGTGGCAGACCAAACAATCCAGGAACTGCCACCATTTGAACCTTGACCCTGCACCCAAGAGGAGAGGCCCCACCTACACCTACTGGAAGAAGAGATGGGAAGATGACAGTATAAGAACACATTCAACATCATAAAGAGCAATATTACACCATCTGTGTCTAGGGGTTCTACATCAACAAAATCTGAACATCCCAACATAGATGAAGCAGAAGAAAATGGCCTCAAAGAGGTCATTAAAGAGGAAATGAAATAAATCCTTTAAAGAAATAGAAGAAAAGAAAAACAAAACCTGGAAAACATGAAGGAAAAGACAAAAAACGAAAGAAATCAACAAATCTTTTGAAGAAAGAAAGCCAAGAAAAAATTATTAAAGAGGTGAAGGAAATAATTAAAGCAGTTAAAGACTTTAAAATTGAATAGAGACAATAAAGAAAACACAAACTGAGGGAATGCTTGAAATAGAAAATCTGGGTAAATGATCCAGAACAACAGATGCAAGCATAACCAACAGAATACAAGAGATGGAAGAAAGAATGCCAGGTGTTGAACATACACTAGAAAAAAAATAGATTCATTGACCAAAGAAAATATAAAGCCAAACAAATCCTTAACCCAAAATATCCAGGAAATATGGTACACCATGAAAAGACCAAACCTAAGACCAAACCCATCTCACAGGAGCAGAAAACATGTTCAACAAAATCATACAAGAAAACCTTCCCAACCTAAAGAAGGATATGCCTGTGAAAGTCCAAGAAGCTTACACAACAAATGGACTGAACCAAAACAAAAAAATCCCCTCAACACATAGTCAAAACACCAAACATATAGAATAAAGAATATTATGAGCTGCAAAGGAAAAGGGGCAAGTAACATAAAAAGGCAGGTCTATCAGAATTATACATCACTTCTCAATGGAAACTCTGAAAGCAGGAAGGTCTTGGCCTTGAATGCCAGGCCAGAGTACTATACTCAGCAAAGCTTTCAATAACTACAGATGTTCCATGACAAAACCAGATTTAAATACATATCCACAAATTCAGCCCTACAGAAAGTTCTGGAAGGAAAGTTCCAACCCAAGGAAGTGTACTACAGTCACAAAAACATAGGCAAGATTATACTACATTACCAAGGACCCCACCAAAAAAGGGAAACACACATAATACCACCATCGACAACAAATCTAAAACTAACAAGAATCAACAATCAGAGGTTATAAATACCCTCTATTATCAATGGTCTTAATTCGCCTACAAAAAGACAAAGGATAACAGAATGGATACAAAGACAGAATCCATCCTTCTGCTGCATACAAGAATACTCCTCAACTTCAAAAGCAGATGTTACCTCAGAGTAAAGGGTTGGGAAAAGACTTTCCTTTCAAATGGACCTAAGAAACAAGCTGGTGTAGCTATCCTATTAGCTTTCAAACTAAAATTAATTAAAGAAATGAAGAATGCCATTTCATACTAGTCACAGGAAAAATCCATCTGCATGAAGTCTCAATTCTGAACATCTCTGCCCCAAATAGGAAGGCACCCACATTTGTAAAAGAAGCATTACTAAAACTAAAGTCACATATAGAACCCCACACAGTTAGAGTGGAAAACTTCACCCCCTCACTTTCAAAACTGGACAGGACTACCAGGCAGAAACATAAAAAAGAAACAAAGGAACTAACAGAAGTTATGACCCAGTTGGGTTTAACAGACATCTATAGAACATTCCATCCAAACACAAAAGAATACACCTTCTTCTCAGTGCCACATGGAACCTTCTCTAAAATCGACTACATAGCAACATAGAAAAACTCAACAGGTACAAAAAAAATGGGAAAAAAAAACACCTTATAAGACCAACATGCTTTAAAGTTATTTTCAACAACAGCACAAATTGCAGAAAACCTACAAACTCATGGAAATTGAACAATGTGCAATTGCACCATTCCTGGGTCAAGGAAAAAAATAAAAAAGAAATTAAAAACTTCCTAGAATTCAATGAAAATGAAGACACAACATACCAAACTTATGGGACACATTGAAAACTGTGCTAAGCGGAAAGTTCATAGCTCTAAGTGCTGAAGAAACTGAAGAATAGTCACACTAGAGACTTAATGGCACACCTGAAAGCTCTAGAACACAAAGAATCAAACTCACCCAGGAAGAGTAGATGCCAGGAAATAATCAAGTTGAGGGCTGAAATAGATAAAATAGAAACAAAGAAAACAATACAAAGAATCAATGAAGCAAAGAATTGGTTCTTTGAGAAAATGAACAAGATAGACAAATCTTTATCCAAACTAACCAAAAGGTAATGGGCAAATTATCATAACAATGGACACTAAGGAAGTCACGAGCATCATCAAGTCATACTTCAAAAACATGTACTCCACAAAATTGGAAATGTTAAGGGAAATTGACAATTTTTGGACAGGCATCACCAAAATTAAATCAAGAACAGATAAGCAATTTAAATAGACCTATAATCCCTGATGAAAGAGAAAGAGTTGTCAAAAGTCTCCCAACCAAAAAAAGCCCAGTGCCAGAAGGCTTCTGTGTAGAATTCTAGAAATTCAAAGAAGAGCTAATACCAATACTCCTCAAGTTGTTCCATACAAAAGAAGCAGAAGGGTAATTGCTAAACACTTTATGAGGCTACAATTACCCAAGCCACACAAAGACAAAAGTAAGAAAGATAACTACAGACCAATCTTCTTCATGAACATTGATGCACAAATCCGTAATAAAATACTGGCAAATCGAATCCAAGGAGGCAACAGACATGTTGTACAACATGATCAGATAGGCTTCATCCCAGAGATGCAGGGATGATTCAATATATGAAAATCTGTCATTGTAATGCACCATATAAATGAACTGAAAAAGAAAACCACATGATCATGTCTCTAGATGCTGAAAAAGCCAAAATCCAGCATGCCCTTATGATAAAGGTCTTGGAGAGATCAGAGATAACAAGAACATACCTAACACAATAAAGGCAATATACAGCAAGTCAGCAGCAAACATCAAATTAAATGGAGAGGAACTGAATGTAATTCCTCTAAAATCAGGACAAGACAAGGTTGTCCACTCTATATCTCTTCAATATTGTACTTGACATTCTAGCTAGGGCAATAAGACAAGTGGATACAAACTGGGAAGGTAGAATTCAAACTTTCAATATTTGCAGATGATCTAATAGTTTACATAAGTGACCCTGAAAAATTCTACCAGGGAACACCTACAGCTGATAAGCACCATCAGTAAAGTGGCAGGATGCAAGATTACATCAAAAAAATTCAGTAACCCTACTATATATAGACAATAAATGGGCCAAGAAAGAAATCAGAGATACAATTACACTTCACAATAGCCACAAACAACATAAAATATCTTGGGGTAACTGTAACCAAACAAGTTAAAGACCTGTATGACAAGAATGTTGATTCTTTAAAGAAAAGTTAAAGAGACACCAGGAAATAAAAAGATCTCCCATGCTCTTGGATAGGTAGGATCAACATAGCAATCTTACAAAAAGCAATCTACAGATTCAATGCAATCCCCATCAAATTCTCAGCACAATTCTTCACAGACTTTCAAAGAACAATACTCAACTTTATATGGAAAAACAGAAAACCCAGAATAGTCAAAACAACCCTATACAATAAAGGAACTTCCGGAGCCATTACCATCCCCGAGTTCAATCTCTACTATAGAGTTTTAGTAATAAAAACAGCTTCATATTGACTAAAACATAGATAGACCAATGGAATTGAATTGAAGATCCTGATATTAATTCACAAACCTATGCAACCTGATTTCTGACAAAAAAAGCTAAAAGTATACAGTGAAAAAGAGAAAGCATCTTCAACATATGGTGATGGAATAACTGGTTGCTGATCCATAGAAGATTGCAGATAGATCCATATCTGTCACCATGCACAAAAATTAATTCCAAATAGACCAAAGACCTCAACATAAATTCAGCCACACTGAACCTCTTAAAAGAGAAAGAGGGGATACCCGGTCACTGTCAAGGCCCTGGTGGCAGTTCTGCCTCCATCCATGACAAGAGGACAGACATCAGAGTATTGGAAATGTTTGCATCTACCAGAAGGGAACCTTGATCCAACAAATTCCTAACACAAAATATCCAGGAAATATGGGACACCGTGAAAAGACCAAACCTAAGAATAATAGGAATAGAAGAAGGTGAAGAAATCAACTCAAAGGTGCAGAAAACATATTCAACAAAATCATAGAAGAAAACTTTCTCAACCAAAGAAAGACATGCCAATGAAAATACAAGAAGCCTACAGAACACCAATAAACAATACAAAGAATCAATATACCTAAGGGTTGGTTCTTCAAGAAAATCAACAAGATAGACAAACCTTTATCCAAACTTACCAAACAGCAGAGAGTGAACATACAAATTAATAAAATCAGGAATGAAAAGGGGGACATAACAACAGACAGTGAGGAAATCCATAGAATCATCAGGTCATACTTCGAAAACCTAATATTCTTCAAAATTCAAAAATCTAAGGGAAATGGACAATTTTCTAGACAGATTTCCCTTACCAAAATTAAATCAAGAATAGATAAGGTTAAATAGACCTATAACCCCTAATGAAATTGAGGCAGTCATCGGGAAGTCTTCCAAATGAAAAAAGCCCAGGGCCAGATGGCTTCAGTGTAGAATTCTACCAGAAATTCAAGGTACAGCTAATACCAAATCTCCTCAAAGTATTCCACACAATAGAAGCAGAAGTGTCATTGCCAGACTCTTTTTATGAGGCATCAATAACCTTGATACCCAAGCCACACAAAGACACAACTAAGAAAGAGAACTACAGACCAATATCCCTCATGAACATTGATGCAAAAATTCTCAATAAAATATTGGCAAATCAAATCCAAGAACACATCAGAGAATTCATCCACCATGATTAAGAGGGCTTCATCCCAGGGACGCAAGGATGGTTCAACATATGAAAATCTATCAATGTAATTCACCATATAAACAGAATGAGGAAAAAAGACCACATGATCATCTCACTAGATGCAGAAAAAGCCATTGACAAAATCCAACACCTCTTCATGATAAAGGTCTTGGAGAAATCAGGGATAAAAGGAACATACCTCAACAAAATAAAAGCAATATACAGCAAGCCGAGAGCCAATATCAAATAAAATGGAGAGAAACTCAATGCAATTTCTGTAAAATTGGGGACAAGACAAGAGGTCTCTTCAGACCTCTTCAATATTGTCCTTGAAGTTCTAGCTAGAGCAATAAGACAACAAAAGGAGATCATGGAAATACAAATCAGAAAAGAAGAAGTCAAACTCTCACTATTTGCAGATGATATGATAGTCTACATTAGTGACCCGAAAAACTCTACCAGGGAACTCCTACAGCTGAAAAACACCTTCAGCAAAGTGGCAGGATAAAAGATTAACTAAAAACAAATCTGTAGCCCTACTATATACACATGACACACTGGTGGAGAAAGAAATCAAAGAAACATCACCCTTTACAATTGCCACAAACAACATAAAATACCTTGGGCTAACACTAACCAAAAAAGTGAAAGACCTGTACCGTAAGAATTTTGACTCTAAAAGAAGAAACCATTCTGAATGAGGTAACCCAATCACAAAAAGACAAACATGATATGTACTCACTCATATGTGGACTTTAGACATAAAGGATTACCAGCCAACAATCCACACTGCCAGAGAAACTAGTAAACAAGGAGGACCCTAAGAGAGACATAATTGGTCCCCTGGAGAAGGGGAAAGGGTCAAGATCCCCTGAGCAAATTGAGAGCACGGAAAGAGTGGGAGGGAGCTATGAGAATGAGAAGGGAAGAAGAGGATGGATGCAGAGGTCATGAGGGAGCAGAAAGTTTGAGTCAGGGGAAGATTAGAAGAAAGGACATGTGATAGGTAGGGTTTTAGTTGGGGGAGTGGTAGGGGAGGACGGGAGGGAGACAGGAACTGGGATTGCCATGTAAAACAATCTTGTTTCTAATTCAAATAAAAAATCTGAAAAAAAAGAAAGTGGGAAGTACCTATAAATTGGTATAGGAGATCACTTCCTGAACATAACACCAGTAGCACAGACACTGAGATCCATAATTAATACATGGGACCTCCTGAAACTGAGAAGCTTCTGGAAGGCAAAGGATACAGTCAACAACACAAAACAGCAACCTGCAAAATGGGAACAGATCTTCACCAAACTCACATCTGACAGAGGGCTGTTTTGCAAAATATACAAGGAACTTGAGAAGCTACTCAGCAAAACACCAAACAATTAAAAAGTAGGGATACAGAACTAAATGGAGAACTCTCAATAGTAGAATCTAAAATGGCAGAAGGACACTTAAGAAATTGATCAGCATCCTTAGCCGTCAGGGAAATGCAAATCAAAACAACTCTGAGATTCCATCTTACACCTGTCAGAATGGCTAAAATAAAGAAGCAGCAAAATAGATTATCCTGGAGAGGATGTGGAGAAGGGGATGTTCCTCCACTGCTGGTGGGAGTGCAGATTGTACAGCCACTTTGTAAATCAGTATGGCGGATTTTTAGGAAAGTGGAAATCAGTCTACCTCAAGATCCAGCAGTTCCACTCTTAGGCATATACCCAAAGGATGCACATTCATACAACAAGGACATCCGTTCAGCTATGTTCATAGCAGCATTGTTTGTAATAGCCTGAATGTGGCAGCGGCCTAGATGCCCCTCACCTGAAGAATGGATAGAGAAATGTGGTACATTCACACAATGGAGAAAAGAAAAAAAAAAAAACAATGGAATCGTGAAATTCTCAGGCAAATGGATGGAACGAGAAGAAATCATCCTGAGTGAGATAACCCTGACACAGAAAGAAAAACATGGTATGTACTCACTCATAAGTGGATATTAGACATGGAGCAAAGGATCACCAGCCAACCCCAGAGAAGCTAGGAAACAAGGAGAACTCTAAGAGACATGCATGGGCCCCTAGAGAAGGGGAAAATGACAAGATCTCCTGAGCCAATTAGGAGCATGGAGGGAGGAGGAGGCAGGTAGGAGAAAGAAGGGGGTAAAAGGGAAGCATGGAGGAGGACATGAGGGATCAGGAAAGGTTGAGTGGGAAGAGTATAGTGGGAGAGCAATCAAAGAGACACCCTAATAGAGGGAACCATTATACATTTAACAAGAAACCTGCCACTAAGGAAGTCTCTAGGGACCCGCAAGTATGACCCCAGCTAAAAATCTGAGCAATAGTGGGGAGGCTGCCTTAAATGCCCTTCCCCTATGATGAGATTGATGACTACCTTAAATACCATCATAAGCCTTCACCCACTAGTTGGTGGAAGCACAAGCAGAGATTCCCAGATAATCACTGAGCCAAACTCCTGGAATCCAGTTGTAGAGAGGGGGGAGTGATGAGGGAAGGGGTAAAGACCATGCTGGGGAAACCCACAGAAACAGCTGGCCTGAGCCAATGGGAGCTCACAGACCCCATTCTGACCGAACCACCGCTCCCCCCCAATGTGTGTGTCAGTTGGGGGCCTTGGGCAGCCTATGGTGCCTCTGGCAGTGAAACCAGTATTTATCCCTAGTGCACATATGAGCTTTGGGAGCCATTCCTTATGGAGGGTTACTCTCAGCCTAGATACACCGGGGAGGACCTAGGTCCTGCTCCCAATGATGTGACAGAATTTGATGATCCCCCAATCAGAGTACTCCCTCTCCCTGGGGCGTGGGTAGGGCGTGGGATGGGAGGTTGGTGGGGGAAATGGAAGGATGGAAGGGGGTAATTAGGATTGGTATGTAAAATGATTGTTTTAATTAAAATTAATATAAAAGTAAATAAAAATACTACATTTATGTAAAAAAGATAATCTATGAACAAAACAAAATGTACATGCTTATGTGTAGTTTAGAAATGCCCTAAAGTGCTATGTAAAATTACTTTGAAATACGGAAAAATTATGAGAATAGTAAGTCCAGCTCAAAAACATTACATATTGATATTGAAGGCAAGAAGATTCAGTATTTTGCCCCTGAGACCTTACCATGAAGGAATTCATATCATTGTATAACTTCTTACAAGTTATATAATGACAAGAGGGTTATTTTAATCCCATGAGAAAATATTGTTTGAGAACTTTTGGTTTTCTCGGTATTAGATGTTATTGTAACAGGAGCTCAGGGCTAGTATGATCTTAAATAAATTCAGGGTCTTGTTATTGAATAGTCAAGGTATTTTTTTCACTTTCTTTTTATTCTATGTGTCTTTTACATAATACATCTTGATTCCATTCATTTTCCTGCCCTGTTGCATTTGCCCTCTGCTGTTGCAACCAAAAAAAAAAATTTAAGAGAAAAAAGAAAGGAAAAAATTAATAATCTCATCATGGAAGCTGCAGTGTGACTCAGTGAGTCACTGAGTAAACCTCTTTGTCCATATATCTTTACTCGGCAAGTGTTCATTGCAAAGTCACTGGTCTTGTTCAAGTCCTCTGATTTCTACAATGCCAGAGATGCTGGTCCCTCACTGGGACTCTTCCTGGACATCCTGTTGCTGTCCTGTTTTGTGGGGATCCAGCAGCCCTAGATCCATGGGTCAGGGTGAGCACAGTTTTGTCATTAAAGTTGGCTCTATTGTGTTGCCCAAGCAAGGAGCAGGGCCTGTTCTCTGACTTGTAACATAAGAGCCAGCTCTCCCACTTTCCTCAGGCATTGATGGGTGAGAGGAGGGCATCTTTCCCCGCCCAGGCTGCCACAAGTCAGATGAGAAATAGGGACAGCTCTCTTCTACACACCACCATCCAGTAATGCCAACACCATCTGTTGAAGATGATTTTTTTCATTGTATAATTTTAGCTTCTTTGTCAAAAAAAACCCAGGTGTTCTTAGGTGTGTGGGTTAATATCAGGGTTTCCAATTAGATTCCATTGGTTTTCCTGTCTATTTTTGTGCCAATACCAAGGTGTTTTCAGGACTATATCTCAGTAATAGAGCTTGAAGTCAGGGACAGTGATGCCTCTGGAAGTTCCGTTGTTGTACAGGGTTGTTTTGGCTAGCCTGGGTCTCTTGTTTTTCCATATAAAGCTGAGAATTGTTCTTTCAAAGTCTGTGAACAATTTTGCTGGGATTTTGATGGGGATTGCATTGAATCTGTAGATTGCTTTTGGCAAGATTGACATTTTTACTATGTTGATCCTACCTATCCAAGAGCATGGGAGATCCTTCCATTTTCTGGTATCTTCTTTAATTTCTTTGTTTATAAAGTCAAAGTTCTTGCAATCAGGACTTTCACTTGTTTGGTTAGTGTTTCCCCAAGGTATTTTATGTTGTTTGTGGCAATTGTAAAGGTGATGTTTCTCTGATTTATTTCTCAGCATGTTTATCATCTATATATATTAGGGCTACAGATTTTTTTTTAATTAATCTTGTATCCTGCCACTTTCCTGGAGGTGTTTATAAGGTGTAGGAGTTCCCTAGTAGAGTTTTTCAGGTCACTTATGTAAACTATCATCTGCAAATAGTGAGAGTTTGACTTCTTCCTTTCCAATTTGTATCCCCTTGATCTCCTTTTGTTGTCTTACTGCTCTAGCTAGAACTTCAAGGACAATATTGAAGAGATATGGAGAGAGTGGACAGCCTTGTCTTGTTCCTGATTTTAGAGGAATCACATTGAGTTTCTCTCCATTTAGTTTAATGTTGGCTGTTGTTTACTGTATATTGTTTTCATTAGGTTCAGGTATGTTCCTGTTATCCCTGATCTCTCCAGGACCTTATCATGAAGGGGTGTTGGATTTTGTCAAAAGCTTTCTCGGCATCTATTGAGATGATCATGTGATTTTTTCCTTCTCAGTTTGTTTATATGGTGGATTACATTGATGGATTTTCGTGTATTGAACCATTCCTGCATCCCTGGGATGAAGCCTCCTTGATCATGGTGGATGACTTTTCTATTTTGTTCTTGGATTTGATTCCCCAGTATGTTATTCAGTATTTTTACATCTATGTTCATGAGGTATATTAGTCTGTAGTTCTCTTTCTTAGTTGTGTCTTTGTGTGGCTTGGGTACCAAGGTTATTGAAGCCTTGTAAAAAGTGTTCGGCAATGACCCTTCTGCCTCTATTGTGTGGAATACTTTGTGGAGAATTGGTATTAGCTGTTCTTTAAATTTCTGGTAGAATTCTGTACTGAAGTCCTGGGCTTCTTTGCTTGGGAGTCTTTTGATGACTGCTTCTATTTCATTGGGGGTTATAGGTCTGTTTAAATTGCTTATGTTTTTTTTTTTTTATTTTAGTAAGTGATATCTATCCAGAAAATTGTCCATTTCCTTTAGATTTTTGAATTTTGTGGAGTATAGGTTTTCAAAGTCTGACCTGATGATTCTCTGGGTTTCCTCACTCTCTGTTGTATGTCCCCCTTTTCTTTTTTGATTTTGTTAACTTGCATGTTCACTCTCTGCTGTTTGGTGGGTTTGGTCAAAGGTTTGATATCTTGTTGATTTTTCTCGAAGAACCAACTCTTCATTACATTGATTCTTTGTATTGTTTTCCTAGTTTTTACTTTATTGATTGCAGCCCCCAATTTGATTATTTCCCAGTCTTTACTCACCCATAGTAAGTTTTCGTCTTTGTTTTCTAAAGTTTTCAGTTGTGCTATTAATTCTCTAGTGTGACTATTCTCCAATTTCTCCAAGTGCTATTAACTTTCCTCATAACACTGTTTTCAAAGTGTCCTATGAGTTTGGGTATGTTGTGTCTTCATTCTTATTGAATTCTAGGAAGTCATTTTCTTTATTTATTTGTTCCTTGACCCAAGTGGTGCATTTGTGCATTATTCAATTTCCATGAGTTTGTAGTTTTTCTGCAATGTTTGTTGTTGTTGAATTCTAACTTTAAAGCATGGTGGTCTGATAAGATACAGGGGATTATTTTAATTTTTTTGTACCTGTTGAGGTTTGCTATTTTCCCAAGTATGTGGTCAATTTTAGAGAAGGTTCCATGTGGCACTGAGAAGAAGGGATAGTTTTTTGTGTTTGGATGGAATGTTCTATAGTTTGTTAAACCCAACTGGGTCATAACTTCTATTGGTTCCTTTGTTTCTTTGTTAATTTTCTGTCTGGTGGTCTTGGCTAGTGGTGAGATGTGGTGCTGTAGTCTCCCACTCTAAGTGTGTGAGGTTTCATGTGTGATTTTAGTTTTAGTACTGTGTCTTTTAAGAACATGGATGCCTTTGTATTTAGAGCATAGATGTTCAGAATTGAGTGAGACTTCATGTTGATGGATTTTTTCCGGTGATGGTTATGAAATTACCTTCATCTCTTTTGATTGATTTTAAAGTCTAATTTGTTTGATATTAGGATTGCTACTCCCACTTGTTTCTTGGGAACATTTGATTGGAAAATCTTTTCCCAACCCTTAAATGTGAGGTACCATTTGCCTTTGATGTTGTGGCGTCTTTCTTGTAAGCAACAGGATGGATTCTGTCTTCATATCCATTCTGCTAGCCTGTGTTTTTTTTTTTTTTAATAGGCAAGTGAAGACCATTAATATTGAGGGATACTAATGACCATTGATTGTTCCTTCTTGTTTGTTTTGGATTTGGTGGTGGTGGTGGAATTGTGTATGGATTTCAACCCCTTTTTTTCTTTTGGCTGTTATTGTGAAACACAATAAATGTGGTCCACTAAGGAGTCAGAGCAACTTTGATGAGCAGATGTTTATTAGGAAAGTACTCATGTGATGGAGTCAGTCTTGTACAGCCAAGCAGGTCAGGGAACAGAGAGAGCCGCATGCATGTGACTGTCATATTTAAAGCCTTGCTATGTCACTCTGACCATGCCCAAGTGTGGGTAGTCTGTGTCACCTGTGCCAGCCTCCAAGTGGGCATGGCCAACATTTCCCATACAAGCTGTTGGTAAAGTGGGATTATCTATTGCCTATGTTTTTCTGGTTGTAGTTAACTTCCTTGGGTTGCAGTTTTCCTTCCAGAACTTTCTGTAGGGCTCGATTAGTAGATATATATTGGTACATCTGGTTTTGTCATGGAATATCTTGTTTTCTGCATCTATATTGATTGAAAGCTTTGCTAGGTATAGCAGTCTGGACTGGCATCCTTGGTGTCTTAGTGTTGGTAAACTATCCACGACCTTCTGTCTTTCAGTGTTTCCATGTTAAAGGCAGGTGTAATTCTGTTGGTTTGCCTTTGTTACTTGACTTTTTTCCTTAGCTGCTCTTAATATTCTTTCTTTATTCTGTATGTTTGGGTGTTTTGATTATTATGTGGCAATGGGGCTTTTTTTGTGGTCCACTCTATTTTGTGTTCTGTAGGCTTCTTGTACTTTCATTGACATGTCTTTCTTTAGGTTGGGAAAGTTCTCTTCTATGATTTTGTTGAATATGTTTTCTGCCCTTTTGAGGTGAGTTTCTCCACCTTCTTTTATACCTATTATTCTTAGGTTTGGTCTTTTCACGGTGTCCCATATTTCCTGGATATTTTGTGTTAAGGATTTGTTGGACTTAAGACTTTCTTTGGTTGATGAGTCTATTTCTCCTAGTGTATCTTCAACTCCTGAGATTCTCTCTTCCGTCTCTTGTATTGTGTTGGTTAGGCTTTCATCTGTAATTCCAGCTTTTCTATTTCCAGCATTCCCTCAATTTGTTTTTCGTTTTGTGTCTATTTCAGTTTTCAGGTTGAACTGTTTCCTTAAGAAGTTTGTTGATATATTGTATTTTTTAGATTGTTTTTTCTTCCATTTCTTTAAGGGATTTTCTCATATCCTCTTTGAGGGCTCTATCATTTTCATGAAGTGGTTTTTAAGGTCATTCTCTTCTACTTCATCTGTATTGGGATGTTCATTTCTTGCTGGTGTAGAGTTCCTATATTGGTTTTTCTGTTGTTGAATGTGTTTTTAAAAATGTCTTCTTCACATCCCTTCTTCTGGTGGGTGTAGAGGAGTCTCTTCCTCTCCTGGTGGGTATGGGACCAAGGTTCCCTTCCGATGGGTGCAAACAGGTCCAATACTCTGGTGGCTCTCCTCTTTCCATGGATGGAGGTGGGACTGGTACCCAGGCCTTGGCACTCTCTGTGTGGGCTGGATCTGCCTGGATGGGATCTACAGTGCTCACTCCCCAGGCCTCCGATGTCTCCAAGCAGGGCACCGAAGTGCATGCCAGAAACAGGCCCAAGCTTACCAAGTCCCTTGGGCAGAGAAAGGAACTAGGACCCTGGCAGTCTATGCGTGGGCTGGATTTTCATTTGTCATTTGTGCACACCCCTCTATCACCCCTCCTAGAATGCAAAGAGAGCAGCAATCTCAGGTTCCCAAATCCTCTGCATTCTATTTGTGTAGACCCTTTTGCTTACCTAAGTACTAGTATGGCAGTAAGCCTGGAGTAGTGAGCATAATCTTGACTACCTTACATGACTCAAACACCTTTGTTCCAGGTTCTTAATACTGCAACCTCTTTAATAGAGTTCCAGGTGATTATATGTGGGCATATCTACCTGTGGGCTAACTAACCCACCTTGAGACGGAAAACAGAAACACTATCTGGGTTTCTAAGACAACCAGAAATTGGTTTTCCTATGGTCAAAGCCACCTGTTGAAAGGGTAGTTTGACACCCAAAGGGGTTGTAAGCCTCATGATGAGAACAGTGGCTCTGTTGTCAATTTTCTGTTTACATACATACATACACATACACATACACACATCTAGGCACCCCGACTAGGAACTGAAAACAGCACCAAGTGTAACTTGTTAAGCCAGTCAGCTTTATTTGCCTTACAGGAATATGGGAAATGAGTATTTTACCAGGTCAAAAGGTATACAAAGATGGCTGCCATTATTAAAATCCAACCAGCATGGGATACACCAAAAGAATATTGAATACCCAGAGTACACAAATGGGCATATCTACAGGTTATAGAACATCCACTCCTGGTGAGTCAATTTGACAAATCCTCTTAAAAGCAGCATGATTTTTAAAAGTTTATTAATTTGAGTGAAGCACACTGAAACTTGTCAGTTTCAGGGATTTTTGAGCTTCAAGTTCTATGTCCTGCCTTACTCGGCTTCCCTTCAGAGTCGACCAATTCAATCTCTAGGAAACTGTTACACAGAAACATGTTCTTCAGGTTTCTTCATCATGAAGTATTTGAGGTTAAAAAGTAACGTTTTAATTAAAAATTCCCTACATTGTCATAATATTAGAATTTCCCTCAACATAACCCCATTCTTTGCAAGATTAAGCACTATTAAAGCATATATTAAGCATATATGTTTAATATGGTTCTCCAGTGTGACACTTTAAGTGTGGCAAGTACAGAGCTTGGATAAAGACCATGACACATTATTTCCTATGGAAATTTTTATCCCCAGTTATGAATTCTCAGGTGATGTCTTAGACTTGAGAGACTGGTAAAGATTCTTCTGCATACATTATATTTGTAAGGCTTCTTTCATATGAATTCTTTGATGTGTTCTTAGGTTGGCTTTCTGGATAAATGATTTCTTACACTGACTACATTGATAAGGCTTTTCCCCTGAATGAATTCTCTGATGAGTTTCAAGATTGCATTTCTCAGTAAAGAATCTGTCGCATTCACTACATTTATAAAGTTTCTCTCCTGTGTGTATTTTCTGATGTTTGTTGAGAACAGAGCTGCTAGTAAAGGATCTGTCACACTCACTACATTTGTAAGGTTTCTCTCCTGTATGGATTCTCTGATGAGTTCTAAGATGAAATTTTCTTGTAAAGAATTTGTCGCATTCACTACACTTGTAAGGTTTCTCTCCTGTGTGGATTCTCTGATGAGTTCCAAGGTAAAATTTACTTATAAAGGACTTGTCACATTCACTACACTTGTAAGGTCTCTCTCCTGTATGAATTCTCTGGTGTGTTGTAAGACTACATTTCTGGGTAAAGGATTTGTCACACTCACTACACTTGTAAGGTTTATCTCCTGTATGAATTTTCTGATGTCTTCTAAGATCTGAGCCATGGGTAAAGTATTTATCACATTCACTGCATTTGTAAGGTTTCTCTCCTGTGTGAATTCTCTGATGAGTTCTAAGATAGAATTTCCTTGTAAAGGATTTGTCACATTCACTACACTTGTAAGGTTTCTCGCCTGTATGACTTTTCTGGTGTCTTCTAAGGTCTGAACTATGGGTAAAGGATTTTTCACATTGAATACATTTGTAAGGTCTCTCTCCTGTATGTATTCTCTGATGACTTCTAAGATGAGAGACACAGATAAAGAGATTCTCACACTCACTACATTTGTAAAGTTTCTCTCCTGTATGAATTTTCTGATGTTTTCTAAGATCGGAGCCATGGGTAAAGTATTTGTCACATTCACTGCATTTGTAAGGTTTCTCTCCTGTGTGTATTCTCTGATGAGTTCTAAGATAGAATTCCCTTGTAAAGGATTTGTCACATTCACTACACTTGTAAGGTTTCTCGCCTGTATGAATTTTCTGGTGTCTTGTAAGATCTGAACTATGGGTAAGGTATTTGTCACATTCACTAGATTTATAAGGTTTCTCTCCTATATGTATTCTCCTATGATTTCTAAGGTGAGAGACACAAATAAAGAGATTTTCACATTCACTACATTTGTAAGGTTTCTCTCCTGTATGTATTCTCTGATGAATTCTAAGACTGCCTTTCTTGGTAAAAGATTTGTTACATTCACTACATTTGTAAGGTTTGTCTCCTGTATGTATTGCCTGATAAGTTCTAAGACTTCCTTTCTCAGTAAAGCGTTTCTCAAATTCATTACATTTGTAATGTTTGTCACCTGTGTGAATTCTCTGATGCCTTTTAAGACCTGAAAAGGTATAAAGGGATTTGCCACATTCATTACATATGTAAAGTTTCTCTCCTGTATAGGTTCTACAATGGTTTTTAAGGTGTGACCATGTATAGAATGTCCTAGTACATTGTTTAAATTCAGAAAGTTTCTCCCCTCCATGAGTTTTCTGATGTTTTGTAAGACCTGAGCAGCAGACAAAGGATTTGCCACAATCACTAGGTTTGTAAGTGTTCTCTCCAGTGTGGAAGCTGTAATGTCTTTCCAAGTGTGATGCATGAGAAAAGCACTTACCACAATTTGTACATTTGTAGAGTTTTCCCCCACAGTGGATTTTGCAATGTACTTTGAGTTGAGACAAATGCAGAAAGGATTTACCACATTTTGTACATTTATAGGGTTTCTCTGTATTATGAGCGTTCTGATGTCTACTGAGGCTTGAGTACAACTTGAAGCATTTTCCACATTTTCTGCATTGGTGTGGATTCCTTCTACTATTAATTCCATTCAGCATGAATTTATGTTTAGAGTCAAAAGATTTATCATACTCTGTATTATTGTATTCATTCTTTGTTGTATGGATTCTTTGAGGTTGACTAATGATGGAACAGAAATCAAAAGACTTTATACTTTCTTTGTCTATGTAAGGTTCTTCTCCAGTGTCCCTACTTGGATGTCTGATTATATTTAATGATTCTACAATAGCTTCTCTGTGGTAAGCAAATATGTCCTTCTTGCAGGTTTCTGCAATGCCATTTCTGCCATACAGTGTACTTTCAGCAGATTCATGAATAACTTTGCCAAGCTCATCAAACTCAAAATGCTTCTCTTGGATATTCACATGCTTATGGGTCATATGCTTTGTGCCTTGATCCAATATCTTCTCATATTTACCATATATGCAATGGTTCTCTGGAAAATTAATGCAATTAGGAAAAACATGGATTAGTCTATGAGTAAGAGATTCAATAACATTTTCTGAGACATGTAAACAAGAAATTTTCAGGGATTAAGCTCCCAGCAAAGGCATTTTCTAATTCACAATCATTAAATGGAAGATCACAAGAACCTCCAATCTGATATATATCAAACTACAGTGACAAAAAAATAGGCCTCTAATTCTTATCTGAACATTGTACCTTGCAGGAGACAGGACAAGTAGGTGGTTAGCAAGAAAGAACTTGGACAAAGGAGCTCTCTATTTAAAGAGACACACTCTACTTTCTTATGATTTTGAGAGTCACACTATGAAGTATTGCAGAGTTAGGAGCTTACTATAACCCAGGGAAATACAGAACTCAACATACCCTTTCACTTCATTATCCAAAATGCTATGATTAAAATCATGCTGTGATAGTTGGTCCCCTTTGAATTCTCCATGGTGTTTTAAGGCATGAGGAGGTGGAAAGAAATTTTCCACATTGAGACCATATCTCAAAACTTAAATTAATAAAAGAGTAACATTCTCACAAACAAGAGCTCTTTCTCTATAACATTCTGAATTTTGTAAAAGAAAAATAAGTCTTCAATATAATAGTAAAATCAAAATATTCCAATTATTATATGTACAGTTGAAGTTTTACTCCAAAGCTATATAAGAGGGCGGGAGATATTACACAGAATATAGCAATGGCCACTCTTTGAGAGAACACATGATGTAAAGGAAGCATCATGAAAAATACATGTTAATAACTAGAATTTCCCTAAGTTGAGGAGTCTCTAGAAAGTTCAAGAGTTTATATATACATGAAATGGGAAATACAAAGGATGAATCAGGGATTGTAAAAGAACATTCTTACCCACAAAGACTAGATTGCTGTAATTCTCCAGCATCACATCCAAGTACAAAGCCCTCTGAGCACAGTCCAGACATTCCCATTCTTCCTGTGAAAGGTCCACAGCCACATCCCTGAATGATATCGGACCCTGCAATGGAAAATTACCTAATTACCATGTGCTCCTGCACAAAATGATGTCCTAGATAAGAGATCTAAAGAATCAGAGACAGTTCTGTAATGCAGGTGAGGTACAGCAATTAATCAAGGACAAAGGTGTTTGAGATGTGCTCTAGAGATATGTCAGAAATTAAGCATTATTGCTTTTAAATAAACAATATATAGAATGACTTACTACATTACTTACACTCACAAGGTGTTTCTCCTTCATGAATTTTCTCATGTTTTCTAATACATGAGCAGCAGATAAAGGACTTGCCACCATCACTACATTTGAAAATTTTATGTCAGGTATGGATTCTGTAAAGTCTTGGAAAAATATATTGTAGTTCCCACCACTAAGACACCATAAAACAGATGTTAACTCCATATAAAAGCTAATGCACTCATCTGATTTCTAGAGACAGGAGGCATACATGGTATGTACATATACATCCACGCAAATATAGAGACATGTATACAATTTAATTATAATTTTAATTAACGACATTCTAAAATATTCATAGTCTTAACTGTTTTTTAATCTTTGGGAAAATAGGGCAATGATATATCAGTAAACTTTTAGGGTATATAAGATAGACATTTGAGCATTAGAGGCTGAAATGTTCCTTTATGTGTTGGTATCACATCTCAGATGGTCAAGCTACTGAGAAAAACTATTTTTCCAAATTCTACAACTGTTGAACTTGCTCAAATATTGGACACTAGACCAATCCTGTTTGCATCTGGGTCTCGCCTTACTCTATTCTAAAATGCTCAGTTCAGATCCTGAGGCCCCAGTACAGTGTTGCAGCCTTTCTAGAACAAATAGGTAGAATATAGAGTGCAGAATTCTTGGATGAATTAAAATCAGTGTTTTTTCTTTAAAGAGTAACACAGTAACATCACTGTACACATCCAAGATCCCAAAAAACACATAACATGAAAACTTCTTCTGAATTTATTTTATAAGAATATCTTCAAAACCAAGAAGTAATTTGTAAAATCAGATTTAGACAGCATTATTCTTGTTTAATTTTATTAAACGTGGACACAAACAATATAGATTATAACAATTACAGAAATTCCATAGGGTGTTACCTTACAGAATGAGAAATATGTGCGTAAATAAATGACATATGACAATGCATTCAAATGAAGTAGAAACATTTTCTGTGAGTGAAATAATGTATTAAATTGAGTAATGATTACACTAACTTTTCATTAATTTTGAACACATTATTGCTCATGAGATTGGGTGAGTTTAAAATTTGAATCTTCTAATTTCAACTTTATTCATTTCTTCATTAGTAGTGTTCATTCACCCAGCAGTATTTTAGGCTGCACTGATAAATATCACCTATAATTCTTCCATCATTGTTGAAAACTAGAAGATGCAACGCTATACACTGACTTTGTCACAAATGTGCACCACAAATGTAAGCCTGTGGTCTGGAGAAGAGACTCAGGCATTAAAGGCACGTGCCGTTCTTCTATACACATGGCAGTTGGCAGTTTGGTGCAAACTCTAGGCATCCAGTGGCATAAGGCACCATGCATTGCACATAAAAATATGCATATGAACACTCATACATACATAGAATAGTATTGTAAAGAAAGAAATAGAACCATCACCACTACTCTTAAGAATTTCTCCCTACACAAAAACATAGCTTCAGGGACAGGGAAACCAGCAGGTGGAAGTATCGTTCTTCCTCCAAGAAATAAAAAGACAGGAAAGTAATTACGAGGACATCTGTTGATACTTGAAAATTGACGACTGATGTAGAGTACCAAGTCAATCCTTTTTAGACAATTCTTTGTAATATATTCCACATGATGGAATTCAAGATAGCGACAGTAGTACTTATGACACTTATGAAAAAAATAGAGAGACAAAGAGAGACAGACAGACAGACAGACAGAAATTATCATCCGTCTATTGAGAACTTACCACTGAGAATTGTACAGAACCTTCCCTGAAACAAATAGATTTCAGGTATCAACACACCCATCATTCTTTGTTTTACATAAAATACAAAAAAAAAAAGGAGACCAGGATCCTCACAGACAAATCAGTTTTATGGAACAGAAAGATACATTATTGCTTCCATTATGCACTCTCTATGGTGCTGTAACATTTACTATTTGGATTCAAGACAGCAAGTCTCTTCTAATTGTAACTGTACTTTTGCATGAATTTCTCTGTTATGACAGTGAATGGATGAATGTATTTGCAGTCCACATTCATAGGCCTGTTTCTGGAAAATTGACAATCGCAGAAATGCAATCACGAGGCACATGAAACCTTCCTTCCTCATGAATATAAAAGGACACAAGTCTATTCTATGTAGAAAAAGGCCATCAATATGTTACCATGAGCACCATTTACAATGGATTCCCTTTCAGAATGGCAGTTATTAATTCCATGAAAATTTACGTCATCACAGTTTAATATGAGTGAAAATGTAATGGGACCAGGCTGTGCTATGTAGATGAATGATCTAAAGACTTACTCTTGATTATCATAGAAGAAAACAGATAAATCATAGAAAATAAAGACTCTCGATAACATTACCAGAGGCAGAGAATTAAAGTCTTGAATGGCTTTAACAATAAAAACAATTTCCAAAGAAATGTGGACACGACACTGACCTGGGGAGCATTTATCACAGAAGCATCCATTGTTGGTGCTCTTCTCTCAGCTTCTCTCTCAGAAACAAAGACCGGTACTCTTCTTGAAACTTCACATCAAGATGTCAAAAATAAAGAGCTAAAATTAATACTACTCTGTTATGAATAATGTCAAACCACATAAAAAGACTTACAACTAAAATGATACCAGAAAACTTTTCAACATTCCTATACATAGGAGAGAATCAAAGAACATATTTAGAATAGAGTTGAGAAAATGACTATGAACCTTATCATTGCATCCTTCATCACAGGCTCTTAAATTTTATGGAGAAAGGCACATTCTTAAAAAGTTTATAAAATAGCACAGGTCACAGGTCACCCAATTAATCAGCACTGCAAACCATTATCAGAGGAAAAGTATAGGTAGAAATTCAGAGAGAAGTTATCCCTAAGAACATGGGAAATAATGCATTTTATATAAGGAATTAATGAATAGAGGACAGCTGAGGAATAACAAAATATGTTTAAGAAACAAAACCACTGAACTAGCTGGGTGGTGGTAGTGCACTCCTTTAATCCCAGCACTTGGGAGGCAGAGGCAGGCGGATCTCCGTGAGTTCGAGACCAGCCTGGTCTACAAGAGCAAGTTCCAGGACAGCACCCAAAGCCACAGAGAAACCCCATCTTGAAAAACCAAAAAATAATAATAATAAAATAATTTGAACTACCATTTCTAACTAGAATGAAAGAATTAGTACCAGTAATATTGCCAACCAGAATATAAAAAAAATAAAAATAAAATCACATAACAAACATAAGCCCCATGATACAAAAATCCCAGTAGAATATGCCATAGAACAAACAAAGAGATTTTATGATAAACTCCTAAAGGTAACAGGAAGAAATGAGCTGATCCTAGTAAAGGGCAAGTTGCTATACCAATGCCAAGAGTACAGTGCAGAGGAAAACTGAATAGCATTAGCAGAAAAACTGTAAGGACAGGAAGATGGATACAATATATACTCTTGTATCCAGAGCCATAAGAAAGAACGGAGAAATCTAAATTTAAAAACAAAAAAGTATAAACAGGTAGAGAAAAATCACCAAATGTCTTTTTGTTGTTGTTGTTTTGTTTTTCAAGACAGGGTTTCTCTGTGTAGGTTTGGAGCCTATCCTGGCACTCGCTCTGTAGACCAGGCTGGCCTCGAACTCACAGAGATCCACCTGCCTCTGCCTCCTGAGTGCTGGGATTAAAGGCGTGCGCCACCAAGGCCCAGCCGTCTATAGCACAGAAAGCATCCTGTGGGGTATGTATGAGAAATCCTTAACAGACATTAAACCCTCTGGAACTGGAATTATGGATGGTTACAAGTCAACACATGAGTGCTATAAACAGACTTTCAGTTCTCTTCAAGAGCACATTTTTTCTTTTTTCTTTTTTTTTTTTTTTTTTTTTTTTTTTTTGCTGAGCCAGGTATCCTTTTCAAAAAAGGAGTTTTAAAGGTTTGCATGATCTCAATATATGGCATCCCCAGGATAAAAACAAAACAAAACAAAGTAGCCAGTACACTGATCTTGAGTGTATTTACGGGTGAAGCAGCCATTTCTCCCTATTGCTCTGCTCCTGAGATTGTGTCTCAGAAACAACAACTGGGCCTCTTCTTGCCCTTTCAAATCGAAGGTCAAATATGCTCATGCAAGCTACACTGACATTAACAAATAATGGAGACAATACAAGCACAAGAACAGATACGCACAGTGCTGGTAGGAATCCAACTCACTGTACCCACAATGCAACTCAGCATGGAGCTTTTTGAGAAATGAAAGAAGCAAACAAAAAATGAGGCTGGCTGTGATGGTGCTCACCACACATTTGCTGGCAGGACCAGGCAGAGCTCTGTGTGTTGGAGGGCATCCTTGTGTGTTTGCAGAACTGCAGGCACCCCAGGGCTACACAGTGAAAATGAAAGTAAAGCATATACTTCTCAAAAACATTCACTTCAAATCTGACACAAAACACTTGAGAATGAAGGATTTTAAATGACAAGAAGATATGCCTTATGAATTTATTTTGGGGTTAGTGAGAGGAACGCTATCTAATAGTTAAGCTTTTTACACTTCAGCACTGGGACTGACACTGAGTCAAAGCACCAGGGATAGCTACATGACCACACAGAGCCTCAGTGAGGAAGATGATGATAAGGCAATCATCAAACAGATGACACCCATGGCCTCAGACAGGAAAAGCCCAGGACAGAACAGGAAAAGCTTTGCTCCTGGAGTGGTGGTTTCCTGGTACAGCCAATAACCAAGCTGCCAAGCCAATGCCAGCCCCTGAGCCAGCCCTACCAACTGTGTCAGCCAATACACTTTGCTATGGTGTGAGTTTCCAAGGAGAACAGGTTCAGAATTGCTGTTCTGGAACCTGGGTTACAGAAAGTTGTTAAAGCACAGGGCATATAAAGAGAACCCTGGAAACTGCAGGAGCTCTTAACTGCCGTGGCATCTTTCTAGCCCATGGTTTAGTGTTCCTTAATAAGCTACTGTGAAGACTTAATGAACAGTGAGACAGACTTCACGAAGTACTGAGGACACCCAATCCAAACAATGTAAGAGTGAATCCCCAAACAACAGAACTAGAACTGAAATGCGGACATTGCTGTGTATGCCAACGTCATCAGCATTACCCCATGGAGTGCTGTGAGTCGTCATACACACAAACGAATTGGAACTGAAGAAGAAAAGGATGAACTACCACAAAAAAAGTGAGCAACTCAACCTTCTAAGTTATAAAACTAGAAAAGCCAGAGGCAGATGGATCTCTGTGAGTTCAAGGCCAGCATGGCTACAGAGTGAGTGCCAGGACCGGCTCCAAAACAATACAGAGGAGCAGGAGCAGGAGCAGCAGGAATAGGAGGAGGAGGAGCAGGAGCAGGAGGAGCAGGAGCAGGAGGGAGGAGGAGGAGGAGGAGGAGGAGGAGGAGGAGGAGGAGGAGGAGGAAGAAGAAGAAGAAGAAGAAGAAGAAGAAGAAGCAGAAGAAGCAGAAGAAGAAGAAGAAGAAGAAGAAGAAGAAGAAGAAGAAGAAGAAGAAGAAGAAGAAGAAGAAGAAGAAGACAGAAAAACCTTTTCTAAGGTATTAAGCAGAGCTGAGAGTAAAGCAATCAGAATTTCCTCTAACAGTATGTGAAGACTGAGAGATTCAGTGTGGCATTCTCCTTTCTTTTAGACAAACCCCATACTAATATGACAAGGAGACTATTGAACCAAACACCAAGAAAATGAAAGCTATGAAGTCCTCATACAAAGTTGTCTCTACCTTGACAACAAAAGAAGATGAGCCCAAACAAATATACACATAGAAAAATCACACACCAGTTGTCAGGATGGACAGAAACTCAGATTGTCACTAAATTACATGGAAAAGGAATGCAAGCTGATTTAATGCCAAGAATGCAAGACTGTTTCAACCCCTATAAATTAATCAATGTAAGACGCCAAACATGTGGAGTGAGTAAAAGAAGAAACATGGCCATGTCAATAGATCCATGAAAAGCCTGTGGTAAAACATCACAATTGCTCAGTATAAAAGCTCTGAAGAATCTGAGAACAGAAGGGCACACCTAAGCAGTGAGACAGTGAGACAAACCCAAATGTAACACTACAGAAGGATAGCCTGGGATTACTTTACTCTACTCAGGACAGAGAAGGGTGCTCAGTCCCTCCATACTGACACAACACAAAGCATGAGTACACCCTACACCCTTCCCCATACTCCCACCTCTTCCTCAGTCCCCCCTACACGCCTGATCCTTTGCTACCATCTCCTCTCTCTTCTCCACCCAGGGCTCTTTGTTCTGTTTCCCAGGTGAGATCTGGCTGAGCCATGTGAGACTGCACAGGAGAAAAAGATTCTTTAGAAGAAAGTCCCTGGAACTTTCCAGGGAACAAAAAACGATGTCCAAAGGATAAACATAAGGCAGAGAAAACATGCACACACACACACTTTACGCCTTTACTCTCGGGGACGTGAGGCTCAACTTACACACACAGCTCACACACATGCAGAGTAGTTTTGCCAGGAATCCTGAGGAGGAGCCAGGGAGACTGCAAGAAAACTACAGTCACACGAGAATCCTCACTGCTGCAGTTCTCCAACAGGAGACCTCTAGAGAAAAGCTCTGTGCCCACTCCTAGAAGTCTACTTAATGTCAACAAACCCTCTGGCCACGTGTGCATGAGCAGAGAGCTTTTCATCAACCAAGGAAACATTTTTTTTTTTTTTCTGATACAGGTGAGTGATCTGAATTATTCGGATGATTTCTAAAATTTTGTTTCCTGAGTTTGCTAGCTATAAAATACTGTGGCCTGATACATTCTCACAGCGAGCACACTGCGCTGGCCTGGACCTAAGATGTAGCATGCACACAACATGAGAAGACGCGTTTCTGAACGCTGTATTGACATCCCACGCTGCATACAATCTCGGGAAATTAACGGGCTTTGCTTGGTAAAGGCTAATGTTTCCACCCCAGCCATAGCTGGAGCGCCGGTACGGTTTATTTTCTGATTCAATCAAATCTGCGCTGGTTGCCCGCGTGACAACCATCTCCAAACCTCTGCGGCAACGCCTACTGCTCGGGGCGAAAGGGGCAAGAGCGAGAAAGCAGGGCTGAGTTTAAATTCCAGGAGATCTGGAAACCCTGTGTGCAAACAACAGGCTGCGCCAACGCTCTAATTAATTTTATGACATAATCCTGGGAACGGTAAGTCAGGTGGAGGAAAAAAAAAAAACACGGTAAAACGCAGTTCATGTGATCTAAAATACACCAAGGGAAAGACACGCACAGCAGAATTTGGGAGCCGGCTTCCTGATGAGCAGCAGAGAAACCGCTCGCACCCCCGCTCCTCCCTCCCTCCCGGGTCCCAGCCCCGCAGCTCCTCTGACCTGGGAGCTTCCAGGGCCGCCGGGCTGCGGTTCCCGCCACTGCGCTGCTGACTGCTGACTTTCCCAGGCCGCCCCGCGAGCGCGGACACCGCGGATCCCGAGGGCTCAGGTCCCCGCGGACCCGCCGCGTCCTCCGCACCCGGCTCTGCAGCGCGCGGGTCCCCGGGTCCAACCGGGAATGGAGGGACTTCCGGTATCTTCCTCCCGGTTCCTAGGACGCGGCTCCTCCACTTCCGGTAACGTGTCCTCTAAACCCGCCTAGCGTGGGCTCTTTGTTTCCCAAGTCCCCGCTGCGCGTTTTTTTTTTTTTCCTCCTAAACTCTTATGATTGACAGGCGTCCCGCCCCACTCACCGCCCCTCCCCTGCATCTCCCGCCGCCTTGCACACAGCTCAGGCCGCCCTGGACCCGCTCTGCGCAGGCTCCGCACACGCTTGCTGCAGCCCAGACCAGAGCTGCAGCCGGGAGGACGCTGCGCCCCGGTGTCTGACCCCGCAGTGAGCGCTGAGACCTCCGGAGACGGGCTCTCCTGTGACGTCAGCGAGAAGGCAGGTGCACGTGGTCTGCATACCTAGGGTTCTGTTGTGTTTGGCGGAGTGAGGGTCTTGGCACCAGGCTCACACTCGGGGCTGCTCGCCCGTGGACAGGTCTCACTCAGCTGAAGGTCAGGCCGGGTCTCTAACGCGAGTCTCTGATTGGAGGGTGAGGATCCCAGGGTGACTCTCCAGACGCTGCGCGGATGAAGGTGGCCTCTCGCCGGATGGGCAGAGCAAAGCGCTGCTCTTGATCTCCGCTTGAACACTGTCCGGTGGGTGCCGTGGGGTCTAGGGTCGTCTGGTTACCTTGGCTGAGTGATGACACGGAAGTTCTGAAGGTTGTCAGGTGCAGCCTTGGGTGCAATGGGGATCATAAGTAAACTGTTTTTACGTGTCTAAAAGGCACTTATTTTAAAATATGCTCATTAAATCCTGCCTCCTGGGTTAAAAACGTACACAGCAAGCTGGTTGGTGGTGGCTCTTTCCTTTAGTCCCAGCACTAGGGAGGCAGAGACAGGTGGATCTCTGTGAGTTGGAAGCCAGCCCTGTATGCAGAGCAAGTTGCAGCACAGGCTTCAAAGCTACAGAGAAACCCTGTCTCTAAAAACAAAAAATAAAAAACAGCAAAACACAACAAACACCCTAAAATGTGAGGCTCAGGGCCCACTCGCAAAATCCATTAAAGCTAAAATAAAACGGCCTCGGCTCAAAGCACAAACCATATCACTATCCCCAAGTGAAATGATATCCTGTATACAGAACTCAAAAAAGCAGAGTCATGTTCAAAATGTAACACGTGTGAATCAACTCAAAAGATAGGAACAAAATGATCTTGGCCAAGGACACACTGCTAAATGCCTGAAGGATCTGAAGGCAGTGGAAGGTATGAAAATTAAATTCAGTAAGTAGTTACAAACACCACGGAAAAAAACTCGAATAAAATAAAAAATATCAGTAAGCCTAATAATAATTCAAAGAAATCCATGAAGCAGGAGACAGAATATCAGGGGTTGAAGACAGGGAGAGAAGCTGGGTGGCTCAATCAAAAAAATGAATTAAAATAAAAATTATCGCCAGGTGCACGCCTTTAATCCCAGCAGCACTCGGGAGGCAGAGGCAGGTGGATCTCTGTGAGTTCGAGGCCAGCCTGGTCTCCAGAGCGAGAGCCAGGATAGGCTCCAAAGCTACACAGAGAAACCCTGTTTCGAAAAACCAAAATAAATAAATAAATAAATAAAAATAAAACTGCTCCACAAAAGTAGCACCAGTTAAAGGTAAAAGTGAAGTTCCATCTGTATGTTCGACACTTGTTTGAAATAGTCTACATTTTAAACACAGTCACTCACTCTGGAGAGCTTTCCTGGGAAAGTGGATAGTCATTTCCACCACTGTGCAAATGAGAGACACTAAGAAACCATCTCTACCCTTCCCTCACAGACACCCCCGCCCCCGCCCCACTATTTCTTCTCAAACATCGGAATCCCGCTATTAGCAAAGTTGACTGGGAGTAAAACACTTCAGGAACTCGGGATTTTGAAAGGAAATGGGTGTCTCAGAAAGTCTGGGGTGAATCAGCCCATTAACCGCCTAGTTAGAAGTCACCCTGTGCTGTCAGATGGTGACTTTGTGGTTTGCTAACTCAGAAACAGGTTTGTCTTCTGCGAAACATATCAAAGGTGCTTTTATAGAAAACACAGAAAATTCCATTTGAGAACTCAGTGGCGAATGTAGACGCTAGTGGCTAACCAAGGTGCGGAAACTACGTGATGTAAATGGGCACAGCCCTGAACAAATCGGTTACACCCTGCCTGCTGTGGCTCTAGGAGTATTGAGGAGGAGGTGTGGGAAGGAAATACGAAAAGAAAGATGGGGAACGGCCGTGGCTTGCCATTCTCCAGACTCCACACAAGTCGTAATCAGTAAATCAGAGCACCTGTACTCACCTGCACTGGGATCACTCAAGACCAGGCCTAGCCACAATCACTCTAGAAAGGGGAGAGGTTCAAAGGGCCCCAACCTTTATCTCCCAACTGTGCTTATGGATAGGCTTTAGGAAAAGGGGCATTACTGTCTTTCATTTTTTTATTCGTGATCAAACCAACAGCTCCAATATATAGCTCCAAAAATACATTCTCACAGGTGGTGCTGGTTAAACTTGGTCAACCAAAAAAATGTATAGAAATGAACATGAGAGTGTTAAGGAATGAGGGAGAGAAAGATGGGGAGAGACAGGGAGGGACACAGAGAGAAGGATGTGTATGCACCACAGTTGTAGGGAGTGAGGGACCAGGGTGTGCACGAAGCAAGGTCTATTATGTGAAGTGGCGAAAAAATAATTATAAAAGTTAAAATTTTTCATTTTGCCTCGTCATGTGCTTTGATATCAGGTAGTATAAATTTCATAAAGAACCTGGAAGTCTTGTCTTCATTTTACAACAAGGAATATTTTCAGTAGCTTCTCTGCAGCAAATCAATCTGCTTCTATGCCTTTCTTTAAAATCAGGGTGCATTTATCCCTACTTTGTTTCCGATGCAGCTCCCAAATCTCCCGAGTTAGTGTGTGTTGGTGTAATTTTGGTGTGTGATATCAATCAAGAGATTTGATCATTTCTTTTAGAGTTCCTGATTTAATTCCATAATGTCGTTAAAGTCAATAGGAACCAGATATGCCTGTACACTTGTGTCTCCTGATTGGGCTGTGCAGTTAGCTTGTGTATTTCTCAAGTCATGCTGACCAAAAGGCATGTATGCACAGCTATCAAAGGGATGAAGACCAAATCTCCTTTAATATTCCATCTCCCCACAATCAGAGTGGCCATCACCAGTTTTTATAATGAATTCGGACACCAACGTGAGGAAAGGGACACTGTTGAACACTGCTTGTGGGGATGTAAACTAGGAAAGCCATTTTGGAAATAATTCTATGCTTTTCTCAAAAACCCTAGAAATAGAACCGTACTACATACTGTACTGTTTAGCCATTCAACCACAGACGCTGTTCTGATTGTTCTCCACAGTTCTCTGTGTACACCCACGCCCATCTGCATAGCCTTAGTAAACCAGCCTCCAGAATTACTCAAGCCCCTTTAGAGATTCTAGCTAAGAAATAGATTTTTCATGATTATAATGAGGACTATGTTTCTCTGGTTTGCTCTGATGTTTAAGTTGTGCTGTGATGATCGTGGCAGGTAATAGGCATCCCAGCTCTGCAGGGAGGTGAGCACACAGAAATACAAAGGACAGACAGCTACAGGTGTGTCCTTAAAACACAGGGTTCTGAGCCCAGATGATGGGACTGCTCATTTCACATTGTGTAAGTTCTGTTGTTTTTCTCCATATGGAACAACAATGAAGTCACCACCTAATAGGTTCTGCATATGTTCATGGATTAAACATGTTGGTGCTTAACTCCATGACACAAATAATGCATTCTATTTGAGTCAAGGAAAGAAATGAAAGCATTTTTCCTTGGAGTCATTTAACCCAGAGAAAATCCAGATTTAAATTCTCTACTTTCAGCTCTCTGTCCATTCCATCCCATGGTTCTCTGTTCCATGAGTTTGAATCTGTGTCTGCCTAAGGGCTGTCTTGTGACTCTGTCCCTGTGTGTCTGTTTTCTGTCTCTTTCTCTCTGTGTGTTTCTTTGTCTGTCTGTGTACTCTGTATGTATCTGTCTATCCAAAACAAAGTGGTTTTCTCTGTCTTTATTGAGTATCATAAAAAGCATCGTGTTGGGTATGTATGAGAAATCCTTAACAGACATTAAACTCCCTGGACTGGAATGATGGATGGTTACAAGCCAATACATGAGTGCTATGAACTGACTTCCAGTTCTCTGCAAGAACGGAATGTGTTCTTTGTTGCTGAGTCATTTCTCCAGCCCCCAGGTAACATTTTCAAGACAGGATTTTTAAAGGTTTGCATAATCTCAATATATAACATTCCCAGAAAAAAATAGAAATTACACTGGTCTTGAATATTTACCGGAGAAGCATCCATTTCTCTCCATTGCTCTGCTCTGAGATTGTGTCTCGTGGAAAAAAAAAAAAAATGACTGGACCTCTTCTTGCCTTTTCAAATCAAAGTGTAAAAAATGCTCATAAATATATAAATAAATATAAATTGATGTTAACAGCAAATAGTAGAGACAAAACAAGAGCAATAACATATACACACAAAATTAATAGGAATCCAATTCACTGCACCCACAATGCAACTCAGCATGGAGGTTCTTCAAAAATAAAACAAACAAATGAAAAATGGGCCTGCGTGTGAGAGGCAGGACTAGGTGGAGCTCTGTGTGTTGGAGACAATCCTGGTGTGCATGAGGAGTCGCCGGCCAGCCGGGGCTACAGGTTGAAAATAAAAAATTTAAAGCCAATGTTTCCCACAGAGCATTCACTTCAAATTCGACACAACACACTGAGAGTGAAGAATTTAAAATGATAAAACGTTTTGCCTTGTAAATGTATTTCAAGGGGTTCTTAGAGGAACACCATATTTAACAGTAATTCTTTTCACACCTCAGCACTGGGCCTTCACCGAGTCAAAGCACCAGGGACAACACAGAGGGAGCCTCAGTGGGGAAGATGATAAGTAAGGCAACCATCAAACAGATGACACCCATGGCCTCTGATAGGGAAAACCCTAGGACGTAACAGGAGAAGGACTGCTCTATGGGAGATGGTTTCCTGGCACAGCCAATAACCGAGCTGCCAAACACTTCATCAGTGCCAGCCCCTGATCCCTGATCCAGCCATACCAACTATGGTAGCCCAAGTACAAATAAACTTGGTTGCTGTGTGAGTATCCCAGAAGGACACACTGGTCTGGAGATCCCATCTGACCTGCTGGAGAAGGGAACCACTGCGGGGGTGGGGTGGGGGGGTGGGGATTGGGGTGGAGGGATGGGGGGGGGGTGTTGAGGTGGAGCCTCTGGGCAACACAGAAGCCAGGCACATACAGGTCTGATTAGACCACTGGTAAAAGGAGAGGATCGCAGGAGGAGAGAAAAAAAAGCACTGTCTTGGTGGTCTGCATTACTTCAATCTCCAAGATCCAGTCCTTCAGATCTTAAGGACACCAAATGCTGAGTGGGAAGGAAGATTTTTTTAAAAAAAGATACATCACGAATGTGGATAGCAGCAACAAAGAAGATTGGGTGGCCACGATTAATGTAAGCTAACAGACAATCCAACACAAAACTCTCAAAACACAAAAAAGAAGAACACTGACCAATGGTAAAAGGTACCATTTGCAACAAGCCCATGTTGCCCATTTTACTCCACACTGAGCACGCGCTTGACACAGTCACTGGTGGGATGAACGGTAGGTAGAAAATAAGCCGAAATGCTGTGAAATTCAGCATCTAACGCTTAGTTACAGATAAGGAAATGAGGCAGCGGGAGGGGCGGGTCCCCGATGTGGCGGGGGCATAGCGTGCTAAGAGGGGTTTAGGGAAAAAGAACCCGCGGGGTTGGGGAGAATTGGTAAACTCATTAATTTTAAAAGAGCTCCCCGTAAGCGGGATCCCGGGAATTGCGCAACCGGAAGCGGGGTGCATTGGGCGGTGCCGGGAGGAGCTGCTCCGCGGAGCCGGGTGGAAGGGAAGGGAAATTCCTCCCTTCCCGGTGCTTTTCCGGGACCCGCGCGCTGCAGAGCCGGGTGCGGAGGACGCGGCGGGTCCGCGGGGACCTGAGCCCTCGGGATCCGCGGTGTCCGCGCTCGCGGGGCGGCCTGGGAAAGTCAGCAGTCAGCAGCGCAGTGGCGGGAACCGCAGCCCGGCGGCCCTGGAAGCTCCCAGGTCAGAGGAGCTGCGGGGCTGGGACCCGGGAGGGAGGGAGGAGCGGGGGTGCGAGCGGTTTCTCTGCGGCTCATCAGGAAGCCGGATCCGAGATTCTGCTGTGCGTGTCTTTCCTTTGTCGGTAAGTCTGTATTATCGTGGTTATCTTTCACTTCGCTTACGGATGCCACACGATTCCGTCATAATACAACACATCAGATAATCCAGCAGAGCCTTTTTGCATGGTCTGTTGCTTGCACACAGGGTTCTCTTTGCTCTCCTGGCAGTTCCAGAGCTCCTGGAACTTAAATTCTTCCACGCTCTCTAACTCCCCCGTTTTATCACATGCCTGTTCAAGACGGTGGCTCTTGTCCCTGAGAGGAGCCACACCAGAGAGCTTTGTAGATGGCAATCGCGTGAGGAACAGGTGAGATGGGATTAAGCAGAAAATATATTTTATGGAGTGCCACAGGCATGCTTCTAAGCATTAAGCAGACCTTTTGAAGGGTCCAGGAATATAGAAATATGACATTGTAAGCCCAAACACATTTTGGGAAAAAAAAAATAAAGCTGGCAGCCACTGTGAACAGAGGTAAACTTTTAACAGTTGCCTCCTGCCTCCCAGTTTCCCAGCTAGGCAGGTAAGGCAGACGAAGGTTAACTGTTGCCTCTATGGGACCCTCTGTGTAGTATTCCCTTAATTTTCAACTGCCCTCCGGTGACTCTACTCTCTGCCTTGCATTCTTTCAGGGTCAGCAAAAAGCAGCTATGTTAGCTGCAGGCTTTTGCAAACACCCGGAAGTTAACATGCTAACTAACATCCTGTAACCAAAAGCTGTAAAACTTAAAATGTAATGTGACTTTAAGCCCAATCTCAAGGTTGTAAAAGCTCTTTGACTCACCTGGTGCTTGATTTCACTATAAGAGGAGCCCCCAAAACCAGCCCCCATTGCTATAGTTTCAGAAGCCCAAACAATGGCTGTGGTCCCCGTTAACTGGTAAGCTCTTTGTGCCTTGTGATTTTTTTTTCTTTCTTCCTTTTTTCTTTTTGTTTTGGAATAAAGTGTTTTTCTGGTTTCATAGACTTAGGCAGTCCCTCATTTGCGCGCCCCTGGGCTCAACACTTTTACTCACCATTAGTCTTCCATCTGAGACATATGACGTCTAGGATGTGAACACAGCATTCAGAAATGCATCTATATATGTCCTTATGTTCCACCTTAGGCCCAGGCAGGTGCCGTATGCATGCTGTGGGAGTTTATCAGGCCACACTGTTCTATAGTTCTCAGATGCACTTTGAGCAAAATTATAAAGCATCTTTTGAATATTTATGATCACTCACCTGTATCAGAAAAAAAATTTCGTTAGTAGAAGAAAATCATTCTGCCTATGCACAACCTGACCAAACTGTTTTTGTTTCGTTTTCTTTCGTTTCTCAGGGTTTGTTGACATTCAGTGCTGCGACTGTCGATTTCTTGTAGGAGCGGTGGGAATGCCTCAACCCTGCTCACAGGGCTTTTTGCAGAGATCTCCTGTTGGGGAACTGCAGCAGTCTGGATTCTGAGGGTAAGAATCGTTTTCTTGCAGTCTTCCTTACTCCTGCTCAAGATTCCTTAGAAAACCGCTCTGCACGTGTGTGAGTGAGTGGTGTGTGAATTAGCCTCCCATCTCACAGAGTAAAGTGGAATCCTCAGAGAAAGGGACATTTTTCTTGATGTTTTCTCTTTCCTTCGTGTTTATCCTTTTGGCAGGTGTTAACATCTTTAGTTTTTGCTCCTTTCAAAGTTCCAGGTGCTTTCTGAAGAATCTCGCCTATGCAGTCAATCTCACGAGGTCAGTCAGTTCTGCTCACCTGTGGAGCAGAACAGAGAGCCCTGGATGGTGAAGAGAGAGCAGACAGTACCAAAGGATCCAGATATGCCAGAGGGACTGAGGCATATCTGGGTAGGGAGGGGCTCAAATAATGGTAGAAACAGCACATGAAATTGGTTTTGCCACATTCTACATCCTCTAAGTGATTCTAGAGAATTTCACTGAGAACAATCTCAAGATTGTCCTATTGTAGGTGTTTGAAGTCTGTGTGTGTGTAATGAATACTCAGAGGCAAATAAAATTTATTTGACTTTGCATGGGAGTGATGTTGGCTGTCTTCCGTTCCCATCTCTGGCTGTGTTTTTATGCCTCTAGTAAGTGGTTTCATTACTATGATTTTAATACACTGTTTAGTTAGAACCATTTAAGCTTCTTGGTTGGTCCTGTACACTGGGTTTTGGGAGCATCTGTGTCTTTTAGGGTTAACTTCTCTAGTTTCTAAAGTAATGCCAGCAGAGTTTTGATAAGATATGCTTACTATCTCTGCCGTGAATTAAGTTCCTTCCATTTACATTGTCTTCCCTTTGATAACCCGTTGTCTTCAACATTCCATTGTTTGTGTCACTACAATTTTTATAGATTTTTTAAATTGCTTCTGGATTCGATCTCTCTCTCTCTCTCTCTCTCTCTCTCTTGGTTTTTCGATACAGGGTTTCTCTGTGTAGCTTTGGAGCCTATCCTGGCACTTGATCTGTACATCAGGCTGGCCTCAAACTCACAGAGATCCTCCTGCCTCTGTCTCCTGAGGGCTTGGATTAAAGGTGTGAGCCTCCAACACCCGGCTCGATCCTTCTCTCACTATTTTTAAATTTTTGTGTGGTTACTCACAATTTTGTAAGTCTTAGTAATTATAGAAAAAAAACTGCATGTAAGATCTTGGCACAAATTATTTAGAATCGTTACAGAACATGAACATGGTCTTGTATTTCTTCACATGTTTGAATGTAAGCATGCTATCAGTGAGCCAGTGCTCACATACTCGTTTTGTATTCTCTGTTCTATCAGTTGTTGACGTCAGTATTCTGGATTCTTAGAGAAGACACTTTTTAAACGTTTGTCTTTACTAGGTTTGAAGACTTGTTCTATTTTTAAGACATGGCCACCCTGGAGCATGCTTATTGTAGTTTGAGAAGACTGGGTGTGTTCTGATGTTAAGTGGATGAATCTCTGGAGGGTTGCTAGGCATGATTGGTTTTCTATGCTTTTAGTGGTCATCTTGCTCAATGGTGGACATCACAGTTTCCCTGTATCCTTACCTGTTTGCTTCCTACAATTTATTTCATTTATTTGGAAACTTGTAAAACACATTCATGGGAATGCACCATTTTGTTCATTTATTAGTATTCTTTGTTTTGTATATTTATACATTCAGCTTTTCCTGTTACCTAGTGTAATCTCGACCAACCCTCTTAACAGAAAATCTTTAAAAAGTCCTTTTGTATCCTATGGTTAAAGTGCTTTGTATCCTTATGTTTTGTATCCTTATCTATTCTGGGTGTTAGCCTATCATACCATGAAATTTTATAAAATATATTTTATCTAATAAATAATATATGTAATTTTATATCACAAATAATATATGTAATACAAAATCTAATAAATTTTATCTACTCAAAGTGCTATTTCTTCATACTTTTGATTTTTATATTTTCTGTGTATTCTTGAGGGGGGTGGTTTGAGACAGGGTTTCTCTGTGGCTTTTGGAGAGTGTCCTGTTAATTGCTCTGTAGACCAGACTGGCCTGAAATTCACAGAGATAGACCCATCTCTGTCTCCCGAGTCTGGGATTAAAGGTGGGGATCACCACCACCAGGTCTCTGTGTATGTTTTAATTGAACATACGTGTATTTTCAGTTTACTCTTCCAGCAGAGATGGCCAGTGATTCACTGGATAGTGGGGAAAATAAACCCAGATTCATATCTTTTGTCTGCATGGATCCTTTTCCCAACTGTTGAGTTACAGTTGACACAGCTGCCTGTTACTCAACACCCCTGTGATAGTGTGATGACATTTCCATGGTCACTGCTGTTGTTCTGTTTCTGGATCTGGTGCTCCAGTGCATAGAGTTGTATGTCTACTCTTCAGACACGCCCATTTTCTGGTGGTTGTGTGGCACTGTAGTGTCATCTGGAGTCACTTCAGGGATAACTCAAACTCTGTGTACCTCTGTGTACCTGAGGATGCTCTGTATATTCAGATTTTTGTGGTTCCATGGAACCACTGTAACCACATTCCTCTTACTGAGTTCAGCTGTGTTCCATTCTTCCTGTTTCCTATAGAAGTTTATCATAAAATTGCTTGAAGTTTGTCCTATAGATAACTCTTTCTATTGGGATTTTCATATCATGGGGCTTTTATTCATGATTTGTTTTCTAATATTTTTGTGGTAAGATTGGGGGTAGTAATTTACTTCCTTCTAGTTAGAAATGGTAGTTTGCCGTTTTGTGTGTTGAGAATAATCCTGCGTTCCCCAGCTCTCCTATTCATATGTTCATTTTGTAAAGTGCTTTATTTCCTGGGTGTCAGGGCTAATTTTCTCTGATTTTTCTATGTAAATTTTGCCTCAAGTTATCATCTGCAGTGCAGCTTGAGTGGATGACATTTGTCATTTTCTAACCTTCTGCATATGCCCTTCCTTCTCCATGAATTTTATGCATGTTTCTGGGTGCAATGATAAGGTTCATAGTCATCTTCTTTCACCACTGTAAATGTATCCTTCCACATTCTCTTCTCTGTACAAATGCTGACGAGATTTCTGATATCATTATTTGGGGGGGGGGGATTCTTTTGTGTGGTTTGGCACTGACCATGAGAGAATTGTATTATTTTTAGATTTATATTTTTGACAACATGATGTGAAATTTTAACAAGCCCTCCAGTCTTTGTTCCTGAGAGAGAAACTCAGAAAAGAGCAGCAAGAACAATGGATGCTTCTGTGTCAAATGCTCCCCAGGTCAGTGTCATGTTCACATTTCTCTGAAAATCATTGTTATTTTGTTGTTGTTGTTGTTGTTGTTGAAACCATTCAAGACATTAATTTTCTACCACTGGCAACAGTAGTTTTGAAAGTATTTATTTTTGCCTTTCTTAGGGGATATTTCTTTTCTTATATTTCAGGATTTTGACTTTAAATATTTCAGCTATAAAGCAGAGACTTGTCCTGTTATATGTTCACTCGATTTTATACTGTGAGGCAATGAATTTCCAGGGACTTTAGACTTGAATTTCTAAACCAGAAGCTATTGTAAATGACACTCAAGAAATATATTGATGGCCATTTTCTACATGGAATGGACTTGTGTCCTTTTATGTTAGGGAGGAAGGAAGGTCTCATGTGCTACGTAGTTGTATTTCTGGAATGGTCAGTTTTCCAGAAACAGGTTTATGAGCATGAATGTGCTAATACATGGACCTTTTCACCGACATCCGTGAGCAATTTATAGAAAAGTAGAATTAGAAAAGACTCACTGTCTTGACCCCTAATGGAAAAGATTTTAGCATCCTAGAGAACACAGATGATGGAAGCAGTATGTGGCTTCTTCCTCCTGCCAGAAAGTTGCTGTGTCTGTGAGGACATGAAGGCTGCAGTATTCTGGTTTCTCTTTTTGCCATATTGTGTCACACAGTGATGAGGGGTGTGTTGACACTGGAAATGTACTTCTCTCGGGAGAGATTCTGCTCAAAGTTCAGTGGTTAGCTCTCTTAAGAAAATTCATATTTTCTTTATATCTTTTGTTTCGTTTTTTCAGAAGAGGCGTATGCTGTCTCCACTGTTGTTTAACATTATGTGGAATAGAATAGTAAGAATTTTCTAGAGAGTACTGAGTTGGTGCTGCACATAAGCCACCAACTTTCAAGCATAAATGCATGCCCCTCTTACTCTCTTTTCTTTTGGAGAAAGAAGGCTCTCCAACCTATGTGTTTCTGCTCCCTGAAGGTCCTAAGGAGTTGTGTCAATATTTCTATTTCTTTCTTTACAATAATATTTTAAGTACATGAGGGTTTGTCTGCATATTCTTATCTACACTGGACGATGAATTATGCCCCTGGATCCCTGAGGTCAGCACCAAACCCTTGGCACTAAACTCAGGCACTGGGATTACTTTCCATGTGTTTAGAGAGAATTACATTAGGTTTTTCTGGAGGATCAGCAAGTGCCTTTTATTTCTGAGTCATGTCTTCAAGCTCTGGGTTTACATTTCTGGTATATACTTGTGATGTAATATAACCCTGTTTATTCTAGTTTTTGAATAGTGGAGTAAGCATAAATGATACTTATCTATGCTAAAAATCCTGTTAAATGAATTAGCACAAATACTGAAGAAAAGAATAGAGTTGAAATTAAGAGACTTAAATTTTCATGTGAATGAGTCATATGAGCAAAAATATATTCAAAATTAATGAAGAGCTAGAATATTTCTCTTTCTATTGAATACTTTCTTTGAAACACAAAATATTTCTCCCTCGCCTGAATGCATTGCCACATACACCATATATATATATATATATATATATATATATATATATGTATGTATATATATATATATATATAATTATTCTGTAGTGAAACACAATATGGAATTCATGAAATTGTTATTATCAGTGTTTGTGCCAACTTTTAGGAAAATTCAAGTAACATTAATGTTGCCTAATTCTTCTTTTTCATGTTTCTCAAAAAATTCTCTTTTTTAAATATTTCTCAAAAAAAATATCTCCACAAACTTTTGATTCTATGTGTTGTTTGGAACACTGGATATATACAATGATTTTATATTCCTTACTCTCAAGGAAAAAATGGCTTAAATCATGCATGAGTTCTATATTCCATATTCTATCTCTTTGCTCAAGAAAGGGAGTAGCATTGTACTTAGGCCTCCAGATCTTAGCTGATCATTTTAGAATAGAGTCAGGTAAACACAGGCTCAGATAGGATTGACCTAGTTCATAATCAAGCAAAGTCAACAGTTGTATAATTTTGAAGCATTCTTTTGCTGTTATACCTTTGCCATCTGAGATGTTACACCGGGATTCTGTTTGATATCAACACACACTTCAGAAAGGTACATTCCCACATCTAGACCTCAAATGTGTATTTTATTTTCCCTAAAGTTTTGGTGAGTGCAAGAATATTATGTCATTCTGTTTTCACAGAGATGGAAAATACAATAAAGACTATGGATATTTTAGAAAGTATCTTTTATTAAATTAAAATGTATATATATATATATATATATATATATATATATATATATCCCTGAAAGTGTGTGTATGTCTGTGTAGGACTCCTACCTATAAGGTTCAGCAGAGTATTGGTTCTCAAGGATCTGTGAATAAATTCTGTGTTGTAGAACCAAGAGTGTGCTGGGAATGAATCAAACTACATTTTCAAGAACACTAAGACATTACAGACTACAAACTAGAGACAAATTTTCCAAATTTAGTGATTATGACAATTCTTTTTCTGTTACTCAGGCCTTAGAACACATCAGAAAAGTCATGGAGGAGAGAGACCTTATGAATGTAAGCAATGTAATAAGTCCTACTATACATTTTCTCTGAAGAAGTAGCAACATAGCACTTCTATAAAACGTTTGTCCTTTAAAAATTGTCATGCCTCATCTGTATCACAAACATCTCTAATTCATTAGGTCTTATTTCTTAGGTCTCATTTCTTAACCAAGAAATCATTTTGTGCAGCAGTGCATGGTAATTGAGTAATTTTCCATTGCAGGGTCTGTTATCATTCAGGGATGTGTCTGTGGACTTCTCACAGGAAGAATGGGAATGTCTAGACTGTGCTCAGAGGGCTTTGTACATGGATGTGATGTTGGAGAATTACTGCAATCTACTTTTTGTGGGTAAGAGTTCCCTTCTCTTAGGATCCCTGATTCATCCTTTTTATTTCCCTACATTTGTATCTGTAAACTCTCAGAAACTAGGAAATCCCAGGAATGAGGGAAATTATGGTTATCGATATAAATTTTTAATGGAGCTTCATTTACATTTCCTGTGTTCTCTAGAAGAGTAGCGAATTCTTTATTCAGGAGCAAGGTAATATATTACGGTATTCATAAAAATTAGAATAATTTAATTTTGCTACCACTTTAGACTCTTCTCCAATTTCTGATTATGAACAATGCAAAAGGTTTCAGAGAAAGAGCTGCTGTTTGTGAGAATATTGTTTTTGTTTATTTATTTTTGATATAAAGTTGCTATGTTTAGTACTGGCACAGCATGATTTTAATATTTGCCTTTGGAGACTGAAGAGGGAAGACATGGTGAGTTCCCAGCTGACCTGAGCTATGAGTTCCTAACTGACCAAAGCGGTACTGTGTGACTCTGTCTCAAACACATAACGTTCTTCATGTGAAACGTTCTTCATGTGATCATTCACAGAAGTTATTTCTCTAAGTTCTTTACTGCTCAATCACCTACTTGTCTGACAAGCTGCAAAGTACAATGTTTATGTAAGAATAAGAAAGTAATGCATGAGATTGACCTAGGTCCTCTTCAAATGTGTGACAGTTGTTCAGTTTAGTCTATTTTGGAGACTCCTAGCAGCAGGATCAGGGCATTACCTAACTCTTTGGCCTGCTAGTGTGAAGCTATTCCTCATAGTGGGTTGCAGTGCCCAGCCTTAATACAAAGGGAGGGGCTTAGTCCTACCTCAAATTAATATACCATGCTTTGTTGAGGCCCATGGGAGGCCTGCCCCTTTCAGAACAGAAACAGAGGAGAAATTGTTGGGGAGTAGAGGGGAGGTGTGGCGAGGAAACCTAAAGACAGGAGGGAAGGGAGACTGCAGTGAGGATGTCAAATAAATGAAAAATAATAATGAAAGGAAAACAAGAATGAGTAGGCTGTTATTTGTTCCTGTGCTTTGATATAGATCAGATTGGAGATTTTTAGGAGCGGCAATTTAGTGATTTAAAATAGAAATGTCCTCTATTAAGAGCTCTGTTCTTTAAAGTTACTAGTTTATACGTCATAGAAAACACTAGGTTTGAACCTGTTACTCATGAATTAATTGCTGTTACCCATAATTGCACTAATTTTTTCAGAGAACCATCGCACATGTGGTAAATGTGAGGAGATCTTGCATCGAGGCACAAAGCATTTTATCCATGATCATGAAAATATCCAAGAGAAGACTTACAAATGCAATGAGCTTGGCAAAGTGATTCATGAATCCTGCCAATGTACGCCTTATAACACAAGTGATACTGCTGAAAATTACAACAAGTACAGATTTGGTAACCACAGAGATGCCTGTGTTGAAACCTTAAACATCAACAGACACAAAAGCAGCAAAGCTGGAGAAGAACTTTGCAAATATACAGACTGTGTAAACTGTTTTAATTTGTGTTCCATCATTAGCGAAAATCAGAGAACTCTCAGAGTAAAGGAAGACTACAAAAATACAGAGTATGATAACTCTTTTGAGTCTAATACAGAAATCACACTAAAACAAACTTGTTGCAGGAAGAACCTATACCAATGCAGGAAATGTGGAAAATTCTTCAAGACTCACTCAAGTCTCATTGGGCATCAGAGAGTCCATAGTATAGACAAATCCTTTAAATGCACGAAATGTAGTAAATCCTTTCTCCATTTTTCACAACTCAAAGTACATTACAAAATCTACTGTAGAGAAAATCCCTACAAATGTACAGAATGTGGTAAGTGTTTTTATAACACATGGGACTTTGAAAAGCATTACCAGATCCACATGGGAGAGAAGCCTTACAAATGTGGTGAATGTGACAAGTCCTTTCTGAGTGCCTCATATCTTAGAATACATCAGAGAATCCACACAGGAGAGAAACCTTACAAATGCAGTGAATGTGACAAGTCCTTTACCACAAAAGACCATCTTCAAAGTCATCAGAGAATCCACACAGGAGAGAAACCTTACAAATGTGGTGAATGTGATAAATCCTTTCTGAGTGCCTCATATCTTAGAATACATCAGAGAATCCACACAGGAGAGAAACCTTACAAATGCAGTGAATGTGACAAGTCCTTTACCACAAAAGACCATCTTCAAAGTCATCAGAGAATCCACACAGGAGAGAAACCTTACAAATGTGGTGAATGTGAGAAATCCTTTCTGAGTGCCTCATATCTTAGAATACATCAGAGAATCCACACAGGAGAGAAACCTTACAAATGCAGTGAATGTGACAAGTCCTTTACCACAAAAGACCATCTTCAAAGTCATCAGAGAATCCACACAGGAGAGAAACCTTACAAATGTGGTGAATGTGATAAATCCTTTCTGAGTGCCTCATATCTTAGAATACATCAGAGAATCCACACAGGAGAGAAACCTTACAAATGCAGTGAATGTGACAAGTCCTTTACCACAAAAGACCATCTTCAAAGTCATCAGAGAATCCACACAGGAGAGAAACCTTACAAATGTGGTGAATGTGATAAATCCTTTCTGAGTGCCTCATATCTTAGAATACATCAGAGAATCCACACAGGAGAGAAACCTTACAAATGCAGTGAATGTGACAAGTCCTTTACCACAAAAGACCATCTTCAAAGTCATCAGAGAATCCACACAGGAGAGAAACCTTACAAATGTGGTGAATGTGATAAATCCTTTCTGAGTGCCTCATATCTTAGAATACATCAGAGAATCCACACAGGAGAGAAACCTTACAAATGCAGTGAATGTGACAAATCCTTTACCACAAAAGACCATCTTCAAAGTCATCAGAGAATCCACACAGGAGAGAAACCTTACAAATGTGGTGAATGTGATAAATCCTTTCTGAGTGCCTCATATCTTAGAATACATCAGAGAATCCACACAGGAGAGAAACCTTACAAATGCAGTGAATGTGACAAATCCTTTACAACAAAAGACCATCTTCAAAGTCATCAGAGAATCCACACAGGAGAGAAACCTTTCAAATGTAGTCAGTGTTCCAAATGCTTTATAACAAGAGACCATCTTAGAACTCATCAGAGAATCCATACAGGAGAGAAACCTTACAAATGTGGTCAGTGTGACAAATGCTTTACAAGTGCCTCAAATCTTAGAACACATCTGAAAAGACACACAGGTGAGAAACCTTACAAATGTAGTGAATGTGACAAAAGCTTTAAAACTAGTTCAAATCTAAGAACTCATCAGAGAATCCATACAGGTGAGAAACCGTACAAATGTAGTCAATGTCACAAATCCTTTACTGAGAAAGGGACATTTAGAAATCACGAGAGAATCCATACAGGTGAGAAACCGTACAAATGTAGTCAGTGTCACAAATCCTTTACTGAGAAAGGGACATTTAGAAATCACGAGAGAATCCATACAGGAGAGAAACCTTACAAATGTAGTCAGTGTCACAAATCCTTTACCAAGAAAGTGACCTTTAGAACTCATCAGAGAATCCATACAGGAGAGAAACCTTACAAATGTAGCGAATGTGAAAAATCTTTCACAGGGAGAGGCAATCTTAGAACTCATCAGAGAATCCACACAGGAGAGAAACCTTACAGATGTAGTGAATGTGGCAAATCCTTTAACACAAAAGACAATCTTAGAAGTCATCAGAGAATCCACACAGGAGAGAAACCTTACAAATGCGGTGAATGTGACAGATCCTTTACCTGGGATTCATCTCTTAGGATACATCAGAGAATGCACACGGGAGAAAAGTCTTACAAATGTAGTGAATGTGACAAGTCCTTTACCACAAAAGGCAATCTTAAAACTCATCAGAGATTACATACATTTGAGAAACTTTAGAAATGTAGCCAATGTGAGAAATTCTTTTCTGTAGGTTCAACTCTTGGAATATGTTCTGGGATATTTGATCACACTGTGAAACCTGAGTTTAAATAATATCAACCTGGGAGCAGAACCCAGATCTAATTGACAGGGATTAGTCCTAGAGAGTATGAAGAGGTATAGAAGACTGATAGATTCACAGGAAGGAGTAGGGAGTGACTTGGAGTTTTGTGGTCTTCTGGCTTGAGATGGTTGGAGAGACTCTCTTTCTGGGTCTCTGGCAAAAAGGGAAGGTTATTTGGTTGCTTCCTGGCCTCTCTGAACTAGCAAGGTTTCACCCCAACACCCAACTAAATCTTTATTGGTAAACAGAACAATAGACCCATAGTTAAAAACTGCACGTGGTAGCTATGGTACTGCCAGTGAGAGCAGAACTAGAAATTCCACTAAGCTTCTTCCCAAGCAACTGTGCCATGGGCCCACAGTCAGGTGCAACTTCTAAGCTGACAGATGAACATGAATACATACTAAAGAGAAACCTTTGTGAATGTGAGAAACCCTTTACTATTTGTTCATTTCTTAGAACACATTAGGGAATTCATTCAGGAGTGAAACCTTAAAAGTGTGCTTCAGGTTTAATTCCTCTGAAAAGACACCAGGGTCATGGCAATTCTTTGAAAGGAAGGCATTTAATTGGAGCTTGCTTACAGTTTCAGAGTTAGTCCATTACCCTCACGATGGGAAACGTAGTGACAAGCAGGCAGCCATGGTGCTGGAGAAGGAAGTGAGATGTCTATATCTTCATGCTCAGGCACCATGAAGTGAGCTTTGCAGTAGGTGTGGCTTGAGCATATATGAGACCTCAGTACCTGCCTTATGGTGACACATTTCTTCCAACAGAGCCACAGCTATTCAAACAACGGCGTACCTCCTAATAGTGCCACTCCCTTTGGGCCAAGCATTCAAACATGGGTCCATGGGGACCATACCTGTTTCAACCACCATGTTAGTCAATATGAGGTACCTTTTGTCTGCAAAACACCCTGAGGATACGTCACAAGTATTCACATGTGAGGGAAAACTTAAAAATGTAATCTGCATGGAAAAGTCTTTACCAGCCTCTCAGGTCTAAGAAAACATCTGAAAATTCATACTGCCAGGAAAGTTTCCATGGGGAATAATTTGGCGTGTGCTTAAACCAAGCTCTGTTGTTAACTATAGTCGAGACTTCACACCAGAGGATCATCATGAACGTGAGAAATTTGTAAAAGCCTGTAAAGTTATTTTCAAATCTTAGAAAACACCAAGAACTTATGCAGAGGGAACCTGAAAAACTAGGACAATTTTTATTGGCTTTATTCAACCTCAAATAAAGACAAGATGCAGAAACCTGAAACATTTGCAGCTGTGTTAACACTTTCCTGGAGACTGGAATGATTCTTTCTGAAGGGAAGCTGATTAAGGCAGAAAATACACCTCTCAAAACAGGTTCAAGAACTCCCTTGAAAGTACCAGGATTCATTGTTCTTAACGCAAATGAAGAAACTGAGAAGTCATGCACCTTAGAAGAGAATTTTAGCCACCAAGATGGGATGCTCTTCAGATATGCCTACAAATGTGCAGTGTGCTCCAAGTATGCAGTATTCATAAACGGTATCACGTCTTGGTTTCAAGTTTCATAACAGCTGTGTTTTAGTCCATTATGCTCCAGTAACTGCTTCCTCATATTCCTGTAAGCCATTCTAATAAAGTTCAGTTATTCAAAAAGTTGGACTTTATTCTGTTTCCTTTTCCAGACGGGGCAAGTAGATTCATATGCATGCTGCATCTGTGCAGGAAATGTGTCCCCTCAACATTTTCTGAACCCTCTGATTGTTCCTTCAAACTTGTAAACAGGAAATTTTTTTTTCTTCTTTTTTTTATTTTTTTTGGTTTCTTTTTTTGCATTTTTTTATTAAATTATTAATATTTTCACATGTACTTTCCCTCTCCCTCCCCCCACCCCCATTCCTTCTCCCCCACCTCCAACCTACCCCCCACCCCATCCACCCGCCACTCCCCAGGCAGGGTAGGGCCCCCAACCAGGGCTCCACCAAGTCCACCAAATCTTCCTGTGCTGGGCCTAGGCCCCTCCCCATGTGTTCAGAGACAGAGCGAATCCCTTCAAGTGGGATGGGCTCTCGAAGTCCCTCCCACCCACCAGGGCAAAACGCCAGTCCACCTCCAGAGGCTCCCAGGAGTGCAGGGGCCTCCCCATTGGCATCCATGATCAGGGGGCTGGATTAGTCCTGTACTGTCCTCCCAAAGAGCATCTGGGGTCGATATGCTTTCCCTTTTTCAGGCCAACTGTTTCTGTGGGTTTCTCCGACCAGGTACAGACCCCTTCGTTCTTCATTCCTCCCTCTCTTCAACTGAGTTCCAGATTTCAGCTCAGTGTATTTCTGTGAATGTCTGTCTCTGCTCTCATCAGCCACTGGATGAGGACTCTAGAATAGCATAGAGAGTATTCATCAATCTCATTCTAGGGGAAGGGTTTCTAGGCCATCCTCTCCTCCACTGCCCAGACTGTCAGATGGTGTCATCCTTATAGGTCTCTGGAGATCTTCCTAGTTCCAGATCTCTTCTCGGACCTATAGTGGCTCCCTCTGATATGGTATCTCTCATCCTGCTCTCTCTCCTCTATTCTTCCCCCAACTCAATATATCTGCTCCTCCATTTCTTCTCCTCTACTCTTCATCTTGTGCTCTTATTGTGGCAGCACCCACTCCCCTACCCTCATGCTCTCAATTAGCTCGGGAGTTCATGCCACTTCCCATTCCTGGGGTCCATTTATCCCTTAGAGTCATTCATGATTTCTAGTTTCCTTGGGGCAGAGGATTATAGGCTGGTAAACCTTTGCTCTATGTCTAAAAATCATATATGAGTGAGTACATACCATGTTTGTCTTTTTGTGACTGGGTTACCTCACTCAGGATGGTTTCTTCTAGTTCCATCCATTTGCCTGCGAATTTCAAGATTCCATTGCTTTTTTCTGCTGAGTAGTACTCCATTGTATAAATGTACCACATTTTCTCTTTCCATTCTTCAGTTGAGGGGCATCTAGGTTGCTTCCAGGTTCTGGCTATTACAAACAATGCTGCTATGACATGGTTGAACATATGTCCTTGTTGTATGGACAAACAGTATTTGGGTATATACCCAAGAGAGGAATGGTTGGATCTTGAGGTAGATTGATTCCCATTTTTCTGAGCAACCGCCATACTGATTTCCAAAGTGGTCTTACAAGTTCACACTCCCACCAGCAATGGAGGAGTGTTCCTTCTTCTCCACATCCTCTCCAGCATAGGTTGTCATTGGTATTTTTGATTTTAGCCATTCTGACAGGTGTGCATTTCTCTGATGGCCAAGGATTTTGAGCACTTTCTTAAGTGTCTTTCAGCCATTTCAGATTCCTCTGTTGAAAAATCTCTGTTTAGTTCTGCACCCCACTTTTTAATTTCATTGTATGGTGTTTTGGTGGCTAGCTTCTTGAGCTCCTTGTATATTTTGGAAATCAGTCCTCTGTCAGATGTGGGGCTGGTGAAGATTTTTTCCCATTCTGTGGGTGGTCGTTTTGTCTTACTGACTGTGTCCTTTGCCTTACAGAAGCTTCTCAGTTTCAGGAGGTCCCATTTATTAATTGCAGACCTCAGTGTCTGTGCTTCTGGCGTGATGTTCAGGAATCGTTCTCCTGTGCCAATTTGTTCAAGGGTTGTTCCCACTTTCTCTTCTAAAAGATTCAGTGTGGCTGGGTTTATGGAGAGATCTTTGATCCATTTGCACTTAAGTTTCGTGCATGGTGACAAGTATGGATCTATCTGCAATTTTCTGCATGTTCGAATCCAACTGTGCCAGCACCATTTGTTGAAGATGCTATCTTTTTTCCATTGTATGGATTTAGCACCTTTGTCAAAAATAAGGTGTTCGTAGGTGCGTGGGTTAATATCTGGGTCTTCAATTAGATTCCATTGGTCTATCTGTCTATTCTTGTGCCAATACCAAGCTGTTTTCAGAACTATGGCTCTATAGTAGACCTTGAAGTCAGGGATGGTGATGTCTCCAGAGGATCTTTTATTGTAAAGAGTTGTTTTGGCTATCCTAGGATTTTTATTTTTCCATATAAAGTTGAGTATTGTTCTTTCAATGTCTGTGAAAAACTGTGTTGGGATTTTGATGGGGATTGCATTAAATCTGTAGATTGCTTTTGGTAGAATTGCCATTTTTACTATGTTAATTCTGCCTATCCAAGAGCACGGGAGATCTTTCCACTTTCTGGTATCTTCTTTAATTTCTTTCTTTAAAGTCTCAAAGTTCTTATTGTACAGGTCTTTCACTTTTTTGGTTAGTGTTACCCCCAGATATTTAATGTTGCTTGTGGATATTGTGAAAGGTGATGTTTCCATGATTTCTTTCTCATTGAGTTTATCATCTGTATACAGTAGGGCTACAGATTTATTTAAGTTAATTTTGTATCCTGCTACCTTGCTGAAGGTGTTTATCAGCTGTAGGAGTTTCCTGGTAGAGTTTTTCGGGTCACTTATGTAGACTATCATGTCATCTGCAAATAGTGAAAGTTTGACTTCGTCCTTTCCAATTTGTATCCCTTTGATATCCTGATCTTGTCTTATTGCTCTAGCTAGAACTTCAAGTACAATATTGAAGAGGTATGGAGAGAGTGGACATCCTTGTCTTGTTCCTGATTTTAGAGGAAATGCTTTGAGTTTCTCTCCATTTAGTTTGATGTTGGCTATTGGTTTGGTGTATATCGCGTTTATCATGTTTAGATATGTTCCTGTTATTCCTGTTCTCTCCAAGATCTTTATCATGAAGGGATGTTGGATTTTGTCAAAGGCCTTTTCAGCATCTAGTGAGATGATCATGTGGTTTTTCTTTTTCAGTTTGTTTATATGGTGGATTACATTGATGGTTTTTCGTATATTGAACCATCCTTGCATCCCTGGGATGAAGCCCACTTGATCGTGGTGGATGATTTTTCTGATATGTTCTTGGATTCGATTAGCCAATATTTTATTGAGTATTTTAGCATAGATGTTCATGAGAGATATTGGTCTGTAGTTCTCTTTCTTAGTCTTATCTTTGTGTGGCTTGGGTATCAAAGTGATTGTAGCCTCATAGAAAGAGTTTGGCAATATCCCATCTGCTTCTATTGTGCGGAACAGTTTGAGGAGTATTGGTATCAGCTCTTGTTTGAATTTCTGGTAGAATTCTGCAGTGAAGCCATCTGGTCCTGGGCTTTTTTTGGTTGGGAGGCTTTTGATGACTGCTTCTATTTCATTAGGGGTTATGGGTCGATTTAAATTGTTTATCTGATCTTGATTTAATTTTGGTAAGTGATATTTATCCAGGAAACTGTCCATTTCCATTAGATTTTCAAATTTTGTGGAGTACAGATTTTCAAAGTATGACCTAAAGATTCTCTGGATTTCCACAGTGTCCGTTGTTATATCCCCCTTTTCGTTTCTGATTTTGTTAATTAGTGTGCTCTCTCTCTGCCTTTTGGTTAGTTTGGCTAGAGGTTTGTCTATCTTGTTGATCTTCTCAAAGAACCAACTCTTTGTTTCATTGATTCTTTGTAATGTTTTCCTAGTTTCTACTTTATTGATTTCAGCTCTCAGGTTGATTATTTCCTGGCGTCTACTCCTCCTTGGTGAGTTTGCTTCTTTTTGCTCTAGTGTTTTCAGTTGTTCTGTCAGTTCTCTAATGTGACTTTTCTCTAGTTTCTTCATGTGGGCACTTATGAACTTCCCTCTTAGGACTGCTTTCAGAGTGTCCCATAAGTTTGGGTATGTTGTGTCTGCATTTTCATTAGAATCTAGGAAGTCTTTAATTTGTTTTTTTATTTCTTCCTCAACCCAGGAATGGTGCAATTGGGTGTTATTCATTTTCCAAAAGTTTGCAGGTTTTCTGCCATTTGTATTGTTGCTGAATTCTAGCTTTAATGCATGGTGGTCTGATAAGATACAGGGGGTTATTTCAATTCTTTTGTAATTGTGGAGGTTTGCTTTGTTGCCTACTATGTGGTCAATTTTGGAGAAGGTGCCATGTGGTGCTGAGAAGAAGGTATATTCTTTTGAGTTTGGATGGAATGCTCTATAGATATCCGTTAACCCCAGTTGGGCCATGACTTCTTTCAGATCCTCTGTTTCTTTGTTAAGTTTTTGTCTGGTGGTCCTGTCTAGTGGTGTAAGGGGGGGGGTGTTGAAGTCTCCTACTATAAGTGTGTGTGGTTTTAAGTGTGGTTTGAGCTTTAGTAATGTTTCTTTCACAAATGTGGGTGCCTTCGTATTTGGGGCATAGATGTTCAGGATTGAGATTTCATCTTAATGGACTTTTCCTGTGATGAGTATGAAATGCCCTTCTTCATCTCTTTTGATTGAGTTTAGTTTAAAGTCCATTTTGTTAGATATTAGGATTGCTACACCTGCTTGTTTCTTGAGGCCATTTGATTGGAAAATCTTTTCCCATCCTTTTACTCTGAGGTATCGCCTGTCTTTGAAGTTGAGGTGTGTTTCTTGTAAACAGCAGAAAGATGGATTCTGTCTTCGTATCCATTCTGTTAGCCTATATCTTTTTACGGGTAAGTTAAGGCCATTGACATTTAGGGATATTAATGTCCATTGTTCGTTGGTTCTTGTTTGGTTTGGATTTATTGTTGGTGGTGTCATTGTGTGTGGATTTTGCCCTCCTGCTTCTTTTTGTGTTTGGCAATATTAGATTATCTATTGCCTGTGTTTTTGTGCATGTAGTTATGTTCCTTGGGTTGGAGTTTTCCTTCCAGAACCTTCTGTAGTGCTGGATTTGTGGATATGTATTGTTTAAATCTGTTTTTGTCATGGAAAATCTTGTTTTCTCCATCTATAGTGATTGAAAGTTTTGCTGGGTACAGTAGTCTGGGTTGACATCCATGCTCCCTTAGTGCTTGTAGTGTATCTATCCAAGACCTTCTGGCTTTCATAGTTTCCATTGAGAAGTCGGGTGTGATTCTGATTGGTTTGCCTTTATATGTTACTTGGCCTTTTTCCTTTGCAGCTCTTAATATTTTTTCTTTATTCTGTAGATTTGGAGTTTTGATTATTATGTGTCGGGGGGACTTCTTTTTGTGGTCCAGTCTGTTTGGTGTCCTATAAGCTTCTTGTACTTTCATAGGCATATCTTTCTGTAGGTTGGGGAAGTTTTCTTCTATGATTTTGTTGAATATGTTTTCTGTACCTTTGAGCAGTGTTTCTTCACCTTCTTCTACACCTATTATTCTTAGGTTTGGTCTTTTCACGGTGTCCCATATTTCCTGTATATTTTGTGTTAGGGATTTGTTGGTCTTGAGATTTCTTTGGTTGATGAATGTATATCCTCTAGCGCGTCTTCAATAGCTGAGATTCTCTCTTCTGTCTCTTGAATTCTATTAGTTATACTCACATCTTTAGATCCTGATCGTTTATCCAACCTTTCCATTTCCAGCATCGCCTCATTCTGTGTTTTCTTTAATGTGTCTAATTCAGCTTTCATGCTTTGAACTGTTTCAAGAGCTTCCTTCACTTGTTTGGTTGTTTTATCTTGGGTTTCTTTAGCTTCTTTAAGAGATTTGTTTATTTCTTGAATATTTTGGTTTGTCTTTTCCTCCATATCGTGTAATTTTTTGCTTACTTTTTCTTCTATTTCTTTAAGGGATTTTCTTGTTTCCTCTTTGAAGGTCTCTATCATCTTGCTCAGATAATTTTTGAGGTCCATCTCTTCTTCATGCACTGTGTTGGGCTTTTCAGATCTTGCTGGAGTGGAGTCCCTAGATTCTGGTGGTGTCATATTGGTCTTTCTGTTGTTGAGCGGGTTCTTATTCTGTCTTCTTCCCATATCTTTTTCCAGTGAGTGCAGGTAGGATCTCTCTATTTCCTCTTGTTACTCTGTAGTGTGTGTGGGCCAGGAATTCAATGTCCGAAGCTCTGGATGGTTTTGCCTCTCCTCGTAGCCTCCTCACTCTGATGGCGTTAGGCCTTTTGGTGGATCGGTCGCCGGGAATGGAATGAAGAGTGGCCTGTACCCAGATTCGGGGAGCTCCTCCCTGCCTGGACGTGTCTGTTTCAAGCAGGGACGAGCCTGGAGGGATCTGGGTGAATGGCGCTTAGGACAAGAATTGGGTAAAAGCAGGGGGTGGCTCACCTGGTCTGCGATGAGTCCACGGAAAGGGAAGGAAGAGTGTCCTGAACCAAGCCAGATTCAGGAAGCTCCTCCCTGCCTGGGCGTGTCTGTTTCAAGCAGGGACGAGCCTGGAGGGTTCTGGGTGGATGGCGCTTGGGACAAGAATTGGGTAAAAGCAGGGGGTGGCTCACCTGGTCTGCGATGAGTTCACGGAAAGGGAAGGAAGAGTGTCCTGAACCAAGCCAGATTCAGGAAGCTCCTCCCTGCCTGGGCGTGTCTGTTTCAAGCAGGGACGAGCCTGGAGGGATCTGGGTGAATGGCGCTTAGGACAAGAATTGGGTAAAAGCAGGGGGTGGCTCACCTGGTCTGCGATGAGTCCACGCAAAGGGCTGTAAACAGGAAATTGATATCAGACTAGAAGTTCTCAACCGTTGGGCCATGTTTCCTTTGGGATTAAAACGCCATTTCACATGGATTGCTTAAGATACAGTAAAATATATTTTCAGTGGTCTTAGGAACTGAGATAGCATGCCTCTATTGCCTCTTGGCAGGTCTGCCCAAATGCAGAAACACCCACAGAGGGGTGCTTGAAACTGTATTAAAGACTGGCAGCATTAGGAAATTTGGAGCTACTGTATTGGAGAGAAGGATTTTATTTGAGTACAAAATAGAGAGAAGGATTTTATTTGAGTACTCAATGTTTCAGGGTTATATTCATTGTAATACTTTAAGTTATAAAGGATCCCCACATAGAATGTAGGAATTTGGAAGGCTAGGGTAGAAGGCTGCTTTCTCCCGTACATTCAAGGAAGAGTTAAGAGAAAGACCTCAAGATAACAAATGAAAATACAGCTACTAAACTCAGTGACAGACATCATCCACACTGAGTTGTTTTCCCAAATCCTCTGAACTCATGCTAGTATCCCATAATTTAGCCAAACTCCAGTGACTTCCAGAACAGTGCTACCCATGACCATATACTACGGACCATTGGGGTATCCTTGTGTCATGTTGTAACTTATGAACCCTGCAATACAAGCCCTAAGAAATTAATTGAATTTCATGTCCTTTTTAAAGGCTCTGACCTTCCTACCAGATGCCTTCTGATGACAGCAGGCACCTGGCTACATATATACGTGCTACAAAGCACTGATGTACATAAGCTAATATACATCGTCTAATAAACAGTTTTTTTAAAAAAAATGTGCAAATGGTGCTTAGCTGAATTTTTCTCTTCATGGAACCAGGACAGGCCCAGCCTTCTCAAGAAGTTCCGAGAAGCCAGTTGGAGATTCACATTTTACCTGATTGCCTTTGTTGCGGGCATGGCTGTCACTGTGGATAAACCCTGGTTCTATGACTTGAGGAAAGTTTGGGCGGGCTATCCCATGCAGAGCATCGTCCCTTCTCAGTATTGATATTACGTGATTGAACTCTCCTTCTACTGGTCCCTGCTCTTCAGCATTGCTTCTGATGTCAAGCGAAAGGATTTTAAGGAACAGATCATCCAACACGTGGCCACCATCATTCTCCTCAGCTTCTCCTGATTTGCCAATTATGTCCTGGCAGGGACTCTCTCATCATGGCTCTGCATGACTCTTCTGACTACCTGCTGGAGTCCGCCAAGATGTCTAACTACGCGGGATGGAAGAACACCTGTAATAACATCTTCATTTTCCTCGCCATCATTTTCATCGTTACTCGCCTGGTTATCATGCCTTTCTGGATCCTACACTGCACGCTGATATACCCACTGGAGCTCTACCCTGCCTTCCTTGGCTGTTAGTTCTTCAACATGATGGCAGTGCTACAGATGCTGCCTATCTTCTGGGCCTACTTCATTTTGCGCATGGCCCACAAGTTCATAAGTGGAAAGCTGGTAGAAGATGAACGCAGTGACCGAGAAGGAACGGAGAGCTCAGAGGGGGAGGAGGCCGCAGCTGGGGCAGAAGCAATGAGTTGGCTCCTATCAAATGGCCACCCCATCCTCAATAACAATCATCCTAAGAATGTCTGAACCATTGTCCTAGCTGCCCCCCACATTAATACATGAAGCCAAGAAACTAGCCAACCTTCCCTTTATAGGGACATTTGAGCACTGGGGAGAAAGGATATAAGGAAAAGAGTCTACGTTAACTCTCCTTTTGTCACCCAGTTGCCTTTAAACCAAACTCTAACCAGCCCATCCTCAGGTATAGAGAAGGTTGGTTGTATCTTCTTCTAGAGAGGAGATGGTCTTATTTCCCTCTCTATCTTCCAAGCTACTCTTTCTCAGTTCTGAGTTACAACTCTGAGTTATAACTCACATTCCTTATTCTTAAGAATTCTGAGTTAGCTGTTTGCCTTTGACTCCCTGACTTTAAGCCAGGGTTGTGCCTTACTGTCCCATCTCTGGGCCTCACTCTGCCAAAGCTGGACCAAGGTTCCACCTTTCTAAGCTCCCTAGCTCAGGCCAAAAATGAAAGCTGAGCTACTTTTAACTTTTTCTCCTCCTTAAAAAACAAATTAACTGAAGGAGGGTATATAGGCCCCTTACCCTAACCCGGGGACCATGGTTCCAGGATCTCACTGCCTCCTTTCTCTGGCCTTTCTTTCCCCTCCCTTCAGCTGAGACAAGCTGGAGTGGAGTAGAACGGCAACTAGTTGTTATTTATTGAACATTTGGGGTTTCAGTTATAAAGCCAGAACTACAGCTAGGACCTGGCATTTCCGAAAGGGACCATTTCAGACCAAAATGTACTGTTAATTTTTTTTAAATTAAAGTTTACTAAAGGTTAAGTAAAAAAAACAAATGTACAAATGGGATGTGTAACGTGGGTTTGCCAAATTGTTTCTCTAGAAATGAATCTGGAATATTTGACTGTAAATAATGTCAAGATTATCCTATTTTATGTTACAGCTTAGGTGAAGCATAAGGGAAAATACAATTATAAAATCAAAAATGTGCGGCCGGGCGCTGGTGGCGCATGCCTTTAATCTCAGCACTTGGGAGACAGAGGAAGGCGGATCTCTGTGAGTTCGAGGCCAGCCTGGTCTCCACAGTGAGTGCCAGGATAGGCTCCAAAGCTACACAGAGAAACCCTGTCTCGAAAAAACAAATAATAATAAAATAAAATAAAAAATGTTAATTCTACTGTGCATTTGTCCTGTGTGTTCATAAGCCTTCAAAGACTTCATTACTTTTATTTTAGGATAAAATAATTGATAACTAGGGATATTCCTGTCTCTAACTTTGTTTCTAATCTACTAGTTTTGATTGTTTCTGTAGTTCTGTTAGATTCTTTTCTTTTTTTCTCAATTTTTCCATTTCCTAATGTACTTCCAATAGAACTTTGATAAAAAAATTGCTCAGTATCTCTACACATTAATAAAATTTGTCTATATTTTTGTCCCATTGATTACTCCTGTCATCTGTCTTCACCACATTTCTCAGTGGTTTCCTTCGCAATAATTGTAATAGATTTTGAATCTTGGTTTAATGTTCTGAAGGTTTTTGAACTCCTGTACTTCCTCAAATTTTCATATCTTTTTATTATTACTTTGTTCTTTTTGTATAAATGGCCCATTACTGTTGAAGCAAATTGTTTACAATCTTCAATGAAGAGAAAACTCTTGGTAATTGTGTTTTTGTCTTTTGGGGGAATGGGGAGTGAACAGGGTTTCCCTGTAGCTTTGGAAGCTGTCCTGGAACTCATTCAGTACATCAGGCTGGCCTCAAACTCATAGAGATCCTCCTGTCTCTATTTCCCGAGTCTGGGATTAAAGCTGTGCAGCACCATTGCCCAATGTGTTGCCCTGTTTTAATAAGAACCTGCTAGCCATTTCTCAATATTCACATGTCACACATGCCTTTTTAGTTTTCTGTAGTTGTTTAGATGCACTTTGGTCAGTGAGTAATTATTCATTATTGCAAGAACATACCGTCATTCGTCATTTCATAAGAAGCAAATGTGTGTTGTAGTTGAATTTTATATGAAATTTGTGCTCTGTGCTTTTGGAAGAAGCTTCACACTGACTTGGATGGTGACTGCAGTAGGTTGAATTTCCCCTAAATATTGGATGTAAGTTCTTTCTGTTACATTATCTGTAGGATTTGATATTTTTTAGTACAGTTAGTGTGGACAGTCACTAGACATAGAGGGACTCTTGGTGCCCATTTGTTGAAAATTTAGTTCCTAAGTAATATTGTGTAGCATAGATTTTCCAGAACGGAGAGTTGGTTGTAGGATGAATCAGTGAGAAACATAAGATACATGCCGACTGTGATGAGTGCTGCTCACTGACCACGGTAACAGCAGCCCTAAGTCGCAGGCATAGTGGGTCAGCAGCTTTGGTTTCATTCTCTTTCTTGTAAAAAAAAAATGATGCCAGGGTACTTACAGATCAACAGTAGTAACATATGTATTAAACAGATGGGAAGAATTGCCATCTGTTATAAAAGGGGTGAGTGAGTGGGGTGTTAACTATGGAGCAGCTTCAGGGAAACTGTTAGAGAAATAAGTGTGACCCTCTGATGCCGTTCATGATCCTGACTCAAAAGTTTCGATAGAGATGATGCAGAAAGAAGCTCAGAAATGAAAGCATCCTTTCATGACACTCCTTTGAGTTGGACACTGAATTTGACTAGAGCTACCTACCTTTACTGGGGTGGGAGGATACTTACTGGGTTTGGGGTAACTCTTAAATGGCTCCACCTCCCATAATGTCACACCGCTCCCCTGTCTACTACAAACTACCAATAGATATTCAGGGAAGGGCTTAATAGGGCCCTCTCTGTCAACCATGAGGAAATGTTGATGGTTTCAATTCCATGAGAGATTCGGTAGAATATCCAAGTGGTGTAGTCAGGTCTAAAAGTGGTTTCTTTTCATTCTTACCCATTCTACAGCTCTGGTTCTTCCATTTTTCCACTGTTGCTTCCAGCGTATTCCTTTGACCTGGACCAGGAAGTAATTCTTCAGTGACAGGCTCCTGAAAAGGAAGGTCCAGAGGACCAGAATAAAGAAGATAGAAAAGTTGGGATCTAAAAGTCTTGCACAAACTATGCTTATGCAAACAAGGTTCTTAATAAGTATAGCATCGTATAGTCTTTCCTGAGAGTGAAAATGGGACAGTGTCAGGAAAAGTCTATCATGTATTGAGACAAAGTAAATTGTAATCCAATCAGTCAATGTTCCGTGAGGGCTGCAAAGCATATCTCACCAGCATCACAGGAAAGCAAACAGCAACTTTGGAACAGATACCTGCAGCTCCTCATGGTGCTAAGAGTTGTGTTCCAATGACTAGAAGCCACAACACCCCAAGTCTCTTGTCCAGATCAATCTTGGCTTTGCCAAGGATATTTTTGATTTTGGAGTAGGAATTGTTTTGCTTACATACATCAAGGATTCAGCAAGCCTCAAGTTGATCTAGCTCTCATAAATCCTTGATTATTTGGGGTATGTGTGTGGTTATACAGATGTTCCATTTATCATAAGTGAATATGGTGTAATTTAATATATCAGTTTAATCCATTTGTTTTTGGCTTTTTTGAGGCAGGGTTTCTCTGTGGCTTTGGAGCCTGTCCTGGAACTAGCTCTTGTAGACCAGGCTGGTCTCGAACTCACAGAGATCATCCTGCCTCTGCCTTCTGAGTGCTGGAATCAAAGGAGTGCGCCACCACCGCCGGGCAGAAGAGCCCATTTTCATCTTCATTCTGTAGCCCTGGCTGGCCTGCAATGCTTCATACACACTAGGCTGGCTTCCAACACACAGAACTCCACCTGGCCCTGTCTCAAATGCTGGGATTAAAGTAAGCACCCTCAGACCCAGACTTATTCTTTTCCTTGTTTTATTTTCAAGAAGCTCCATGCTGACCTGCATTGTGGATGCAGTACATTGGATTCTTCCTACCACAGTGTGTATATGTTCTTGCTCTTGTTTTTTTCAATGTTTCTTATTAATATCAAGGTAATTTACATGAGAAGTTTTGGCACTCTAATTTGAAACGGCAAGAAGAGGTCCAGTCATTGTTTTGGGGACTCAATCTCAGACTAGAGCAACAGGGGGAAATGGCTGCTTCTCCACTAAATCCAATGAAGATCTGTTTCATTTCTTCATTCTTTTCCCCTGGGAATGTCATATATTAAGACTCTGCAAACTTTTAAAACTCTGGTTTTGAAATGTTACCTGGAGGCTGGAGAGATGACTCAGCAACAAGGAATACTTTATGCTCTTGCCTCCAAGTTGTGGTTCATTAACATCCATAATTCCAGTTCCAGGAGGTTTAATGCATGATTAAGATTTCTCATTCCTATCTCCAGTGGTGGCTCCTATGCTACTGAATAAAGACATAGTAAAATACTTTTCTGTGAGCAGACAGACACACACACCTGCACAGATTCAATGTCATGGAACAGACATTGGATGGAAAGGACAGGGAGCTCCCAGTTTACAATTCAAATCTGGACTTGGTCTTAGCTAAATAACCTCAAGGGAAAAAATGCTTTCATTTCTTTCCTTGACTCAGATAGATTATTTGTGTCATGGAGTTAATCACTAACATGTGAATCCAGGCACATATGTAGAATCTATTAGTTAGTTACATCATTGTTGTTGCACACGGAGAGAAACAACAGAACTCGGCACAATGGGAAATCAACAGTCCTGTCATCTGAAAGGTGCCCATGAGCTCAGAACCCTCTGCTTTGAGGACAGACACCTGGCTCTGCATTTATATTTCTGAGTGCTCACCTTCCTGAAGAGCTGGGATGCCTATTACTGCATTGTGAGCCTGTAGGTTTAAGATATCTGTTTTCAGATAAATATCAGCCAAACGCAAGCCAGAGCGTGGCCTGGTCAGCCAAGCCAGAGGCCTGAGAGAATGGGCTTCTCATGTGCTCTTCAGCCCCTTAGGAGCCCATGCAGAGTCATCCTGACCTCACCTTGACCATGCCAGGCGTGGTCAGGCACACATGTAGCCAGCCTCTAACAGGCATGGCTTACTGTCCCCTACACATTACCTGTCGTGATCATCACAGCACAGCTTAAATTACCTGATATCAAGTGAGATAAAGAGGAAAATGAGTCATTTTAACTTTTATTGTTAAATTTTACCATTTCACATGCCAGACCTGGCTTAGTGCACTTTGATACCTTACCCCCTAGAGTCCTGGCCTGTACGCATCCTTCAGTGTTTTTTCCCTCTCCCCGACCCCATTCTCTACTCCTTTCTCATTTCCATTTCTATTCATTTTGTTTTGTAGCCCGCCAAGATTAACTGGGGCCATTTGTGTTTGGAGCTATGTTTTGGAGCCTGTTGTACAGCACCTACAGTAATCTTCCCAGAAGACGAACTTGTTTCTGAGTTAGCCAAGTCACAACATCACCATCTTATAGCACAGGGTGACTTCAGCACTGGGCTGTCAGTGGACTGACTGACCACCAGCTTTCTTTCTAAACCCCGAGTTTCTGAAATGTCTCTCCTCAAGTCAACGTTGCTAATAGTGTGATTCTGGATATTAGATTTGTAATAGTGTGTGTGGGGGGAGTGTCTGTGAGGGAAGGGTAAAGATGGCGTTTAGTGTCACTTCCTTTGCATAGTGGTGGAAATGATTGTCCAGCTTTCCAGTAATGTTCTCTAGAGCGTGTTATTATCTCAAAAACTGAGAATATTTTAAATAAGTGCGACACATACAGATGGAAGTTCACTTTTACCTTTAACTTGCATGGGACATTTTTATTTCAATTTATCATTTTCCTTCGATACACCTCCTTTACCCAGTATTCAACCCCTGATATTCTGTCTCCTACCTGATGGCTCTTTTTGAATTGTGATTAGGCTCATTGCATGTTTGCTTTCTTATTTCCTTTGGACTTTTTATTTTTTGGCATTTCTATTGAGTTTAATGTTCATATCCTACACTGGTTTGATGTCCTTCTGGCATTTGCTAGTGTTTTCTTGCCCACGCATCCTTTTGTTCCTATCTTGTTTGAGTTGATTCACGTGCTTTGCGTGTTTTGTCCGTCTTGAACACGACTTGGGCTCACGTCTCTGTACCAGGTGTCATTTAAGTCTCTCTCTCTCTCTCTCTCTCTCTCTCTCTCTCTCTCTCTCTCTCTCTGTTACATATATGATTTTGAAGGGACCAGCTCCCCATTTCAGCAGCCATAACAGCCTAGCACGTGCTTGCCTGACCTTGCCTTGGTCACTAGGAGATCAAATGCCCGCCTCATGGCAAGGAACCAACCAGAAGTTAGCTCGTAGTGCTATGCTTTATGGCTCTGTGTGCGCTTTACGGACAAGCACACAGCAATGATGTGCAGAGCATAGCAATTGCCCTGGGAGGGCCTATGGGCCATAACAACCAGTTGACCAGTCAACACAGGGCAAGCCCTCCAAGCCTGGAGGCACACCAATCCTGAGCCTGTGCGTACCCCTAGACACTCCCCTTACGCTGCCCTATAAGATCTCTATGCTGTGGCTGCCCAGCCATCTGCCATGGGGGATGGATGAAAGGCTCCAGCTAACATGGGGTTAGCTCGTTAAACAACTGCAATAAAGCCTTGTGCAGTTTGCATCAAGCTTTCGACTCCGCATGGTGATTGGGGTGGCAGCGGTCCTGGGCCGAGATCCTTGGGGGCTGAGCCTCCGGGAATCTTTCATTTCGTGATACGAGTCAACTGCTGTTTACACTTAGTTTTAATATCTGTTGGGAATTGGACCTGAACATCAGAATTCTGAGCTGTGTGTCTTGTCTTTCCCTGTGTGTGTTTTTAACCCAAGAGGCCGGTCTCCCAAGATGAGACGTTAGGAGAATTTATCTCTGGGGGTCTCAGCGCTCACTGCGGGGTCAGACACCGGGGTGCAGCGTCCTCCTGGCTGCAGCTCTGGTCTGTGCAGAGCGGGTCCAGGGCGGTCTGAGGGCTGAGCTGTGTGCAAGGCGGCGGGAGATGCAGGGGTGGGGCGGGGCCACCTGCCTAGCTCTCCCCTCCCCTTTTTATCATCCGTTTCCCTAATAAAAAAAAACCCTGTGCTTGAACCCCGTGGCTCAGCATCTTTCTCTCCAGCGCGGCCTTTCTTAAGTTACAACCGGGTGGACCTGACAAACTGAGAAAACGAGTCCGCGGTTGGCGGGTTTGGAGGACCCGAGTAACCGGAAGTGGGTGCAGTGGGCGGGGCCGGGAGGAGCGGCGTCCAAGGAACCGGGAGGAAGATACCGGAAGTCCCTCCATTCCCGGTTGGACCCGGGGACCCGCGCGCTGCAGAGCCGGGTGCGGAGGACGCGGCGGGTCCGCGGGGACCTGAGACCTCGGGATCCGCGGTGTCCGCGCTCGCGGGGCGGCCTGGGAAAGTCAGCAGTCAGCAGCGCAGTGGCGGGAACCGCAGCCCGGCGGCCCTGGAAGCTCCCAGGTCAGAGGAGCTGCGGGGCTGGGACCCGGGAGGGAGGGAGGAGCGGGCTGTGCTCCCGAGCTGCTCACAAGGACCCCGTCAGCTCCCGCCGGCTGCCCGTGGGGTGGAGGAGGCGGCGGCTCAGCTCGTCCCCTGCGGCCAGGTGCGCTCGTTTCCACCCCACGAGCTGGGTGCTGCCCCGGGCGCCGGGCGCACCCCTTAAAAGTGTCCGTCTGTCCCGGTCTCTCTGGCTCCTGGTTTGCTCTCTGACCGCTCTCTGTCTGGGGTCTCCGTCTCTCCCGTCCCCATCCGAGACGCCCTTTGCTCTTTTGCTCGCCCTCCTCCCCGGGGACCTCTCCCCCTAGACCTATACGGTTCGAGATACCATCAAGTGTGTCCTGCTGTGATTTTTTTCCCCACTTATCTTACGTTTTGCAGAGTATTCTGCCATAAAATAACGCTTAAAATAATCTAGTATCAAGAGGAGCATTTGCATCCGTCAGTTGTTTGCCAACTGGGTTCCCTTTGGTGGTGTGGCAGTTCCTGGAATTTAAATTCATCCCCGCTTTCTAACTGAACCCTGTGAGATAGGATTAAACAGAGAATATATTTTGTGGAGTGCCACACATACGGTTTTAAACATTTAGCAAGCCTTTCGCTCCCCATTAGTTTTCCATCTGAAATATGTGCAGTGTGGGATGTAAATACCGCATTCAGAAACGTGTCTGCGTATACTGTGTCCTTGAGTCGCGTCTGTCAGTGCTGTGAGAGTTCATCAGGCCACGGTGTGGCTTCTCATAGTTTGTACAGTCATAGATTTCATTTGAATAGTTGTGAGCACACACCCGTGTCAGGACAGTGTCTCCTTGGTTGAAGAAAAGCTCTCTACCAATTGTACACGTGGCCAAACTTTTTTTTTTTTTTTTACTAATTTCAGGATTTGTTAACATTCCGTGCTGTGGGCTTCTTGAGGGAGGAGGGGCGATGCCTTGCTTCTGCTCACAAGACAATTTGCAGAGATCTCTGAAGTGCAGCAGTCTGGATCCTGAGAGTGTGAACAGTTTTCTTGTAGTCTTCCTTGCTCCTGCTCAGGGGTCCTGACACAGCTCACACACTGTGCTGCATGGGTGTGAGCTGTGTTATGAGTCTCACACCTCACAGGGTGAAGTGAAATCCTCAGTAGAGGCTCCTTTCTTGACATTTCCTTTCTCCTTCCTGTTTATCCTCCGAGCAGGTGTTGGCATCTTTCATTTTTGCCCCATGAAAAGGTCTAGGTGCCGTCTGAAGACTCTCTTTGTCCTGTGCAGGTGTCACATTGCTCAGTCAGTCCTGCTAACCTGGGAAGCAGAACCAAGAGCCCTGTACGGTGAAGAGAGGAGACAGTGTCAAAAGGTCCAGGTATGGTAGAGGGTCTGAGGAAGGGTGAAAGGATTCGGAATGGCTCGAGAGACAGTCGAAACAGGACCTGAAATTGGTGTTGCTGCATTCTGTTTCATTAGAAATGGTTGCAGAGAATTTCACTGAGGAGAATCTCTTTATTATCCTTTTGTAGGTGACTGTGTATATAACTATTCATATTCAGAAGCAAATATACTGGAACATATTAACAGAGTTTCCTATGTTGACTCATCCCTGAATGTCTGGCGTGAAGCTGATTTGATCAACATGGTGAATGATGTTTTTGATGTATTTAGATTTTGTATTTCTGGGAAATTTTGCATCTATGTTCCTGAGGGAAGTTAGTATGTAATTCTCTTTCTTTGTTGAACCTTTGTGTGATGTCTGTGTCAGGGTGACAAGTCTCATAAAATGAATTTGGCAGTGTTCCTTCTGTTGCTATTTTGTGGAGTAATTTAAGAAGTATTTGTTTTAGCACTTATTTGAAAGTGTGGGACAATTCCGTGCTAAAACCACCAGGTCCTTGGTGGTTGGGAGCCTTTTAATGACTGCTTCTGTTTACTTATCGGTTATAGCTTTATAGGTCCTGATTTAATTTGAATAAGTGGCACCTATTAAAAAATCACCCATTTGTTTTAGTTTCTGATTTTGTGGACTACAGGTTGTTAAAGTATGAAATAATGATTCGTTCGATTTCCTTGTTATCTGTTATGTCCCCCTTTTCATTTCTGATTTTGTTTATTTGGACAGTAGTTCTTGATCTGTTGGTGTGCTTTGGGGATTGTCTACCTTGATTTTCCTAAAGAACCAACTCTTTGTTTCATTAATTGTTTGTAATGTTCTATTTGTTTCATCTTATTCATCACAGTCTTCAGCTTGTTTTCTGTGGTCTACTCCTTTTGGGTGAACTTGTTTTTGTTCTAGATCTTTCACGTGTGCTGCTAACTTTCTAGGATGAGATCTCTCCAGGTTATGTAGGCACTTACTGCTATTACCTTCCTTCATAGTGCCATTGAAGCAACTATTGTCACTTGCCTTTCGAGACACAAGCACTGTCAATCCTCCAATACCCATTATTTTCTCTATTTTGAGCTCTTGTTCCTATCCCAAGGTACTCTATGTAGACAGTTTGGATTTTATATATCTTTGTATATTTAACATAAGCAGTATATGTGAACTCCTTGTGTGAAGAAAACCTAAATACTTATTTAACTTTCTTAGCTACCATTCATTCTTCATGTACTTTTCAGAGCTGGGAGCTTTGTACTCCATGAAATCCCTTTGTTATTTTCCTGTCTAGTTTTCTCATCGGGTTCGCTTATTTCTGAATTATTAAGTATTTAATCAGGTTTTCCCCTATCTGTTTTAGCATTTAAAGTTATCCAGGAATGTCCTTGATACAGTTTGTTTTGATTTTTTTTTTTTTTGTAGCATGAAAGATAAGTTTCTAATATGAGTTGTCTACACATGGATAATAATTTTTCCAGCACAGAATATTCAAAGGACTCTCTCATTTCTGGTTTTGATTTGATGTATTTGGCTTGCATTACCTTTCTTCGTTGTGTTTCATTGTGGGATCTCTGCTTTTCAATTTTCTATGTTTCATCACTTATTATGACCATATTGTTCTTTTGCCTCAGTATCATGATATGGGGTCATGTCCTGTGATACCACCAAGAGTACTCTGTTTTTTTTTTTTTTTTAGGTTAATTTTTATATTTATGATTTTGCTGTGTCCATGTGACCATTTCCTTATCCTCTTTGGAGGGAAATTTCAGTATTTGCCATGTGGAATTGTGTCAGTTATGCTGATTGCTGTTAGTAATATAACCACATACACTGTTTCGTCACTAGTCACTGTGCGTTTCTTTGTGAACTATTATTTTTTTTTTCAGAATGCCTTAAAATTTTCTTCACATAAGTGAATTTTTCATTACTTGTTATTCCTAGATGTTTTGAAAACAACTTGAATGGCTCAAAATTCTTAATTTCTTTTCAAATTGTCATTAGTATATATGAAAAGTAGTGGTGTGTGTGTGTGTGTGTGTGTGTGTGTGTGTGTGTGTGTTAGGATTTATAAATTCTAGGATTTCCCCATGGTGACTGTAGGGAGTTTTGCATATGATCACATCATCAATAAAAAGGAGTATGGTGCCTTTCTTTCCTCCATATATCTTCTTAATTTGTTTTTGTTACTTAAATTTATCTTGCTCACTCTTACTGGCATTTATGTCAGTAGGTCTGGAGAGTGTATGCATCTTTCTCTCTTTACAGTTTCCCTGTTTATCTTTTCCCCACACTTTACTCTTGGTCTCTGCCCTTTACCGAGTCCAGCTGTGTTCCGTTCCGCCCTGTCTCTGTTGGGCGTTTATCACAAAATCTGATGAAGTTTGTCTTAGGCATTTCAATTTTTACTGGTACTTTCACATCAAATCGCTTTATTATTATGTGGATTTCTTTTTATTTTTTTAGTATTCTTGTTGGTAAAAATTACTATTGTTAATTTATTTCCTTCTAGTTAGCAATGATAGATTTCTGGTTTTATTTGTTGGAAATAGTCTAGTACTCTCTAGTTCTCTGTTCATCCATTTTTTAATGTAAAGTGGTTTATTTGCTATGTATACTTTGCTTCTAATTATGATCTGCAGGGCTGTTTGAGGAACTGACCTTTATTATTTCATGAACTTCGTGTGCCCTTCCTTCTCCTTGAATTTTAGGAGCCAATGTTTCTGGGCACAAAGATCAGGTTTCTTTCTCCACTCTAAATGTATCCTTCCATGCTGTCCTGCCTTTAGGAATGTTGACAAGATTTCTGGTATTACATTGGTTTTGGGGTCTGTCTATGTGGTTTGGCATTGTTCATCACAGAATTGTATGACTCCCAGCTTTGTATTTTCTGACACCTTGATGTGAAATTTCAACAAGAATTACAGTTTTTCTTCCAGACACAGAAACCCAGAGAACAAGAAGAAGGAAGAATGAATGCTCCTTTGGTAAATGCTTCCCAGGTCAGTGTCCTGTTCATATTTCTTTGAAATTTATTTTTATTATTGAAACCATTCAAGACTAATTCTCTTCCTCTGGTAATGTTATCTAAAGTGTTTGTCTTTGATATATCTTCTTTTTCCTCTCTAATAATTAAGAATAAGTATAGATCTTTCACATAAATAGCACAGCCTTTCCCATTGTATTTTCATTCCATGTTTTACTTCCAGGACATCAATTTTCATAGATTAAGACCTACCATTCTTGAAGAGACTCTCTTGCAAATGGTACTCAAAGAAATACATTGAAGTCCACATAAGATGAACTTGTGTCCTTTTACATTAGTGCAGAAGGAAGTTCTCATGTATCATGTAGATTGCATTCCTGGGATGGTAAGGTTTTCACAACCAGGCCTGTGAATGTGGACATGCAAATACATGAACTTTTTCATTGATATCACTGAACAATTTGTGGAAAAGTAGAAGAGATTCACTGTCTTGGATCCCAGTAATAAATATAACAGCATCCTAGAGAGTACAGATAATAGAAGGAATAATTAATTCACTTGCTTTTTCAATAAAATTGATGTGTCTGTGAGCCCTTGCAGATTGCAGTATGCTTCTCCCTTTGACATTTAATATTGCACAGTGATTTTGGGTGTGTTGCCACATCAAATCTTTTCATCAGAGAAGTCTTGATCACTTTTTTTTTTTTTTTTTTTGAGACAGGGTTTCTCTCTTACTTTGGAGGCTGTCCTGGAACTAGCTCCTGTAGACCACACTGGTCTCGAACTCACAGACATCCGCCTGCCTCTGCCTCCCTAGTGCTGGGATTAAAGGTGTGTGCTGCCACCACCCGGCTGATCACATCTTTCTTAATGCCCAGTTGTAAGTTGTTCATAGACTGCTGATTATTTTCTATTTTTCTTTTATTTTTCAGAAGGGCATAAGCACCAGTGTCTCCATCTTTGTATTGTATCATGTGGAATATACTAGTAATAATTTTCTGGAGAGAATTGAGTTGGTGCTGTGCATAAGCATCAGTTTTGAAGCATAAAGAAATGCCCACTTAGTCACTTTATTCTTGTTTTCTTTTGGAGCTATAAGGCTCCTTCCACCCTGTTTTTCTGCTCTCTGAGGCTACGTATTACTTAGGGAGATCTTCTGAAGAGTTGTGGAGATACAAAGATTTCTATTTCTCTCCTTTTTTTTTTCTAATCAGTATATATTACACTTATTGCCAAAATAGATGCAATTTTAAAAATCAGCCCATATAATTTTATATGTATCATATAATCACAAACATGAAAAATTATAGACAACCAAAGAGCAAAAGAATCGTGACTGGTGTGAAAATCTGCTGTTTTTCTCTTCTGGCAATGCTTCTGTGTTGTCCTCTGTTTCTCTTTTTACCGTAACATTTTATTTAAGGATATGAGTGTTCTTCTGCATGATTTTATGCACACTGCATGATCCATTATGAACCTGCATTCCTGAGCCCAGTACCAAAGCCTTGGCAGTGAAGGTGCCATGAGTGTAGAGAAAATGGAATGTACTTCTCTGCAGGAACAGTAAATGCCTTTACCTCTGAGCCATTTATCTAAACCCAAGGTTTACATTCCTGTTCTATATTTGAGAGAGAGATAGTATAGAACCTGGCATCCTCTACATTTTGAGAAATGAAGGGAGAATTATAAATGACACTTACCTATGTGGCCTAAAATCCTGTTAGATGACTGACCACAGATACTGAAGAATGGAGTTGAAATGAAAAGATTTGAGTTTTAAATTGAGCCAGTGGCATGAGTAATAATATGTTCAAAATTAATGAAGAACTAGTGTGATTCCCACAAAACTCAACTCATTTGTTCAGTCAGAGAAAATGTTTCTACTGCATCTGAAGGCATTGTGCCAAATGCCATTTTCCACGATTTGTAACTAATCTGTAGTGAAACACCATGTAGAATTCAAGAAATTGTTACAGAATTCAAGAAATTGTTATTATCTGTACTGTTGTGTCAAATTTTAGAAAAATTACATAATGTTAATTCTGTCTGCTTCTGATTTTTCTGTTTGCTTAGTGGTTGTGAAAATATTCTCATAAAATAACTGCACAAAGTATTTGAGTCTAACCAGGTGGTGGGGGCATACACCTTTAATCCTAGTACTGGGAAGGCAGAAGCAGGTGGATTTCTGTGGGTTTGAGGCCAGCCAGGTCTACAAAGTGAGTTCCAGGAGAGACTTCAAAGCTGCACAGAGAAACCCTGTCTCAACCCCCCCCAAGGGAAGTATTTGAGTGTATGTGTTGTTCAGAATGTTTGAATTACACGCTGATTCCTTATTGTTTAAAGAAAACACTCTGATTTAAATTCCCCATGAATCCTGCATTCCGTATTCTATACCTTTTTTTTTTAGAAAGGGTGTAGCATTGCAACTGGGACTCAGGGTCTCAACTGAACGTGACAGAATACAGTATGGTGTGGACCGGGTGCAGACAGGATCAGTGCAGTGTCCGTAGTTGAGCAAGGGCGAACGTTGTAGAATTTGGAAGTACAGTTCAGTTTTGCTCATCATAACTTGAACATCTTATATTGACCCAGGGATCCTATTCCATATTAACACATACTTCATAAAGATAAGTTCCTGCATGTAGACCTCACAGTTGTGTTATATTCCATAAACGTTTGCTGATTGTAAGACTGTTGTCATCTTTTTTTCATAGAGGTAGAAAATACTATACAGACAATGACTATTTTGAGAACCATTTATTACTATAATTAAATGTCAGCTTTATTTTATGTGTGCCAGTATTTTTTGCCTGAACATGTGAATGTGTGCAGTGTATGCCTCCTATCTGTAGAGTTCAGAAGCAAACATGGGATCCCATGGAATTGGGGTTAAATTCTGTTGTGTAGTGCCACAAGTGTCCTGGGAACCAAACTATTTTAAAAGACTGTGTAAGAGTCATTACAGAATCCAAATAGCAGAGACCATTTTCAAATGTAGTAATTGTGGCAAATCCTTTATCTGCTGCTCAGGTCTTAGAAAAGTCAGAAAACTCATGAAGGCAAGAAACCTTAATATTGTAAGCATGGAAGCCGGGCAGTGGTGGCCAATGCCTTTAATACAAACACTGGGGAGGCAGATGCAAGTGGATCTCTGTGAGTTCAAGCCCAGCCTGGTCTACAGAGTGAGATCCAGGACAGCCAAAACTACACATGGAAACCCTGTCTCAAAAAACAAAAACACTGTGAGTTCAAGGCCAGGCTGGTCTACGGAGCGAATGCCAAGACAGCCTCGAAAACAAAACAGAAAACCCTTGTCTCAAAAACAAACAAACCCCCCCAAAACAAAAACAAACATTGTCTATGAAAGAACAGCATTAAATAACATCTAGCACAGTTCTGTAGCCCTTCTAGAAAACTTTGTCTTTGAACAAATGCCATGCCTCATCTCTGTCACAGAAGTGTCTCTAGTTCCTTAACGTCTCTTACCTAGAAATGCATTTTCTCCAGCAGCGCGTGACATATAATTTTCCATTGCAGCATCTGGTAACATTCAGGGATGTGTCTGTGGACCTCTCCCAGGAGGAATGGGAATGTCTAGACTGTGCTCAGAGGGCTTTGTACGTGGATGTGATGTTAGAGAATTACCGCAATCTAGTCTTTGTAGGTAAGAATGCCCTTGTCTAGAATTCTTGATTCATCCTTTTTATTTACCTCTTTTGTTTATATGTAGTCTATCTGAACTGTCTAGACACTCAGAAATTCTGGTTAGCAACATAACTCTTTCACAGTGTCCACTTTTATTATTCTGTGTTCCCTAGAAGAATGAACAATACTATGTTCTGTGTGATCTCCCTAGTTTTTAAAAAAAACTTCAAAGTTCAAAGGAAACTAAATATTCAGAGTGGAAATGTATTCTATTACACATAATTGGAATATTTTGATTTTACTACTGGATTAAACTATTCAACTGTTTCTAATTTTTCAAGTTCAGTAGGTTTTATATAAAAAAGAGCTGTTGGTAAAGAGCGTGGGTTTTTGTTGGGTTGGTTTATTTATTTAGCTTTTGAGGTTATTCCCTAAATTTAAACCTGAGAATGCATTAGTTTAATCCTAGCAGTAACGATGCTGAAGCCAGAGGATAAGTAAAGTTCCATTACAACTTGGATTACACGTAATGAGTTCTTAGCTGACCAAACCTACCCAGTGTGCCTGTGTTTGAAAAACATTTCAAGAAAATAGATGAACCTTGCTCAGATGATCCTCCAGGTAGCTCCTCTAATTATTGCTTGATCACCTATTTGCCCTATCTTCTACAAGGTACACAGTATAGATAAAAATGATAAGGCTACTGTCGGTCCTTGTAGTTTGGTATTCATAGAGTTGGTATTCATAGGTTCTTCTAAGCATCCTTTAGTAATGTGAGCCAGAAAAGGCCTGGGGTGAGAGCTCTAACCCTGGGGTGAGAATTGCTAGTTTATATTTCTTAGAAAACTTAGGCAAATCAGTTATTAAATCCTGTACTCATGCATTAATTGCTGTTTTCCCTAATTGTGCTAATTTTCCAGGGAACCGATGCATATGTCATAATTATGAGAATGTCTTGGATCAAAGCTCAATGCCCATTGTCCATCAGCATGCAAATACTCAAGTGAAGCCTTATAAATGTAACCAGCCTTGCAGCATAATTCACAAATCCTCCCAATATACAGATAATACTAGGGATAGTGTAGAAATCTGCAACAACTATGTATGTGGTAACCACAGAGATGCTTCTGTTGAATCATTAAACAGACATAAAAGTGGAAACCCTGGAGAAGAACCTTGCGAAGGTAAGGGCTGTATAAACTGTTTAAGTTTGTGTTCCATCATTAGTCGGAATCAAAGAGTCTATGCAGTAAGGAAAAAAACAGAAAATACAAAGCATGATAAATTTTTTGACTCTAAACATGATCTCACGCTGAAAAGAACCAATAGTGGGAAGAAACCTAACCAAAGCTGGAAATGTGGGAAAAGCTTCAAGACAGACTCAAGCCTTAGTAGACATCAGAGAGCTCATACCAGACAGAAACACTATAAATGTACAAAATGTAGTAAATCTTTTCTACGTTTGTCACAAGTCAAAGTACATTGCAAGTTCCATTGTGGAGAAAAACCGTACAAATGTATGGAGTGTCCTAAGTGGCTTTATCATACATCGGAATTTAAAAGACAATTCAGACTGCATTCTGGAGAGAATATTTACAAATATAGTGAAGATGACAAATCTCTTATCACAAAGGACCATCTTGGACCTCACCCGAGACTTCACACAGGAGAGAAACCTTATAAATGTAATGAATGTGACAGATCCTTTACCCAGAGAAGCAGTCTTAGAACTCATTTGAGAATTCATATGGGAGAGAAACCTTACAAATGTAGTGAATGTGAGAAATGCTTTACCCAGAGAGGCCATCTTACAAATCACCAGAGAGTTCACACAGGAGAGAAACCTTACAAATGTAGTGAGTGTGACAAGTCCTTCACCAAGAAAGATCATCTGAGAATTCACTACAGAATCCATACAGGAGAAAAACCATATAAATGTACTGACTGTGACAAATCGTTTACTCAGAAAAGCAGTCTCATAACTCATCAGAGACTTCATATGGGAGAGAAACCTTACAGGTGTAGTGAATGTGACACGTGCTTTACCCAGACAGGCCATCTTAAAATTCATCAGAGAATTCATACTGGAGTGAAGCCTTACAAATGTAGTGATTGTGACAGATCCTTTACCACAAAGGACCATCTTAGAACGCATCAGAGACTTCATACAGGAGAAAAACCTTATAAATGTAGTGAATGTTTCAAATCCTTTATCAGTTGCTCAAATCTTCGCAAGCATCAGAAAATTCATAAGGACAGGAACCCTACAAATGTACTGAAACTGAAAAATCCTTTACCAGCTCCTCATCTCTTAGAAGACATTAGAGTATTCATACAGAAGAGAAACCTCACAAAAATAGTAAGTGCAAGAAATCTTTGCCCACAAAGTCACCCTGAAAACACATCAAAGAATTCATGCAGGAGAGAAACTTTACAATGTAATGTGTGAGGAAAAGCCTTTTCTGTTCCCAGGTCTACAAAAACCTCTGAAAATTCATACAGGACAAAAAGCTTCCATAGCAAATATTGTGGCATATGCTTCATTCATACTTTGCCTTAGCAATACTTTAGAATTCATCTATAGAAAAATTGTGAACATTAGAAAGTTGTGAAAGTTTTAAAGTGATGGTCAAATCTTAGAATACATCAAGAGTTTATACTGAAGGAAATTCTGAAACTGTGACAATATAGGAAATTCTTCATTAAAACTTTATATTTGTGCAACCTTAAATACTTCACAATGAAGACAAAAATGCAGAAACCTGAAAAGGATGCACTGTTATGTAGTAGTTTCCTGGAGACTGAATTGATCTGTCTCGGATGAGAGCTGACTAAGTCTGGAAATATGCACCTCAAAGTAACGTCAAGAAATCCCTGAAACTAACAGGATTCAGTATGCTTAAGTCAAATGAAGACACTCAGACAGATGATATGGATTGAAGAGGATTTGACCAAATGATCCACCAAAATAGGATGCTCTTTATCTTGTAGATAGGCCTACAGGTGTGCAGTGTGTTCCAGGTGTCCTGTATTCGTGTACCGTATCCCACGTGCTGATTTGGAGCTCCATGATTCCAGCTGTCCTTGAGTCTCCTGTGCAAGTACTGCACCATATTCCTCTGTGTAACCCCAAAATAAAGACCGATGGTTCCACAGGTTGGGCTTGGCTGTCTTTCCAGTTCCTTGTTGGGGTGAGTCGATGCACATGTATGTTGCATCTTCCCAGGAAAAATGTCTCATTAAGTATATACTAAAGTGATTGTTCTCAAAACTTGCTGTCTAATAGAAAATAGGTATCAGAGAGAAAATATTTCAGTCACTAGAGTAGGTAATCCCGGATCAGTGAGAGACTTCATCCAAACTGGGCTGTGTCTCTGCATGGCTCTGAATTCCACATAATTCAACCAAGCTCCAGTGACCCTCAGAACAAGGCTACCCATGACCTAATAATTCCACTGTGGTGATCTTCTGTCCTGCTATACCTTAAAATTCCATTCTATACGATCCAAGGAACACACTGATTTTGAGTTCTTTTTGTTAAATCCTTTAAGTAATCATAACATTGCAGACTTCCATGAAAATTCACCATGAAACATAGTAAGGCATTACAAGGGACTCATTTTCAGCTTAACAGCATGGGTCAGTGCCTTTGTACAAATCATGAAACAATGAAGTGTTAAAGAAAAAATCTGAACTAGCAAAATGACCATGCTCATGTTTAGAAATCCCCTAAAATATGCTGAAATATTATTTTGAAGTACTGAGTAATGCTAAAAAAATATTTAGTGCAATTCCAAAACATTATATTGATACTACTAACAAACCATACCAATACATGATTTTTCAAGCATTCTAATACAAGAAGGAAGTTATATACAACTCAAGAGAAAGTATGGTTTGGGAACATTTTGGTGTTCTCAGTATTGGAGTTTGTTGACACATGAGTGCATGGATAGTACAATCTTGGGTAAATTCTGGCTGTTGGCTTCAAATGGTCATAAATTGTATCAGTTGCTGCTGTGTCTGGTGCATTGAACCTGAGACTGGAAACAGTGGAAAGTTAGAGTTCAGGACTGTCCCCTAAGAACATAAGAGATTGCAATCAGATGTATGGACTTCGGGGATTCCAATTCAGATGTTCAATGATGAAGCCCCTCCGATTGAAGACTTTGAGGTTATTCTAATGCCCAGATTTTCAGGGTTGTGCCAAGTCTGTAAAATTGTGTGCAATTAAAAGACGTCTCACCTTTTTTAAAAAGAATTTATTTATTATGTATACAACATTCTGCTTCCATGTATATCTGTACACCAGAAGAGGGCACCAGATCTCATAATGGATGGTTGTGAGCCACCATGTGGTTGCTGGGAATTGAACTCAGGACCTTGGGAAGAGCAGCCAGTGCTCTTAACCTCTGAGCCATCTCTCCAGGCCCTGACATCTCACCTTTTACCCATCACAATATTTTCTTCATTTGGTGACCATTTATACACCCTGTTCTTGTCAGTGGTTGCAGAAAGCATATGGCAAACACACACACACACACACACACACACACACACACACACATATATATATATATATATATATATATATATATATATATATTAGGTCCAAGGTAGCCTGAGACCTGGAACTGTGTGGAAACCAGGACGGACAGGATGGCAAAGGTAAGTATCAGTGGGGCAGGAAAAATCACCTCACCAGAGGAGACATGGCAAATGAAACAAGGGCTCTGTTGGATTGGAGAATTCAACAGCATTGTGGAAGTTTCTGGTAAACATATTACAGGAGCCTGATTGTTATTTCAGAGGAATTCTTGGGGGCTAAATTTGTAGGAACCAAACAGGATGCAGACAGGATCTTACGGTCATGAGTCAGCTATGTCATGGGAGGAAAAGACGCTCAGTGAGAGTGTAGTACTGAGTAGGAGGACTTTCCCACTATTCTGTTGTGGGTACCCAACTGTGTCAGTAAAGTATAGATCATATGAACTGGACATGCTGAGACCAGATTTGTCAGGATATTTCCAGAATAATCTGGAAGAGCATTTCCATTATGCCTTGTTTGCAAACATGGTTTTCATGCTCTTGTGACAATGCCCAAACTCTGGAATTTAAAGTCATCAATGCTTTCCTACCTCTGCTGTTGTATCACTTGCCTATTTGAGCAAGTGGCTCAAATTTCGTCTCTGGAAATTAGGCGTCTGCTGAGCGCTGATTAGAGATTAGTACCATGAGGGATCAGTACAGATTTGATTGAATCCGAAAGTATTATTTGCCAAGTGCAATAATAATGTTTAAAAGTATTACTATTTAGTAATCAATTTTTGGGGGGGAAGTGCTTTTCAAGACAGGGTTTCTCTGTGGCTTTGGTGGCTGTCCTGGAACTAGCTCTTGTAGACCTGGCAGTAGTAATCAGGTTTTTTTTATTTTCCAATAATTTTGCACCTGGAATGTATGTGACTTGTGATATAAATATTGCATTCTGATACATGTTTTCATTTAATACATTCTCAATATGACACCTTGAAAATGGAAAAGCAAAGTATGAATATGAGAATATCAATGCACAATATTTACAGTTGAAACATGTACTATATATAGATTCGGACAAAATTGGAAACCGTCTTTTAAGTATTTCTGATCAAAATATATTAAGAATTTTGGCTCTAATTTTCTGTTCTCTATTTTGTTCAACAAAAGTACTCTTCCCGTGGATGAATGGCTAAATTGTCTTGGTGTTGTTTGGTTTAAGCATTGTGTTGTTGAGTAAATGATCAGTCTATTGTCCTGACTGTCTCAGGAATCACAATGTAGATGACAGACTAGCCTTACATGGGAATTACATGCCTCTGCATCCTTAATGCTAGGTTTAAATATTGGACTAACACATTTAGCTCAAACACTGTTTTCATCATGGGATTTATAAATACTCTGTTTTAGGGTTTTGTGCTTCTTTCAGGAGTAATGGCATTGCCTAGACCCTGCTCACTATGCTTTGTACAGAGAGTCGATAATGAAGAATTGCATCAGTGTGATTTCTGGGAGGGGACATAGCTTTCTTTCGCAACAGTCTCTATTGTTTTCCTCTGGTTTACAATGAAAACTATTCTGCAATCCGTGAGCTCTGTGTGATTCAATCTCAAATCTCACAGAGTAAAGGTAGAACTTTGAAGGAGAAAAGAACGTTGCATGGTACGTTGTCTATTTTTTCGGCTGGTCCTTTTGAAAGGTGAATGGCTTCTTTTACTTGTGTTACATGATAAATTAAGAAACCCGGTAGTGTGAAACGTTGCCACCCATACCAATCATGCAATTCCATGCCACTCCTTTAGTTTCAATTGAGCTCTGGTTAGGATTGGAGGTATGCAATTTATCCTAAGTGAAATTATTCCCTAACATTTTGTTGCTGTTATTTGCTTTCTTTTTTTGAGACAGGGTTTCTCTTTGTAGCTTTGGAGCCTGTCCTCGAATTACCCCTTGCCTGACTGGTCTCAAACTCACAGAGTTCCACCTGCCTCTGTCTCCCAAGTGCTGGGATTAAGAGTTGTACACCACCACGACCCAGCTCCCTAATGAATTTTAATATTGTGACATGACATGACAGTTGAAGAATCTGTCATAGAATCTCTATTCAGTTCCCTCTTTATTTACACAGCATTGTACTCTGCTAGAAACCCAACTGCCTCAGAATAATCTTTTTTTTTTTTTTTGTAATAATCTTTGCTCACTGATAAACCATACCTGCTTACCTGTGTAAGGTAAAATGGAGAATGTAGGACCCAGGGCAGCTTGGCTACAGTGCGGTCATGACAGGCTCAATAGGAACCAGAGAATAGGCCTAAGTCTCAATTTACTGTAAGGCAACACACAGTTACAGGAAAATCCACAAGCAGACATCACCCAGGAACTGCCCAATCAGCATCCAAAGGTAATGGGAACATTATCATTCCCATGCACTGTCAAATAAATTATATTTCCCCTAGTATTAATTCTTAAATAAAAAGTCAGTAATGTTTAGAGTAGGATAATCTTGAGATTATTTACAATAGAATCCAGAGGCATTTGGAAAGTAACAGAATGTGGGAAAAAAAGATGAACTTCTTTTACAAAGTAACATGTTCTTAGATTTAAATTTTGAAGTCAAGGCATTTTTAAAATGTATAGGTCAGATTAATCCAGCAGCATTTATAATCAAATGCCTTTTAGCAGCTGTTGCTCCTTCATCCGAAGTCAAACAATTCAAAGACAACAAAATGACATACAGGACCCAGACTCTCTTTGTAGCTTTGGAGCCTATCCTGGCAGTCACTCTGGAGACCAGGCTGGCCTCGAACTCACAGAGATCTGTCTGCCTCTACCTCCCGAGTGCTGGGATTAAAGGCGTGCACCAACAAAGCCCGGCTTTACCTAGCTTTTTTTAATTATTACTTTATTTCTTTTATTTTTTTGAGACAGGATTTCTCTGAGCAACATTGACTGTCCTTGATCTCATTCTGTAGACCAGGCAGTCCTTGAAATCACAGAGATCTGCCTGCTTCTGCCTCCCAAGTGCTGGGATTAAAGGCATGTGCTACCATACACAGGTACGCTATTTCCTTTTTAAGGACTTTTCCTTTTTACTTTTTCTCCCAAGCCCATGCATATTTTTAAAATACTTTGTAAATTGTTTAGAGATTTTTCTTTTTTCTCCAAATCAGCCTTTACTATGTATCTCCGTCTTTTTCTGACCAGGTGAGCCTTTAATCAGCTACATTGCATGGTTAAAATTAAAGCAGCAGCTGGCCCCACCTTATTCCTCATCTTTCTGAGAATCTAGACTTCATGGTAGAGTTTCTAGGTTCATGTAACCATATAGAAGCATGCTGCAGGCTGCTCCTAAACACCATTTAATTGCTTGGTAGCAGGGCCTCTTAAAAGAGCCCTGTGGGTTTTCCTGCTAATGCTGAGTCAGGAAGCCTCTCTTAAATCAGTCATGCCTCTGCTTGCCCCTAGCAAACAGATCCCACCCAAGAAAATGCTGCTTGACTTTGTTCTTTTGTTTTTAGAATCCCCATTAAAGCTTTTGTCAGGATTTTTACATGGAAATTCTTGCCTTATGTTTGGGGACATTCTGTCTCACAGGTCCCACAGCCATTTTGTCCCAAACAGATACACAGGGGCTTATATTAATTATAAACTGTTGGCCAGTGGCTCAGGCTTCTCATTGGCTGGCTCTTTCTTAACTATTAACCCATGTCTATTGCCATGAGGATGTGGCTTACCGTTGATGCTCCAGCATGTGACTACTTCAACAGCTACATGGCATCTCTTTGAGACTCCTCCTTCCCATTTTCTCTTCCTGAATTCTCCTTGTCTGGTAGCCAAGCCTATACTGCCTGTCTGGGTACTGGCCAATCAGCATTTATTGATAAGAGAAACATATATTCACAGCATACAGAAGAACATCCCCCATCACATGAATGCATTCAAATACATTAACACATAAGAAAATTAAGTTTAAAAATATTTTCTAGAATAGCTGTACTCTATAATGTATTTTCTTTCTCTGTGAAAACAAGATGATACAACAGTCTCTCAACCAGTAAAGTTTTGGGAATACAAGGTATACATTTGAGAGGTAGGCCAGGACCCCATTGACCTTCTCCCTCATTCGGTTCCCTTGGGCAGACACCCCCTGCCAAAACCATAGGCCACACCTGCCAGAAGTCCAGGTAGGCTGCGTGACTATAGACCTTTCCCACTCTCTAGATTCAAACAGACCCAATGCTCAGTTGTTTCTCCTACCCTTGTCATTGTGTCTCAGCCCTCAACACTTGTAGACACCACTTGCCTAACACATAGGCCAGACATGTTAGAAGACATGGGTAGCCTGTCCACCCATGGACCTCATCCTCTCTCTCTTGGTGCCATCCTCTGACAATGTGTCCAATCTTCTGTCCCTCCTCATTGCCATATACCAGCCTCCATGTTTGTGACAGAATCCCTGCTGGACCAGAGGACACACAAGAACTCAACAGTGGCCATCTACACACAGACATCCCTCAATCTCTCAGTGCCCTGCTGTATCCAACCACTCCTTCCCTCCTCATCAATGTGTTACAGTCCACAACTTGGGTGGTGACCCTCTGCTAAACAAGAGACCATGATGGCCACTGGAACTCCTGCTCCCCCCCTCCAAAGGCCACACAGACAGGAAACAGAAACCAATAAACAAAAACCTCATTCTTCAAAGAAAAACTCTCATATCAGCACTTAGAACTATAATCACCCCAAACCCAGATGCATATATGCTAACATTAGAACACAATCAACAACAACCAGGGCAATATGTCACAAGCAAAACTCAGATATCCTACTACAGCAAGGCGTGGATATTCTAACACAGCTGGAGCATAACTTGTAGAGGTCTTTAAACAAGAAATGAATATAATCCTTAAAGAAATTGAAGAAAAGATAAAGAATAGAATGAAATGAATAAATCCCTCAAAAAAGTCAAGAAGGCCAAGGGGGGGAAAATAAGCTGGGTGAGAGACAGAGGGATCACGTCAACATTGGAGCTGGTAGCCCAGAAGCAGAGAGAGAGAGAGAGAGAGAGAGAGAGAGAGAGAGAGAGAGAGAGAGAGAAAGAGGAGAGAGAGAGAGAATCATCATTGGGGTAGTAGGGAAGCATCAATAGAAGTAGCTTCCAGAAACAATCTTAAGAGGATCCTTCAGGGGCTGGGAAACAGCATCAGCACTGCCATCCAAACTATCTGAAAAATGGAACCAGAGCCGAGGCCTCAACTCTGTCTGTACCTAGAGGAAAGATCACAGAGCTGCCACACAACTGCACCTGAGGAGTCACCAGTAGACCCATGGATTCACCTGCACTTCTAGGACTGACCATATCTGAGCCTTGGGAACATCTACACCTCGAGGAGCATCCACCAGAGGCTCAGCCCTGCCTGCCTGCCTGCCTGCCTGCCTGCCTGCCTGCACATAAAGGCGCTTTCCGTGGTGCTATAGCCTCCAACAGCACCCATTGGAGGAAGAGGGACCCCCTGAAGCACATGCTCCACATGTACCAACTGGAGGAAGCTATGCGTAGATAACAACAAAAAGATATTCTAGAAACCAGTGGTTGCACAGCGACAAGACGTGAACATCCCAACACAGATAAGCAGAAGAAAACATTAAAAAAACATTATGAAGTTGGTTGAGGCCCTTATAGAGGAAATGAAAAAAATTCCCTTAAAGAAATGGAGGAAAAGACAAGCAAAAAATGGAAAAGTTCAACAATTCCCAGGAAGAAAACCAAGAAAAAGAAATCAAATAGGTGAAGGAGATGCTTCAAGACTTGAAAACTGAAATGGAGGCAATAAAGAAAACACAAACTCAGAGGTCATGGGATCTAGTGCCTTCTTCTGATGTGCAGTCATACATGGAAGCAGAACGTTGTATATGTAATAAATAAATAAAATCTTTTTTAAAAAAAAGAAGCCCATACCCAAGCTTTCAGAAAAAAAGGAATTGCTAGGTCATTAAAAAAAAAAAACTTTTATGGGGAGGACAGGTGGGAGAAGAGAACTGGCATTGTCATGTAAAAGCAATCCTGTTTCTAATTCTAATTTTAAAAAGTTGAAAAAAACTTTCTGCCTTCAACTAGGCATTGATAGTACTTTTGAGTTCTATTTGTATAAATTTTATTTTAACACACAATAAATACTGATTTGTAGTAATTACATCAGTTTATTCACTCACCATCATCCCAAATCACCTTTTTGCCCATCCCTGCTTGGCCATATTTTTCCATTCACCCCCCTCATATTTCATATATAATTTTGGGCAAGTTTGGGCCAGACAGAAAAGTAATTATATTTTCTTATTTCCAATTGCCATGCCATATGGCACGATTTTTTTCATAAGTTACCACTCCATCCTACAGCTCTTACAAATTTCTGTTTTCTGTGATGATCCCTCCAATTTTGATATTGAAATATGGATTTCCTATTATAGGCTATAAGGTAAGCAGTCAATTTCTCTTAGTGTTTGACCAGTTAAGAATCTGTAAGATGACCGTTGCCCATTAAAATCAAAGTTTGAATTAAAGGGTAAAGCAGCACCAGGCTATTAGTGTGAACAGAACCATTTAAAGGTAGTTTGATTATTTGTACACATAGCAAAATGTCAGTAGTGGATTCCAACTTAGGTCCTGTGATCTTTTCCACCATAATTTTGGTCAGGTTTCTACTGCCATCTATATATTTCCTTCTTTTGAAGCCAGCCTCAAATAGACCCAGGAAACTGTCTGTTACCCCCCAAAACTTGTCTTGTCTCTATGGCAGCAGAGGATAGGCACTGCCTTGAAGGTTAGGATTGTAGCACACAGAATCCAAATGTATATATGGCCATTGGTAACTTCTTCCCATCCTCACACTGTATAGTTTTTGACACTATGAATTGTCAAGTTGACCGGATCCGGGGTCACCTAGGCAAGGTCTCCAGGACACTGTGAGAAATTGTTTAGATTAGGTTAGCTTCTGGGCATACTGGAAGGGATCATTTTGGGTTAATTGAAATGGAAAGACATCCTAAAGTGATATGAAAACATAAGAAAATAAACCATTCCCCCCCCCCAACCCATCCCCCAAAAAGGAAAAGAAAATCATCCCACGCTTGGCCGGCTTAAAGGAAACGCGTAAGCGGAAGCGGGGCGCAGAGGGCGGGGCCGGGAGGCGCCGTCTCCAAGGAACCAGGCCGAAGGGAACGGAAGTCCCTCCATTCCCGGTTGGACCCGGGGACCCGCGCGCTGCAGAGCCGGGTGCGGAGGACGCGGCGGGTCCGCGGGGACCTGAGCCCTCGGGATCCGCGGTGTCCGCGCTCGCGGGGCGGCCTGGGAAAGTCAGCAGTCAGCAGCGCAGTGGCGGGAACCGCAGCCCGGCGGCCCTGGAAGCTCCCAGGTCAGAGGAGCTGCGGGGCTGGGACCCGGGAGGGAGGGAGGAGCGGGCTGTGCTCCCGAGCTGCTCACAAGGACCCCGTCAGCTCCCGCCGGCTGCCCGTGGGGTGGAGGAGGCGGCGGCTCAGCTCGTCCCCTGCGGCCAGGTGCGCTCGTTTCCACCCCACGAGCTGGGTGCTGCCCCGGGCGCCGGGCGCACCCCTTAAAAGTGTCCGTCTGTCCCGGTCTCTCTGGCTCCTGGTTTGCTCTCTGACCGCTCTCTGTCTGGGGTCTCCGTCTCTCCCGTCCCCATCCGAGACGCCCTTTGCTCTTTTGCTCGCCCTCCTCCCCAGGGACCTCTCCCCCTAGACCTGTTGCCCATGGCGAGTTCTCTTAGCGGCCAGGGGCGCAGCCAGAGCTGCCCAGTTTCCACCGCTTTATCCTCAGACACAGCTCTCAGTGTTGTGTTGTTGGCGTCTTTCCATTGATGGTGGGTTTCAGATGCCACGAAGGGGGCATTGCTGTGATTTTTTATATATATATAAAGTTACCTCCCGGTTGCCGTACTATTCTGTCATAAAATAATTCTTAAAATAACCGAGTAGAGGATTTGCTTTGTCTGTTGTTTCCAAACACAGTTCTCTTTTCTATTGTGGCACTTGGCAAAGCTCCTGGAGTTTACATTTCTTCATGCTTTCTAACACCCCCGTTTTACTACTTGCCTTTTCAGGAGAGTGGGCTTCGTTCCTGAGATGGGGAATCCTCAGAGAGCTTTGTAGATGTAATCACACGAGGATCCACTGCAGTTACGATTAAACAACAAAATATATATATATTTTATGCAGTGCCACACCTATGGTCTTAAACACTAAGCAAACCTTTTAGCTCCTGTTAGTTTTCCATCTCAGATATGTGACATCTAGTATACGAATACAACATTCAGGAATGTGTCTTCAGATGTGTTCCTACGTCACATCTTCCATGCAGACAAGTCCATGAGTGGTGTGAGAGTATATCAGGCCAAAGTATTTTATAGTTAGCACACTCATTATAGATTGAATCAAAATTTGAATGGTTATGATCACAGACCTATATCAGGAAAATGTCTCCGAGCTTTAAGCAAAGCACTCTGCGCATGCACACATGGCCAAGCTGCCCTTTTTCATTTCAGGGAGTGTTGAATTCAGTGCTCTGACTGGATTTCTTGTAGGAGGAGTGGGACTGCCTCAGCCCTGCTCGCAGGGTTTTTTGCAGAGATCTCCCGTTGGAGAACTGCAGCAGTGTGGATTCTGGCAGTGAGAATAGTTTTCTCGCGGTCTTCCTTCCTCCTCAGGGCTTCTGGGAAAACTACTCTGCATGTGTGTGAGTGGTGTGTGCATGAGTCTCCCATCTCACAGTTAAAGTGAAATCCTGAGAGAGAGAGAGAGAGAGAGAGAGAGAGAGAGAGAGAGAGAGAGAGAGAGAGAGATTTTCCTTCATATTTTCTCTCTATTTTATCCTATTGGCAAGTGTTAATCACGTTTCACTTTTGTTCCATGGGAAGTTCCTGGTGATTTTCAAAGAATCTCTTTCCCCTGTGCAGGTCTCACATTGCTCAGTCAGTCCTGCTCATCTGTGAATCAGAGTAATGAGCCGTGGACGGTGAAGAAAGGAGACTGAGACAAAGCATCCAAGTGTGTTACAGTCGTTTAGGAAGCGGGGAGTGAAGGGGAAGGGCTCACGTATGAAACAGGACATGAGATTAGTTTTGCCACATTTTATTATTGATTTCCAAATGATTTTAGAGAATTCTACTCTGAGTAATCTCAAGGTTCTCCCATTGTAGGAGTTTGAAGACTTGGTCTATAAGTATTAATACTCCGAGGCAAATACAATTTTCTTTGACTTTGCCTGGGAGTGATGCTGTCCCTCTTCTCATCTCTGGTTGTGTTTTACTACCAGTGTGAAGTGGTTTCCTTACTATAATTTCAATTAGAGAACCATTTAATTCTCTTAGTTTGTCCTCCATGCAGTGTTTTGGGAGCATCTCATCATTCCTTCAGGTTGTGTGTCTTTTATGGTTAATGTCTCTGTTTTCTAAAATAATGTGAGCAGGATTTTGATAAGATTTGCTTCATGTCTCTGCTGAATACTAAACTTCATCTACATTGTCTTCAACATCCCATGGTTTACATCCCCAATTTTATAAAGCTTAAGCTTTTCTCCATTTATATAGGAAAAAATGCCTGTACCATCTTGGTAGAAATTACTTAGAATCTTTACAGAACAGAAACAACCTTTCATGTTTTTTCATGTTTGAATAAGAACATGCTATCAATGAGGCAGTGTAGTTATGGTTTTTTTGTTTGTTTGTTTGTTTGTTTTGTGTGTGTGTGTCCTATTTTCTATGTACTGATGATATCAGCATCCAAGGTTCTGGTTGATGGCAGTTTTAAACATTGATCCTTACTAGGTTCGAAGACTGGTTCTGTTTTTAAGAAGGGTTCACAGTGTAGCGTGCTGATTGAAGTTTGAGAAGACCGGGTGTCTTCTGTTATATGAATGATTCTCTGCAAGCCTGATACTCATTATTGGTTCTCTGTGCTGTTCAGTCTTCTTTCTTCATGGGGACATTGGGGCTTCTCTGCATCATTGTCTGTTTGCTTCCAACAATCCTGTCATGGATTGTTTTGTGGATTTGGAAACTATTTGGGGAAATGCATTCATGTTCATCACATGGAAATGTACCATTTGGTCATTTGTTTACACTCTTTGTTTTGCATATTTACAGATTCAGCTTTTCCTGTTACCTACTATAGTCATGATCAACTGTCTTCACTGGAAATCTTTTTTAAAAATCCCTTCAATTTTAGCACTTTGCATCCTTATATTTCAAGTAAATACTTTCATATTTTGATATTAGGGTGTTTTATCCTTTTTTGAGGATTTATCCTATTTCATGTTTGGATTGGAGCATATTATACATATACATTTCAAGATTTCACTGAAGGAAAATATAAACATATACTATATTGTTGTTGTTTTTTTCCTCTAGTATGTTTCTTCTTTCTGAGTTTCTTTCTATTTTATTGATAGTTTGCAGCATATGCCATTCTTTTATAAACCTGACTACTAGTTTCTCTAGGTTTCCTCTTGTCTTGTTAGGTATTCACAAACCTGCACACTGACTTGCCTGGTGGCAGCGGTGAGTTGCATTCCCACTGGCACTGTCTCTGTGCTTTGTTTCTCCTGTCTTTTCTCCAGTGATTGTTTTTATTAAAGACCTTGAGTGTGGATACTGACTGGGCAGAGAGATCTCAGTTCACATTAGGTGAACATTTTCTTCATTAGTAAGTGTCTGGAGCTTTTGTTGTTTACATTTTGACTATGTCAAATTTGTGTGCATTGTCACTTTCTTTGGTTTATTTCTCTTTTTTGAGACACGTTTCCCTGTGTAACAGTTCTGGCTATCCTAGAACTCACTCTGAACACCAGGCTGGCCTCAAATTCACAGAGATCCCCGCCTGCCTCTGCTTCCCAAGTGCTGGGATGAAAGGCGTGTACCACCAATGCCTGCCTTTATTTCTTGATTATAATATTTACTTAGCATTATTTTAGCTTCTTGATAAACTCTGGGTATTTATGTATTGTATTATGAATATTTCCTAATAAATTTCTGTATCCTGTTGGCTATTTCTTCCTACTTTCAGTTATTACAGTTTCTATGGAATTTTTTCAATTGCATTTAGTCAAATTTTGCCAGTTCATTGATTTGGACCTAATTTCTTTCTTTTATATGTGGATATTTACTTTTCCCTACAACAATGGTGGAGGAGTTTACCTCTTCTGTAATGTAAGTTTTTGGCATTTTGGTGAAATTCTGTTGGTCACAAAAGGTTGGATTGATCTGAATCTGCTGCTCTTATTACTTTACGTGACTTCTGCCATTGCCCTGGTGCTGTTGTTCTTGAGGGTCTGCAGTCTCATCTTTAGTCACAGCTGGGATTACTCAAGCTTTGCTCTGTTTGACTGATCTTTCTCTGCCCTCTAGAGTCTTTGAAATTTTGTAATTTGTCAAAAAAATATAAATTTGTAGGTTTCTCTTTACTGTCCCTATGAAGTAAATCATGGAACACTTGATTGTCACAAATTTTGAGTTAATAATATGTCTTTAACACTGACTCTTTCACAATAATACATATTATTCCATGCTCATGCAAGTTTTTCCCATCTTCCAGTATCAACTGGTATTCCTTTGGTGAATTCAAGTTTCTGTTTTATTGGTCTCTTTTGTGCTTGGTTAGTTTTTGTCTTTTATTTTAATCTATTTTTTGATTGTTTACTGTTCAGTTTGAATAAATTAAATAGAAGCAAAAACAAATAGTATAAATCTTCTCTAATTTGTTGGTTCTGTACATGAAAAAAAAAGTCCTGCCTCCAATTAGACATTGATATCTAAAATTCTATTTGTATAGTTTTTATGGTTTGCAAATATTGAGATTCAATGATTATACAGTTTTATTTGCTCATTACCCCCTGGTTCCCCTCTGTCCCATCTCTGGGTAGACATGTTTTCCACCTGGTTGTCTTTTGCATATTTCATGTATGGTTATGTGCAGGTTTGGGCCAGTAGTAAGGCTGATATGTCAGTAATTCCTATTGCCATGTCATCTGGCAAGACAATTTTCATATGTCACCTCCCCATCCCCCAGCTCTTAAAATCTATTATCTCCTCTTCTGTAATGTTGCCTGCAATTTAGATGTGGGAATATGGAATTCCTATCACAGCCTGTGCTCGAAGAAGTTAATTGTTCTCAATGTTTAATGAGTTATAAGTCTCTGAAATAACTGTTGTCTATTTAAAACAGTTTCTTCAAGCCCCTGGCAAACGCAACCCCAGGCTGTGGTGGGATCAGAATAAGTAAAAGGCAGTTTGAATATTTGTTTGTACATGTGGCAGAAGGCCAGTAGGGATTCTCTCCTAGGGCCTGTGACCTTCACCCTCATAGGTTTTTGGCCATGTTCTCTGTGCCATGCATATATTTCCATCTCTGGAGCCTGCTTCAGATCAAACCAGAAGGCCTTCTGTTACCCACAAAATTGCATTGCTACTATGAAACCAATGGGCGTTTGTTGCCAGGCAGCTTGGGATTATAGTAGAAGAGATGCAGATTTGCTTATGGCTGGTGATAACTCTGCCCACTTCCCCGGCCTGCATAGCAGTTTTTGACATTATGAATGCTACTACCAGGGAGTCCAAGGTATTTTTAACACTGTGAATGGTCTGCAGACTACTCATCATCCTCTTGTAAAAAATGGTGATATCATGGACATCTACCTTTTAATTGCAGAATTCTATTTCTGTTTTTTCCTTTTTAAAAATATATTTCGTTTTTTATTTGAATTAGAAACAACATTGTTTTACATGTCAATCCCAGTTTCTACTCCCTCCACTCCTCCCGTACCATCCCCCCCAACTAAAAGCCTACCTATCACATATCCTTTCTGCTCCCCAGGGAGGGTGAGGCCTTTCATAGGGGGATCATCAGAGTCTATCATAGCCTTTGGAATAGGGCCTAGGTACACCCCTGTGTGTTTTGTCTCAGGGAGTGTTCCTGTATGTGGATTGGGTTCCAAAAGTCCACAGCTATGCTAGGGATAAGTACTGAAATACTACAGGAGGTCCTGTAGATTTCTGAGATCTCCTCACTGAAACCCACGTTCCTGGGATCTGGATCAGTCCATGCTGGTTTCCCAGCTACTATTCTGGGGACCAAGAGCTCCCTGTTGTTCAGGTCAGCTGTTTCTGTGGGTTTCACTAGCCTGGTCTGGACCCCTTTGCCCATCCTCATTTTCTGCAACTGGATTCCAGTTCAGTTCAGTGATTAGTTAGGGTGTCTGCTTCTTCTTCCACCAGCTGCTGGATGTAGGCTATAGGATGGCATATAAGACAGTCATCAATCTCATTATCAGGGGAGGGCATTTAAGGTAGCCTCTATTCTGTTGCTTAGATTGTTAGTTGGTGTCATCTTTGTCGATCTCCAGTCTTTTCCCTAGTACCTGATTTCTCTGTAAATCTAAAATGTCTCCCTCTATTATGGTATCTCCATTCTTGTTATCTTCTATTCTTCCCCCAACTCAACCTTTCTGCTCTCTCATGTCCTCGTCACACTTCCTCTTATCCCCTTCTCATTCTCCTAGCTCCCTCCTCCCTTGCTCCCTATTTGCTCAGGAGATCTTGTCTCTTTCCCCTTCTCCAGGGGACCATGTATGTCTCTCTTAGGGTCCTCCTTGTTTCCTAGCTTCTCTGGCAGTGTGGATTGTAGGCTGGTAATCCTTTAATCTATGTCTAGAATCCACATATGAGTGAGGACATACAATGTTTGTCTTTTTGTGATTGGGTTACCTTGTTCAGAATGGTTTCTTCTAGTTCCATCCATTTTCCTGCAAATTTCAAGATTCCATTGTTTTTTTCTGCTTAGTAGTAATTCATTGGGTAAATGTATCACATTTTCTCTATCCATTCTTCGGTTGAGGGGCATCTAGGTTGCTTCCAGATTCTGGCTATTACAAATAGTGCTGCTATGAACATCATTGAACTGATGACCTTGTTGTATGAATGTGCTTCTTTTGGGTATATGCCTAAGAGTGGAATTGCTGCATCTTGTGGTAGACTCATTCCCATTTTCTTGAGGAGTCTCCATACTGATTCCCAAAGTGGCTGTACCAGTTTACACTCCCACCAGCAGTAGAGGAATGTTCCCCTTTCTCCACATCCTCTCCAGCATAAACTGTCATTGGTGTTTTTGATTTTAGCCATTCTGACAGGAGTAAGATGGTATCTCAGAGTTGTTTTGATTTGCATTTCCCTGATGGCTAAGGATGTTGAACATTTTCTTATGTGTCTTTCAGCCATTTTAGATTCCTCTATTGATAATTGTCTATTTAGTTCTGTACCCCACTTTTTAATTGGATTGTTTGGTGTTTTGGAGACTAGCTTCTTGAGTTTTTTTGTCAAAGGCTTTTTCAGCCTCTAGTGAGATGATCGTGTGTGTGTGTGTGTGTGTGTGTGTGTGTGTGTGTGTGTGTGTGTGTGTCTGTGTGTGTTTTTCCCCAGTCTGTTTATATGGTGGATTACTTTGATGGATTTTTGTATGTTGAACCATCCTTGCATCCCTGGGATGAAGCCTACTTGATCATGGTGGATGATTTCTCTGAAATGTTCTTGGATTCGATTTGCCCATATTTTATTGCATATTTTTGCATCAATGTTCATGAGGAATATTGGTCTGTAGTTCTCTTTCTTGTTGTGTCTTTGTGTGGCTTGGGTATCAAGGTTATTGAAGCCTCATAAAAAGAGTTTGGTAATGACCCTTCTGCTTTTATTGTGTGGAATACTTTGAGGAGAATTGGTGTTAGCTGTTCCTTGAATTTCTGGTAGAATTCTGCACTGAAGCCATCTGGTCCTGGGCTTTTTTTGGTTGGGAGACTTCTGATGTCTGGTTCTACTTTGATAGGGGTTATAGGTCTACTTTAGTTGCTTATCTGTTTTTTATTTAATTTTGGTAAGTGAAATCTGTCCAGAAAATTGTCTATTTCTTTTAGATTTTTGAACTTTGGGGAATACAGGTTTTCGAAGTATGACCTGATGATTCTCTGGATTTCCTCTGTGTCTGTTGCTTCTATTAATTTTCATGTTCACTCTCTGCCATTTGGCAAGTTTGGATAAAGGTTTGTCTATTTTATTTTCTTAAGCACCAACTCTTTGTTTCATTGATTCTTTGTTTTGTCCTCCTAGTTTCCACTTTATTTATTTCAGCCCTCAATTTGATTATTTCCAGGCATCTACTCCTCCAGCGTGTATTGGCTTTTTTGTGTTCTAGAGCTTTCAGTTGTGCTATTAATTCTCTAGTGTGATTATTCTCCTGTTTCTTCATGTAGGTACTTAACTCTATGAGCCATATTTGTCTTTCTGTGACAGGGTTACCTAACAGGGTGGTTTCTTCTAGTTCCATATAATTGCCTGTGAATTTCAAGATTTCTTTTTTTTCCCCACTGAGTAGTACTCCTTTGTGTAAATATACCACATATCTCTATCCATTCTTCAGTTGAGGGGCATCTAGGTTGCTTCTAGGTTCTGGCTATTACAAATAATGCTGCTATGAACATAGTTGAACAGATGTCCTTGTTGTGTGAATGTGAATCTTTTGGGTATATGCCTGAGTGGAATTGCTGTATCTTGAGGTAGACTGAGTCCCATTTTCCACAGATACCACTATATTGATTTCCAAAGTGGCTGTCCGAGTTGGCACTCCCACCAGCAGTGGAGGAGTGTTAACCTTTCTCCACATCCTCTCCAACATAAACTGTCATTGGTGTTTTTGATTTTAGCCATTCTGACAGGTGTAAGATGGTATCTCAGAGTTGTTTTTATATGCATTTCCCTGATAGCTAAGGATGTTGAGCAATTTCTTAAATGTCTTTCAGCCATTTTAGATTCCTCTATGGAGAATAATCTGTTTAGTTCTATACCCCACTTTTTAATTTAATACTTCATGTTTTGGTGACTAGCTTTTTGAGTTCTTTGCTTATTTTGGAGATCAGCTGTCTGTCAGATGTGGGTTAGGAAAAGTCCCGTATTTCTGGCTGCTCTTTTGTCTCATTGACTGTGTCTTTTGCCTTACAGAAATTTCTCAGTTTCAGGAGGTCCCATTTATTAATTGTTGATCTCAGTTTCCATGCTACTGGTGCTGTGTTTAGGAAGGAGTCTCCTGCATCAATTTTTCAGGGTACCTCTGACTTTTCTCTTCTAAAAGGTTCAGTATGACTGGATTTATGTTTAGGTCTTTGATCCATTTGAACTTCAGTTTTGTGCATGGGGACAGATATGGATCTATCTGCAATTTTACATGTCAGCATCCACTTATCCCAGCACCATTTGTTGAAGATGCTTTCTTTTTCCCTTGTATAATTTTAGCTTCTTTGTCAAAAATCAGGTGTTTGAAGGTGTGTGTTAATATCAGGGTCTTCAATTTGATACCATTGGTCTACCTGTCTGTTTTTGTGCCAACACCAAACTGTTCTCATTATTATAGTTCTAAAATAGAGCTTGAAGTCAGGAATGGTGATGCCTCCAGTAGTTCTGCTATTGTACAGGGTTGTTTTGGCTATCCTTGGTTTTTTTGTTTTTCTATATAAATTCGAGTATTGTCCTTTCAAGGTCAATTGAGCATTATCAGTTTCCATGAGTTTGTAGGGTTTCTGCAATTTGTGTTGTTCTTGAATTCTAATTTTAAATCATGGTGATCCAATAAGATACAGAGGGTTATTTCAATTTTGTTGTATCTGTTGAGGTTTGCTATGTTGCCAAGTATGTGGTTGATTTTCGAGAAGCTTCCATGTAGTACTGAGAAGAATGTATATTCTTTTGTGTTTGGATGGAATGTTCTATAGATGTCTGTTAAACCCAATTGGTTCATAACTTCTGTTAGTTCCTTTGTTTCTTTGTTAAGTGTCAGTGTGCTAGTCCTGTCCAGTGGTGAGAGTAGGGTGTGGAAGTGTCCCACTATTAGTGTGTGAAGTTTTATTTGTAATTTAAATTTTAGTAATGTATCTTTTACAAATGTGGATGCCATTTTATTTGGGGCATAGATGTTCAGATTTGAGAATTCATTTTGATGGATTTTTCCTGTGATGAATATGAAATGACCTTCTTCATCTCTTTTGATTATTTTTTAGTTTGCAGTCTAATTTGTTAGCCATCAAGATAGGTACACAAGCTTGTCTCTTAGGTCTGTTTGATTGGAAATCTTTTCCAACCCTTTAATCTGAGATAATATCTGTCTTTGAAGTTGAGGTCTGTTTCTTGTATGTAGCAGAAGGATGGATTCTGTCTTTGTATCCATTCTGTTAGCCTGTGTCTTTTTATAGGTGAGTTAAGACCATTGATATTAAGGGACATTAGTGACCACTGATTCTTGTTTGTTTTGCCTTTGCTTTTGGTGGTGGTATTGAGTGACTTAACCCCCCTTTTCTGGGTTTGGTAAAGTGGGATTGTCAATTGCCTATGTTTTCGTGAGTGTAGTTAACTTTCTTGAGGTGAAGTTTTCTATCCAGTACTTTCAGTGAGGCTGGATTTGTGGATATGTATTCTTCGAATCCCATACCTCCACCAACAGGGTTGGGTCTGTTGTGTTTCTGAGGCTTGCTGCAGAGCCTGCTCTCCTAAGAGCTGCAGCTGGTGGGGGGGTACAATCTCTCTCCTACTTTTGTGAACTCAGGGCCATTTCTCATGCTTGGCTCTTGTGAACTCAGGGCCATTTCTCATACTTGGCTCTTGTGAACTCAGGGCCATTTCTCATACTTGCCTTCGGCATTGATGAGCATCAGGAGGCCATCTTTCCCATGCCCATGCCACCATAAGACTGATGAGTAATGGGGACAGCTCCCATGCTCACAACTTTGGGGCTGTCTCACCTACATCTGCTCTGACTGGGTTGGCTGTATTGTGCTGCCCTGGAGAGGTACAGGGCCTGCAGTCCCACGATTACAGCTGATGGGGGTCAAGGCATACCTCCTGCTCTTAGAACACAGGGGTAGTTTCCCCACTACAGCTAATTTAGGAATGATAAACCCAGTGCTGCAGAGGCAGCTCAGCAGTTACTGAGAGCACTTACTGATCTGGCAGTTTTCACTTCAGTTCCATGTAGATGCATGGTGACTTAACTTAGGTTCCAACGTGTTTATTGTCCTCTAATGATGCTGTGGGCACTGCATGCACAAGGTGCACAGACTACCTACAGGCAAACACCCATGCACAGCCAATGACTATGCATACATCTTAAGAGGAACGGGAAATAATATAGAGCTGTTACATAAGCATTCAGGATGACAGGATAGGGAAAAAACATGGTGTCACTGATTTTACACTCCTTACTCTCAAGAATAACATGAATTTAATTCATCCATGGATTCTGCATTCCCTATACTATTTCTTTCTTTTAGCCAGAGTGCAGGATTGTACCTAGGCCTCAGGATCTGGACTGAGCATTTTGGAATAGAGTCATGTGATCCCAGCTTCAGAAAGCATTGATCTGGTGTCCATATTTAAAAAAGGTCAACTGGTGTACAACATCTAAGCATACTTTTGCTTATTATGAGATGTGACATTGAGATTCTGTTTCAATTCAGCACATATTTCATAAGGATACATTCCTGCATGTTGACCTCAAATGTGTATGTTATAATTCCTAAAAGTTTGCTGAATGCAAGATTATTATATCATCCTGATTTTACAGAGATCGAAAGTACAATAGTCTCTGAATAGTTTAGAAAGTATCTTTTATTAAAATTAAATTGTGATTTTATTTTATGTATTTACATATATTTGCCAAAAAGTACATGTCTTGTGTATGCCTTTAAGGTGTATCATTGGATCTCATGAATCTGAGATTAAATTCTGTTTTGTAGCTTGAGTGTGCTGGGAATCAATCTACATTTTCAAGGACTTTAAGACATTACAGACTGCAAACTGGAGACAAATCTTTCAAATTTAGTGATTGTGGAAAATCTTTTATCTGCTCCTCAGGTCTTGGAAAACATCAGAAAATTTATGGAGGAGAGAGACCCAATGGATGTAAGCAATGTACTATGTCTTCCTATACATTGTCTTTGAAAGAGTAACAATGCTGGACTTCTAGAAAACTCTTGTCCTTTAAAAATTGTCATTCCTCATCTATATCACAAACATCTCTCTAATTCATTATGTCTCTTTTACTCAAGAAATTTGTTTGTGAAGCAGTGCATGGTAAATAGGTAATTTTCCATTGCAGGGTCTGTTATCATTCAGGGATGTGTCTGTGGACCTCTCACAGGAAGAATGGGAATGTCTAGACTGTGCTCAGAGGGCTTTGTACATGGATGTGATGCTGGAGAATTACAGCAATCTACTTTTTGTTGGTAAGAATTCTCTGCTCATAGAATTTCCAATTCATTCTTTTTATTTTCCTTGTTCTGAAACTAGAAAATCCCAGAAATGAGAGAAATTTCGGTTACCAATACAACTTTTTAATGGTGCTTTATTTATAGTTTCCATGTTGTCTTGAAGAGTAACAGATGCAATATTCTCTGTGATCTCTTTAGCCCTCCTATCTAATATACAAAGAACATATCAAAGTTCAAAGAATATTGAATTGTCAGGGCATGTAAATATATTGTAGTGTTTATCATAATTAGAGTATTTTAATTTTGTTAGTGGGTTTAACTCTTCACCTATTTCTGATTATAAAGAATGCAAAATGTTTTAGACAAAGGGCTGTTGGTTCTAAGAATGTCATTTTGAATATTATTTATTTTGAGATGTGATTCCTATGTTCAGTACTGGCTCAGCATGATTTTAGTATTTCCACTTTGGAGACTGAAGTGAGAGAACAAGGTGAGTTCCCTGCAAATCTGGTTGCTAGTTCCAAGTTATGTGATTCTGTCTCAAAAACATAAGAAATAGGGAAACATTCTTCATATAATCCTTCACAGAGCTTCTGTCTCAAGTTTGTTCCTTCCCAAATTCCTGTGTGTCTCTCCAGCTGCAAGGGACAGTGTTTACTTAAGAATGTGAAGGCTATACACCGGAATGACCTAAGTCCTCTATATATGTATGAGAGTTGTTTAGATCTGTCTATTAGTAGGACTCCTACCAGTGGGATCAAAGCCTTTCTCTAATGCTTTGGCTTGCTTTTGGGAAACTATTCCTCAGAGTGGGTAGCTTCACACAGCCTTAATACAAAGGGAGGAACTTAGATATACCTCAACTCAATATGCCTTGCTTTGTTGACACCCATGTGAGGCCTGCCTTTTTTTAGAACATAAACATAGGAGTGGTGCAATGGAGAGGCAGAGAGAGGGAACACTAAGACACGAAGAAGGGAAACTGTAGTCTGCATATCAAATAAATGAAAAAAATTAAATGGAACAAAAGAATTAGTACACTATTATTGGTCCCTGTGGTTTGATATAGATCAGATTGGAGATTCTTATGAGCATCTGTTTAGTTATTGTGAAACAGAAAAGTCCTCTTTTAAGATTGTAGTCCCTAAAAGTTACCAATTTATATGTGATAGAAATCCTAGGAAAACATCAGATATTGAATCGGTTACTCATGCATTAATTGCTATTATTCACATTGTACTAATTTTTCAGAGAACCATCACATAGTTGGTAAATGTGAGAAGGTCTTGCCTCAAGAGACAAAGCATTTTATCCAAGATCATGCAAATATCCAAGTGAAGACTTATAAATGTAGTGAGCTTGTCAAAGTGATACATGAATCCTGCCAATGTACACCTTATGACACAAGTGATACTGCAGAAAATTACAACAAGTGCAGATTTGGTAACCACAGAGATGCCCCTGTTGCAAACTTAAATCTCAACAGACACCAAAACAGGAATGCTGGAGAAGAGACTTGCAATTATAAAGACTATGCAACCTGTTTAAATTCGTGTTCCATGATTAGCCAAAATGAAAGAAATCACACAGGCTTGGAAGAACACAAAAATACAGAATGTGATAGATCTTTTGACTCTAAAACAGAAATCACACTGGAACAAAATGATAGTGATAAGAAATCACAGGAATCCAGGAAATGTGGAAAATGTTTGAAGCCTCGATCAAGCCTCATTAGACTTGAGAGAACTCATACTGCAGAGAAAGCTGATGAATGTACAAAATGTAGTGAATCATTTCTGCAGTTTGTGCAACTCAAAGTACATTACAACATCCATGGTAGAGGAAAACTCTGTGAATGTACAGAAAGTGATAACTGTTTTCATTATGCATCAAACTTTGAAAGACATTACAGAATCCACACAGGAGAGAAACCTTACAAATGTAGTGAATGTGACAAATCTTTCACCACAAAACGCAGTCTTAGAAGTCATCAGAGAATCCACACAGGAGAGAAACCTTACAAGTGTAATGAATGTGACAAATCATTTGCCTATAAATGTAATCTTCAGTATCATGAGACAATGCATACAGGTAGGAAACCTTACACCTGTGGTGAATGTGGCAAATCCTTTTCTATTAAAGACTATCTTAGAGATCATCAGAGAACTCATACAGGGGAGAAACCATATAAATGTAATGAATGTGGCAAATCCTTCACCCAGAAAAGCAGTCTTAGAACTCATCACAGACTTCATATAGGAGAAAAACCTTACAAATGTAGTGAATGTGGCAAATCCTTTACCCAGAAAGGGCATCTTAGACTTCATCATAGAATACATACGGGTGAAAAACCTCACAAATGTAGTGAATGTGGCAAATCCTTTACCCAGAAAGGGCATCTTAGACTTCATCATAGAGTACATACAGGTGAGAAACCTCACAAATGTGAATGTGACAAATCTTTTACCACAAAACACAGTCTAAAAAGTCATCAGAGAATACCTCCTGGAGAGAAACCTTACAAATGTAGTGAATGTGATAAGTCCTTTACTGAGATAGGGAATCTTAGAATTCATTACAGAATGCATACAGGTGAGAAACCTTACAAATGTCATAATTGTGACAAGTCCTATTCCAGGAAAGGGAGTCTTAGAAATCATCAGATAATTCATACAGGAGTGACGCCTTCCTAATATAGAGAATGGCACACCCTTTTCAGTTGGCTCACATCCTAGAAGACACTTGAAAACTCATATAGGTGGTAAACCTTACAGAATGTGGTGAGTGCTAGAAATTCTTTATACAAAAAATAGAAGCTTACAACTCAAAAGAGAATATATACATTTGAGAAACTTTAGAATGCAGCAAATGAGAAAAAAAAAAACTTTCTCTCAGAATATGTTGCAGGATATTTGATGGCACTCTGAAACCTGAGTGTTAATAATATCAAACTTGGTTCAAGGTTGGAGTCCAGAACTAGTCGACAGGAAATAGCCAGAGTATATGGAGTTGCATGGGAGACAGATAGTCACACAGGGAGGAATTACAAGTACCTTGGGGTTTTTCAGTCTTTTGGGTTTGAGATGGGTGGAGGGACACTGTCTTTCTGGATCTCTGGCCAAAGAGGAAGGTGAGCTGGTTGCTTCTTGCCCTCTGTACTGGCAGGGTTTCAACCCAACTTCTAACTCCTGAATCTGTATTGGTAAATAGAACAATAGAGACTTAGTTAAAAACTACGTATGGTGGCTATGGCCCTTTCCAGGAAGACCAGAAATCCCATCAGGGCTTGGCGTGAGCATCAGGATGTTGAATGCAGCCCTGTGGGAACATAGTCAGGTGCAACCTCTAAGGCCATAGGAAAACAACATGAACACCTCAAGAAAATGCATACCCAAGAGAAAACTTACAAATGTAGCAAATGTGAGAAATCCTTTACTCTTTGCTCATTTTTTTCTTTTAGAATACTTTATAGAACCCATTCTAGAGAAACCTTACAGTGGTAGTCAGTGTAGTTTGTGTTGCATTGCTCTGAAGATACCCCATAACCATGGCAACTCTTTTAAAAGAAAACATTAATTGCGGTTGGTTTACAGTTTCAGAAATTTAGTGCATTATCTTCATTCAGGGGAACATAGTGACATAGTGACGTGCAGACAGACATGAGCTAGAGAAGGAGCTGAGAGTCCTACATCGTGATCATGAGGAAGCAGAATGTGAGCTGTGTCCTAGGTATGGATTGAGCATATATGAGACATCCGTTTCTGTGTGCGTGGTGTCCACCTCTCCTACCTCCCCACTCCCGGTGGGCGAAGAATTCAAACATGAGTGCATGGGGGTTATGTCTATTCAAACCACCATAGTCACTATGAGAAACCTTTTATCTTCAAAATCACACCGAGCATTTCATATGGAAGAGAAAAGTTACAAATGTAACAAAAGAAACATCTTTACCTGTCTCTCAAATGTACGAAAACACCTGAAAATTCTTTACCAGCAGATAAGTTCCCAAGGGAAAAATTTGGCATGTGCTTTAACCAGCTCTGTTACTAGCTATACTGGAGACTCCACACCAGAGAATGAGTGTGAACATAAAAAAAAAAAAAAAAAAAAAAAAAAAAACCTTGTGAAAGACTTAAGTTATCTTCAAATCTTAGAAAACACCAAGATTTGTGTAGACTGAAAAAATGACTATATAAAAATGGGAGGACAGTTTTCATTAGAAGTTTTTAGTTGTTCAACCTCAAGTTCTTCATAAGGAAGACAAAGTAGAGAAACCTGAAGTGTATGCTGTTGTGTAATATTTTCCTGGATATTGGTATGATCCATTCTGAAGGGAAGCTGATTAAGGCAGGAAATAACACTCTTACCATTTTCAAGAGATCCCTGAAACTGAAAGGATTCAGTGTCCTTTAATGAAGAAACTAAGACAAGTTTTAACCAGAGAAGAGGATTTTAGCCATGAAAATTGCATGCTCTTTAGCTTGTAGATATGCCTACATGTGTGTAGTGTGCTCCAGGTGTGCATTGTTCATAAGCCATGTCACATGCTGATTTTGAATTTCATGATAGCAACTGTGTTTGATTCCCTTATGCTCTGGAAAGCAACTGCTTCTCGATATTCCTGTACTCAATTCCAATAAAGCTCATTGATTGAAAAACTTGGATTTGATACTGCTTTCTGATTCCATTTGGAGTGAGGAGATGCATGTGCACTTTTTATCTCTCCAAGAAATGTGTCTCATTAGATATGTGCTGAATCCATTAATTTTTCCTCCAAATTTACTGTAAACAGGCACTTGATAATAGAGTCACAGTTCTCAACTGTGGATTGTGAGTCCTTTGGGATTAAAAGACCTTTTAACAGGGGTTGCCATTTTCAATGGTTTTAGGAACAGTGATATCATGCCTGTTGTCTCTATGCGGCTCTGCCCATATGAGAGTGCTTGGAATTGTACTAAAATCTTTCAGTTTTAGGAAAGTTAGAGCCAGTATGTTAGAGAAAAGGCATTTGCATCTACAAAAAGGGGAAGATTGTACACAAATGCTTCATGCTGACATTCATGGCAGTACCTGGTTAAGTTTTCAAGTTTCCCCACATATAGAATGTAGGTGTTTTGAAATCTCAGGGAGAAAGCTGATGTCTTCCTTGCATTAAAGGAGTGAGAGAAAAGTCTACAAAAGGACAGAAGAAAATAGAGCTATATAACTCTCAGTGACAGATATCATTGTTATGGGCATTCTTCCTGGCAGCCTGGTCTCACTGCTGTGTCATCCCCAAATGAAAACAGAAAAGACATACTAATTATAAAGATGTTGGCTGAGGACTAGGGCTTCTTATTGGCTTGCTCTGCCTTAATTATTTACCCATTTTTATTAATCGAAGTATTTCTACATATTCATGTCTTACCTCACATTCATCCTCACTTTCCTGGGATCACTCCTCTCAGCCTAATCTTCCCAGAATCCTCCTTGTCTCCTAGACCTGCCTATCTTGCTGCCCTATTGGCCACAGTGTTTCACTCATCAACCAATAAGAGAAACATGTACAGAAGATGTCCCAGTCACATCATTCAAACTGGACTGTGTTCATTAAAGTCTGAACGCATGATACTGCAAAACTCCAATGACCTTTAGAAAAATGCTATCCATGGACATACACTACAGGCCATCGTGGGGGTCCTTGTGTCATGCTATAACTTATCACCCTGTTTTACAATCCCCCCCAAAATGGATGGAATTTTTATTCCTGTTTTAAAAGTCTCTACCCAATACTAATATTCAAGAAATGCTAGAATACTCATATGAAAAAAAACACAATAAAGGGAATTATCTTCAGTTAAATTTTATGTATAAGTCCATCCATAGAAATGTGTAACTATGATGCTTTAATGACATAATCTATGAACAAGAGACAATATACATATGCTCATTTATAGTTTAGAAGTATAACAATGAGAAGATTTTTTTTTTCCAGACAGGGTTTCTCTGTTTAGGTTTAGAGCACTCAGGAGGCAGAGACAGGTGGATTTCTCTGAGTGCATACCAGCCTTGTCTACAAGAGATAGTTCCAAGACAGGCTCCAAAGATACACAGAGAAACCGTCTCGGGAAAAAAACAAAAAACATCATTGCATTCTCATACTTTTTGTGCATTGTTTTGTTCCAATAATTAATGCCTTTTGATTTTTCCTGCTCTTATAATTTTGAAGCATTTACCTGGAGGTACTCTAAATTTAAGGTAAATCTCTCCATTTCTTAAAATAATGCCAGCAGGACTTTGATAAGTTTTGTTTAGTAACTATGTAGAGTATTAATTTCCATCTACATTGTCTTCCCATTGATATCTCAAGTCTTCTGTCTTTATGACATCTGTCATTGTTAATATATTTTGAGATCACCTTTGTGTTTGATCCTTATAATTTTTGAGCTCCTCGTTACTGCACAATTTTCTGAATTTTAAGAATTTTCTCTAATTATATTAAATACATGTATCCTTTTGTTATTTAGATCTTACAATCTTATGTTTCTTCACGTTTGAGCGAGAGCATGCCATCAGTGAGTCAATGTTTACATGTCTTGCATGTATTCTTCTGTTTTCTGTCTACTGTTGTCAGCATTGCAGGTTCTTGAAGAAGACACTGTGTTTTTGCTTCTTTTTGGTTTTTCAAGACAGGGTGTCTCTGTGTTGCCTTCGAGCAAATACTTTGAGTTTCTTTTGTGGTTTTTCTCTGTACTTGACAATGAATTCACATATACTCTTGGGGATTTCACTTTTTTTTTTTTGGTAGTGTTTTCTTGTGGTTTTTGTTTTTTGTTTTTTTGTTTTTGTTTTTTAAAATGGGGTTTCTCTATATACCAGGCTAGCCTTGAACTGACAGAAACCTATGTTTGCCTCCTGTGTACTGTGATGAAAGGCACTACTGCCTCGTGAAAAGACACCTTTTAAACATTGATATTTACTAGATTTGAAGACTTTTTTGTTTGTTTGTTTGGTTTCTTTGGTTTTTTATTGATTGTTCTTTGAACTGCTTTGTCTAAATAGCCCTGGTTGTTCTGAAACTCTTTGTATAACAAGCCTGCCTTGAACTCAGAGATCCACATACCCTAGCCTCTGAGTGCTGGGAATAAAGGCCTGCACCATCAGGCCAGACTGACTTGTTCAGACATGGCCACACTGGATAATGCTGCTTGAATTTTGAGAAGACTTGGGTATCTTCAGCGCTTGTGTGGATGAGTCTCTGGAGACCTGCTAGGAGTTATTGCTATTCTGTGCTGTTCATGGTCATCTCTCTCACTAGGGTCCTGTCTGATTAATACAGCATTACTGTATTAAGGATGCTGAAACTTCTCTGCGTCACTTTTATTGATGGCTTCAAGTATTTTTATATATTTTGTTGAAAAGCATTTATATTGAACACATATCTTTCTGGCAGATGGACAACCATTTATTTGATCCATTTAATAAACTTTGTTTTCTATGTTGATAGATGTGGCTTTTTCTCTTAACCATAATTATGATGACCCCTCTTTACAGCAGACCTTTAAAAACTAGATTTCTTCCCTTTTCACATTGTGTGTACTTACAACCGAAGTACAATGGGAGGTCTCATTACATAGCTGTTTGCTCATCAGAAACTCACTAGGCAGACACGGTGAGAAGTTGATAAATTAAACATTTCTCTGCACGCTGACTGTTGATAGTAAAGTGGTGGGAGCAGACCATGCTCCAGTAGGTTTGGGGATTTGGTTTGGTTTGCTTTGTTCTGATTGGTTTGATGTGTTTTCATGCTTGGGCAGTTGTATGTCAGTGCAGAAAGTGTGCCTGATGAAAGGAATTATGTAAATGATTCCGCAGTTGGCAGATTTAGAGGGCATGGAACCAGAAGCCAGGTGTAGGGTCAGGGCCAGGAGGAGCCTCTCACAGGAACTAGGCTGAAGGGATCGGAAATTCCACCATTTCCCGTTGGACTCAGTGAGCCGCATGTTCCAGAACCGGGTGCGGAGGACACAGCGGGTGTTGCCGCGACCTGAGCCCTCGGGATCCGGTGTCCGCGCTCGCGGGGCGGCCTGGGAAAGTCAGCAGTCAGCAGCGCAGTGGCGGGAACCGCAGCCCGGCGGCCCTGGAAGCTCCCAGGTCAGAGGAGCTGCGGGGCTGGGACCCGGGAGGGAGGGAGGAGCGGGCTGTGCTCCCGAGCTGCTCACAAGGACCCCGTCAGCTCCCGCCGGCTGCCCGTGGGGTGGAGGAGGCGGCGGCTCAGCTCGTCCCCTGCGGCCAACTTATTTGGTGTCTTATATTGATTAATTCATAAGGATTGAAACAGTCATTCGTGGCATTAAATCAGCTTGCGTTCTGTTTTCATGTAATTTAGAGACAATCTTGTGTGTCTATGTCTATCCAGACAACTTGTCTGTGATTTTCCTTTACATATATTTGTTTGGGTCACCTGCTTCAGGTGTTGAGGGAAAGCTGGCTTTGTACGATGACTTTCTAGGATTCCTTTTCTGTGTATTCTATTCAGTACTATCCTAGTGGTGTTACTGTATGGTTGTTCTAAGGAAAAGCAGGATTGTGTGTTGAATCTGTCCCGTCCCAGACACTGTTAGAGAAACTCATCTGACTTTTGTCTCACCATTGCCTAATGCCTTTTCTAGAATTATAACTCAGAAGGTTGAATTGTTCATTTGTTTTTAGATGCTTGTCCTTTTCTTCTTCAATTCTATTTTCTTTGCATGTGACCATCCACAATATTCCATAAGGCAACTCTGCAGTATCCTCTTTCCAACTCCAGTTCTGTTACTTGGGGATTCATTCTTTTGGTGTAGATTAGGTGAAAAATGCTTCATCCATACTTTTGACAATTCCCAGAAACAGGTCCATTGCCTTGATTTGTTGTCTTGTCATCTTGTCACAATTCGACACAGCCATTCTTGTATCTTGTTATATACTAGTTCAGATTGACTGGTTTTTATACTTCCAAGCCCTCAGAAACATAATTGTGTGCAAATGCCTTTTACATCCAGAACCTCTTGCTGACAAAACTTCTCAGTGTATCTTTGTCTCCCCACTTGTGTGTCATGTTATTCATGCGCTGAGAATCACCTCACACATTGAGAGAGTATCCTCATTACTCCGTGAATTCTGTCTCACTGCTCATTGATTTAAGTCTCCACAATAGCTTAGCAGATACGAGCACTTGGTGCTCTTTCAATTTCCAGGTTCAGTTCCATGTACAGTCATGGTGACTTAACTCAGGTTCCAGTGGTTCTATTGCTTCCTTGTGGCCCCAGCAGGCATTTCATGCATAAGGTGCACAGACCTAGCTGAAGGGAAATACCCATACGAATGAAATTAAAAGGCATAAATCTTTGTTTTACTTTCTTTTTATTAATTCTACACATTCTACATCATTTATTTGATGCTACCCATTTATTCATCCATTCACATCCACCATCCGCCCTCCTCCACCAAGGTCTCAGGCGTTGATGGGCCGGAGGTGTGGATGAGGGCATCCCTGCTACACATGCTACCACCATATGTCTCACTGATAATGGGGACAGTTGTCTTTTGCCTATAACATTGGTGCTGAGTCTCCATCACCACCAACCACCAGGCAGCTATACTGTGCTGCCTCCAGAAGAGACAAAGTCTGTTTTCTGTGTGCTGCAGCTGGTCAGTAGGGAAGGTCAGCTCTTGTCTGGTGGAGATTGTAAGGGAGGAGGACTAAGGGGGTCACCTCCTACCCGCCCGCACTGTCACTTGACAGATGAGTGTGGGAACAGTTCACTCACATTCCAACTACATGCCTGGCTCTCCCACATCTGAAATGACAGTGATAGCTCTGTTTTACTGCCCTGGAGCGGTACAGGGCCCTCAGTCCCAAGATTACAGCTGTTGGGGGGTCATGGGCAGATCTCCTGCTCTTAGAACACAGGACACCTTTCCCACTATACCTAATCTAGGAATAATAAACCAGTGCTGCAGAGGCAGCTCAGCAGTTTAGAGAACTTACCGATCTGGCAGTTTCCACTTCAGTTCCATGTAGACGCATGGTGACTTAACTTAGGTTCCACCCATGTCTGTTGTCCTCTAATGGTGCTGCAGGCACTGCATGCACAAGGTGCACAGACTACCTATAGGCAAACATCCATGCACATGCAATGAATATACATGCATCTTTGGAGAAACAGGAAATGATGTAGAGGTCTTACATAAGGATTCAGGATGACAGCATCGGAAAGAACATGAAGGTGTCACTGCTAATGTGACAGTAAGTGTGGAGCCTGGATATGTGATTTGAAATGGCCAAACTGAAGAAATTAGTGTCAAGTCAGTGGTAGGTATTGGTTTTTATGGTTTTGGGAATATCATTGATGTACATGCCTTGTGTTTGATCAATTTCACTTCCTATCCCCCAGTTCTAATCACTGTTGTAATGCTTTTTCCCATCTGCATACTCACATTTTTTTTTTTAAATGTCCTGAGTCTATGACAGCCTAGCTATATGTGCATAGGCTACATCTTTCAAGAATACTGACTCTACCTCTTCCAAGGCCAAGACTTGCCTGCAGTATGTCAGGTAGTGGTGTGATGATCCATTTTACCCCTCTGGGCATTAAGCTTGGTTAATCTTGTGCAGGATTTCTGCATGCAGGTACAGCTTCTGTGGAGACAGTCATGCAGTGATACTCAAGTGATAGATATGTAGACCCGCTCAGCTGTGCCTGTGCTGCAATTTCATCAGAACCCTGAATACCTTGCAACCATGAACACACAGTTCATATCACAGCAGCAGCAGTCCATGGGGCAGCCTTAGGAAGACACCATTCATCTCGGCAGTTGTAGCAGGCAAAGCAGACATTGCAGCAACCCTTGACCTTCCCAGGTCAGAGGAGCCATAGTGCTGGGAACAGTCAGGAACAGGACCAATGGTGTTATCCGTTCTCTACTGTAGCTCATCAGAGCATGAAGTCTGATATCTGATATGGATTTCTTAATTCTTTTGGAAAATCTTAGATCAGGTGAACTCACCCTGATATTTTCTTTTTAAATTTAATTTAGAAACAATCTTATTTTAAGTATCATCCCCGCTCCCTGTTTCTCCCATTCTCCCATGCCCAACACAGACAACATCATTCCACTCCCCCATCCACTCCCCATCATCCTGATTTTTTCCATTCATGTTATGATTGTCAGGACATTGACAGAAGCATGATCTGCTAGAGGATTTACATTACATGTCATTGTCTACAAGCATGGTCCTCTTTCTTTTGTGGAAATTCCACAGCTCCTGGAATTTAAATTTATCCATTTTTTCCAACTCTCCTGTTTTGCCATTGGCATAATAAAGAGTGGCTTTTCACAGTGACATCCAGGCATTGCCTGAGATATTTTTATATATTAGTCATATAAGGTACCACTGCACATTTTTACTGAATCAGGAAGTATGTTTTTGCAAGTTTAAAGGCTGTGATTCTAAACAATAACATTTAGTAAGAAAAAGTTTGTTTTCCATCTGAGAGTTATCATAAAATCTCTTGAAGTTTGTCTTAGGTCATCTCTTTCCACTGGTATTTTCATATCATGGGGCTTATTCATGATTGGTTTTCCAGTAGTTTTGTGGATAAGATTAGAGATAGTAATTTTATTGTTTCTAGTTAGAAATGGTAGTTTGCTGGTTTTGTGTGATGAAAATAATCCTGTTCTTCCAAGCTCTCCTACTCATCTATTCATTTTGTTAAATGCCTTATTTCCTGGGTTGCCATTGCAACCAATCTTTGTAAACTTTGCCTGTAATTATGATTTGCAGTGCAGCTTGAGTGGATGACTTCTGTCATTTTCTAGCCTTCTACATATGCCCTTCTCCATGAATTTTAAGAGCCCATGTTTCTGGGTACAATGATAAGGTTCATAGTCATTTTCTTTCACCACTCTAAATGTATCCTTCCATGTTCTCCTGTTGGTAGAAATGTTCACAAGATTTCAGGTACCATTTTGGCTTTGGCGGGTCTTTTTGTGTTAAGTGGCATTAACCATAACAGAGTTTTGTTACTTTCAGACAACTAGATGTAAAGTTTCAACAAGAATCCCAGTATTTTTTCTGAGAAACATCAGAGAAGAAAAATAAGAACAATGAATGCTTGTGCAGTAAATGCTTCCCAGGTCAGTGTCATGTCCACATTTCTCTAAAAATTGTTCTTATTTTTGAAACCATTTAAACTTTTAATTCTTTACCACTGTCAAAGTTATTGAAAGTGTTTACGTTTTTCTTATTTATCTGTTTTTTCTTTTCTTATATTCAAGATTATATCTTTAAATTTTTCAAGAAACTCTATAACAGAGACTTGACCCATTACATTTTCACTTGATATTATTCTATGAGGCTATGAATTTCCATGGACTTGCATCTTGAAGTCTAAATCATAAGCTATTGTAATGACATTCAAGTAGAATAATCTTTTTTTAATATTTTATTTTTATTTATTATGTATACAACATTCTGCTTCCATGTATATCTGCACACTAGAAGAGGGCACCAGATCTCATAACGGATGGCTGTGAGCCACCATGTGGTTGCTGGGAATTGAACTCAGGACCTCTGCAAGAACAGTGCTCTTAACCTCTGAGTCATCTCTCCAGCCCCCGTAAAATAATCTTTTATCTGCTACTTAGATCTTAGAAAATATCATAAAATTCATGGAGGAGAGAGGCCCAAGGATGTACACAATGTAGTTTATCTTCCTGTACATTGTCTTTGAAACAATAACAGTGCAGCATTTCTAGAAAACTCTTGTCCATTAAAACTTGCCATGCCTCATCTGTATCACAAACATCCCTGTAATTCATTAGGTCTGTTTTAGGCAACAAAACATTTTGTGAAGCAGTGCATGGTAATTGAGTAATTTTCCATTGCAGGGTCTGTTATCATTTAGGGATGTGTCTGTGGACCTCTCCCAGGAGGAATGGGAATGTCTAGACTGTGCTCAGAGGGCTTTGTACATGGATGTGATGTTAGAGAATTACAGCAATCTACTTTTTGTGGGTAAGAGTTCCCTTCTCATAAAATTCCTGATTCATTCTTTTTATTTCCCTACTTTGTGTATCTGTAAACTCTCTGAAACTAGAGTATCCCAGAAATGAGGGAAAGTTTGGTTACCAACAAAACTTTTTAATGGTGCTTCATTTATATTTTTTGTGTTCTATATAAGATAAATGAATGCTATATTCTCTCATCCCTTTAGCCCTCCTATCTAATATACAAAGAGCATATCAAAGTTCAAAGAATATTGAGTTGTCAAGGCATGGAAATATATTGTAGTACTTATGATTAGTATTTTGATTTTGCTACTGGATTTAACTCTTCACCTATTTCTGATTATAAACATTGCAAAGGGTTTTAGAGAAGGGACTGTTGGTTATGAGATTGTTTATTTATTTATTTATTTATTTATTTATTTTTGAGATATAATTGCTGTGCTTACTACTGTCACAGCATGATTTTAATATTTTCACTTTGGATGCTGAAGTGAGGACATGGTGAGTTCCTTTCAAATCTAGGTTGTTAGTTCCATGTTATGTGAGTGTCTCAAAAACTTAAGAAATAGGGAAATATTCTTCATATCATCCTTCACAGAGCTTCTTTCTCAAGTTCTTTCCTTTCCAAATACCTTTATAACTGACCAACTGCAAAGGACAGTGTTTATTAAAAATGAGAAAGCTATACACAGGAATGCTCTAGGCCCTCTACATATGTATGATTGTTTTTTTTTTTTTTAACTTGGTCTATTTGAGGGACTCCTAGCAGTGGGATCAAGGCCTTTTCCTAATTTTTTGGCTTGCTATTGGGAAATTATTCCTCTGAGTTGGTTGCCTCACACAGTGTTAATACAAAGGCCGGAGGTTAGATATACCTCACCTTTATATGCCATGCTTTGTTGACACCCTTGTGAGACCTGTCTCTTTTATAAAACAAGCAGAGGAGTTGTTGGGGCATAATTCAGAGGCAGGGAGACAGAACAGGAAGAGAGTAAGGAAGGGAAACTGTAGAAAGATGTCAAATAAATGGGAAAAAAATGAGTAGGCTATTACTGGTTCCTGTGATTTGTTGTAGATCAGACTGGAGATTCTAATGAACATCCATTTAATGATCGTGAAACAAAAATGTACTCTGTTAAGGTTGCAGTCCCTGAAAGTTGCTAGTTAATATGTCATAGAAAATCTAAGAAAACATCAGGTATTGTATCTGTTACTCATGCATTAAGTGCTATGATTCACAATTGTACTAATTTTTCAGAGAACCATCGCATATGTGATAAATGTGAGAAGCTCTTGCATCCAGGAACAAAGCATTTTATCCATGACCATGAATATGTCCAAGAGAAGACTTGTAAATGTGATGAGCTTGGCAAAGTGATTCATAAATCCTGCCAATGTACACCTTATGACACAAATGATACTACAAAAAATGACAAGTACAGATTTGCTAACCACATAGATACCTCTGTTTCAACCTTAAATCTCAACAGCCACAAAAATAGGAATGCTGGAGAAGAACCATGCAAATATAAAGACTGTGCAATGTGTTTAAATTTGTGTTCCATCATTAGCCAAAATGAAAAACATCACAAAGTTATGGAAGAACACAAAACTACGGAGTATGATAAAATTATTGACTCTAAAACAGAAATCACATTGAAACAAATGGATCCTGGGGAGAAACCAGTCCAACGGAGGAAATGTGGGAAATGCCTCAAGACTCACTCAAGCTTCATTAGGCATCAGAGAACACATACTGTGGAGAAACTGTATAAATGTACAAAATGTAGTAAAGTATTTCTGCATTTTTTACAACTCAAAGTACATTATAAAATTCATGCTGGAGAAAAACTCTGCTTATGTACAGAATGTGGTAAGTGGTTTCATCATACATCAAACTTTGAAGGAAATTACAGAATCCACACTGGAGAGAAACCTTACAAATGTAGTGAATGTGACAAATCCTTTATTAGTGCCCCATCTCTGAGAATATATCATAGAATACATACAGGAGAGAAACCTCTTAAATGTAATGAATGTGACAAACCCTTTCCCACAAGTTCTGATTATAAAAATCATCAGCAAATACATACAGGAGACAAACCTTACAAATGCAGTGAATGTGACAAATATTTTACCACAAAAGGCAGTCTTAGAATTCATCAGCGAATCCATACTGGAGAGAAACCTTACAGATGTAGTGAATGTGACAAATCTTTTACCACAAAAGGCAGTCTTAGAAATCATCAGAGAATTCATACAGGAGAGAAACCTTACAAATGCAGTGAATGTGACAAATCTTTTACCATAAGAGGGAATCTTAGATTTCATCAGAGAATTCATACAGGAGAGAAACCTTACAAATGTAGTGAATGTGACAAGTCCTTTACCTTGAAAGGGAACCTCAAAATTCATCATAGAATCCACACAGGCGAGAAACCTTACAAATGTAGTGAATGTGACAAGACCTTTACCCAGAAAGGGCATCTTAGTAATCATCAGGTAATTCATTCAGGATGGAAGCCTTGCTAATACAGTGAACGTGACATCCTCTTTGCTTGGCTAACACCTTAGGAGACATCTGAAAACACATATCAATGAGAAACCTTACACACTATGGTGAGTGCTAGAAATCCTTTACATAAAAAGAAAAGCTTACAACTCAAAAGAGAATATATACATTTGAGAAACTTTAGAATGCAGCAAATGAGGAAAAAAAAACTTTCTCTCAGAATATGTTGCTGGATATTTGATGGCACTCTGACACCTGTGTTTAGTAATATCAAACTTGGATCATGGTTGGAGTCCAGAACTAGTTGACAGAAAATAGCCAGAGTACATGGAGTTCAATGGGAGATAGGGAGACACAGAGTAAAGAACAGGAAGTAACTTGGGAGTTTTTCAGTCTTTTTTAAGAGGGTTGGAGGGACACTCTCTTGCTGGGTCTCTGGTCAAAGAGAAAGGTGAGCTGGTTGCCTCTTGCCCTCTGAACTGGCAGATTTTTACCCCAGCATCTAACTTCTGAAATAAATAAAACAATACAGACTTAGTTAAAAACTACATGTGCTGGCTATGACAGAGCCAGTGCCAGCAAGGCTGGCAGAAATCTCACCAGGACTCGGCCTCAACATGAGAGTGTTGAATGCAGAGCTGTGGGGCCATAGTCAGATCCAACCTCTTACCCGTTAGCAAAACAACATGAATACAATTGGTAATACATTCAAAAGAGAAATCTTAACAATGTATCAAATGTGATTAATCCTTTACTCTTTGGTCAATATTTACAATACATTATAGAACAGATTCAAGAGAGAAACCTTACAGTGGTAGTTATCTTACTTTGGGTTGTATTGCTCTGAAGATACACCATGGCCATGGCAACTCTTTCAATTACAGTTGGTTTACAGTGTCAAAAATTTAGTCCATTATCTTCATGGGAAACATAGTGACATGCAGACAGACATGGTACTAAATCAGTCCCTGCCTTAATGGTGATACACTTCCTCATAGAGCCACACTCCCTATTGGCAAATCCTTCGTGCATGAATATGTAGGGGTTATACCTATTCAAACCGCCATAATAGTCAGTATGAGAAACCTTTTATCTCCAAAGTCAACCTGAGTATTCACATGGAATAACTTACAAATGTAAGGAAAAGTCCTTACCAGACTCTCAGATGTAAGAAAACATCTGAAAATTCATATTAGTAGAAACGTTTCCAAGGGAAAAATTTGACATGTGCTTTGGCCAAGCTTTGTTCTTAACTACACTTGAGATTCCACACCAGAGAATCATTTTGAACATGAAAAACTTGTGAAAGCATTTAAGTTATGATTGAATCTTTTAAAACATCAAGAGTTAATGCAGATGGAAAATTTGAATATTTTTTTTAAAATGGTGAACAGTTTCCATTAGACTTTTTAGTTGTTCAACCTCAAACACTTCATAATGAAGAGAGAGTAGGGAAACCTGAAGCATATGCTGTTGTGAAATAGTTTCCTGATTATTGGAGTGATCCATTCTGAAGGGAAGCTGATTAAAGCATGAAATAACCCTCCCAATATTTTCAAGAAATCTCTGAAACTTACAAGATTCAGTGTTCCTGAAAGTAGGAACTCAGACAAGTCATGCACTTGCGAAGAGGATTTTAGCCATGAAAGTAGCATGCTCTTTAACTTGTGGGTATGCCTACAGGTGTGTAGTGTGCTCCAGGTGTGCATTGTTCATAAGCTGTGTCACATGTTGATTTTGAATTTCATGGTAGTCAATGTTTTTGAGTCCCTTATGCTTTGGAAAGCAACTGCTTCTCCATATTCTTGTACTCAATTTTAATAAAGCTCATTGACAGAAAAATTTGGACTTGATACTGCTTTCAGATTCCATTTGGACTGAGGACATGTACATGTATTTTGCATATTCCCCAGGAAATGTGTCTCATTAGACATGTATTGAATCCATTAATTGTTCCTCCAAAGTTATTGTAAACAGGCACTTAATAATGGAGTCACAGTTCTCAACCTGTGGACTTTGAGTTCTTTGGGATTAAAAAACCCTTTTACAGGGGTTGACATTTCCAATGGTTTTAGGAACTGAGATACCATGGCTGTTGTTTTTATGTTGGTATGCCCACATTAGAGTGCTTGGGACTGAGTTAAAATCTTGTAACGTTAGGAAAGTTGGAGCCACTATATTAGAGAAAAGGCATCAGAGTCTTCAAAAAGGGGATTGTTTGTACTCAATTTTTCCAGGCCTACATTCATGGACCTACTAGGTTAAGTTATCAAGGCTCTTCACATATAGAGTGTAGGTGTTTTGAAAGTTCAGATAGACAACTGCTTTCTTCCTTGCATTAACAGAGTAAGAGAGAAGTCTACAAAAGGACAGAAGAAAGTAGTGGTATAAAACTCTCAATGAAAGCATCAGCCAGCCTGGACTGTGTTGCTGAATAGTTCTGAAATCAGGATACAGGAGAACTCCAATGACCTTCAGAAAAATTCTACCCATGGGCATATACTACAACCATTTTGGGACCTTGTATCATGCTATAACTTAACACCCCACTTTACAAACCCCCAGAAATGGAGTTTTTATCACTTTATAAAAAACCTTTACCCAGTATTAATATGGTAGAGATCCTAGAATATTCATATGAAACAAAACTCAATATAGTGCTTAGATAAAGATGTATCTTCAACTTAATTTGATATCTAACTGAATCCATAGAAATATATAACTGTGAATCTTTAATGAGATAATATTTAAAAGGATCTGATGTACAGATGGCTCATTTATAGTTTATAAATCCCCAAAAGAGTATGCTGGAAAATCAATTTGACATACAAAGAAGGTATGAAAAAGTATCCAGTTGACTCCAAAGCATTATAATATTGATACTAAAACCAGAAGGAGTCACAAATTTTGTACCTTAGACAAATCTGTGTATTACAGTTAATAAGTCCATATTATTACATTGTTTTTCATGGATTTCAGTACAAGAAGAGTGGCATATTCAACCTATGAAAAATGTTAGATAATATTTTCATGGCTGGAGATATGGCTCAGCTGTTAAAGGATTGGCTCACAACCAAAAAATAGGAATATTTTTGTGTTCTCAGCATGGGAGATTATTGAAACAGGAGCTCATGTTTAATGCAATATTGATTAAATTCTGGCTGTTGTATTCAAATTGTCATACATAATTTGTCAGTTGCTGCCACATCATCATTTTGGACCTGAGACAATGGAAAGTTAGGTTTTGAACAGATCCTTAGCCATCTGGAGACTGCAACCATCAGAACAGACTTTGGAGGTTTAAATTTCAGGTGTTCAGTGGGTGGAGAACCCTTGGCTTGATGACATTGAAATCACTATTGAAAACCAGTACAGATTTCCAATATCCTGGTAAATTTTTAAATGTGTGCACAATGAATTGGCATCTCTCACTGTATCCCTCACACCTCTGTTATCTTCATTCTGTAACTATTTATGCACACAGTTCTTGTCCATGGTGGTAGCAAGCCTGTGACAAGACTTATAAAATGGGTCCAGGTAGCCTGACAACTGGAGCTTTGTGGAACAGAGCATGGTCAGAGATGATCATATGCAAAGGAGCAGGGCAGGGACAATCACTATATTGTGATGGCAAAGGAAGCAGAATCTCTGTGGAATTGAAACACTCATAAGCATTCGTGGAAGAGCGTAGTAAGAGCCAGATTTCAGGAGCCTGGTAGGCATTCCTAGAGGGACTTTCACAGGCTAAATTTTTTTAGGAACAAAACAGGCTTCAGACAGGATCTTGCCACACCAAGTAACACACCTTCAGTTGCAGGACACCCTATGGGACAATGTGGCGATGTCATGAGGACATTGAGCTAAGAGAATCGTCTAAAAGAGGATTTGACAAATCGCTTGTATCCAGACATGGTTCTCATACTACGAGCACTTATTAAGATCTTGGAATTTATTGTTACAACTTAAGAGTGTGGAAAAGTGGAGTATATTTGCCCTGATAGAATATCAGTATGTACTATATTAACAGTTATAAAATGCACTATAGATTAGGACAAAATGGGAATGCTTCTTTTTGGTAATTCTGAATGATCAATATTATTAGAAAAAAAATGACTCTTACTGTCTTTTGTCTCCCTGGTCCATCAAAAAGCACTCTACCATGGTTGAATGTCTAAATTGCCTTGGTGGGCTTTGTTTTTGGCTTTGTTTTATTGAATAAATGTTTCAGTCTGTTGCCCTTTCTCTCTGATAATTCACAATGTGGACCAAGTCTGGACCTACATGGGATATGTCTCTCTCTGCACCAAATCAATAACTGCTGTCCTCAAATGCTCTCTTTAATTACAGAATTACAACTTTCTCAAATTTTCATATCATTTTAGAATTATTTTGTCAATTTTGAATAAATTGCACATTTCTCTTGAAGCAAATTCTTTACATTTTTAAGGAAGAAAACACTTGCTGATTGTGTTCCTCTGTTTTAATGAGAACTTTCTGGGCATTTTTCGATTTTCACATGTCATACATGTTTTTTTTTTTCTGTAGTTGTTTATGTGCATGGTGAACTGTGACTAAGTATACATATTTGCAAGAATAAACTGTTATTAGTCATTTCTTACAGAATCAAATGTGTGATATAGTTAAATTGTATGTGAATTTTATGTGGTTTTCTTTCTGACACAGCTGCACCCTGACTTGAATTGTGTGTACAGCAAGTTGAATTTCCACTGATGCTCTATGTCTCAGTTCTTTGTCTTTGATTTTCTGTAGGATTTGTTATTTTTAGTACAATTAGAGAGGACAATGATTACACACACAGGGACTCTTGGTGTACATTTATAGCAAATTTTATTTATGACTAGTAGTGTATAGCATGGATTTTCCAGAAAGAATTTTGGTTTGTAGGATTAATCAGTGGAAAACACAAGATACATTGCAACTATAACGAATACTGCTAACTGACCACATGTAACAGGAGCCCTGAGTGGCAGGCACAGTGGTTCAACATCTGTGGTTTCAATCGGTTTCTTGCAAAAATGATATGAGGGCAGTTATCAAAAGTAATACCATATGCATTAAACAGATGGAAGAATCCCCCATCTGCCCTAGAAGGGTTGACTTTGTGCGTTATTAACTATGTCAAGCACCTACAGGGAACCTTCTATACTAATGAGAGAAGTGAGACCCTACAATAATGTGTTCTATACTGATTCAATGTTTCTATTTAGATGATGCAGAAGGAAGCTGCAAAAATGAAAGCATCCTTTTATAATATTTCTTAGAGTTGGATCCTCTGAATTTGACTAGACTTACTTACCTTCACTGTGGTGGGAGGTTACTGGATCTTTGATGACACTCAGAAGACTCCACCTCTTATAATGTGACACCCCTACACTGTCTGTTACAAACTACTAATAGACTTTCAAGGAAGCTATTACCATGGGTCCCTTTCTCAGCCATGATGAAATTCTGATGGTCTCAATCTCATAAGAGATTGGATAGATGACCACAGTGGCATAGTTAGGTTCAAAAGACCTTTCTGTTCATTCTGACCCATACCCTAGCTCTGGCTCTTCCAGTTTTCCAGTTTTCTGCTAATGCTTCCAGTATATTCCTTTTACCTGGACCAGCAAGTAAAAGGGACAGGCTCCTGAGGGAAAATGTCCAGAGGATCAGAATAAATAATATAGAAAGTTTGGAATCCAAATGTCTTGCACAAACTATGTCTGGTTTACATTCTCTTCTGATGGATGCAAGCAGGTCCTATACTCTAATGGGTCGCACCGTGGGTACAGGTGTGTCTGAGGCACTCCCTCTCCCAGTGGGCAGGAACTGGACTAGCATAGTGATGTTAGCAGACTTGTGGTTGCTTGTTCCTCTGGGGGTGAGTTGACCTGCCTGTATTCCCCAGGCCAGGAGATCCCAGAGTGGTCAATCGGGAGTCGAGCCGAAGACAGGGACCCAAGTTCCAAATTGGAGATTCTTATGAGCATCCATTTATTGATTGTGAAACAGAAAAGTCCTCTGTTAACAGTGCTATCCCTGAAAGTTACTAGTTTATATGTCTTGAAAACCTAAAAAAAAATCAGGTATTGAATCTGTTCCACATTCATTGCTATTATTCACAATTGTACTAATTTTTCAGAGAACCATCACATATGTGGTAAATGTGAGAAAGTCTTGCACCAAGGCACAAATTATTGTATTCATGGTCCTGAGAATATTCAAGAAAAGACTAATACATGTAATGAGCCTGCCAAAGGGATTCACGAATTCACCTTATGATATAAGTGATACTGATGAAAATTACAAGTACAGATTTCATAACTACATAGGGGCCTCTGATGAAACCTTAAACCTCAACAGACACAAAATTGAGAATGCTGGGGAAGAAACTTGCAAATATAAAGGCTGTGGAAACTTTTTGTATTTGTGTTCCATCAATAGCCAAAATCAAAAAACATACACAGGAAAGGAAGACTACAAAACTACAGAATATGATACATCTCCTGAGTCTAATACAGACATTAAACTGAAAGAAACTGATTGCAGAAAGCATCCACATCAATGTATACAATGTGCAAAATTTTTCAAGACTTACTCAAGCCTTATTATGCATCAGAGATCCCATACTAGAGAGAAACCATGTAAATGTACAAAATGTAATAAATCATTCCTGCAGTTTTCACAACTTAATGTACATTACAAAATCCATTGTAGAGAAAATCCCTACAAATGTATAGTATGTGGTAAGTGTTTTAATTGTTTATCAAAGTTTCAAAGACATTTCAGGATCCACACAAGACAGAAACATTACAAAATCCGTTGTAGAGAAAATCCCTACAAATGTAAAGAATATGGTAAGTGCTTTTATTATTTGTCAAATTTGAGGAGACATTTCAGCATCCACAAAGGAGAGAAACCTTACAAATTTAGCGAGTTAATTACATAAAATTTACCACTGTGATTTTAACAATAATATGTTAACAGCCTCAATTTCTTCAGTAATTCCAGGCTAGCATTTTACCTGTGTCTGTTGTGCTTGTTAGCTTTTTTCCTGTTAGCTATTTTTCACTCACTGTTTATCTTTGATTGAATAATAGAAGCAAGATTAGATATTGTAATAATTTGCCTGCTGTTGGGTTGTTTATAGGATGGAATGTTCTGCCTCCAAATACACATTGATATGTCCTCACATGGATTGTTTTATTAATTTTGTTTAGGTATTTAAATAATAAATATTGATATTTAATTTTTTAATAGGTATATTCATTCACCGTTACCCCTTCCTCAATTTGTCCCCTACCTGATGAGTCATGTCGTCTTCCGGGTTTCCCTTCAATCATCATCTGGAACGAAACCATTCTGAGCAACATCATTAAAAACATCTCTGATAAAGCACGGTCACTAATATGTGTCATAAAGCAACTCCACATATGAGTGAGTACATATGTTTGTCTTTTTGTGATTATGTTACCTCGCTCAAATGGTTTCTTTGAGTTCCATCCATTTTCCTGCAAATTCCAAGTTTCCATTGTTTTTCTCTACTGAGTTGTACTCCATTGGGTAAAAGTACCACATTTTCTCTATCCATTATTCAGTTGAGGGGCATCTAGGTTGTTTCCAGGTTCTGGCTATTACAGATAATGCTACTATGAACATCATCGAACCGATGGCCTTGTTGTATGAATGTGCTTCTTTTGGAGTGGAATTGCTGGGTCTTGTGGTAGACTGATTCACATTTTCTTGAGGAGTCGCCATACTGATTTCCAAAGTGGCTGTACAAGTTGGCACTCCCACCAGCAGTGGAGAAGTGTTCCCCTTTCTCCACATCCTCTCCAGCATAAACTGTCATTGGTGTTTTTGATTTAGCCATTCTGATGGGAGTAAGATAGTATCTCAGAGTTGGTTTAATTTGAATTTCCCTGATGGCTAAGGAAATTGACCACTTTCTTATGTGTCTTTCAGCCATTTTAGATTCCTCTATTGATAATTGTCTATTTAGTTCTGTACCCCACTTTTTAATGGGATTGTTTGGTGTTTTGGAGACTAGCTTCTTGAGTTCTTTGTATATTTTGGAGATGAGCCCTCTGTCAGTTGTGGGGTTGGTGAATATCTTTTCCCAGTCTGTGGGCTGCTGTTTTGTCTTGCTGACTATGTCCTTTGCCTTACAGAAGATTCTCAGTTTCAGGAGGTCCCATTTATTAATTGTTGACCTCAATGTCTGTGCTACTGGTGTTATGGTCAGGAAGCAGTCTCCTATACCAATTAATTCAAGGGTATTTCCAACTTTTTCATCTAATAGGTTCAGGGTGGCTGAGTTTATGTTGAGGTCTTTGATCCATTTTGACTTAAATTTTGTGCAGGGCGAAAGGCTTGGGTCTACACATTTGCATCCAGTTATGCCAGCACCATTTGTTGAAGATGTTCTCTTTGTTCCAGTGTAAATATTTGGATTGTTTGTCAAAAATCAGGTGTTCGTAGGTGTGTGGGTTAATATCAGGGTTTTCAACTCTATTCCATTGGTCTACCTGTCTATTTTTGTGCCAATACCCAGCTATTTTCAGGACTATAGCTCTGTAATAGAGCTTGAAGTCAGGGATGGTGATGCCTCCAGAAGTTCCTCTATTGTACAGGGTTGTTTTGGCTACCCTAAGTCTTTTGTTTCTCCATATAAAGTTGAGAATTGTTTTTTTCAAGGTCAGTGAAGAATTGTGTTGGGATTTTGATGGGGATTGCATTGAATCTGTAAATTGCTTTTGGCAAGATTGCCATTTTTACTATGTTGATCCTGCTTATCCAAGAGCATGGGAGATCTTTCCACTTTCGGGTATCTTTTTTAATTTCTTTCTTTAAAGACTCAAAATTCTTAAGGCACAAGTCTTTCACTTTTTAGTTGGTGTTACCCCAAGGTATTTTATGTTGATTGCAGCAACTGTAAAGGGTGATGTGCCTTTGATATCTTTCTCCACCAATGTGTCATTTGTATATAGTAGATCTACAGATTTTTTTGAGTTAATCTTGCAATCTGCCACTTGGCTGAAGGTGTTTAACAGCTGTAGGAGTGCCCTGGTTGAGTTTTTGGGGTCACTTATGTAGACTATCATATCACCTGCAAATAGTGAGAGTTTGACCTCTTCATTTCCTATTTGTATTCCCTTGATATCCTTTTGTTGTCTTGGTTCTAGCTAGAACCTCAACGACAGTATTGAAGAGGTATGGAGAGAGTGGACAGCCTTGTCTTGTTCCTGATTTTAGAGGAAATGCATTGAGTTTCTGTCCATTTAATTTGATGTTGGCTGTCGGCTTGCTGTATATTGCTTTTATTATGTTGAGCTATATTTCGGCTATCCCTGATTTCTCCAAGACCTTAATCATGAAGGGGTGTTGGATTTTGTCAAAGGCTTTTTCTGCATGTAGTGAGATGATCATTTGTTTTTTTTCCTCAGTCTGTTTATATGGTGGATTACATTCATGGATTTTTATATGTTGAACGATCCTTGCATCCCTGGGATGAAGCCTTCTTAATGGTAATGGATGATTTCTCTGATGTGTTCTTGGATCTGATTTGCCTGTATTTAGAAATTTTGCATCAATGTTCATGATGAATATTGGTCTGTAGTTCTCTTTATTAATATATTTTTGTGTGGCTTAGTTATCAAGGATATTCAAGCCTCATAAAAAGAGTTTTGTAATGACCCTTCTGCTTCTATTGGATGGAATACTTTGAGGAGGAACGGTATTAGCTGTACCTTGAATTTCTGGTAGAACCGCAGCCCGGCGGCCCTGGAAGCTCCCAGGTCAGAGGAGCTGCAGGGTTGGGACCCCGGAGGGAGGGAGCAGGCAGTGTTCCTGAGCTGCTCACAAGGACACCGGCTGCCCGTGGGGTGGAGGAGGCTGCGGCTCAGCTCATTCCTTGGGGCCAGGTGCGCTCATTTCCATCCCCACAAGCTGGTTGCTGCCTTGGGTGACAGGTACACCACATAAAATGTCGTCTGTCACAGTCTCTCTGGTTCCTGGTTTGCTCTCTGACCGATTTCTGTCTGGGGTCTCCGTCTCTCCCGTCCCCATCCGAGACAGCCTTTGCTCTTTTGCTCACCCTCCTCCCCAGGGACCTCTCCCCCTAGACCTGTTGCTCATGGCGAGTTCTCTTAGCGGCCAGGGGCGCAGCCAGAGCTGCCCAGTTTCCACCGCTTTATCCTCAGACACAGCTCTCAGTATTCTGTTGTTGATATCTTTCCATTGATGGTGGGTTTGAGATACCATGAAGTGGTCATTACTGTTGTTTTGCTTTATTTTTGTCTTCACTTACCTTAAAGTTGCCAGATCATAAGGCTGTCATAAAATAATTCTTATAATTATTTAGTAGAGCATTTGCTTTGTCAGTTTTTTGCAAACAGGCTATCTTTGTTATGGTGGTAATTCTAGAGCTCCTGCAAATTAACTCATCCATGCTTCCCGGAACCCCTGTTTTAACACTTGGCTCTTAGAAACAGTGTCTGTTGCTCCAAAGACTGTGCATCCTGACAGCTTCGTAGATAAAATCACTTGAGGAACGAGTACAGATATGATTAAACCAAATCTATCTTATGCAGTGCCACAAATAAGTTTGTAAACATTAAACATTTTACCTCCCATTAATGTTTCAGTGAGACCTTTGTAATCTAAAATGTAAACACAGCATTCGTGAAATGTTTCTTCATATACTATGTTCTTACCTTACATTTTAGATCCAGGCAAGCATGCTGTTAGAATATATCATGACACACAATTTTAAAGTTAGCAAACTCACTTTAGGTGAAAGCAAAATAATGAAGCATCTTTACAATATGAATAGTCACCTGTATCAGAACATGTCTCTTTTGTTACAGAAAAGTTCTCTGACCATGAACATCTGTCCAGAATGTTGGTTTTTTTTCAGAGAGTGTTGAATTCAGGGCTGTAACTAGATTTCTTGTAGGAGGACTGGGAATGCCTTAACCCTGCTCGCAGGTCTTTTTGCAGTGCTCTCCTGTTGGAGAGCTGCAGCAGTGTGGACTCTTGGGGTCAGAGTAGTTGTCTTGCAGTCTCCATGGCTCCTGCACAGAGCTCCTGGGAAAACTACTCGGCAGTGTCTGAATGAGTCTCACATGTCACAGCGAAAGTGAAACCCTCAATGTAAGAGACATTGTTCTTGCTATTTTCTCTCCATGTTTATCCTATTGGCAAGTGTGAAGCACATTTCATTTATGTCCCTGGGAAGTTCCTGGTGATGTTTGAAGAGTCTGTTTCTCCTGTGCAGAACTCACAGTGCTCAGTCAGTCTTTCTCTTCTGTGAATCCGAGCAATGAGCCCGGGATGGTGAAGAAAGGTGACGGTGACAAAGCATCCAAGTATTTTCTGCTGATTTAGGAAGTGGTGAAGTGATGGGGTTAGGGCTCAGGTATAAGAACAGTACATTAAATCTTATTTGAAACATGCTATTTTATCCTAGATGGTTCTAGAGAACTCCCTTGAGAGTAATCTCAAGATTCCCCTATTGTAGGAGTTTGAAGACTTGTATGTAATATTAATACTCAGAGGCAAATACAATTGACTCTGCCTCAGAGTGATGCTGCCCTTCTTCTTTTCACACCTCTGGTTGTGGTTTCCTCCCAATATTCAGTGGTTTCATTACTCTAATTTTAATCATAAAACCATTTAAGCCTCTTGGTTTTACCTGCATACACAGATTAAATCGTCTCATCATTACTTCAGATTGTGTATCTTTTATAGTTATTTTCTTAAATAACATGAGCAGGATTTTGTAGAGATTTCCTTAGTATCTCTGCTGAATATGAACTCCTAAATCATCTTCCCTTTCATATCCTGTTGTGTGTGATCATCACTCCATGGTTAATGTCACTTAGACTTTGATATATAAATTGCCTCTGGGTTTGAACCTTCTCTCAAAATTTTAAAAGTCTTTGTGGTTTCTCACAGTTTTATTAATCTGAAAAATATTTTCTCCATAAAAACTTGGCCTGTAAGATCGTGGCAGAAATATCGTGGTGGAACATGCCTTTAATCCCAGTACTCAGGAGGCATAGGCAGGTGGATGTTATGAATTCCATGACAGTATGGTCTACTGAGCGAGTTCCAGGACACCCTCCAAAGCTATAGAAAAGCCCTGTCTTGAAAAACCAAAATAAATAAATAAAATAAAATAAACCAAAAATCTTGGTAAAAACATTAATCTTAACATAAACATCATTTTATAGATTCTCACATGTACTGAGTCCATGGCAGCCTAGTCATATGTGCCTAGGGTACATCTCTCAAGAATACTGACTCTGCCTTTTCCAAGACCAACAGTTGCTTAGAGTGTGTCAGGTAGTGGTGTGATGATCATTTTTACCTTGCTGGGTATTAAGCTTGGTTAATCTTGTGCAGGATTTTTGCAGTAGGTACAGCTTCTGTGGAGCTAGTCATGCAGTGACACTCAAGTGATAGATGTGGAGACCAGATGAGCTGTGCCTGTGCTGTAATTTCATCAGAACCCTGAATACTTTGCAACCATGAACACACGGCTCATATCACAGCAGCAGCAGTCCATGGGGCCACCTCAGGAAAGACACCATTCAGCGGGACAGTTGTAGCTGCCTCAGCAGACATCACAGCAACCCTGGGAACTTCCCAGGTGACAGAAGTTGTGGTGCTGAGAACAGGCAGGAACAGGACCAAGGATGTTATCCATTCTGTGCTGCTGCTCATCAATCACAACATGGAATCTTATATTTGCTATGGATTTGTTAATGCTAGTAAATTTTAGATCAAGAGAAGTCATCCTAATGTTTTCAGTTCATCTTATACTTTCCAGTACATTTTTAGAAGCATGATCTGCTAGAGAATTTGTATTATAGGTCTGCAAACATGATACTCTTTGCTACTGAGAAACTTCTAATGCTCCTGGAATTTAAATTTGTCCACAATTTCTAAGTTTCCTGTTTTATGACTGGCCTACTCAAGACTGGCCTTTCCCCAAGATATCTAGGTATTCCCGGAGAGATTTTTAATTATTACTCAATAAGGTACCACTGCTGATATTATGGAGTCAGGAAGTATAGTTTTGTTTTATGGGTATGATCCTAACCTATCATATTTACTGGGCAATTTTTTTCTCCAGTTTATTTTCCATCTGAGACTTACTATAAAATCTCTTGAAGTTTGTCTATGACATCTTTTTCTACTGTTATTTTCATATCATGGAGCTTAGAACATGTATACATTTTTCAACAATAGAAAAAATATACAAGGCACAGGCAAGCTGACCAAATCAGTGATGGTGAATGTAGGGGAAAGGCAACAGTCCATATGAGGGAATCTGCTCCTGATATTTTATTACATATAAAATTTTTTAAACTGCCTTTGACACTCCTATACTTGTCCGGATCTCAACTTAGTTCTAAAAAACATGGTTTTCAATGGGCAACAGGTATTCCAGAGATTCATAACTGGTTAAATCCTTAGAACAATGCACTGTTTATGGGGGAATATTACTAGGAGAATTCCATATTCCCCTATCTAATTTACAAAGACATTAGAGAAGAGGAGGCAAACAATTTTAAGAGCTGAAGGATGCAGAAGTGACATATGAAAAACTCTCTTGCCATATGACATGGAGTTAGGATTATGGATATATTAAGGACTGGCGACCTGGACCAAAGCCATAAATAAAATTGGAGGAACACAGGGAAGAAGATATGTCTCGCCAGGGACAGAGGATGATGAAGGGGTAATGGTAAATGAATACACCTATGAAAAACATTAAATATCAATATTTATTATTTATAAAACATAAAGAAAAAATAAAACAAACCATGTGGGGACATATCAGTGCCTATTTAGGGGCAGATCATTCCATCCTATAAATAACCAAGCATAAGGAAAATATTTACAATAAATATTCTTGCTTCTATTATTCACTCAAAGATCAACAGTAACTGAAAAAGAGATAACAGAAAAATTAGCTAAACTGAATGACACACAGGTAAAATGGAAGCTTGGAATTACTGAAGAAATTGAGGCTGATGATCAGAAAACCTTTCATTTACAGGCAATAGAACACATTATTGTTAAAATCACAGTGATAAATTTTATATAATTAACTCAAATCCACAATGAAACTCCAGAAGATTTACTTCACGTACGCAAGAAAAGCAAATCTGGCAAATTTACATGAGGAGATAACAAAAGCATGGTATCTCAGTTCCTAATATCATTGAAAATAAGCTTTCCTTTATCTTAGGATCCCCTGTGAAAGGGTATTTTAATCCCAAGAGGTCATGGACCACAGGTTGAGAACTGCTGTGGTATAATCAAGTTCCTATTTTCAACAAATTTGGAAAAACAGTTAGTGAGTTCAGCAGCTGGTTATGAAATATAATTCCTGGGAAACTGCAACATGGATATTCATCTACTCACCCCATCTGCAAACTGTAAACAGAATGAAGTTCAACTGTTTGAACCAAAGAGGTTTACTGGAATTGACATCAGATGCATGGGGAGCAGTTGCTTACCACAGCATACTTGACCCAAACAGAGCTGCTGTCATGAAAGTCAAAACCAGCATGTGATACAGCTTTTGGATAATGCACACCTGGAGGATAGTGCACACCTGTAGGCATAGCTATACGTGAAAGAGAATCCTATCTTCATGCTTAAAATCTTCTATAGTGCATGACTTCTCTGTTTCTTCATGTGAGTTAAGCACACTGAATCCTGTTGGGTTGGGAGATTTCTTGAAGCTCTTTTGAGTGCTGTATTTCCTGCTCCCATCAGCTTTCCTTCAAAATGGAACACTACTGTCTCCAGGACACTTACACAACAGCACATAATTAGGTTTCAGCATTACTCCTTCATTATGAAGTATTTGAGGTTGAACAAATAAAATCTTAACAAAAATTGTCACCCTAAGATTTGAAAATAACTTAAAGTCTTTCAAACATTTTTCATGTTCATAATAGTTCTCTAGTGTGGAGTCCCAAGAGCCTAAGAATACGACTTGGTTCAAGGACATACCAAATTCTTCCCATGGAAAATTTACTCCCAAAAATGAGTTTTCAAGCATTCTTAGACCTGAAAGGCAGTTAAAGACTTTTGTTCATATATTTGAAAGTATTCACTCCTATATGAATATTTGGATGTTTTATCAAAATGATTTTCAGACAAAACGTTTCTACTTTTGACTACTATGGTGGTTTTAATATGTATAGTCCCCAAGGGCTCATGCTTGAATGCTTCACCCATAGGGACTGGCACTATTAGGAGGAATGCCATTGTTTAAGTAGGTGTGGCATTGTAAGAAGTGTTTCACCATCAAGGCAGTTCTCCTATGTGCTCAAGCCACAACTAGCACACAGTTCACTTCCTGCTTCCCGAGGATCAAAATGTAGACCATGACTTAGCTGGTTCTCTAGCACAGTGTCTGCTGCATGTCACTCTTTCTCACCATGATGATAATGGACTAAATTTCAGATTTAATTTCTTTTGAAAGGAAATTAAATGTTTTCCTTTAAAAGCATTGCACTGGTCAAGGTGTCTCTTCAGAGCAGTAAAACAAAAACTAAGTTAAAGATACTTGTAAGGTTCATCTCTGAAAGTACTCTATGATGTATTCTAAGATGCCTAGGGAGTCAGATGCTAGAGTGAAAACCTGCTAGTTCAGACAGGTCAAAAAGCAACCAAATTACCTTCCTTTTGGGCCAGAGACACAGAAGAGTGTGTCTCATCAACAATTTCAAACCAGAATACCTCAAACACTCAAGTCCTACTCCTTCCTGTGTGTCTATAAGTATTCAAACTCCTTAGTAGTCACTATGGCTACTTCATGCCAATAGTCCTGGGTTCCACACTCTTAACCATGGTAGATATTCTTAAAATTCGGGTTTCAGAATGCTGAAGCAATCCAGAACATATTTTAAGATTTTGAAAAAACAGTAAAGCATTTCGCAAGCTTGCTGCATTTCTAAATTTTATCTAATATATGTATTCTCTCTGAGTTCCAAGATGGACTTTTCTAGCAAATAATTTGTTAAATTCACAACATTTGTAATGTTACTCTCCTGTGTTGATTCTCTGATGAGTTCTAAGGTTGTCTTTCATGGAAAAGGATTTGTTACATTCATTACATTTGTGAGGTGTCTGTCCTGTGTGGATTCTCTGGTGGATTCTTAGACTTGTGGTTTGTGGTTACAGATCTATCACATTCACTACATTTGTAAGGTTTCTCTCCTGTGTGGATTCCCTGATGAGTTCTAAGATAGTCTTTCCTGGAAAATGATTTATCACATTCACTACATTTGTAAGGTTTCTCTCCTGTGTGGATTCTCTGATGATTTCTAAGATAGTCTTTCCTGGAAAATGATTTATCACATTCAGTACATTTGTAAGGTTTCTCTCCTGTGTGGATTCTCTGATGAGTTATAAGCCTGCTTTTTGTGGCGAAGGATTTTTCACATTGACTACATTTGTACGGTTTCTCGACTGTGTGGATTCTCTGATGATTTCTAAGATTGTCTTTCCTGGAAAACGATTTGTCACATTGAATACATTTGTAAGGTTTCTCCCCTGTGTGGATTCTCTGATGAGTTCTAAGCCTTCGTTTTGTGGTGAAGGATTTTTCACATTCACTACATTTGTAAGGTTTCTCTCCAGTGTGTATTCTCTGATGATTTCTAAGAGAGTATTTGCTGGAAAATAATTTCTCACATTGATTACATTTGTAAGGTTTCTCTCCTGTGTGGATTCTCTGATGGGCTCTAAGCGTGCCTTTTGTGGATAAGGATTTGTCACATTCAGTACATTTGTAAGGTTTCTCTCCTGTGTGGATTCTCTGATGAGTTCTAAGCCTACGTTTTATGGAAAAGGATTTTTCACATTGACTACATTTGTAAGGTTTCTCTCCTGTGTGGATTCTCTGATGGACTCTAAGCGTGCCTTTTGTGGATAAGGATTTGTCACATTCAGTACATTTGTAAGGTTTCTCTCCACTCTGGATTCTCTGATGAGTTCCAAAAATGCCTTTTGTGATTAAGGATTTGTTACATTCACTATATTTGTTAGGTTTCTCTCTTGTGTGGATTTTCTGATGAACTGTAAGATTCCATTTAACATTAAAAGACTTGTCACATTCATTACATTTGTAAGGTTTCTCTCCTGTGTGGATCCTCAAACGTCTTTGAAACTTTGATAAACAATTAAAGGACTTACCACATACTATACTATTGTAGGCATTTTCTCTACAATGGATTTTGTAATGTACATTAAGTTGTGAAAACTGCAGGAATGATTTATTACATTGTGTACACTTATATGGTTTCTCTCTAGTATGGGATCTCTGATGCATAATAAGGCTTGAGTGAGTCTTGAAAAATTTTGCACATTGCATACATTGATGTGGATGCTTTCTGCAATCAGTTTCTTTCCGTTTAATCTCTGTAATAGTCTCAAGAGATGTATCATATTCTGTAGTTTTGTAGTCTTCCTTTCCTGTGTGCATTCTTTGATTTTCACTAATGATGGAACTCAAAGACAAAAAGTTTCCACTTTCGTTATATTTGCAAGGTTCTTCCCCAGTATTCCCACTTTTGTGTGTGTTGAGGTTTAAGGTTTCATCAGGGGCACCTCTGTAGCTATGAAATCTGCACTTGTTGTTATTTTCAAGAGTATCACATATATCATAAGGTGAATATTGGGAGGATTCATGAATCCCTTTGGCAGGCTCATTACAGGTATTAGTCTTCTCTTGAATATTTTCATGACCATGGATACAATCATTTGTGCCTTGGTGCAAGACTTTCTCACGTTTACCATATAATCGATGATTCTCTGAAAAATTAGTACAATTGTGAATAATAGCAAAGAATGTGGAACAGATTCAATAACTGACGATTTGTTAGGTTTCCTAAGACAAATGAACTAGTAACTTTCAGGGATAGTAATGTTAACAGAGGATTTTCTGTTTCACAACCAATACATGGATGTTCATAACAAAGAAAAAGTCCAAGTAACATATAAAGGCAAAGCTATCAGAATTACACCTGTCTTCTCCAAGGAAACTCTGAAAGTCAGAAAATCTTGGATAGATATTTTACAAACAAAAGAGGAAATATGGATGCCAGCTTAGACAACTATGCCCAGCAAACCTTTCAATCAACATAGATGGAGAAAACAAGATATTCCACGACAAAACCAGATTTAAATAATATATATCCAGTAATCCAGTCCTACAGAAAATACTGGGAAAAAATTCAAACATGAGAAAATTAACTACACTCACAAAAACATAGGCAATAGATAGCCCCACATTAACTAAAGGCATGAGGAAAACCGGGATAAATACACACAATAACATCACCAAGAACAAATCCAAAACAATCAAACACTCAATGTTCCTTAATTTCCCTCATATATTCACTGAACTGAACTCTGGACCCAAGTTGCAGAGAGGGAAGAATGAAGATCACACTTCAAGTTCCAAAGTGGACATACTAAAATCATGCTATACCAGTATTAAATATAGCCATCATATCTCAAAAATAAATTACTAAACAAAACCACGTTCTCATGACCAACAGCCCTTCCTTTAAAACCTTTTGCAATTTTTATAAAAGAAATAGGGGAAGAGTTATATCCAGTAACAAATCCTTCTATTTATAATAAGTACTGCAATATATTTTCATGGTCTAAAATTATATATTTTTGAACTCTGAAATGTTCTTTGTATATTAGATAGGAGGGCTACAGTGAATAAAGCATTATTTACCCTTCTAGAGAACACAAAAAATGTAAAGGAAGCAACATCAAAAAATTATGTAGGTTCAAACATTTCCCTCATTTCAGGCATTTTCTAGTTTCACATTTTACTGATACACAAAGTAGGAAAATAAAAAAAAAGAATGAATATGGAATTCCATGAGAAGAGACCTCTTACCCACAAAAAGTAGATGGCCGTAATTCTCCAGCATCACATCCATGTACAAAGCCCTCTGAGCACAGTCTAGACATTCCCATTCCTCCTGGGAGAGGTCCACAGACACATCCCTGAATGATAACAGCCCCTGCAATGGAAAATTACCTAATTACCATGCATTGTGTCACAAAATGTTTTATGGAATAAAAGATATAAATGAATTAGAGAAATGTTTGTGACATAGATGAGGCATGACAATTTTGAAAGGACACAAGTATTTTGAAAGAGTCTTTGCACTGCTACTCTTTCAAAGACAATTCATAGGAAGACACAGTACATTGCTTACATCCATTGGGTCTTTCTCCTCCACGAGTATTCTAATATTTTCTAAGAGGTGACTAGCATAAAATAGTTGCCATAATCACTAAATTTGAAAAACTTGTCTCTAGTTTACAGTCTGCAATGTCTTAAAGTCCTTGAAAATATAGTTTGATTCCCAGTTCAATCTTGGCACTAAAAAACAGGATTTAATCTCAGATGCTTGAGATTCAATGATACACTTTGTAGGCAAGAGTCCTACAGAGTACACATACTTTCTGGCAAACATAAGGGAACACATAAAATAAAACAAAATTTTAATGGATATGGAATGAAAGTCCATGGATGAATTAAATTCAGTTTTTTTCTTGAGAGTAGGGAGTATAAAATCATTACATATATCCAATGCTCTAAACAACACATCAAATCAAATACTTTGTGAAGTTATAAAATGAAGAATAATTATATCCATGAAGTATATTATTGCTCATGAGATTGACTAAAAGGCACATTTAAAACTCTTAATTTGAAAAATATTTGTCACTTCAGTATCTGAGCTAATTCATCTGACAGAATTTTAGCATAGCTAGGTATCATTTATGATTAGTCCTTTACTTTTTTGAAAAACTAGAATACACAGTGTCATAGAATGTCACGATTTTGCACCAGACTGAAGACATAGCTGAGATGTAAAAGTCACTTTTTGTTCCTCCAGAGACACCAACTTTAATTCTCTGTGAACACATGGCAATAACTACAATGTTTGATTTCACTGCCAATTGTCTGGTGCTGACCGCAGGAATTCAGAAGCATAATGATTCATGCAGTGTACATAACAATATCCAGATAAACCCTCATATACATATATGAAATTTTATTGAAAAAAAGAAAAGTCATCGCCTTGTAGTATGAAACCAAAAGAAAATGTAATGGGTCAAGTCTGAGATACATAGTTGAAAGATTTAAAGCATAACCTTAAATATAAGAAAAGAAAAAAATGAGCAGGGCGTTGGTGGCACACGCCTTTAATCCCAGCACTCGGGAGGCATAGGCAGGTGGATCTCTGTGAGTTCGAGACCAGCCTGGTCTACAAGAGCTAGTTCCAGGACAGCCTCCAAAGCCACAGAGAAACCCTGTCTCGAAAATCAAAAAAAAAAAAAAAAATAGAATGAAAAAAAAATGAGCCAGGAAGTGGTGGTGGAAAACTTTAATCTGAGCACTCAGGAGGCACAGGCAGGCAGTACTCTGAGTTTGAGACCATCCTGGATAAATGAGCGAGTTGCTGGCAGCCTACAAAGCCATAGAGAAATCATGTCTCAAAAAAACAGATAAATAAGGCAAAAATAAACACTTTGAATAACATTGACAGTGGAACACAATTAAAGTTTAAATGTTTTCAATAATAAAAACAATTTTCAGAGAAACGTGAACATGACACTGACCTGGGGAGCACTTGCCACAGAAGCATCCATTGTTCTTGTTGCTCTTCTCTAAGTTTCTCAGAGAAAAATACTGCAATTCTTGTTGATATTTAACATCCTATTGTCAATAATAGAAACCTGAAAAAAAAAATCTCTATTATGGTCAATGCCACAACATATAAAAAAAAAAAAAAAAAACACTCCCCAAAGTCAAAAGCACACCAGAAATCTACTGAACATTTCTACCGCCAGGAGAAAATGGGAGGATGCATATAGAGTGACGGAAGAGAGCTCTAGAATTACCACCATGGCATAGATAGCCTGTTTGCAAACAACAGACAAAGCAAATGCTCTACTAAATTATTATAAGAATTATTTTATGACAACCTGATGTTCGGCCAAACATAAAGTAAGTGAAGACTAAAACAAAGCAACACACAGTAATGCCCGCTTCATGGCATCTGAAACCCACCATCAATGGAAAGACACCAACAACACAACACTGAGAGCTGTGTCTGAGGATAAAGCGGTGGAAACTGGGCAGCTCTGGCTGCGCCCCTGGCCGCTAAGAGAACTCGCCATGGGCAACAGGTCTAGGGGGAGAGGTCCCCGGGGAGGGCGAGCAAAAGAGCAAAGGGCGTCTCGGATGGGGACGGGAGAGACGGAGACCCCAGACAGAGAGCGGTCAGAGAGCAAACCAGGAGCCAGAGAGACCGGGACAGACGGACACTTTTAAGGGGTGCGCCCGGCGCCCGGGGCAGCACCCAGCTCGTGGGGTGGAAACGAGCGCACCTGGCCGCAGGGGACGAGCTGAGCCGCCGCCTCCTCCACCCCACGGGCAGCCGGCGGGAGCTGACGGGGTCCTTGTGAGCAGCTCGGGAGCACAGCCCGCTCCTCCCTCCCTCCCGGGTCCCAGCCCCGCAGCTCCTCTGACCTGGGAGCTTCCAGGGCCGCCGGGCTGCGGTTCCCGCCACTGCGCTGCTGACTGCTGACTTTCCCAGGCCGCCCCGCGAGCGCGGACACCGCGGATCCCGAGGGCTCAGGTCCCCGAGTCCCCAGCGGGGTTTTCCTCTCCCGGTTCCCGAACACGCGGCGCTGGCTCCACCAGGGAATGGAGCAATTTCAGGTTCCTACAGTCTGGTTCCTCTGAGAGGCTCCTCCTGGCCCCGCCCACTATGACTCGACTCAGCTTCCCTGAAACCCCCCAGAGGCTGGATCATTTTCGTAAAGACTTTCCTTGGGCACACTTGTTGCACTGACGTAGAAGCTGCCCAAGCGCTCACACACAGGAAATCAATCCAAAGAAATCAAACCAAACAAACCCCAAACCTAGTCGATCTCGGTCTGAATCATTTTTTAGGCAAAGCCTGACATTGTAAAGTTCTTGTTTTATAAATGCTGCTAATCTATCATAAGATGTTAAAGTTTATGTTCTCAGAAGTTAAATTTAGGGCGTTGGTGGCACACGCCTTTGATCCCACCACTTGGAGGCAGAGGCAGGTGGATCTTTGTGAGTTCAAGGTCAGCCTGGTCAACAGAGCAAATTCCAGGACAGGCTCCAAAGCCACAGAAAAACCCTGTCTCATTTAAGCAAGCAGCTAAAATGTGTACATGTAGCTACTATTTAAGGACTATAAGGTAACTCTATGCAGGTTTAAATTGAGCTGTGCTAAGTTTCAAATATTTTACTAAGTTAAAAACCAGTTACAGTCAGGCTGAAAATTAATTACAGAAATAAGACCTTACCTAGCCACCTGTGTGCTTAAGGCAAGTAACTAAAACAGACAGACAGACCTCTAATGCTTCAGAGACCTGCAGAATATGGCATTTAAATAATTATCTTTAAAGTTTATAATATCAGACAGACTGCCAGATCCTGACAGTGACCAAACATCTGGTTCAAATCCTAGGGAACCTAAGAGAAGAGGTGACAAAGTATGGAGTCAGAAGAATAAGGAGTTTAGTTATGAAAAACACTATAATAAATATTGTTCACGAGAATAATCACGAGAAAGCCAAGGTGGCACAAACAACCTGAGAGTACAGAACAGTCTCAGGGAATATCTTGACATTGATCCATCCCACCTGGGATTTCACCAAAGCCAAAAATACAAGAGCACCATGGGAGTAACTGAAGACAAGACAGCACAAGCTATAAGAGCAGCAGATGAAAACCATCCCAGGGAGCTCTGAGCATCTGAGTATCAACAAAAACACTTAAAACGGATGTTAGAACAGAAGGCTTCATCAATTAATCATATGGGGAAAGTAATTATACTCAAATAAAAGAAGGAAACTTTGAACAATTCAATGATGTGAGAAACCTAAGGAGTGGCCCAAAGAGCAATACACAAATATATAGACATAGAAAGCTAATTTCTAAATAGGACTACAAATGAACAGGGCAAAAGAACAAGAATGGACTAATAAGATTGCATGCAATAAAATTCTTCCCTGCACATAAGCGACAGTGGAAGGGCAACCTTAAATGCCCTTCCTCAATAATGAGATTGATGAATACCATAAATACCATCATAGAGCCTTTATCTAGTAGCTGATGGAAACAGAAGCAGAGATTCACAGCTAAGCACTGAACCTGAATCCTGGATTCCAGTTATAGAGAGGGACAAGTGATTAGCAAAGGGGTCAAGGGCATTGTGGGGAAAAGCACCCAAGCTGCTTACCTGAAAAAGTGAGGATCCATGGAGACAGAGAGCTGGAGAAGAAACACAAGAGCAAACCAGAACCCCAATGCCAACTGGAAGTTGTGAATTTAAAAAAAGATACTTATATATAAAAGGAATTGCAAACCAATAAAAACTCTTAGCTACATATCACAAACTGTAGATTTATTTCTTCAGTTTGACCACTTCAAATCCCATGCCATTTATTGTTTCTTTTTCTTAAGATTTCTGTATTTTAATTCATGTGCCAGGGTGTTTGCAGTTAGGTCTGCTCACCTTGTGCATGCAGGGGCCATAAAAGGGCAATAGATCCTTTGAAACCTGAGTACCAATGGCTGATACGTCACCATGCATGAATAAGGAATTGATGCTGGAAACTGCAAGATCAAAAAGTACTCTAAACTACTGAGCTATATCTCCAGTGCTTTATTCATTTGTCCATAATTATGAAGCTGAGGGCTAAAAAAGCATAAAATAAAGTCAGTGTGGCATTGTACAGAGAGAGATATTAGAAATTAACAAAATAGAAATGTAAATACAATATAATGAGTAAAGGCAACGGTTTGTTTCTGTGAATTGACAAAAATACAGATGAACCATTTTTCTTTTCTTTTTTAAGATTTATTCATTTTACATAGCAATCCCAGTTCCCTCTCCCTCCCCTTTTCTTCCCCCATCCTATCCCCATCCACACCTCAGAGGGTTTAAGGCCTTCCTTGGGGAGTCAACAAAGTCTGGTTTACAAACTTAAGGCAGGACCAATCCTCTCACCCCTTTATTAGGGCTGAGCAAGATATTCCACCATAGGAAAAGGGCTCCATACGTAAGTTTCTGCATTTCATCTTCATGATGAAGCATTTGAGTTTGAACCAATAAAGTTTTAGTGAAAACTGTCCAAAGTGTTTATGCTTTCTAACATTTGAAAATGACCTGAAATCTTTCACAAGTTTTCATGTTCATAATGACCCCTTAGTGTGAAATCTCAAGTTCCTAGACCTGAGAGGCTGGTAAAGACTTCTGTGTGTATAATACATTTTAAAGTTTTCACTCCCATATGAATGCATGGGCATGTTATCAGGATGACTTTGTGACCAAACGCTTCCCATGTTGACTTCTATAGTGGTTTGAATAGGTATAGACCCAAGGGCTCCTGTGTGAATGCTTGACCCATAGGAAGAGGCACTATTAGGAGGTATGGCCTAGTTTGACTAGGTATGGCCCTGTAGGAACAAGTGTGTCACCATCAAGGCAGGTCTCATATATTCTTAAGCCAAGCTCTCCCACAGTTCACTTTCTGCTGCTCAAGGATGAAATGTAGACAATGTCTCAGGTTCTTCTCTACTACAATATCTGCCTGCATGTCTCTGTTTGCCACCATGATGATAATGGACTAATTTTCAGATTTAATTTTCTTCTGAATGGAAATTAAATGTTTTCCTTTAAAAGCATTGCTATGGTCAAGGTTTCTATTCAGAGCAATAAAATGAAAACTAAAATAAATAAACTTGTAAGGTTTCTCTCTGAATGAATTCTCTAATGTATTCTAAGATGACTATGAGTCAGATGCTGGGGCAAAAACCTGTAAGTTCAGTGAGGTCAAGAAGAAATCAAATTACCTTCCTTTTTTGAAAGAGACCCTGCAAGAGAGTGTTTCTTCTACCATCTCAAACCAGAAAAGACCAAAGACTCAAGTCACACCCTACAACTTCCTTTGTGTCTTCACACTGCTTCGTACACTGTATGGCTAATTGCTGTCAACACTCCTGGGTTGAACCCACTTAAGCAAATTTGATATTCTTAAAACTCCAGTTTTACATTATGCTTAAATCTTCCAGAACATATTCTAAGACTTGGAAACAACAGTAAAGGATTTCTCAAGCATGCCACAGTTCTAAATTTTCTCAAATATTTGTATTCTCTGATGACTTCTAAGATAGTCTTTTGTAGTAAATGATGTTATATTCACAACATTTTTAAGGTTTCTGTCCTGTGTCAATTCTCTGATGAGTTCTAAGATTGTCTTACTTGTAAAAGGATTTGTCATTTTCACTACATTTTAAGGTTTCTCTCCTGTGTGGATTCTCTGATGAGCTGTAAGATTGTCCTTGTTGGAAAACGATTTGTCATATTCACTACATTTGTAAGGTTTCTCTCCTGTGTGGATTCTCTGATGGTTTCTAAGATTGCGTTTTGAGGTTAAGGATTTGTCACATTCACCACATTTGTAAGGTTTCTCTCCTGTGTGGATTCTCTGATGACTTCTAAGATGGTCTTTCTTGTAAAACGATTTGTCACATTCACTGCATTTGTAAGGTTTCTCTCCTGTGTGGATTCTCTGATGAATTCTAAGATTGTCCTTGTTGGAAAAGGATTTTTCACATTCACTACATTTGTAAGGTTTCTCTCCTGTGTGGATTCTCTGATGGTTCCTAAGATTGCGTTTTGTGGTTAAGGATCTGTCACATTCACTACATTTGTAAGGTTTCTCTCCTGTGTGGATTCTCTGATGAATTATAAGACTGTGTTTTGTGATTAAGGATATGTCACATTCATTACATTTGTAAGGTTTCTCCCCTGTGTGGATTCTCTGATGATTTCTAAGATTGTGTTTTGTAGTTAAGGATTTGCCACATTCACTACACTTGTAAGGTTTCTCTCCTGTGTGGATTCTCTGATGAATTATAAGATTGTGTTTTGTAGTTAAGGATTTGCCACATTTACTACATTTGTAAGGTTTCTCTCCTGTGTGGATCCTGAAATGTGTTTGAAACGTTGATAAATAATAAAAGCACTTACCACATTCTGTACATTTGTAGGGATTTTTTCTACAACAGATTCTGTAATGTACATTGAATTGTGAAAACTGCAGGAATGATTCATTACATTTTGTACACTTATAAGGTTTCTCTCTAGTATGGGATCTCTGATGCATAGTAAGGCTTGAGTGAGTCTTGAAATGTTTTCCACATTCCATGCATTGATGAGGATGCTTTCTGCAATCAGTGTCTTTCACTTTGGTTTCTGTATTAGACTCAAAAGATGTTTCATACTCTGTATTTTTGTAGTCTTGCTTTCCTGTGTGAGGTTTTTGATTTTGGCTAATTTTGGAACACATATATAAAAAGTTTCCACAGTCTTTATATTTGTAAGGTTCCTTCCCTGTGTTCCCAATTTTTGGTGTGTCGAGGTTTAAGGCTTCATTAGAGGCATCTCTATGGTTACCAAATCTGTAGTTCTTGTAATTTTCAGCAGCATTACTTGTGCCATAATGTGTGCATTGGCAGGATTCATGAATCTCTTTGGCAGACTCATTAAATGTATAATACTTCTCTTGAATATTTTCATGATCATGGATAAAATGCCTTGTGCCTTGGTGCATGGCCTTCTCACCGTTACCACATATTCGATGGTTCTCTGAAAAATTAGTACAAATTGGAGAATAGCAATTAAAGCAAGAATAACAGTTTCAATTCCACATGTTTTCTTAGGTTTTCTATGACATATAGACTAGTAACTTCCAGGGACAGCATTCCTAACAGAAGAAATTTCTGTTTGACAATCACGAAATGGATGGTCATAAGAATCTCCAATCTGATCTATATCAAACCACAGAGACAAATAATAGCCTACTCATTCTTGTATTCCATTTGTTTTGTTTAATTTATTTGACATACTGACTGGAGTTCCCTCCATTCTTCCTGTTCCCTAGTCCTGCCTCACATTCATGTCCCCAACAACTCTTCCTCTATTTGTGTTCTAAAAGAGGCAGGCGTCACATGGGTGTCAACAAAGCGTAGCATATGAGGTTGAGGTACATCTAAGCTCCTTCATTTGTATTAAAGATGTTTGAAGCAACCAATTCTGAGGAATAGTTTCCCAACAGGAAGCCAAAGCATTAGGGAAAGGTCTTGATCCCACTGCTACAAGTCACACAAATAGACCAAACTCAAAAAATGTTTTACAGGTCATTCTGGTGTATAGCCTTCTCATTCTTCTGTAAACACTGTCCCTTGCAGCTGGTCAGATACATAGGTATTTAGGAAGTAAAAAAGAAAGAGCTCTGTGTAAGATCATACGAAGAATGATTCCCTATGTGTTATGTCTTGAGACAGAGTCACATAACTTGGAATTCATAACTCAGATTTGCAGGAAACTAACCATGACCTCCTGATTCAGGCTCCAAAGTGGAAATATTAAAATCATGCTGTGCCAGTACTAAACAGAGCAATTATATTTCAAAAATAAAGAAACAAAACAACGTTCTCACGACCAACAACCCCTCCTCAAAAAACTTTTGCATTTTTTATAATAAGAAATAGGTGAAGAGTTAAATCCAGTAAAAATTTTAAAACATTCTAATTATGATAAGTACTACAATGTATTTCCATGCCCGGAGAAAACAATAGTCTTGGATTTTGAAATGTTCCTTGTATATTACATAGGAGGGCTAAAGAGATCACAGAGAACAAAGCATTCTTTACTCTTCTAGAGAACACAGAAAATGTAAATGAAGCAGCAATAAAAAGCTTTGTTAGTAACGAAAATTTCCCAAATTTCTAGGATTTTCTAGTTTCAGAGAGTTTATAGATAAACAAAGTAGGGAAATAAGAAGGATGAAACAGGAATCCTAAGAGAAGTGAACTCTTACCCACAAAAAGTAGATGGCCATAATTCTCCAGCATCACATCCATGTACAAAGCCCTCTGAGCACAGTCTAGACATTCCCATTCCTCCTGGGAGAGGTCCACAGACACATCCCTGAATGATAACAGACCCTGCGATGGAAAATTACCTAATTACCTAATTACCATGCACTGGTGCACAAAACGATTTCTTGCTTAAACAGACCTAATGAATTAGAGAGATGTTTGTGATATAAAAGAGGCATGGCACTTTTTAACAGACAAGACTTTTCTAGAAGTGCTGCATTGTTGATGTTTCAAAGACAATGTACAGGAAGACATAATACATGGCTCACATCCCTGGGACTCTCTCCTCCATGAATTTTCTAAGACCTAAGTAGCAGAGAAGAGATTTGCCACAATTATTGAATTTGAAAAATGTTTCTCTGGTTTGCAGTCTGTAGTGTCTTAAAGTCCTTGAAAGTGTAGATTAATTCCCAGCACGCTCATGTCTCAAGAAAACAGAAATTACTCCCAGATCCATGAGATGCAATGCCGCACCTTATAGGCAGCAGTCATACACAGTACACATAATTTCCGGAAAATATATAAAATAAAATTACAATTTAATTTAAAAAACAGATGCTTTCTAAGTAAGCTATTCAGAATCTATTGTACTTTCCATTTCTGTGAAAACAGGACGACATAATAATCTTGCAACCAGCAAACCTTTAGGGAATATACCATAAAAATTTGAGGTCTACATGCAGAAATGTACCTTATGAAACACATGCTGATATCAAACTGAATCTCATTGTCACATCCCAAATGTTAAATTTATAGTCAGTAAAAGTATGCTTTGATGTTGTACACCTGTCAACCTTGCATAAATATGGACACTAGATCAATGCTGTCTGAAGCTGGGTTCACATGACTCTTTTCCAAAATGCTCAGTTCAGATCCTGAGGCCTAGGTACAATCTGTACCCTGTCTAGAAAAAGAGGTAGGATATGTAATGCAGAATCCATGGATGAATTCAATTGAGATTTTTTTTTCAGAGTAAGGTGCATAAAATCATTGCATATATCTCCAATGCTCCAAACAACACATAGAACCAAATACTTTGTGAAGCTATTTCATGAGGAATATTTAAATCAAGAAGTAAATAGAAAAGCAGAATTAGACAACACTGATGTTATCTCAATTTTTCTACAAGTTGACACAATCAATACTGAAAATAACAATTGCATGAATTCCATTACTGAATAAGGATATATATATATAATGTGTGTGTGTGTGTGCGCGCGCACGTGTGTGTAAAAACAAGGTATATGTGAGAATGCATTCAGAAAAATTAGAAATGTTTTCTGTTACCAAAAGAAATGTATTCCATAGAATGAGAAATATTCTAACTTTTCATTAATTTTGAATATATTATTGTTCATGGGATTGACTCAAATGAATATTCAAACCTCTTAATTTCAACTTTATTTTTCTCTTCAGTATTTGAGCTAATTCATCTAACAGGATTTTAGGGTAGACACGTATCATTTATGATTACTCACTTATTATTCAAAAACTAGAATACACAGGGTTATATAATGTCACAGCTGTACACCATCTCCTCCAGAGAAACCTAATTTATCTCTCTCTAAACACATGGCAATGACTACAATGTCTGACTTAGGTGTCAAGGGTTTGGTGCTCACCTCAGGGATCCAGCAACATAATGCATCATACACTGTCAATAGAAATATGCAAACAAATACTCATATACTTAAGTAAAATATGATTGTAAAGAAAAAATAGGAACATGGACACAATGCTTCAAAATTTCTACCTGTGTAAAATAAACCTTCAGCGAGAGGAAAAACATAAGCTAGAGAGGGCCTTTTTTTCCTCCAAAAGAAAAGAGTAATGTAATTAAAAGGGACATTTGCTCATGCTTGACAATTGATGGCTTATGTGCAGCACCAAGTCAGTACTCTCTAGAAAATTCTTATTAATATATCCCACATAATGCCATATAAATGAGGAGATAAAGGTGCTAATGCCCCTTGTGAAGAAGGAAACAAAAGATAAAGAAAAAGTAAGAATTTTCTAAAGAGAGCTACCCATTGACTATGAACAGAATCTCTCCTGAGAGCCATACACTACAATTGTCAATAAACCCCGTATCCCTGTGTGACACGTTATTGCAAAAAGAGAAACCAGAATACTGCAAACTTTATCTCCTTACTGACACTTCCAACTTTCTGGAAAGGGAAGCCACATATTACTTCCATTATCTGTGTGCCCTAGGGTGCTAAAATATTTACCATTAGGGCTCTACACAGTGAGTCTCTTTTAATTCTACTTTTCAATAAGTTGCTCAGTGGTGTCAGTGAAAAGGTCCATGTATTGGCGTGTCCGTGTTCATAAGACTTTTTCTGGAAAAATATCCATTTCAAAAATGCAAGCATGTGGCACAGGAGACCATCCTTCATAACTATTATAAAAGAACACAAGACCATTCCATGTACAAAATGGCCATCGATATTTTCCTTGAATGTCATTACAATAGCTTGTGTTTTATACTACAACTGTAAAGTCCATGTAAATTCATAGATTGATATTAGAAAACCAAGAGAAAATACAATCGGTCCAGTCTAAGATCCATAGTTGAAAGACTGAAAAACATAACTTTAAATATAAGAAAAGAAAAAAAAACTGAGCCAGGCAGATCTCTGTGAGTTTGAGACCAACCTGGTCTACAAGAGTTTGTTCCAGGACAGCCTCAAAAGTCATAGAAAAAAACCTGTCTCAAAAAAATGAAATAAAAGAAAAGGAAAAATAAATAAATAAGTAAAAAATAAACACTTTCAATAACATTGCCAGTGGTAGATGATTAAAATTTTGAATGTTCTCAATAATAAAAACAATTTTTAGAGAAACCTGAACGTGACACTGACCTGGGGAATATTTGCCACAGAAGCATCCATTGTTCTTGTTGCTCTTCTCTGAGTTTCTCAGGAAAAAAATACTGGAATTCCTGTTTAAATTTCACATCCTGTTTTCAAAAACAGAAATCTGAAAGTAATAAAGCTGTGTTATGGTCAATGTGACACCATATAAAAAGATTCCCCCAACGCCAAAAGGATACCAGAAATCTTGTGAATATTTCTACCGCCAGGAGAACACTGGAAGGATACATTTAGAGTACAGAAAGAAAATGACCATGAACCTTATCATTGTACCCAGAAACATGGGCTCTTAAAATTCATGGAGAAGGAAGGGCATATGCAGAAAGTTATAAAATGACAGAAGTCATCTGCTCAAGCCTCATTGCACAATATAATTAGAGGCAAAGTTTACATAGAAAAAAATCAGATTTAAATAATAAATAGCAACCCAGGGAATAAGGCATTTCACAAAATGAATAGATGAATAGGAGAGCTTGGAAAGACAGGATTATTTTCAACACAGGCAATCAGTAAATACCATTTCTATCTAGAAGTAAGAAAATTACCACCCCTGATTTTACCCACAAAAATATTAGGAAACAAATCATGAATAAAAGCTCCATAATATGAAAATAACAGTTGAAAGAGATGTCATAAGTCAAACTTCAAGAGATTTTATGATAACTCTCAGATGGAAAGTAAACTGGAGAAAAAAATTACTTACTAAATATGATAGTTTAGGACCATACCCATAAAACTTACAAAAATATACTTCCTGATTCCATAAAACCTTCAGTGGTACCTTATATGACTCATATCTAAAAAGCTCTCAGGGAATGACTAGATGTCATAGAGAAAAGTCACTCTTGATTAGGCCAATGGAAAAACAGGAGAGTTAGAAAGAATGGAAAAATTTAAATTCCAAGAGGGATGCAATTGTCACAATAGCAAAGAATACTATGTTTGCAGACAATGACATGTAATGCAAATTCTCTAACAGATCAAGCTTCTGTAAATCTCCTTGCAATCACAAGATGAACTAAAAACATTAGGATGTGTTCTTTTGATCTAAAAATTATTGGTAGCATTAAGAAATCCATAGCAGATATCAGACTCCATGTTCTGATGAACAGCAGGACAGAATGGATAACAAACACCCTTGGTCCTGTTCCTGCCTGTTCCCAGCACTGCAGCTTCGGTCACCTGGGAATTTCCAGGGTTGCTAAGACGTCTGCTGAGGCTGCTACAACTGTCCAGCTGAATGGTGTCTTTTCTGAGGGTGCCCCATGGACATGAACTGTGTGTTCATGTTTCCAAGGTATTCAGAGTTGTGATGAAATTACAGCACAGGTACAGCTGATCTGCTCTCCAGGTCAGTCACATGAGTGTCACTGCCTGATTGACTCCACAGAGGCTGTACCAGCATGCAAAACACACACACACACACACACACACACACACACACACACACACACACACGAATAACCAAGCAAGGTAAAAGTGATCATCACACCACTACCTGACACACTCTAAGCAACTGTTGGCCTTGGAAAAGTCAAGAGTCAGTATTCTTGAGAGGTGTATCCTGTGCACATATGGCTAGGCTTTCTTGGACTTAGTACTCTTTAAAAAGTGTGAATATGCAGGTGTGAGAAAGCATTATGACAGTGGGTAATTAGAACTAGGAGACGGGGAGTGAAAGTGATCAAACACATGACCTATGCATCAATAAAATTGCCAAAACCATAAAAACCAATACCTACCACTGACTTGACACTAATTTCTTCAGTTTGGCCATTTCAAATCACATATCCAGGCTCCACACTTACTGTCACAGTAGCAGTGACACCTCCATGTTCTTTCCTGTGCTGTCATCCTGAATCCTTATGTAAGACCTCTATATCATTTCCTGTTCCTCTTAAGATGTATGTATATTCATTGTATGTGCATGGATGTTTGCCTGTAGGTAGGTCTGTGCACCTTGGGCATGCAGTGACAGCAGCACCATTAGAGGACAACAGACACAGTGGAATTTTAAGTCACCATGCGTCTACATGGAACTGAATTGGAAATTGCCAGATCAGTAAGTTCTCTAAACTGCTGAGCTGCCTCTGCAGCACGGAGTTTGTTATTCCTAAATTAGCTGTAGTGGGAAAGCTTTCCCTGTGTTCTAAGAGCAGGAGACCCATCTGGGACCCCAGTCAACTGTAAACTCTAGGCCCTGCAACTCTCCAGGGGAGCACAACAGTGCCAACCATGCAACTCTAGATGTGGGTGAGACAGCAGGAAAGCTGTGAGCATGGGAGAGCTGTCCCCATTACTCATCAGTGTTGTGTTGAATGGGCAAGGGAAAGATGGCCTCCCCATGCTCATCAATGCCTGAGGCAAGTGTGAGAAATGGCCTTGATGGCACAAGAGCCAGAGATGTACTGGGACCCCCAACACATGCAGCACTTGGGAAAGCAGGCTCTGCACCTAGCCTGGGAAACACAATAGACCCAACCCTGTTGGTGGAGGCGTGGGTGAACAAGCCCTAAAGTAGTGAGTGGAGAACTAGTTCCACCCTTCATCTATCTTATGGACAAATGGAGTGAAGTGAGATGTCCTTCCCTCCATCAATGCTGAGGCAGGTATGAGAGGAAGTCCTGTGCTCTTAAGACTGTGGAATTATCCCTGATCCTACCAGCTGCAACACAGGAAACAGCAGGCCCTAAAACTCAGGAGGGCTGCGCAATAGAGCCAATCCTGTTGGCAGAGGTGTGGGTGAGACATAGTGAACAATGGACAGCTGTCTCTGTCACCCATTTGTTCTGTTGCAGCATGGATTAGAGGAGAGGTGCCCTCCTTCCCTCTCGGCCAACCCCACCAATCAATGCCTGTGGCAGGTGAGATTATTGGACCTCAGGTAACAAGACCAGGGGAGCTGACCATGACCCCTGCCAGCTGCAAACCTTGGGAGAGCAGGCCCTGTACCTCACCTGGGCAACACAACAGAGCCAACCATGTTGGCACAGGTGTGGGGGAGCCAGCCCTGAAGATAGAGTTGTGGGAGAGCTGTTCACACTCTCGTCTGTCACATGATTGTGTGGGCAGGTAAAAGACGACCCCTCCCATACTATTTGTACCAGACAGGAGCTGACCTTCCCCCTTACCAGCCGCAGCACACAGAAACCAGACACTGCCCCTTGTGTAGGCAGCAGAGTAGAGACCACTGGTTTTTGGAAATGAGGGAGACTCAGCTCCAATGTTATAGGCACAGGTCACTTGTCCTCATTAGCAATCAGACATGTGATAGGTAGTAGGTGTAGCAGAGATCCATCCCCTCCTGCACCCCTCCAGTCCATCAATGCCTGACACCATTAGAGCAGCCAGCCCTGGGGTCATAAATGCAGAAAGGTTTTCTCTACACCTCACCAGCTGCAGGACTTGAAGAGTGGCCCTGTACCTCCCCCGAGCAACACTATAGAGAAGGTCCTAATATTGTATTGTGTGGGAGATCTGACCCTCAGGGCATGAAAGAAAGAGAAGAGCCCAACTTTTTCATTGTGGCAAGAAGTGAATTAGCTGGGGTAATGCTAGGGACCTAACACTGGTACTCAGTGTCACCAAGGGACAGCTGGGTGGTCCAAACTGGCACCTGCCCACACCCAGAAACAGGGTTATGCCTTGTCCTAGTGCAACGTCCTCCCCAATGGTGATCTGGAGTACATGAAAGAGCCTCGCCTACAGACCCAAAGCTGCAGATTCTCCAAATCACAGGGCAGTAACATGATATCCAGGAGACTCCTAGTAAGTGAACATCATTGTGTAATAGAAACCAGAAACCTCAAACCAGACCAATGGCTCTTTGCAATGAACACTTGAAAGTAAAGATATATGGACAGAGATGTTTACTGAGTGAACGAGTGTGTCACACTCCAGTTTCCATGATAAGAGTATAAAATTTTCACTATTCCTCTTACATTCTGTTTTTTCTTGGGGGACGGGTACCAGGGTAGAGGGTGGATAAAAATGGATGGATAAATAAATGAGATCAATAAATGTTGTAAGACATGCATACAGTAAATTGAGAGAATGTAAAAAAAAGATTATGTCTTTTAATTTCATTTGTAAGGGAATTTTCCTTCAGGTAGGTCTGTGCCCATCACATGAAATGCCTGCAGTGGCCACAGGGAGGCAACAGAACCATTGGAACATAAGTTAAGTCACCATGACTGTACTTGGAACTCAACCTGGAAACTGAAGAGCAAGCTCTCCAATCTGGTGAGCAATCTCTCCATCGCTCAGTTTGTTGTTCTCAATTAGCTATTGTGATACTTAAATCGACGAGCAGTGAGACAGAATTCCAGGAGTAATGAGGATACTCTCTCAGAGTGTCAGGTGATTGTCAGCTCATGAATAACAATGACACAAGTGGGGAGACAAAGATACATAGAGAAGTTTTGTCAGGAATACATTCTGATTGTAAAAGACATTTGCCCATAAATATGTTTCTGAGAAAGGCATAAAGCAGTGTTGAGACAAAAGTATGAAGAGTTTCTCTAACAGTGTCTGGGACTGGACAGATTCCACACAGAATCCTCCTTTTCTGTAGAAAAGCCTTATAATAATACCACTAGGAATGCTAGAAAGCAATTATGCAAAGCCAGTTTTGCCACAGCACCTGAAGCAGGTGAGGGAAACAAACCTATGCAAAGGAAAATCACACACAAGTTGTGCAGATGGACACAGACACAGAGATAGTCTCTAAATTACATGAAAACAGAATGCAAGCTGATTGGATGCCAACAATGAAAGACCGTTTCGATCTTCATGAATTAATCAATATAAGACACGAAGTAGAGAGAGTAAGGAAAGAAACAGGATGATGTCAATAGATCCAAGAAAGGCTTATGGCTAAATATCACATTTATTCATCAGAAAAGCTCTGAATGGCCAGGCGTTGGTGGCGCACACCTTTAATCCCAGCACTCAGGAGGCAGAGGCAGGTGGATCTCTGTGAGTTCCAGGCCAGCCTGGTTTCCAGAGCGAGTACCAGGATAGGCTCCAAAGCTACACAGAGAAACTCTGTCTCAAAAAGCCAAAAAAAAAGCTCTGAATGATGTGAGAAATAAAGGAATCAAAATGACATATTAAAGACAATGAGACACAACTCTAAACCTGACAATAAAAAGGAGCAGCTGGAATCATTTTGCTCAAATGAGGACACATAGGGGTGTCCTCTAGTGACCACATTGCACCACTGGGGACACAGTTCACAGGATCAGAAAATGGTAAAGGTCATTCTATAACCCATAATAAAGAAAGGGGATCTCTTAGACAAAAAATAGGATTCTGCAATTAGAAGGTAGATGTCCATGACATGACAATTGTTTTCACAAACAAACAAGAGGATGCTGACCTGTCGGTAGACCACTCACAGTTTTAAAAAATACCTTGTACTACCTGGTAGTAGCATTCATAATGTCAAAACCGCTACACAGGCTGGGGAAGGGGACAGAGTTATCAATGGCCATAGGCAGGCTTGGATCCTTAGTGCTCTAATTCCAACCTGCCAGGCAAGAAATGCCCACTGGTATCATGGTAACAAAACTATTTTGTGGGAAACAGAAGGCCATCTGGTGATCTAAAGCAGTCTCCACACATGGAATATATGCATGGCAAGACTATCTGGCAAAAAACCTGTAAGTGTGAAGGTCGCAGGACCTAGGACAGAATTCACTACTGACATTCTGTAAATGCACAAGCATTCAAACTGCCTTTTACTGAATCCTATCCCACCCCAGGTGGTGGTTGCTTTTGGCCGGGGTCTGAGAAACTCTGTTTTAAAAGGGCATTATTGTGAAAATGACAGTATTAAAATACTGGCTGCGCCCCTGGCCGCTAAGAGAACTCGCCATGGACAACAGGTCTAGGGGGAGAGGTCCCCGGGGAGGAGGGCGAGCAAAAGAGCAAAGGGTGTCTCGGATGGGGACGGGAGAGACGGAGACCCCAGACAGAGAGCGGTCAGAGAGCAAACCAGGAGCCAGAGAGACCGGGACAGACGGACACTTTTAAGGGGTGCGCCCGGCGCCCGGGGCAGCACCCAGCTCGTGGGGTGGAAACGAGCGCACCTGGCCGCAGGGGACGAGCTGAGCCGCCGCCTCCTCCACCCCACGGGCAGCCGGCGGGAGCTGACGGGGTCCTTGTGAGCAGCTCGGGAGCACAGCCCGCTCCTCCCTCCCTCCCGGGTCCCAGCCCCGCAGCTCCTCTGACCTGGGAGCTTCCAGGGCCGCCGGGCTGCGGTTCCCGCCACTGCGCTGCTGACTGCTGACTTTCCCAGGCCGCCCCGCGAGCGCGGACACCGCGGATCCCGAGGGCTCAGGTCCCCGAGTCCCCAGCGGGGTTTTCCTCTCCCGGTTCCGAACACGCGGCGCTGGCTCCACCAGGGAATGGAGAAGTTTCCGGTTCCTGCAGTCGGGTTCCGGTGAGAGGCTCCTCCTCACCCCGCCCACTATGCCTGGACTCAGGGTACCTGAAACCCCAGCTGCTGGATCATTTTCGTAAAGACTTTCCTTGGGCACACTTGTTGCACTGACGTAGAAGCTGCCCAAGCGCTCACACACAGGAAATCAATCCAAAGAAATCAAACCAAACTAAACCCCAAACCTAGTCTGCCTACTGAGTTTTTGATGAGCAACATCGATGGAATAAGCCCTCCACCCTAAAAATTAAGAAACAAACAAACAAACAAAAAACCAAACCAAAGAAAAAGTAATCAAGCAAACAAACTGCTCACAAATGTGTTTAAGAAAACGGCACAAGGAGGTTTATACTAACCCTTGGAGGGAATGTAAACTACCACAAATGGAGAAATCCAATCTGACTTTGTAGATATCCCAAGGATGAATAAATCTTTCCCTCTAAAGATGGGGAATTAAAAAAAATAACTCTTTAACATGCACAGATTAGTAACGCTGCAAATTTTAGGCAGGAAAGAATTTAATATATTGACAAAGGGCATGTGGTAAACTTTCATTTATGGTCATTGTGAAAGATTTTAGGATTCAGGGAATAGGAAGAAAAACTTCAGTACAAGCTACATTAGAAGCCACAACCCTACATCTAACATTATACACAATATGGAAAATTGGAAGGAGTCTGGACACCTCAGAACAGATATGAGCATGCACTCTTCGCAAATTTACTAAGCACAGGGTATCAGTTGTTACTCAGAAAAGAGAAAAATGTCAATTGAAAAGCATTAATGCATGTAAGACAGTAACTTATCCCAAACTGTTAGTGACAAAAAAAAACTTACCTTCAATAGTTACAAATATTCTATTAGAAAGCTCTGTTGTGTTAATCTTTAAAGTTAGGAATGAAACCCATATTATAAATCAGTTGGAGATTTTCACATAAACAGGATAACAGTGAGAAAAGTGCAGACTTCTAGGACCAGCATAGTGTGTAAGAAATATCTTAGATCCCTATTGATAGCACTCAAGTGTGAAAGGTATTGAATACATTGGTGGGGGAGAAGAGTTGTCAGTGACCTCACTCAGATGTGGACCCCGAGTGACACAACACCAACCTCCCAGGCACAGTGTGTCGCTACCCTGATAGAGCACAGGACCATGAGAGCTACCAGAATCAATCAGCAATATGCAGCTCAGCACCATTGAGCTTCCCCTCTGTATCTTCTTGGTAACCAATATCCTCTCATTGACCCTCAGTACTACAAATGCCTGCTGATGTATTTTGTTACTTTCAGAAAAGTTTCTGCATAGGAAAACATTCACAGCAGGGTGTTGGTGGAGCACAACGTTAATACCAGCACTCGGGAGGCAGAGGCAGATGGATCTCTGTGAGTTCAAGACCATCCTGGTCTACATAGCCAGGTCCAGGACAGGTTCCAAAGCAATACAGAGAAAGCCTGTCTTGAAAAACCAAAAAAAAAAAAAAAAAAAAAACCAACACATTCACAAACTCTACTGAAGTCACTTAAAAGACCCAGGCATAATTTGTGTCTCCATGTGTTGTAGGGATTTGGGGAGATTTAGAGTCATGCACAGAACTATATGAATATTAAACACTCTGTTTAACTGAACTCAAGCTTGAGAATTTAGACAGACATCAGGTGATCCTGTGTGCTTTAGCACTATTTATAAAAGCTGGGTAATGACCCGCAGCTGGCTTGTTGCTTCCCTTGGTTTCCTAAAGCAGTGTCATAATGGCAAGACAGTTATCCATGAAAGGAAATGCATTCTTTTTGAACTTTAGGCCTCTTCCAGAAAAAGGAATATTAGCAAAACATTGGAAACCAGGCCAAGAGCCTATGAATGGGATGGGTACAGGCCATAACATAGAATACACAAATGCTATTATGCTACATATGAATGTTCAAAGTGTTTTTAAAAGACTATCTTCAGCCCATAACCTGGTGCTGATTACAGCCTCTGTGGAAAAAACTTTCTGTGCAATAAGCAACTATTACTTCAGGAATTTATAACTAGCCACATACAGAGATTGTGTGACAGTTGTCTACACAGCCATAAAGAAAGATATCCATACATCTGATTCAAATTCAAAGGAGCCTAACAGAAGGGATGACAAAGTATGGAATCTTCTGTTATGAAAAAGGAGTATAGCTTGAAAACTATGTGGATGCTGAAATATCTCCTCAAATTTGATAAATAATAAAAGCACTTACCATATTCTGTACATTTGTAGGGATTTTCTCTACAACAGATTTTGTAATGTACATTGAGTTGTGAAGAATGCAGAAATGATTTATTACATTTTGTACACTGATAGGGCTTCTCTCTAGTATGGGATCTCCGATGTATAATAAGGCTTGAGTGAGTTTTGAAAAGGTTTCCACATTGCATGAATTGATCTGGATGCTTTTTACAATCAGTCTCTTTCATTTTGATTTCTGTATTAGACTCAAGAGATGTTTCATATTCGGTAGTTTTGTAGTCTTACTTTACTGTGTGTGTTCTTTGATTTTGGATAATGATGGAACACAAATACAGAATGTTTGCACAGTCTTTATATTTGCAATGTTCTTCCCCAGCATTCCCAGTTTTGTGTCTGTCTAGGTTTAAGGTTTCATCAGAGGCACTTCTGTAATTATCAAATCTGCACTTGTAATTTTCAGCAGTATCACTTATATCATAAGTGAACATTGGCAGGGTTCATGAATTAGATTGCCAGACTCATCACATGTATGGGTCTTCTCTTGAATATTTTCATGACCATGGATACAATAGTTTGTGGCTTGATGCAAGACTTTCTCACGTTTACCACATATGCGATGTTCTCTGAAAAACTAGTACAATTGTGAATAATAGCAATAAATATGGAACAGATTCAATACCTGATTTTTTTAGGCTTCCGAAGACATATAAACTAGTAACTTTCAGGGATAGTACTGTTAACAGAGGTCCCATCCACTCTGATAGGGTGTGCCTCTGAAACACCTGTACACACTGTGAGACCCATTAGAGTATTGGACCTTCTTGCACCCACTGGAAGAGAACCATGGACCCCTACACACAAGGAGAGGGAGACACCCCACCTTCACCAACTGGAATAAGGGATGGGAAGAGAACAATATAAGAGCACACCCAACAACAGAAAACCCAGTATGATGCCACAAGAGTCTTAGGGACTCTACACTAGAAAGACCTGAATATCTTAACACAGATGAAGCAGAAGAGAATGACCTTAAAAACAAATTCATGAAAATGGTAGAGACTCAAAAAGAGGAAATGAGAAAATCCTTTAAAGAAATGGAAGAAAAGAAAAACCAATAATTGCAAGAAACAATACAAACAGTGCAGGGTTTGAAAGGTGAAATAGAGAGAATTCCCTGTAAGAGTTAGTATGAGCCTACTTGTGCAGTTTTCTTTTCTTTTTTCTTTTTGAACAAACAGGAATAACTTTATTAGATGCATCCACCATACCATTATTTTTAAGTAAAATGACACTTCTTTAAAAACACTTGTGGGGAAGTGATATTGAAAATAGATGTGGGTTTGGGTGTAATGCTGAGTGGCAGAGTGTCTGATGTGTACAGGGTCCTTTCCTCAGCCGCACACACCAACAGTGTCAATTCTTGAGTGCTGTCCCAGCTACAGGCGCAGTTTTCTTAAGGCATCTGTGACCATTTTTTGGTGCTGTTGTTGTTTGATTGTTTTGTGTTTTGTTTTGTTTTTTCTTTTGTTTCTTATTTTTTAGGATGGAGGGCTTATTACATCGCTGTAAGATCATCAGAAATTCGCTAGGCAGATATGGTTAGTTGAAAATAACGTAACTCTTCATGTGGAATGTTGAGATTAAAGTGGTGCCAGCAGACCATGCTCCACTAGGTTTGGGGGTTTAGTTTGGTTTGATTTCTTTAGATTGATTTCATGTGTGTGAGCGCTTGGGCAGCTTCTATGTCAGTGCAACAAGTGTGCCCAATGAAAGTCATTACGAAAATGATCCGCCAGTTGGCTGGTTTCATGAACTCAGAATCCAGGCTTAGGGGGCGGTGCCAGGAGGAACCCCTCACAGGAACCAGACTGCAGGAGCCGGAAGTTCCTCCGTTCTCTGTTGCACTCCTGGAACCTGTTGATCCGGAGCCGTGTGCAGAGGATCCTGCTGGGAACTCGGGGACCTGCAAGGTTAACTATTTAATGAATTCATTTTTCACATCCTACAGTGTCCTCATTGCCTACAGGCATTAGCTAGTGTGCTCAGAGCCCAGGAATGGTTTTGTTTCTATACTTTTTGAGTTGATTCCCTTGTTTTAAATGCTTTGACCTCTTTGAATACGACTCAGGGTTTTGTGTTCATTATCTTGGTTATCATTTAAATTGCTCTCCTTAGAGGCTATAGCTGTGGCTTGTGATTTGAGACAAGTGCGTTTATTTGTTTTAGGTGTGGGGCTTGAGGAGAAGAATTTAGGGTGTTGCCGGGCGTTGGTGGCGCACGCCTTTAATCCCATCACTCGGGAGGCCGAGGCAGGCAGATCTCTTTAAGTTCAAGGCCAGCCTGGTCTCCAGAGAGAGGGCCAGGATAGGCTGCAAAGCTACACAAAGAAACCGTGTCTCGGAAAAAAAAAATTAGGGTGTTTGTTGTGTTTTGCTGTGCATTTTTACCCAGGAGGCCGGTATCCCAAGATGAGAAGTCAGGCTGGAGAACTTGTGTCTGCAGAGCTCAGAACCCAGGGAGGGGTGCAGGGCAGATCCAGCTCTGGTCTAGGCTGCAGCAAACGCGGGGAGGCTGTGCAGAGCGGGTCCAGGGCGGCCTGAGCCAGAGAGAGAGGAGGGGACACCTGCCAGATCTGAGTAGTTTAGAAGAAACCTAACAGAAAGGTGGACTAGGAAAACTAAAGAGGTACAGCGCGGGTGATTGGTGGGTTTAGGCGATCACCCAGCCGGAAGGGGCGTATTGGGCGGGGCCGGGGATCCCCACCAAGGAGCCCCGCTGCAGGGACAGGAAATCCCTCCATTCCCGGTTGGACCTGGGGACCCGCGCGCTGCAGACCCGGGTGCGGAGGACGCGGCGGGTCCGCGGGGACCTGAGCCCTCGGGATCCGCGGTGTCCGCGCTCGCGGGGCGGCCTGGGAAAGTCAGCAGTCAGCAGCGCAGTGGCGGGAACCGCAGCCCGGCGGCCCTGGAAGCTCCCAGGTCAGAGGAGCTGCGGGGCTGGGACCCGGGAGGGAGGGAGGAGCGGGCTGTGCTCCCGAGCTGCTCACAAGGACCCCGTCAGCTCCCGCCGGCTGCCCGTGGGGTGGAGGAGGCGGCGGCTCAGCTCGTCCCCTGCGGCCAGGTGCGCTCGTTTCCACCCCACGAGCTGGGTGCTGCCCCGGGCGCCGGGCGCACCCCTTAAAAGTGTCCGTCTGTCCCGGTCTCTCTGGCTCCTGGTTTGCTCTCTGACCGCTCTCTGTCTGGGGTCTCCGTCTCTCCCGTCCCCATCCGAGACGGCCTTTGCTCTTTTGCTCGCCCTCCGCCCCAGGGACCTCTCCCCCTAGACCTGTTGCCCATGGCGAGTTCTCTTAGCGGCCAGGGGCGCAGCCAGAGCTGCCCAGTTTCCACCGCTTTATCCTCAGACACAGCTCTCAGTGTTGTGTTGTTGGCGTCTTTCCATTGATGGTGGGTTTCAGATGCCACGAAGGGGGCATTACTGTCGTTTTCCTTTATTTTTGTCTTCACTTACCTTAAGGTTGGCAGACCTTAAGGTTGTCATAAAATAATTCTTATAATAATTTAGTAGAGCATTTGCTTTGTCTGTTGTTTGCAAACAGAGTATCTTGGCTATGGTATTAATTCTAGAGCTCTCTTCCGTCACTCTTTATGCATCCTTCCATTTTCTCCTGGCGGTAGAAATGTTCACAAGATTTCTGGTATGATTTTGGTCTTGGGGTACGGTCTTTTTTGTTTGGTGTGGCATTGATCATATCAGAGTTTTGTTTTGTTTTTTTCTCAGATTTCTATTTTTGACAAATAGAATGTGAAATATCTACAATAATTCCAGTAGTTTTCTCTGTGAAACTTAGAGAAGAGCAACAAGAATAATGGATGGGTCTGTGACAAATACTCCCCAGGTCAGTGTCATGTTCACATTTCTCTGAAAATTGTTTTTATTATTGAAAACATTTCCATTTTTAATTGTGTTCCACTGGCAATGTTATTCAAAGTGTTTATTTTTGCCTTACTTAGGTGTTTTTCTTTATTTTATTTTTTATTTTTTTTTTTGAGATAGGGTTTCTGTGGCTTTGGAAGCTGTCTGAGAGCTTCTTCTTGTAGACAGGCTGATGTCAAACTCACAGAGTAGTGCCTGCGTGCACCTCCTGAATGCTCAGAGTAAAGTTGTCCACCACCACTGCCTGGCTGATTTTTTTCTTTTCTTATATTTAAGGTTATGTCTTTAAATCTTTCAACTATGTATCTGAGACTTGACCCATTTCATTTTCTCTTGGTGAGGTGATGAATATCCATGGACTTTAGACTTGAATTCTAAAACACAAGCTATTGTAAATGAAACTCAAGAAGTATATTGATGGCCATTTTCTACATAAAATGGACTTGTGTTCCTTTTCCATAGTGAGGAAGTATGGTCTCATGTGCCACCCAGTTGCATTTCTGGAATGTTCAGTTTTCTAGAAACAGGCTGATAAGCATGGACAGAGCAGTACATGGACCTTCTCACTGACATCAATGATAAATTTATAGAAAGTACAATTAGAAAAGACTCACTGTCTTGAACCCTAATGGTAAAGATTTTGGGACCCAGGGAGCACAGATAATGGAAGCAATATGTGCCTTCTCTTGCCAGAAAGTTGCTCTGTCTGTGAGGAAATGATGTTTGCAGTTTTCTGGTTTCTCTTTTTACCTCCTTAAGTCACACAGTGATGTGGGGTGTATTCACACTCTAAATATATGAGGCCCTTCTGAAATTCTATTCAAAACTCAGTGGGTAGCTCTCTTGGGAATTTCTGATTTTTTCTTTTCCTGTGTTACATTTTCAGATGGGTCAAAAGCACAGCTGTGTCCACATTTGTATGGCATTATGTGGAATATATTTGTAAGAATTTTCTAGAGAGTACTGACTTGGTATTACATAAGCCATCAATTTTCAAGCATAAATGTCCATTTTAATTACTCTTTTCTTTAGAGGAAGAAGTCCCTCTCTTGCTTGTTTTCCCTCTCACTTAAGGTTTGTGTGCAACAGGGAGAAATTCTGAAGAGTTACGCCAGGGTTTCTATATATTTTTTCAATAACACTTCATTTATGTATATGAGAGTTTGTCTCCATATTGTTATGTACACTGCATGATTCAATGTGCTCCTGGATTCCAGAGGTCAGCACCAGACATTTGGCACTGAAGTCAAACATTGTGGTTATTGCCATGTGGTCAGAGACAATTAAAGTTGGTTTCTCTGGAGGAACAGCAAGTGACACTTGCATCTCAGCCATGTCTTCAGGCTGGTGCAAAATTGTGACATTATATAACACTGTATATTCTAGTTTTTCAGAAAAGTAATGGAGTAATCATAAATGATACCTAGCTGTGCTACATTCTTGTCAGATGAATTAGCTCAGATACAGAAGAGGCAAATAAGTTTGCAATTAAGAGGTTTAAATTATCCTTTCAGTGAATCTCATGAGAAATAACATACTTCATGTTTGCAATTATTCTTCATGTTATAGCTTCACAATGTATTTGATTCTGTGTGTTTTTCTGTAGCACTACATATATGCAATGATTTTGTACTCCTTACTCTCAAGAAAAAACTGAATTTAATTCATCCATGGATTTTCATTCCACACCCATTAAAATTAAATTTTAGTTTATGTGTTCCCCTATATTTGTCAGAAGTATGTGTACTCTGTAGGACTTGCCTATAAGGTGCAGCATTGAATCTCAAGCATCTGAGATTATTGTTTTTGTTTGTTTGTTTTGGGACAGGGTTTCTCTGTGTAGCTTTGGAGCCTATCCTGGCACTCGCTCTGGAGACCAGGCTGGCCTCGAACTCACAGAGATCTGCCTGCCTCTGCCTCCCGAGTGCTGGGATTAAAGGCGTGCACAACCGATGCCCGGCTAGCATCTGATATTAAATCCTGTTTTTTAGTGCCATGATTGTGCTTGGAATCAAACTACATTTTCAAGGATCTGAAGACATTATAGACTGCAACTTTGAGACAAGTTTTTCAAATTTAGTGGTTGTGGCAACTATTTTATGCTACTCAAGTCTTAGAAAATATTAGAATACTCGTGGAGGAGAGAGACCCAATGGATGTAAGCAATGTACTGTATCTTCCTATGAATTGTCTTTGAAAGAGTAGCAGTGCGGGACTCTTTCAAAACTCATGTCCTTTCAAAATTCTCATGCGTCATTTATGTCACAAACATCTCTCTAATTTATTTTGTGTCTTTTACTCAAGAAATCATTTTGTGAAGCAGTGCATGGTAATTAGGGAATTTTTCATTGCAGGGTCTGTTATCATTCAGGGATGTGTCTGTGGACCTCTCCCAGGAGGAATGGGAATCTCTAGACTGTGCTCAGAGGGCTTTGTACATGGATGTAATGTTGGAGAATTATGGCAATCTACTTTTTGTGGGTAAGAGGTCTCTTCTCATAGAATTCCATATTCATTCTTTTTTTATTTTCCTACTTTGTGTATCAGTAAAATGTGAAATTATAAAACGCCTGAAATGAAGGAAATGTTTGAACCAACATAATTTTTGATGTTGCTTCATTTACATTTTTTGTGTTCTCTAGAAGAGTAAAGAATGCTTTCTTCACTGTAGCCCTCCTATCTAATATAGAAAGAACATTTCAGAGTTCAACAATATATAATTTTAGAGCATGAAAATATATTGCAGTACTTATTATAATTAGAAGGATTTGTTACTGGTTTTAACTCTGCCTATTTCTTTTATAAAAATTACAAATGGTTTTAGAGGAAGGGCTGTTGGTTATGAGAATGTGGTTTTGTTTAGTAATTTATTTTTGAGATATGATGGCTGTATTTAATACTGGCATGGCATGATTTTAATATGTCCACTTTGGAACTTGAAGTCTACACGGTTATCTCCATGAAAATCTGGGTTATGAATTCCAAGTTGTGTGACTCTATCTCAAAAACATAAGATATAGGCAATCATTCTTCATATCATCCTTCACACAGCTACTTAACTATGAACCAGACCGGCTGAAAGGGACAGTGTTTACATACGAATGAGAAGGCTAAACCCCGGAATGAACTAGGTCCTCTACATATGTATGACAGTTGTTCACTTTGGTCTACTTGTGGGACTCCTAGTAGTGCCATGAAATCCTTTCCCTAATACTTTGGCTTGCTATTGGGCATCTATTCCTCAGAGTTGGTTGCTTCACAAAGCCTGAATACAAAGAGAGGAACTTAGATATACCTCAACTCAATATGCCATGCTTTGTTGACAGCCATGTGAGGCCTGCCTCTTTTAGAACACATACAGAGGAGAGTTTATAGAGGACAAAATTGGGAGTCAGGGATAGGGAAGTGGAGGAGAGTGTTTGATTGTTTTGGATTTGTTCTTGGTGGTGTTATTGTGTGTATTTATCCTAGTTTTTCTCATGACTTTAGGTAATGTGGGGCTATCTATTGCCTATGTTTTTGTGAGTGTAGTTAATTTTCTCAATTTGAATTTTTCCCAGTATTTTCTGTAGGACTGGATTAGTGGATATATATTATTTCAATCTGGTTTTGTTGTGGAATATATTGTTTTCTCCATCTATGTTGATTAAAAGGTTTTCTGGGCATAGTATTCTGGGCTGGCCTCCATAGTTCCTTTTTTGTTTGTAGAATATCTATCCAAGTTTTTCTGACTTTCAGAGTTTCCTTGGAGAAGACAGGTGTAATTCTGATAGCTTTGCCTTTATATGTTACTTGGACTTTTTCTTTGCTCCCTTCATATTCTTTATTCTGTATGTTTGGTGTTTTGATTATTATGTGATGAGGGAACTTTTTTTGTGGTCCACTCTATTTGGTGTCCTGTGGGTTTCTTGTACTTTCATTGGCATGTCATTCTTTAAGTTGGAAAAGTTTTCTTCTATGATTTTGTTGGATATGTTTTCTGCATGTTTGAGTTTGATTTCTTTACCTTCTATGCTGATTTTTCTTAGGTTGGTTTTTTTTAATAGTGTCCCATATTTACTGGGTATATTGGGTCATAGATTTATTTTAATTAATATTGCCTTTGGGCTGTGAACCCATTTTTCCTAGTGTATCTTCAACACCTGAGATTATCTCTATTATCTCTTGTATTCTGTTGATTATGCCTGTGTGTGTGGTTCCTGATTATTTGCATATATTTTCTAAGTCCCACATACCCTCAGACTGTGTTTATTTTAATTCTCTCCATTTCAGCATTCAAACCTTACCTGTTTGAATTGTTTTTTGAAATTATCGGCTTGTCTTTTCTTCCATTTCTTTAAAGGACTTTCTCATTTCCTCTTAGGGTCTCTACCATCTTCATGAAGTGTTTTTTCACATGTTTATCTTCTGCTTCATCTGTGTTTGGATATTCAATTTTTGCTAATGTAAAGTCCCTAGGCTATGCTGGCATCATATTGGTTTCTCGGTTGTTGGATGTGATCTTATATTGTTGTCATCCCATCCCTCCTCCTAGTTAGTGCAGGTTGTGTCTCATCTTCTCCTTGTTAGTTCGGGTCCAAGGTTCTCTTCTGATGGATGCATGCAGGTCCCCTACTCTAATGGGTCTCACAGTGTTTACAGTTGCTTCTGAGGCACTCCCTCTCCCAGTGGGCAGGAGCTGGACTAGCATAGCTATGTTATCTGACTTGCGGATGCCTGTTCTTCTGGGGTGAGTGGACCTGCCTGCATTCCCCAGGCCAGGAGATCCCTGAGTGGTCAAGAGGAAGTCGGGCCTGCGACAGGGGCTAAGTTCCAGATTGGAGATTCTTATGAGCATCCATTTATTGGTTGTGAAACAGAAAATCCTCTGTTAACATTGCTATCCCTGAAAGTTATTAGTTCATTTGTCTTAGGAAACCTAAAAAAAAATCAGTTATTGAATCTGTTCCACATTCGTTGCTATTATTCACAATTGTACTAATTTTTCAGAGAATCATCGCTTATGTGGTAAACGTGAGAAAGTCTTGCACCGAGACACAAATGATTGTATCCATGGTCATGAAAATATTCAAGAGAAGACTAATACCTGTAATGAGCCTGCCAAAGGGATTCATGAATCCTCCCAATATTCACCTTACGATATATGTGATACTCTTGAAAATAACAACAAGTGCAGATTTCATAGCTACAGAGGTGCCCCTGATGAAACCTTAAACCTCAACACACACAAAAGTGGGAATACTGGGGAAGAACCTTGCAAATATAACGAAAGTGGAAACTTTTTGTATTTGAGTTCCATCATTAGTGAAAATCAAAGAATGCACACAGGAAAGGAAGACTACAAAACTACAGAATATGATACATCTCTTGAGACTAATACAGAGATTAAACGGAAAGAAACTGATTGCAGAAAGCATCCACATCAATGTATGCAATGTGCAAAATTTTTCAAGACTTACTCAAGCCTTATTATGCATCAGAGATCCCATACTAGAGAGAAACCATATAAGTGTACAAAATGTAATAAATCATTCCTGCAGTTTTCACAACTTAATGTACATTACAAAATCCGTTGTAGAGAAAATCCCTACATATGTACAGAATGTGGTTGGTGCTTTTATAGTTTATCAAAGTTTCAAAGACATTTGAGGATCCACACAGGAGAGAAACCTTACAAATGTAGTGAATGTGACAAGGCATTTAATGTTAAATGGAATCTTACAGTTCATCAGAAAATCCACACAAGAGAGAAACCTTAGAAATATACTGAATGTAACAAATCCTTAATCACGAAAGGCATTTTTGGAACTCATCAGAGAATCCAGAGTGGAGAGAAACCTTAGAAATGTAGTGAATTTGACAAATCCTTATCCACAAAGGACACACTTAGAGCCCATCAGAGAATCCACACAGGAGAGAAACCTTACAAATGTAGTCAATGTAAAAAATCCTTTTCCACAAAACGCAGGCTTAAAACTCATCAGAGAATCCACACCGGAGAGAAACCTTACAAATGTATTCAATGTGACAAATCGTTTTCCAGGAAAAACTATCTTAGAAATCATCAGAGAATCCACACAATCAAGAAACTTTACAAATGTAGTCAATGTGAAAAATCCTTAACCACAAAAGGAAGGCTTAGAACTCATCAGAGAATCCACACAGGAGAGAAACCTTACAAATGTATTCAATGTGACAAATTGTTTTCCAGGAAAGACAATCTTAGAAATCATCAGAGAATCCACACAGTCGAGAAACCTTACAAATGTAGTCAATGTGAAAAATCCTTCGCCACAAAAAGCAGGCTTATAACTCATCAGAGAATCCACACAGGAGAGAACCTTACAAATGTAGTGAATGTGAAAAGTCATTTTCCAGGAAAGACAATCTTAGAAAACATCAGAGAATCCACACAGTCGAGAAACCTTACAAATATAGTCAATGTAAAAAAGCCTTCGCCACAATAAGCAGGCTTATAACTCATCAGAGAATCCACACAGGAGAGAAACCTTACAGATGTAGTGAATGTGAAAAGTCATTTTCCAGGAAAGACAACCTTAGAACTCATCAGAGAATCCACACAAGAGAATAACATTACAAATGTTGTGAATTTAACAAATCATTTGGTAGGAAAGGCCATCTTAGAACTCAGAGAGAATACATATATTAGATAAAATTTAGAAATGCAGCAAGCTTGCGAAATGCTTTACTGTTGTTTCAAAATCTTAAAATATGTTCTGGATTGCTTCAGCATTCTGTGAAACCCGAATTTTAAGAATATCAACCATAGTTAAGAGTGTGGAACCCAGTACTATTGGCATGAAGTAGCCGTAGTGACTTCTAAGGAGTTTGAATACTTATAGACACACAGGAAGGAGTAGGGAGCGACTTGAGTGTTCGAGGTCTTCTGGCTTGAAATTGTTGATGAGACACTCTCTTTCTGTGTCTCTGGCACAAAAGGAAGATAATTTGGTTGCTTCTTGACCTGTCTGAACTAGCAGGTTTTCACCCTAGCATCTGACTCCCTAGGCATCTTAGAATACATCATAGAGTACTTTCAGAGATGAACCTTACAAGTATCTTTATCTTAGTTTTTGTTTTACTGCTCTGAAGAGACACCTTGACCAGTGCAATGCTTTTAAAGGAAAACATTTAATTTCCTTTCAAAAGAAATTAAATCTGAAATTTAGTCCATTATCATCATGGTGAGAAAGAGTGACATGCAGGTAGACACTGTGCCAGAGAAGCAGCTGAGTCATGGTCTACATTTTGATCCTCGGGAAGCAGGAAGTGAACTGTGTGCTAGTTGTGGCTTGAGCACATAGGAGAACTGCCTTGATGGTGAAACACTTCTTACAATGCCACACCTACTTAAACAATGGCATTCCTCCTAATAGTGCCAGTCCCTATGGGTGAAGCATTCAAGCATGAGCCCTTGGGGGCTATACATATTAAAACCACCATAGTAGTCAACATGAGAAACGTTTTGTCTAAAAACCATTCTGATAAAACATCCAAATATTCATATAGGAGTGAATATTTTAAAATGTAATATACACGCAAAAGTCTTTAACTGCCTTTCAGGTCTAAGAATGTTTGAAAACTCATCATTGGGAGTAAATTTTCCATGGGAAGAATTTGGTATGTCCTTAAACCAAGTCGTATTCTTAGGCTCTTGGGACTCCACACTAGAGAACTATTATGAACATGAAAAATGTTTGAAAGACTTTAAGTTATTTTCAAATCTTAGAGTGACAATTTTTGTTAAAATTTTATTTGTTCAACCTCAAATACTTCATAATGAAGGAGTAATGCTGAAACCTAATTATGTGCTGTTGTGTAAGTGTCCTGGAGACAGTAGTGTTCCATTTTGAAGGAAAGCTGATGGGAGCAGGAAATACAGCACTCAAAAGAGCTTCAAGAAATCTCCAAACCCAACAGGATTCAGTGTGCTTAACTCACATGAAGAAACAGAGAAGTCATGCACTATAGAAGACTTTAAGCATGAAGATAGGATTCTCTTTCACTTATAGCTATGCCTACAGGTGTGCACTATCCTCCAGGTGTGCATTATCCAAAAGCTGTATCACATGCTGGTTTTGACTTTCATGATAGCAGCTCTGTTTGGGTCAAGTATGCTGTGGTAAGCAACTGCTCCCCATGCATCTGATGTCAATTCCAGTAAAGCTCTTTGGTTCCTACAGTTGAACTTCTTCTGTTTACAGTTTGCAGATGGATGATTACAGTTTACAGTAGATGAATGTGCATGTTGCAATTTCCCAGGAATTATATTTCATAACCACCTGCCGAACTCACTAATTGTTTTTCCAAATTTGTTGAAAATAGGAACTTGATTATACCACAGCAGTTCTCAACCTGTGGTCCATGACCTCTTGGGATTAAAATACCCTTTCACAGGGCATCCTAAGATAAAGAAAGCTTATTTTCAATGATATTAGGAGCTGAGAATCCATGCTTTTGTTATCTCCTCATGTAAATTTGCCAGATTTGCTTTTCTCGTATACGTGAAGTAAATCTTCTGGAGCTTCATTGTGGATTTGAGTTAATTATATAAAATTTATCACTGTGATTTTAACAATAATGTGTTCTATTGCCTCTAAATGGAATTTTTTCTGATCATCAGCCTCCATTTCTTCAGTAATTCCAAGCTTCCATTTTACCTGTGTGTTGTTGTGTTTAGCTATTTTATTCTGTTATCTCTTTTTCACTTACTGTTGATCTTTGAGTGAATAATAGAAACAAGAATATATATTGTAAAAATTTTCCTTCTGGTTGGTTGTTTATAGGATGGAATGTTCTGCCTCTAAATAGACATTGATATGTCCCCACATGGTTTGTTTTATTTTTTCTTTATGTTTTATAAATAGTAAATATTGATATTTAATGTTTTTCATAGGTGTATTCATTTACCATTACCCCTTCATCATCCTCTGTCCCCTACCTGGCGAGACATATCTTCTTTCCAGTTTTCCTCCAATTTTATTTATGGCTTTGGTCCAGGAGGCCAGTCCTTAATATATCCGTAATCCTAACTGCCATGTCATATGGCAAGAGAGTTTTTCATATGTCACTTCTGCATTCTTCAGCTCTTAAAATTGTTTGCCTCCTCTTCTCTAATGTCTTTGTAAATTAGATAGGGGAATATGGAATTCTCCTAGTAATATTCCCCCGTAAACAGTGCATTGTTCTAAGGATTTAACCAGTTATGAATCTCTGAAATAACTGTTGCCCATTGAAAACCATGTTTTTTAGAGCTAAGTTGAGATCCGGACAAGTATAGGAGTGTCAAAGGCAGTTTGTAAAATTTCATATGTAAAAAAATATCAGGAGCAGATTCCCTCATATGGACTGTTGCCTTCACCATCACTGGCTATTGGCCAGCTTTCCTTTGCCATGTGTATTTTTTCTTTTGTTGAAAAATGTATGCATGTTCAAAGCTCCGTGATAAGAAAATAACAGTAGAAAAAGATGTCATAGACAAACATCAAGAGATTTTATAGTTAGTCTCAGATGGAAAATCAACTGGAGAAAAAATTTGCTCAGTGCATATGATAGTTTAGGATCATACCCATAAAACAAAAATATACTTCCTGATTCCATAAAACCAGCAGTGGTACCTTATGTGAGTCATGTCTAAAAATCTCTCAGGGAATGCCTAGTTGTCATGGGGAAAGGCCACTCTTGAGTAGGCCAGTCTTGAAACAGGAAATTTAGAAATTATGGACAAATTTAAATTCCAGGAGCGTGAGATTCCATGTTGTGATGAGCAGCAGCATAGAATGGATAACATCCTTGGTCCTGTTCCTGCCAGTTCCCTGCACCACAACTTCTGTCACCTGGGAAGTTCCCAGGGTTGCTGTGATGTCTGCTGAGGCAGCTACAGCTGTCCAGCTGAATGGTGTCTTTCCTGAGGCGGCCCCATGGACTGCTGCTGCTGTGATATGAACTGTGTGTTCATGGTTGCAAAGTATTCAGGGTTCTGATGAAATTACAGCACAGGCACAGCTCATCTGGTCTCCACATCTATCACTTGAGTGTCATTGCATGACTAGCTCCACAGAAGCTGTACCTACTGCAAAAATCCTGCACAAGATTAACCAAGCTTAATACCCAGCAAGGTAAAAATGATCATCACACCACTACCTGACACACTCTAAGCAACTGTTGGCCTTGGAAAAAGCAGAGTCAGTATTCTTGAGACATGTAGCCTATGCAGATATGACTAGGCTGTTCCCATTGAAACATGTGAGAATCTATAAAATGATGTTTATGTGTCCCGCGCCCGCTCTGTATTCCTCGCCAGCAAGAAACACACGCAGGACATTCGGATCCTTCTGCAGACAAGCTTTAATGCATCTTGAGAGGAGAGCATAAGCTTCCCAGATCAGAGACACTGAGCCAAGAATCCCGTCCCCTAATAAAGGCTGGCAGCCGCCGCCTGGGACGTGTCACCCTATGATTGGCTGTAGCTCATCCGGCCATATGACGCCACGGAATAGGCAGAGATCAAGGAATGGAAATTTACCCAGCGCCTGCGCAATAATCTTGTTTACATTCGGTGCCTGCCGGATGCAGGCGCCATCTTGTAATGGAGAATGCAGGGACGGCTCCCTACAGATCCCCCTTTTTTTATTAATTAATGATAAGACTTTATATTTTTACAAGCAAATAGGTCACCCATATGTTGAGGGATAGAGGCAGAGGTTGAACCTTCCCAAAATCAAACATTAAGACTGTGTACGGGAGTCGCAACTAGGCTGTTAGCTTGACCCGAAGCACTCTCGACCTGTCCTCTGCCGTTTTTCTGGGAAAGGGAGACTAGGGCAGGCAACCCTTATGCAGGACAACATGCCTCCCAGAGAAGCCTGCATACTGGGCAACTCTCTGTGCGATGCCTTGCTCGACATCCCTCATGGGCTGCTCAAGCCAGGCACTCTACCCTGTGCAATGAGCCTAGGCTCCGGGTGTGCAAGAGCTGTCTGGCCAGCGGCCTATTGCTTAAGCATAGTTAGCCAAATATCAGTGGAAGCCCCTTGTTCCAAAGCTACAAGCGCTTGGGCGATAACCACCTTGTCTCTCTTAGTTTGAGCCCTGAGCCTACAGACCAGCCAGAGAAGCAACATCAATCCGCAGCAAACGGCTGCACCAAACAATCCCACCTCTACCCATTTCCTTAAAATAGGAGACAGCTGAAGCAATCCATGATGACAGTCCCTCCGTCAAGGACAGGAGTTAATCTGGATAATAGCGGCTCTCAACTCCCGGGGAGAGGGTGGAGTTCCGACTTTTGAGGGTCCAAAGGGGCTCTTCGGGTGAGTCTTTCCGGGATCCACAGGGGATTCTCTTCATCCTGTGGAAAAACACATATCGCTCCCCTGGATCTTATGAGAATAGGATCCGGGCCTCTCCAAAGACCAGTTAAGACATCTTTCCATTTTACCATCTCCTTAGATCTTTTAGGTTCTGAGGTATGACGCTTGGCCGCTGTATGGCCCTGAGCGTCGGTGTTTAGAAAATTAAGGGTAAAGAGTGCCATGGATATTGCAACTCTTGGCACCGAGGGTAGGGATGCTCCCATTCCCTCCTTTTGTTTGATTAAATAAGACTTAAGTGTGCGATGGGCACGTTCCACAATGCCTTGTATAAGGTAGGCCAGTTAGATGGGTAATTTCCATCTGTCTGTAGAAGTGCTGGAACTTTTGAGAGGTATAAGCCGGCCCATTATCTGTTTTTAAGAAGCATACAGGTGGCTAGGTAAAGTCTTATTTCTGTAATACAGCTGAACTTCCTTAAACAGTAGCTTAACTTCTTTCTGAGGCAGGGTTTTTTTTGTGACTTTGGAGCCTGTCCTGGAATTTGATCTGCCGGACCAGGCAGGCCTTGAACTCATAAAGATCCATCTGTCTCTTTTCTCCCGAATGCTGGGATTAAAGGCGTATGCCGCCAACGCCCAAAACTTAAAGGCGTGTGTCACCAACACCCTGAGCTTAAAGGTGTGTGCTATCAACATAATAGATTAGTATCTTTTATAAAACAAGAACTTTACATTGTCAGGCTTTGCTTAAAAATTTTAAATTGAAGCTCTTTAAGTACAAACATTAATAAAATCAAACATTTGAAAAACTGGTTTTAAAAAGAAATTTAAATTCCCTTAAGGTCTTTCTGTAATCTATAGAAGCATTAACATTTTAAATCTTAACTGAAAAACTTGTTTCTAAGATGGTACCTCTGATTTCCATGCGGTAACCTTTAGTTAAGATGGCGGTCTAAGTATCCTTTTTTTTAACTTTAGCAAAATGGCTACCGTCAGTCATGTGACCAGCTACAAAATGGCCGTACCAGGAAATAGAACATTTTAAAACAAGCATACATAAATTATTTGAGCAACTTTAGGATATGAGGCTTTTTCCAGGCATCCCAGGCCTCCAAGCAGTGTTGAATAACATGCACGGCCTTTTCCCCTATCAAAGACTGGGAAAGCCATCTGTAATTTTTTCTGCTCCTTTGATGGTAAAAAGGAGTCGGTACCAAATAGTGGGGGTGCTGATGGAAGCACACCCGCTGGCATTTTTGGCAGCCGATATCTATCGGGGTGGTATCGTGCTGCTTCTTTCTCTAGCTCTGCTTCCTTGCTAGAGTCTAAAATCTCAGAGTCTGAGCTGCTCAGCTCCAAGGCTTCCAGTTTCGTTGCAGGGAAGAGGCTAGGTTTCGAGTCCTCATCTCTCCTAAATTTACCGGGGTGTGACCGGTTATCTCCTATTTTCTCTCCCTCCATTTTTGTTTCTTTTTCACCTAGCTGAGCTGTTTCCTCTAAAACTTTATCTCTTGAGCTTTCAGAGTCATCAGAGCTATCAAGATTTAAAGCTTTAATCTCATTTACAGAATCATCTAACAAATTATTCACTCCCTTGTCAGTAGACATCCCAGGAGGTCCTTTTTTCTTATTTATTGCTGTTTCTCTTAACAAATTATTCACTCCCTTGTCACTAGACATCCCGGGAGGTCCTTTTTTCTTATATTTTATTGTTAGGCGCGCCCCATCTCTCACCACATTCGGTTTCTGATATGTAATTCTGGACTTCTTTAAGATTGTTGTAACAGTGAGAAAAGTCAAAATAGCTCCTAGTAAAAGCATAGAAGCCTCTATATTAACCTCCCACAATAGCAACATTCCCAAGCCAAAGTCTAGAAAAATCATACCTCTCCGAATTTTTCTCATTACATTCGGTTTCTGATATGTAATTTTGGACTTCTTTAAGATTGTTACAACAGTGAGAAAAGTCAAAATAGATTAACCTCCCAAAATAGCAACATTCCCAAGCCAAAGTCCAGAAAAATCATACCTCTCCGAATTTACCATCCTGCAGTTCTGAATCCGCCTCGTTAGAGGGGTCACTGAGGTGCTGGAGATGTTAAGCTTCCCGGGTTTCGGCACCATATGTCCCGCGCCCGCTCTGTATTCCTCGCCAGCAAGAAACACACGCAGGACATTCGGATCCTTCTGCAGACAAGCTTTAATGCATCTTGAGAGGAGAGCATAAGCTTCCCAGATCAGAGACACTGAGCCAAGAATCCCGTCCCCTAATAAAGGCTGGCAGCCGCCGCCTGGGACGTGTCACCCTATGATTGGCTGTAGCTCATCCGACCATATGACGCCACGGAATAGGCAGAGATCAAGGAATGGAAATTTACCCAGCGCCTGCGCAATAATCTTGTTTACATTCGGTGCCTGCCGGATGCAGGCGCCATCTTGTAATGGAGAATGCAGGGACGGCTCCCTACATTTATGTTCTATTAAGATTAACATTTTCACCAAGATTTTTGGTTTATTTTATTTTATTTATTTATTTTGGATATTCAAGACAGGGCTTTTCTATAGCTTTGGAGGGTGTCCTGGAACTCGCTCAGGAGACCATACTGGCATGGAATTCATAACATCCACCTGCCTGTGCCTCCTGAGTACTGGGATTAAAGGCATGTTCCACCACTGCCTTTGGTACTGTATTTGTGCCAAGATCTTACAGGCCAAGTTTTATATGGAGAAATTGTTTTTCAGATTTTAATAAAACTGTGAGAAACCACAAAGACTTTTAAAATTTTGAGAGAAGGTTCAAACCCAGAGGCAATTTATATATCAATGTCTAAGTGACATAAACCATAAACCATGGAGTGTTGATCACACACAAGAGGATATGAAAGGGAAGATAATTTAGGAGTTCATATTCAGCAGAGATACTAAGGAAATCTTTACAAAATCCTGCTCATGTTATTTAAGAAAATAAAATAATTATAAAAGCCACAATCTGAAGTAATGAAGAGACGATTTAAACTGTGTATGCGGGTAAAACCAAGAGGTTTATATGGTTCTATGATTAATTAGAGTAATGAAACCACTAAATATTGGGAGTAACCCACAACCAGAGGTGAAAAGAAGAAGGGCAGCATCACTCCGAGGCAGAGTCAATTGTATTTGCCTCTGAGTATTAATATTATATACAAGTCTTCAAACTCCTACAATAGGGGAATCTTGAGATTACTCTCAGGGGAGTTCTGTAGAACCATTTAGGATGAAATAGCATGTTTCAAATACGATTTCACCTCCTGTTCTTATACCTGAGCCCTAACCCCATCACTTCACTGCTTCCTAATTCACTATAAAATTCTTGGATGCTTTGTCACCGTCACCTTTCTTCACCATCCCGCGCTCATCATTGCTCGGATTCACAGAAGAGAAAGCCTGACTGAGCACTGTGAGTTCTGCACAGGAGAAACAGACTCTTCAAACATCACCAGGAACTTCCCAGGGACATAAATGAAATGTGCTTCACACTTGCCAATAGGATCAACATGGAGAGAAAGTATCAAGAACAATGTCTCTTACATTGAGGGTTTCACTTTCGCTGTGACTTGTGAGACTCATTCAGACACTGCCGAATAGTTTTCCCAGGAACTCTGAGCAGGAGCCATGGAGACTGCAAGACAACTACTCTCACCCCAAGAGTCCACACTGCTGCAGTTCTCCAACAGGAGATCACTGCAAAAAGACCTGCGAGCAGGGTTGAGGCAATCCCACTCCTCCTACAAGAAATCCACTGAATACAACACTCCCTGAAAAAAAAGAAAAACAAAAACAAAAAAAAAAAAAACCATTCTGCCCAGGTGTGCATGGTCAGAGAACTTTTCTGTAACAAAAGAGACATGTTCTGATACAGGTGACTATTCATATTCAAAAGATGCTTCATTATTTTGCTTTTACCTAAAGTGAGTTTGCTAAATTTAAAACTGTGTGTTACGATATATTCTAACAACACGAATGTTGGGCTTGATGGGTCTAAGATATAAGAACATAGGATATGAAGACACAATTCACTAATGCTGTGTTTACATCTTAGATTACAAAAGTCTCAATGAAAAATTAATGGGAGGCAAAATGTTTAATGTTTACAACCCTATGTGTGGCACTGCATAACATAGATTTGGTTTAGTCATATCTGCACTAGTTCCTCACGAGAATATTATCTACAAAGCTGTCAGGATGCCGAGTCTCAGGGGCAACAGACACTTTCTTGAAGAGCCAAGTGTTAAAACAGGGATTCCAGGAAGCATGCATGAATTTAAATTGCAGGAGCTCTAGAATTACCACCATAACAAAGATACCCTGTGTGCACACAACAGACAAAGCAAATGCTCTACTAGATTATTATAAGAGTTATTTTATGATAATCTTATTGTCTGCCAACCTTAAGGTAAGTGAACACAAAAATAAAGCCACACAACAGTAATGCCCGCTTCATGGCATCTGAAACCCACCATCAATGGAAAGACGCCAACAACACAACACTGAGAGCTGTGTCTGAGGATAAAGCGGTGGAAACTGGGCAGCTCTGGCTGCGCCCCTGGCCGCTAAGAGAACTCGCCATGGGCAACAGGTCTAGGGGGAGAGGTCCCCGGGGAGGAGGGCGAGCAAAAGAGCAAAGGGCGTCTCGGATGGGGACGGGAGAGACGGAGACCCCAGACAGAGAGCGGTCAGAGAGCAAACCAGGAGCCAGAGAGACCGGGACAGACGGACACTTTTAAGGGGTGCGCCCGGCGCCCGGGGCAGCACCCAGCTCGTGGGGTGGAAACGAGCGCACCTGGCCGCAGGGGACGAGCTGAGCCGCCGCCTCCTCCACCCCACGGGCAGCCGGCGGGAGCTGACGGGGTCCTTGTGAGCAGCTCGGGAGCACAGCCCGCTCCTCCCTCCCTCCCGGGTCCCAGCCCCGCAGCTCCTCTGACCTGGGAGCTTCCAGGGCCGCCGGGCTGCGGTTCCCGCCACTGCGCTGCTGACTGCTGACTTTCCCAGGCCGCCCCGCGAGCGCGGACACCGCGGATCCCGAGGGCTCAGGTCCCCGAGTCCCCAACCGGATCCACCTCACCCCCTTCCCAAACACACTGCTCCCCGAGTCCAACAGGGAATGGAGGAATTTTCGGTTCCTGCAGTCTGGTTCTTGTCAGAGCTCCTTCCCGGCCCCGCCCTCTATGCCAGGATTCGGCTTCCTGAAAACCAACAAACAACCTTGGCATCATTTTCATAATGACTTTCCTTGGGCACACTGGTTGCACTGATGTGGAAGCTGCCCAAGCGCTCACACACAGGAAATCAACCATAAGAAATCAACCCAAACAATCCCCAACCCTAGTGGAGCATAGTCTGCTGGCACCAATTTAATTTCAACACTCACATGCAGAGAAATGTTTAACTTAGTTGTTACTAAACCTGTCTGTCTAGTGAGTTTCTGATGAGCAAACAGCTATGTAAGAAGTCCTCCACCCTAATAAATGAGAATTAAACAACAACAAAAAAACTCAGACAAACAAAACACGCGCTCGGGCGCACACACACACACACACACACACACACACACACACACACACACACATAAAAAAAATACAAAAAACAAGAAAAAAACTCCGAAAACAAGAAAGAAATGGCCACAAATGCCTTTAAGAAAATGGCCCAAACAGGCTCATCCTAACTCCTGGAGGGAATATAAACATATGAAGTGCATATGAAGAAATCCAGTCAGAATTTGCAGATATCCGTAGGGTGAATGACCATATATATACTTACCTCCAAAGATAAAGTATAAAATAATATTTTAACATTTACATATTAATCCATTTAAGGCAGGAAATTCTAGGTTGAGAAGGAAAGAATGTGAGTGTTTCATATTATTTTACTTTATGATTATTCACAAAAGACGTGGTAAATTTTCATATTTGGTCTTTGTGAAATATTTTAGGATTCATGGAATAGGAGGAACATGCTTCAGTACAAGGTACATTAGAAGCCACAATCCTACATCTAACATTATACCCAATATGGAAAAACAGAAGGAGTCTGGATGCCTCAGAACAGATATGAGTGTCCACTCTTTGCAAATTAACTCAGCACAGGGTATCAGCTGTTGCCGAGAAAAGAGAAAAATGTCGATTTAAAATCAATAATGTATGTAAGACAGTAACATATCCCAACTGTTAGTAACTAAAAACTTACTATCAGTAGTTACAAATATTCTCTGGGAAAGTCCTTTTCTGATCATCTTTGAAGTCAGCCATGAAAACCATGTTCTAGATGGTTGGTGATTTTCATATCAACAAGGTAAGAGTGAGAAAATGGCAGACCTCTAGGACCAGCATAGTGTGTAAGAAATACCTTAGATCCCTATTGATAGCGCTCAAAGTGTGATAGGAATTGTGTACATTTCTGACGGACTCAGATGTGGACTCTGTGTGACACAACACCAATCTCCCAGGCACAGTGTCCCTACACTCATAGAGCACAGGACAGTGAAAGCTACCAGAATTGATCAGCAATATACAAGTCACCATGACAGTGATTCTCTCCAGCTCAACAATGGTCAAGAAGCAGAAGAATCTGGGTGCCTTTTAAATTTTTTTTATGTGATTTTCTTTTTTGGAGTTTTGAGACAATGTCTCTCTATTATGTAGCTCTGGCTATCCTGGCACACACACTGTAGACCAGGGTGCCTTGAACTCACAGAGATCCCCCTGCCTGTGTCTCCTGAGTACTGGTATTAAAGGTGTGTGCCATCACACCCAGCATTTTTTATTTTCTTTAAAACAAAACAAAACCCTTTGTTTTTGGAAAATATAATTTATGGATAGAGTGTTGACTATTACTTGTCCGTAAATAAAACCATTTCTAAAGTAAAAAAAAAAAAATTTAAAAAATATCTTGCCTGGAAGTGGTAATGAATAAAAGTATCTCTTTTCCTCTCAGGATTTGGCTGTACTCTGTGAGATTTGAGATTCATTCACACACAGCTAGTATGTATGAAGAAATATATCCCAGGAACTATAAGAAACAGCAAGGAAGAATTCTGATCACTCACAGATAGCAGAGTGCTGCCATCCCAGTGCAGAGAACTTATGTTCAAAGCCCTGAAAGCAAGATCTTTGCATTTCCACAACTCTTGCAATAAGTACACTCACAGTGCTGAAGGCAACACTCTCCAAAAAAACCAAAAGTGTTTGGCCATATGTACATGGGCATAGATTTTTTCATGAACCAAAGGGAGATGTTTCTGATGTAGGTGTGTGATCATAATTATTCAAATGGTGCTTTCTAAATGTGTTTTAATGGATAGTGAGTTGCAAAAACAATGTGGCCTGACATCCCCTCACAGCAAGCTTACTGAGATTGCCTGGGTGTAAATTCTCACAAAGTAACTCAACCTATGAAGACTGATTTCTGAATGCTGTGTTTACATTCTTGATTGCTGACATCTCAGATGGAAAATTAAAGGGCAGTAAAAATAAGCTTATTAAATGTTAATCTTCCATCCACACTGGAGCACACAATAAAGTATGCTTTTCTGAGGTAATAAAATCTGTATTGTTTCTTTATGTGATTTCTATCTTACATAGAAATGGCCTGACTGTCTCAGTGTTTGTCTCTTTTTCTTTTTGTTTTTCACCAACTGACCACCATGGGACAACAACTAAGGACCCCTTAAGATTGACTCTAGAAAACTGGGGAAGACATTTGGGACCAAGCAAACAGCCAGTCCCTGGACATCAAGAAGAAAAATTGACAAAATTCTGTCCCGAGAGGCCAACATTTAATGTTGACTGGCCTCGGGATGGTTCTTTTAATCTTGAGATTATTTTACAGGTAAGACCCCGACCAGTTTGTCTAAGATGGGGATATCTAAGAGAATCAAAAAAAAAAGAGCAAAAAATAATAAAAATTAAAAGAGGATAAAAAAAAAAGTCATAAAAATGTCAGAGAAGAATGTAAACTGTTTACTACGGGCTCTCATATCTATAACAGTAATACAGGTTAAAATTTTTGACCACACCAGGTTAATTCTGTTTAAAAGTTTTAAAAATTAATTCTGTATACTTGTTAAAAAGTTCTATGTTTTCTGGTATAAAGATAAATTTTATTATAAGGCAAAACAAAAATAGTTTAAATTATTTTGCTGTCTAATGCTAACAACAGCCAGTCATTTATGGACATAGCTCAGAATTTATCTCTGAGCTCTAGTCATTAAATCTGGGTTATCAAGAATTCAGATATCTTTTTAATAAAGATAATATTAAAACTGTTTCATGGTTAAATCTGTCAAAAAGTTAAAACTAGTAACACTGGGAATTGACAACATAAACTTAATAGTCATCCCAGATGATAATAATTTTAAACACATCAAGGGTGCCTTATTTTTTATATTCTTACAAAAAGGCAGGGTTTCTCTGTGGCTTTGGAGGCTGTCCTGGAACTAGCTCTTGTAGACCAGGTTGGTCTCGAACTCACAGAGATCCACCTGCCTCTGCCTCCCGAGTGCTGGGATTAATGGCATACACCACCAATGCCCGGCGTCAAAAAGACCTTAAAAGATTTTTAATTGTTCAAATTTATAAGGTTATAAGATATTCATGCTTCTGTTATATTATTATTTATGCTTAAAAGAGCTAAAATTTAAGATCATAGCCATAAATTCCATATGTTAGTAAAGAATTGAGCTGTTTATTTCTTATGGTACATTAAGACAATGACCTAAGTTTAAAAGCAACTACCTGCTGTTCAGTCACAAGCTCAAGGTTTTTAGATTTACTTTGTCATCTAAATATAAACTTAAAGGGCTTTTCATCAGGCCAAAGGGACCTCTGTTCAATCTATACCTGACTCTCTGGACAGAAGAGAAATGTACAAGCTTCTAACCCAAGTCTATAGTTTTGCTAGAACTCAAAGACATAAATATATTTCTGCCGTTCTACAAATACCCAATATCTGCTTTTTTCTGCAATGTAGATTTCAATACAGACTGATAATGATAAAATGTCTACAACTTCTATGTCCTATTATGTAATAAAGTTCATATAGGCTTCAGAGGATCAAAAGTCATAAATCTTGGGTCCACTTCTCACAGATAAAAAAGGACTCCAGATGAGTACAACTTTTGCTATCCCATGTATTTGTTCCTGAGGATGAGATTTTCTCCCTGGTCTTGGAACCCCTGTCCTTCTTGATCATAAGAATATGGGTCTAAGAGTTCTAATAAGATATATAAGTTTTAACTTCCCAGTTTAAACATGTCTCAACACATTTCCACTTCTGGCAGACAAATATCAGTTGCTGACTACAGCCTGCTCCTAAAGCTTGCGAGCCCTAGAGTTGCTGTGGATGTGAACCAGTCCAGCTGATATGGACACCCCCTATCTCTGCAACAGAGTCTGCCAACCAAAAGCTCCTGATGGATTCACCATTGCCTAACTTCTTTTCTTTTTTTTTGTGTTTGACTAGCATTTCAGCCTTCTTGGGTGCCTAACTTCATTCAAAAGTCAGCAGAAAATAGCATAGGAAAGAATACATTGCCCATTTTCATGATTAAAATGCTAAGTCAAAAAGAACTCCCTTACATGGGGGAAACCCTTGTCCATTACCCATGCCCTAGTTATTACCCAGCCATTCAGGCTCTTAAACAACAAGAAGGACCATAAGATTTGGGATTAAAACCTCAAAAAAGAAATGGGGGAAATGAAAGATTTTAGTTTGCTGAGAGAAAAGTTTTCCCACGGGCCAGCACAAAGAAGTAGGCTCCAAGCAGAGGGCAGACCCAATCCTTTTTGGGTCACACCTGGCCAACAGACAATTGGGAACTCTCCAGGGTACATTCTGTAGTTTTTCCTTTGTAGAAAAGCAGGTCACACCTGGGTGACCATTCAATCATGAGATCATACTTTGTAATCAGTCACTTTGTGCCCCTTGCCTATATGCTGATCTGCAGTTTTTTCCTATATAAGGAGCTTGCACCCCATGCTGGGGTATGCAGCTTTCCCGGTATTGCTGACCCCTGAATCTCAATTCCTAAGATCATTGAAAAACATGTTTTCATTGATCTTAGGATGCCTGTGAAAGGTTGTTTTAATGCCAAGAAGTCATGGACCTCAGGTTGAGAACTGCTATGCTATAATCAAGTTCCTCTTTTCAACAAATTTGGAGAATCAATTAGTGAGTTCGGCACATGGTTATGAAATACAATTCCTGGGGAGTTGCAACGTGCATATCCATCTGATCACCCCATCTGCAAACTGTAGACAGAATGAAGTTCAACATTTTGAACCAAAGAGCTTTATTGGAATTGATTTCAGAGACATGGGGAAGCAGTTGCTTATCAGAGCATAAGGGACTCCAACACAGTTACTACCACAGCATTCAACACCAGAATGTGACATAGCTTAAGAATAGTGCACACCTGGAGGATAGGGCACACCTGTAGACACAGCTTTAAGTGAAAGAGAATCCTATCTTATTGCTCAAAATCTTCTAAGGATCATGACTTCTCTCAGTTTCTTTATGTGAGGTAAGTGTTGGGTTTGGAGATTTCTTGAAGCTCTTTTGAGTGCTGTATTTCCTGCTAAAATCATCTGTCCTTCAGAATGGATCCCTCTGTCCCCAGGACACTTACACAACACCACATACTTCAGGTGTCAGCATTTCTTCTTCATCATCAAGTATTTGAAGTTGAACAAATAAAGTTTTAATGAAAATTGTCTCTATAATATTTCAAAATAACTTAAAGTCTTTCACAATTTTTTCGTGCTTATAATAGTTGTCTAGTGTGGAGTCCCAAGAGTCTAAGAATATAGCTTGTTTAAGGACATACCAATTCCTTCCCAGGGAAACTTTTCTCCCCAAAATGAATTTTCACAAGTTCTTAGCCCTGAAAAGCAGTGAAAGACTTTTGCGTGTATATCACATTTCAAACGACTCACTCCTATATGAATATTTGGACGTGATATCAGAATGATTTTTAGACAAAATGTTACTTATGTTGGCTATTATGGTGGTTTGAATATGTATAGCCCCCAAGGGCTCATGTTGAATGCTTCACCCATAGGGAATGGCACTATTAGGAGGAATACCATTGTTTACATAGGTGTGGCATTGTAATTAGTGTGTCACCATCAAGGCAGTTCTCCTATGTGTTCAAGCCACAACTAGCACACAGTTCACATCCTGCTTCCCGAGGATCGAAATGTAGTCCATGTCTCAGCTACTTTTCTAGCACAGTGTCTGCCTGCATGTCAGTGTTTGCCACCATGACGATAATGGACTAAATTTCAGATATAATTTTCTTCTGAAAGGAAATTAAATGTTTTCCTTTTAAAGCATTGCACTGGTCAAGGTGTCTCTTCAGAGCAGTAAAACAAAAACTAAGATAAAGATACTTGTAAGGTTTCTCCCCAAATGAATTTTCTAATGTATTCTAAGATGATTTGGGAGTCAGATGCTGGGTTGAAAACCTGATAGTTCCGAGACGTCAAGAACTAATGAAATTGCCCTCTTTTCTTGCCAGAGACCCTGCAAGAGAGTGCCTCTTCAGCAATCTCAAACCAGAAAACCTCAACGGCTCAAGTCACTCCCTACTCCTTCCTGTGTGTCTATCAGTATTCATACTCATTAGTACTCACTATGGCTACTTCAAGCCAATAGTCCTGGGTCCACACGCTTAAGCATGGTTAATATTCTTCCAATTCGGGTCTGAAAGTATGCTCAAATATTCCAAAGCATATTCTAAGATTTCAAAACAACAGTAAAGCATTTCGCAAGCTTGCTGCATTTCTAAATTTTATCTAATACGTTGTTTTCTCTGATGAGTTCTAAGATGGCCTTTTCTGGGAAATGATTTGTTACATTTACAACATTGGTAATGTTACTCTCCTGTGTGGACTCTCCGATGAGTTTTAAGACTGTCTTTCATTGATAAGGATTCGTCACATTCATTACATTTTGTGGTTTCTCTCCTGTGTGGATTCTATGATGAATTCTCAGTTCCTATGTCCTGTTAAAGGATTTGTCACATCCACTAAATTTGTAAGGTTTCTCTCCTGTGTGGACTCTCTGATGAGCTGTATGATTGGATTTGTCAGTAAAATTCTTGTCACATTCACTGCATTTGTAAGGTTTCTCTCCTGTGTGGTTCCTGAAAACGCTGCGCTGGCTCCACCAGGGAATGGAGAACTTTCCGGTCCCTGCAGTCTGGTTCCTGTGAGAGGCTCCTGGCCCCGCCCACTATGACTCGACTCAGGGTCCCTGAACCCCCAGCGGCTGGATCATTTTCGTAAAGACTTTCCTTGGGCACACTTGTGGCACTGACGTAGAAGCTGCCCAAGCGCTCACACACAGGAAATCAATCCAAAGAAATCAAACCAAACAAACCCCAAACCTAGTCTGCCTAGTGAGTTTTTGATGAGCAACATCGATGGAATAAGCCCTCCACCCTAAAAATTAAGAAACAAACAAACAAACAAAAAAACCAAAGAAAAAGTAATCAAGCAAACAAACTGCTCACAAATGATTTTAAGAAAATGGCACAAGGTTTATACTAACCCTTGGAGGGAATGTAAGCTACCACAAATGGAGTAATCCAATCTGACTTTGTAGATATCCCAAGCATGAATGACCATAAATCTTTCCCTCTAAAGATGGGGAGTTAAAAAAAATAACTCTTTAACATGCACAGATTAGTAAAGCTGCAAATTTTAGGCAGGAAAGAATTTAATATATTAACAAAGGGCATGTGGTAAACTTTCATTTATGGTCATTGTGAAAGATTTTAGGATTCAGGGAATAGGAAGTAAAAACTTCAGTACAAGCTACATTAGAAGCCACAATCCTACATCTAACATTATACACAATATGGAAAATTGGAAGGAGTCTGGACACCTCAGAATAGATGTGAGCATGCACTCTTCGCAAATTTACTTAGCACAGGGTATCAGTTGTTACTCAGAAAAGAGAAAAATGTCAATTGAAAAGCGTTAATGCATGTAAGACAGTAACTTATCCCAAACTGTTAGTGACAAAAAAAAAACTTACCTTCAATAGTTACAAATATTCTATTAGAAAGCTCTGTTGTGTTAATCTTTAAAGTCAGCCATGAAACCCATGTTATAAATCAGTTGGTGATTTTCACATGAACAGGATAACAGTGAGAAAAGTGCAGACTTCTAGGACCAGCATAGTGTGTAAGAAATATCTTAGATCCCTATTGACAGCACTCAAGTGTGAAAGGTATTGAGTACATTGGTGGGGGAGAAGAGTTGTCAGTGACCTCACTCAGATGTGGACCCCGTGTGACACAACACCAACCTCCCAGGCACAGTGTGTCCCTACCCTGATAGAGCACAGGCCCATGAGAGCTACCAGAAACAATCAGTAATATGCAGCTCAGCACCATTGAGCTTCCCCTCTGTATCTTCTTGGTAACCAATATCCTCTTGACCCATCCAGCAGGCCAGGTTATTCGCGGATCTCGAGGGGGTTGTCACCTAAAGGGGTCATGAGGGCGAGAAAGGAATGGAGACCAAGCGGCGCAAGAAAGGACAAGAGTCCGTCTGTGCAATGTCAAGGTCTCGTTTATTGAAAGGTAAAGCTTGCTTACATGCAGGGGATTTTTACTCAGGGCGGGGTAAGGGAGCAGGAGGAGTGGAAAATTTTCAAGAGGAAATAGAGGCAAGGTAAATCTTAGCCCATGGTCCCATTGTTAGCGAACCGCAGCTATTTCTGAGAAAAGGGAGAACATTTTGCAATATGTATTGTGCAGCTTATCCGGAAAAAAACATCTTGTAGTCGCAGCGATTCTGGTCATCTAACAATGATTAACTCTTGACTCAGTATGAGGCCCCTTTTGGCCCTCGACAATTCCCCCTTCTGTATACAAAAAGGGATGATGAATCTTATTATCAAGAGAGCCCCTGTCTTAGGCCACATAGGCTGTGCCTCTGGACAGGCAACGTGCCTTGTTGAGCCGGTCTGGACGACCTCTGTACGTTGTTGCCCCCTGTTCCAGGACCTATGCATACTCCCGTCATTGAGTACTCCCTTGCTGCATCAATCTTAGCATGTTGAGTTATTAAACCTGAGTTCTTGATTACTGAACCTGAGCTCCTGCTGCGACCCTCACTCCTCCCCTGGGTCAGCTGCTACTAATTTGTGGTAATGGACCGAAATACTGTTAGGTAAGGCCGAATCAATTTGTCTTTTAATAAGCTGGGTTAGCCGTTGAAGGGCCCATGGGCCAAAAGAAAGAAGCAATAGGAAAACAATTAAGGGGGCTATAATAGTTGGGAGTAAAGTAGACAACCAGGGGGATCCCTGTAGCAAATTTGAGAACCATCCTTTTTGGTTCTCAAACTCTCTCTTTCTTTTAGCCAACCGTTCTCTCAGGATTTCCATAGACTCTTTGACAATACCAGTATGGTCAGCATAGAAACAACATTCTTCCCTTAAAGCAGCGCAAAGGCCACCTTCCTTAAGGAACAGGAGATCCAGCCCTGTTCTATTTTGCAAAACCACCTCGGATAGAGAGGTCAGCGATTTTTCCAGAGCACTGATGGATCTTTCTATGGCCTCAAGATCCGTGTTCATAGCTATTTGTAATTGCAACAGTTGATCGTTTTGTACAAGGGCAGCTGTTCCGGTTCCTATACCGGCAACAAGGCCACCAATCCCCAGCATAAGGGCAATGGTCATAGAGACAGGCTCTCTCAGCACTCTGCGCTGTGCCTGTGAGACCAGGATCTCCCCTGAATAGTATTTGATTTGAGGCCAAAGCTGTACCAAAATGCAATATTCATGTGAAACATCAAGGCTTAAAGCAAATATACAGGGTGTTAATCCTGTGTTGCAAGCCCAATAGGTACCATTGGGTGCCTCAAGATAGTAGCTTCCTATATAGGGAATTATAGTTTTATTGCAAAACTGGGTGTAACTGGAGGGCACCTTTCCTAAACAAAGCCCTTGTCCTGAAACTCCGGGCAGGGTAAGTTGGTGAGGGACAGCCCTGCACCTTGCTGATGGGGAGGTGATATTGGATGTACTGGCCATAAAGGCAATCCCTTCATAATAGGGGGGCTCAGCAGACAAGCAGAGCCAGCAATCTCGAGTAGAATTAGGACTGGATGCATTGAGTGCTAGATAGGCTCCCTGTACCAAATTGAATAATCTATCTACAGTGCCTGGATCTGGGCTAATAGAAGGGATAATTGGGGTAAGCTTAGGGGTAGACGACTGGGCAGGAGTTTGAGCGGGCTTAGGCAGAGTCTTTATCCCTCGATCGGGGAGGACCGGTTTTGGGCCTACAGGTTTTGAAGGGGGGTCAATCCTTTGTAATTGTATCATAAAGGTGGTAGCGGGGTCCACTCCGGACACGTAAAGGCGGAGGCCCCAAATTTTTCCTCCTGTCCAATCTGTCTGTTGTTTACCTAACTCTGTGAAGGAGATTTTTAGTAAGTTACATCTTCCTCCCTCTGTGGCATCTTTTGTGTGGGGAGAATGGTTGGAATCATAGCATGGGCCACATGATTGCCCACCGCAGCGATAGGTGCCTGGGGTGCTACAGTTATAGGGCCCCACCGTAATGAAATCAGTAGTTACAGGGGCGGTCCACCAGATGTGTCCAGTGCTAACACAACTCCAGGAGGCACAGTAACCATCCTGGGGTCCACCGCATTGAGCTGTTAGATGGCGGCTAAGAGAATGCCCAGGGCAGACATAAAAACGGGTCTGTCTAGTTGCTGCCTTACCCCAAGGGGAATTACATCCCCACCCAGACGGGTTGGTCCATCTATCTACAATATCACAAAGGTCTACATATAGATCTGGGAACCATTTTCCAAAAGGAAAGTCTATGGAGGTGTTGTCTGCGGCTACATCCCCGGTGGATAGGTTGATGATGACCCATCTCTGAGGGGTAGGCGTGTGAGGCTGTCTTCCAGTGGCGGCAGCAGTCATGAGCATGAGGCAAAGGGTCTGGAACATGGTCTCTGGCCATCTAACTTTCCATCCTGAAGAAGACATCTGTAAGAAAAAGAAAATCCGTCTCAGGGGTGTCCCTGGACATTTGCTAAGAAGAATCCTTTATATTGAAGGGCTTGACTAATCTTACTGGCAACCAGCGGGTTGCCTTAGTATTATAGATGCTAAGTCCTTAGTATTATAGATGCAAGCGGAGCCTTTTCCCCAAATTAAAACGGGGTCCGGTCCATTCCAGGCCCCCGTGATGGGATTTTCCAGAGAACCTTTGCGTATTCCTGACGAGTCTCTGGATGCCAATGCCTATCAGCTGCAGATTTTCCTTGCTCATCAAGGGTTAAAAAATTTAGAACAAAAAGGGCATGAGCAAGAATAAGTTTTTGATTACCTTTATGGGCAAACAGAGTTTCTTGTGCCTTTAGCTTATTAACAGTATTTTTTAAGGTTTGATGGGCCCGCTCCACGATGCCTTGTCCTTGGGATTGTAAGTAATTCCGGTAACATGTTTGATACCCAATTGTAAGCAAATTGTTTAAACTTTGTGCTAGTATATCCCGGGCCATTATCTGTTTTTATAGAAACAGGCTGTCCTAATATGGCAAATGTATGTAACAAATGGCTTATAACATCTTTGGCAGCCTCTCCGGTATGGGCAGAGGCAGAAATGAACCCACTATAAGTATCAATAGTGACATGAACAAATTTGAGCCGTCCAAAAGCAGGGACATGTGTAACATCCATTTGCCAAAGTTGACCCGGAATTAGGCCTCTAGGATTTACTCCTACATGAGGTTCTGGTAAATATATCAAGCAATTTTTGCAAGATTTAACAATTTCCCTGGCCTGATCTCTGGTAATGGAAAATTTTTGTCTCAAAGTCTGGGCATTGAGATGATGGAGTCGATGGGCCTCCTGTGCGGCTGCCACCCCATTCTGTTCAGAGAACAGGACTTGTGGGACTCGGGTAGCAGCATCTGCTAGTTCATTTCCCAGTGCTAATGGTCCGGGTAATCCTGTATGGGCACGAATATGGCCAATGAAAAAGGGAGAAGGCCTCTGGCGTATTAACTTTTGTATTTCTGAAAACATTTTAAAGGTAGAAGTTTGAGGCTGAATTGTAGGTACCATTTCTAATATTTGTAAGGCCCCTACTACATAGCGGCTATCAGAATATAAATTAAGTGGGTAATGGGCAAATTTCTTTAATACCATTAAAGCGGCATAAAGCTCAACCAATTGTGCTGAGGTAAAGGGTGTACTGAAAACAACTTTATTACCCTCAAATACATAGGCAGCTCGTCCATTTTTTGAGCCATCTATGAAAACCGTATGGGCATCTGGAATAGGTTCTAATTTTGTATTCCGGAGGAAAACAAAAGGTGTGCAGGAAAAGAATTGGAGCAACTTATTGCTTGGTAACTGGGTATCAAATTTCCCTATATAGGAACAAGCAAGGACGGCCCAGTCAGGGTGATGATAGGCCAGCCAGTCTAAATTATTTCTATCATAGGGCTGTACAACTATTTCAGGTTCCTTTCCAAAATATTTAGTAGAAGTTTTTAGTCCCAATACTATTAATTGACAAACTAAAAGGGGATAAGTAGGGAGCACTTTTCTCTTAGCAACTGGGAGATGTATCCAGAGCAGGGGAACAGGGTCCTGCCAGAGCAAGGCTGTGGGAGAGAACTCTGTGGAAAACACTATTAGATATAAAGGCTGTGTGGGAGAAAAATATCCAATATGTTGGGACATAATTGCTGCTTCCACCTTCTCAAGGGCTTGTAATGCTTCTGGGGTAAGTATTCTAAGGGAGAGGGGGTCAGCGTCCCCCTTTAACACATCTTCAAGAGGGCGAATGTCTCCTTTAGTTAACTGTAAATAAGGTCGCAGCCACTGAATATCTCCCAAAAGTTTTTGGAAGTCATTGAGGGTGCACAATGAGCCCTTTTTTAATTGGAGCTTTTGTGTATAAAGAAGTTCTGGGCAAAGCTCAAACCCCAAAAACAAAAAGGGGAATCTTGTTTGAATCTTATCAGGGGCAATACAAAACCCTCTCTCCTGTAAAGCTTGAACCATAAACAAGGCCACCCTATGTGTTTCCTCAATGGTTTTGGCAGCTATTAAAATATCATCCATATAATGAATTATATAGGCCCCAGGAAACCTGATTCTGAAGGGATCAATTGTCTGAGCAACATACTTTTGGCAAAGGGTGGGTGAATTAGCCATACCTTGAGGCAAAACTTTCCATTGAAATCTGGGATTGGGGCCAACCTGATTAAGAATAGGGATAGAGAAGGCAAATCTCTTGCAATCATCTTTATGAAGGGGAATGGAAAAGAAACAGTCTTTAATATCTATAGTAATTTTGGCATATCCCTTAGGGATAGCCACAGGTGTGGGCATTCCTGGTTGTAGGGCTCCCATAGGCATCATGGTTTTATTAACCTCTCTAAGGTCTTGGAGGAGCCTCCATTTCCCTGATTTCTTTTTAATTACAAATATGGGCGTGTTCCAAGGGGAGGTAGAAGGCTCAAGATGCCCTTGATCTACCTGTTCCTGCACCAACAGGAGGGCTGCCTGGACTTTCTCCCCAGACAAGGACCACTGGTCTATCCATACTGGATCATCCGATTTCCAGGTAATCTTATCAGCGTGGAGTGCAGGAGGGGCAGTGGTCCTCATGGAAAAAGGTGATCAGGGCCTGCACCCAGTCCCCTTCTATCTAATTTCTGTTTGGCTGAAATGGGCTGTATTTGTCCTTGTTCCTCCTTCCCCAGGCCCTTTCCCGGCAGGAACCCTGTCTTTAACATCATTCTGGTGACTGTATCATTGGGACTCATCATGATGACTCCCATCTGAGTCATTATATCTCGTCCCCAGAGATTGACTGGGAGACCCTCTACCACGAAGGGCTTTACTGTTCCGACATTGCCTTCCTGATCCTTCCACTGTAATAATTTGGAGCTCTGGAGAGTATTTTGAGTCTGTCCTATTCCCTGTAAATGAGTGGCAGTCACATCTAATGGCCAATTCTGGGGCCAATGTGCTTTGGAGAGGACCGTGGAGTCAGCCCCCGTATCCAATAAGCCAAGGAAAGGCTTCCCATCCAGCCATAGCTGTAAGGTGGGTCTTTTTTCAGTTAATTGTTGTATCCAATATACATCAGAAGAGCCAGGACGAGACTGTCCACGAGGCTGATCTTTAGATGGAAAATTTCCCATTAGGGGGAGAGGGAAGGCCTGTGCTATACGCTGACCCTGTGGGATGACAATGGGGCCGTCTGGAGCAGAGGCCAAAATTTTTATTTCCCCTTGATAATCTCCATCTACTAGGGTGGGAAGTATGGAGAGCCCTCGTAACGAGCTTGATGCCCGTCCAATGATCATAAAAAACATACCCGTAGGGGGAGGGCCATAGACACCCGTCTCTAGGATAACTGTTCCTTCCTCAGGAGTTACAATCCTGGTGGTGGAGGAACAGAGGTCCAATCCTGCGCTGCCAGGGGTTGCTCTATACAATCCCGAGAAGGGTGAGTCAGATTTCCTGACATTGTCTGGGCATTGATAAACGGGTTGTTGGGTCCCATCTGTGCCTGGTAAGGTCGCTGGAAAGGAGGGCCCCGCACTGGGGGCCCCTGCCCATTTCCCAGGACCGCAGGCAGCTGCTGGCCCATGACATCAAATTTGGAGCGGCAATCCTTGGCCCAATGGCGTCCCCTCCTACAATGTGGGCAAAAGCTGGGAGCAGAGGACTTGGTTTCAGTGGTTATTGGATCAGAACTGTTTGGTTTTATGCCAGCCGGGCAATTGCGGACAAAATGACCCAGCTCACCACATTTGAAACAGGTTTTTGAGGTATTTGGCCTGGCAGCTGCTGGGTGGAGCGCTGCCCCTATGGCTAGATTAATGGTTCTGGAGAGTTTGTGTTCAAAGGGGTCAACATCATTACAGATTCTAATCATGCCATGGAGGTCTGTGGTTTTTGTTTTCCCTCTCAAGGCAGCCTTACAGGCAGAGTTAGCATTTTCAAAGGCGAGCTGTTTAACTAGGACATCATCAATGCTGTTCTTTCGGCAGCCTCCAAAAGTCTGGCCACAAATTGGGCATAAGGTTCATTTGCACCTTGAACAATCTTAGAAAGGGAGGCACTGGCGGGACCTGCCGGGGGGATAGCCCGCCAGGCTGTCAGGGCAGCCCGGGTAGCCTGACGCAACAGCCCAGTGGGAAAGGTCTGCTGGGTGCCTTCGGCAGCGTACCTTCCTCGACCTGCTAATTTATCTAAAGTCCAAGAGGCTGTAGCAGCATTTTGCTTGTTTACCACTGCTTGCGTCTCTAGTTCCTCCAGGAGCTCTGCCTTCCAGGTTAGGAATTGGCTGCGTGACAACACTGACTGAGCAACCTTTATCCACTCAGTAGGGAGAAGGTATCCCCCTTGGCCCAAACTCTCCAAAATAGAGATGGTAAACGGGGCTGCAGGACCATAATTTTTTACTGCTGAATGTAATTCTTTTAAATGTTTTATCTTAAGGGTCTTGATTATGCGTGACCCTGAAGCCTCAGGCATATTTTGTTCTGCTACTTCAGTTTCCTCATCAGACCCAGGTGGGCTATCATCGTCAGGTGTCTCGGTATCTGGGGCAGATGAGTCAGCCTGATCGGCAGAATCCTGTCTTTGACCCCCTGATCTAGTTATGACAGGGAAGGAGAAAAAGGAAGTAGGTGGCCGCCCCTTTACCGGTGCGGGGTTCCTTGAGGGTCTTCCTGAGGGGCGAGCTGCTGACGCGGGGGCGGGGGGTCCTTTAAGCCAGCTCTCAATGTTTGAACTTGGTCAGAAAGTTCTTTTAACTCTTTTTGGAGAACTTGGTCGGAAAGGTCTTTTAAGTCTTTTTGGAGAGTGATTACACCCTTTAAATGTGAAATCTGGGTGGATAGGGAGCGTTTAGTGGCAAGGAAATTTTCCATCAAGGGAGGAGGCAGTGCCTGAGCCCCAGGATGAGTGGCAAAGGGAGGGGCTGTGGGGATCTCAGTTGGGACATATGGGGGCGGCTGATACCAATTGAGTGTCCTGATCCTATTTCTTTTGGGAGCCTGTTCGACAGGAGCCACAAACGGGGGGTCCTGCCTTTCTCTCTCATATCTGGCCATCTCCTCCTCTAATTCAGCTTCCTCCTCGGGGTCTAGCCAATCGTCCTCATTGTTTTTGTGGACAACAGGGTATAATGTTTTCATGGAAGGAGTTTTTTTCAGAGGGGATTTAATTAATGGCGGAGGAAACTTAATCAATGGGGGACTTAAATTTTTTTCCCGAATATCCTCATCTATGAGAGAAGGTGTGCGTGACTCCGAGGGAGGGCCTTTAGCTTTTGTTTTTGTGCCGTCAGTCTGACTCCCTTTTGTCTCATAGTATTCAGACAAGTCATTCAGGAAATCTTCTGCTAGAGCAAGCAGGTGAGAAACCTTTCCTTCTGTCTCAGATTCCTTAAGAATATCTCTAATAACTCCATAAAAACTAAAGAAGGAATCTGGGATCTCCTCTCCCTTTTTGAGGAGACCTTTAATATCCTTTCCCACTTTATTCCAACTTAGTGGATGAATGCCAGGCCCATGAATCACCAGCCAAGGACATTTCTCCTCCACAAAACAAAAAAAAATTAAAGAGATCCTTTTTCTTAACTCTAATTCCTCTCTCCCTAAGACTACTCTTTATTTCTCTAATAAAGAGGGCCTCCTTAGAGGCTGAATTGCCCATGACCATAATGGGACAGCAGTACTTAACTCGAGACAGACCGGTGCACGAGCGATGCAGGGCGTCTCCACTTTGGGTCGGGTAGCCTCTTCTTCTCGTGGCTCTGTCCGGAGACCACCTTACCTCGAGCCCCACGTTTGGGCGCCACTTGACCCGTCCAGCAGGCCAGGTTATTCTCGGGTCTCGAGGGGGTTGTCACCTAAAGGGGTCATGAGGGCGAGAAAGGAATGGAGACCAAGCGGCGCAAGAAAGGACAAGAGTCCGTCTGTGCAATGTCAAGGTCTCGTTTATTGAAAGGTAAAGCTTGCTTACATGCAGGGGATTTTTACTCAGGGCGGGGTAAGGGAGCAGGAGGAGTGGAAAATTTTCAAGAGGAAATAGAGGCAAGGTAAATCTTAGCCCATGGTCCCATTGTTAGCGAACCGCAGCTATTTCTGAGAAAAGGGAGAACATTTTGCAACATGTATTGTGCAGCTTATCCGGAAAAAACATCTTGTAGTTTCAGCGATTCTGGTCATCTAACAATGATTAACTCTTGACTCAATATGAGGCCCCTTTTGGCCCTGGACATCCTCTCATTGACCCTCAGTACTACAAATGCCTGCTGATGTATTTTGTTACTTTCAGAAAAGTTTCTGCATAGGAAAACATTCACAGCCAGGTGTTGGTGGAGCACAACTTTAATACCAGCACTCGGGAGGCAGAGGCAGATGGATCTCTGTGAGTTCAAGACCATCCTGGTCTACATAGCCAGGTCCAGGACAGGTTCCAAGGCAATACAGAGAAAGCCTGTCTTGAAAAACCAAAAAAAAAAAAAAAAAACAGAAAAACAACACATTCACAAACTCTACTGAACTCACTTAAAAGACCCAGGCATAATTTGTGTCTCCATGTGTTGTAGGGATTTGGGGATATTTAGAGTCATGCAGAGAACTATATGAATATTACACACTCTGTTTCACTGAACTCAAGCTTGAGAATTTAGACAGACATCAGGTGATCCTGTGTGCTTTAGCACTATTTATAAAAGCTGGGTAATGACACGCAGCTGGCTTGTTGCTTCCCTTGGTTTCCTAAAGCAGTGTCATAATGGCAAGACAGTTATCCATGAAACGAAATGCATTCTTTTGGAACTTTTGGCCTCTTCCAGACAAAGGAATATTAGCAAAACATTGGAAACCAGGCCAAGAGCCTATGAATGGGATGGGTACAGGCCATAACATAGAATACACAAATGCTATTATGCTACATATGAATGTTCAAAGTGTTTTTAAAAGACTATCTTCAGCCCATAACCTGGTGCTGATTACAGCCTCTGTGGAAAAAACTTTCTGTGCAATAAGCAACTATTACTTCAGGAATTTATAACTAGCCACATACAGAAATTGTGTGACAGTTGTCTACACAGCCATAAAGAAAGATATCCATACATCTGATTCAAATCCAAAGGAGCCTAACAGAAGAGATGACAAAGTATGGAATCTTCTGTTATGAAAAAGGAGTATAGCTTGAAAACTATGTGGATGCTGAAATATCTCCTCAAATTTGATAAATAATAAAAGCACTTACCATATTCTGTACATTTGTAGGGATTTTCGCTACAACAGATTTTGTAATGTACATTGAGTTGTGAAGAATGCAGAAATGATTTATTACATTTTGTACACTTATAGGGCTTCTCTCTAGTATGGGATCTCCGATGCATAATAAGGCTTGAGTGAGTTTTGAAAAGGTTTCCACATTGCATGAATTGATCTGGATGCTTTCTACAGTTTCTTTCATTTTCATTTCTGTATTAGACTCAAGAGATGTTTCATATTCGGTAGTTTTGTAGTCTTACTTTACTGTGTGTGTTCTTTGATTTTGGATAATGATGGAACACAAATACAGAGAGTTTGCACAGTCTTTATATTTGCAATGTTCTTCCCCAGCATTCCCAGTTTTGTGTCTGTCTAGGTTTAAGGTTTCATCAGAGGCACTTCTGTAATTATCAAATCTGCACTTGTAATTTTCAGCAGTATCACTTATATCATAAGTGAACATTGGCAGGGTTCATGAATTAGATTGCCAACTCATCACATGTATGAGTCTTCACTTGAATATTTTCATGACCATGGATACAATAGTTTGTGGCTTGATGCAAGACTTTCTCACGTTTACCACATATGCGATGTTCTCTGAAAAATTAGTACAATTGTGAATAATAGCAATAAATATGGAACAGATTCAATACCTGATTTTTTTAGGCTTCCGAAGACATATAAACTAGTAACATTCAGGGATAGTACTGTTAACAGAGGTCCCATCCACTCTGATAGGGTGTACCTCGGAAACACCTGTACACACTGTGAGACCTATTAGAGTATTGGACTTTCTTGCACCCACTGGAAGAGAACCATGGACGCCTACACACAAGGAGAGGGAGACACCCCACCTTCACCAACTGTAATAAGGGATGGGAAGAGAACAATATAAGAGCACACCCAACAACAGAAAACCCAGTATGATGCCACCAGAGTCTAGGGACTCTACACTAGAAAGACCTGAATATCTTAACAGAGATGAAGCAGAAGAGAATGACCTTAAAAACAAATTCATGAAAATGGTAGAGACTCAAAGAGAGGAAATGAGAAAATCCTTTAAAGAAATGGAAGAAAAGAAAAACCAATAAGTGCAAGAAACAATACAAACAGTGCAGGGTTTGAAAGGTGAAATAGAGAGAATTCCCTGTAAGAGTTAGTATAAGCCTACTTGTGCAGTTTTCTTTTCTTTCTTCTTTTTGAACAAACAGGAATAACTTTATTAGATGCATCCACCATACCATTATTTTTAAGTAAAATGACACTTCTTTAAAAACACTTGTGGGGAAGTGATATTGAAAATAGATGTGGGTTTGGGTGTACAGCTGAGTGGCAGAGTGTCTGATGTGTACAGGGTCCTTTCCTCAGCCGCACACACCAACAGTGTCAATTCTTGAGTGCTGTCCCAGCTACAGGCGCAGTTTTCTTAAAGGCATCTGTGACCATTTTTTAGTGCTGTTGTTGTTTGATTGTTTTGTGTTTTGTTTTGTTTTTTCTTTTGTTTCTTATTTTTAGGATGGAGGGCTTATTACATCGCTGTAAGATCATCAGAAATTCACTAGGCAGATATGGTTAGTTGAAAATAACGTAACTCTTCATGTGGAATGTTGAGATTAAAGTGGCGCCAGCTGACCATGCTCCACTAGGTTTGGGGGTTTAGTTTGGTTTGATTTCTTTAGATTGATTTCATGTGTGTGAGCGCTTGGGCAGCTTCTATGTCAGTGCAACAAGTGTGCCCAATGAAAGTCATTACGAAAATGATCCGCCAGTTGGCTGGTTTCATGAACTCAGAATCCAGGCTTAGGGGGCGGTGCCAGGAGGAACCCCTCACAGGAACCAGACTGCAGGAGCCGGAAGTTCCTCCATTCTCTGTTGCACTCCTGGAACCTGTTGATCCGGAGCCGTGTGCAGAGGATCCTGCTGGGAACTCCGGAACCTGCAAGGTTAACTATTTAATGAATTCATTTTTCACATCCTACAGTGTCCTCATTGCCTACAGGCATTAGCTAGTGTGCTCAGAGCCCAGGAATGGTTTTGTTTCTATACTTTTTGAGTTGATTCCCTTGTTTTACATGCTCTGACCTCTTTGAATACGACTCAGGTTTTTGTGTTCAGTATCTTTGGTATCATTTAAATTGCTCTCCTTAGAGGCTATAGCTGTGGCTTGTGATTTGGGCCAAGTGCGTTTATTTGTTTTAGGTGTGGGGCTGGAGGAGAAGAATTTAGGGTGTTGCCGGGCGTTGGTGGCGCACGCCTTTAATCCCAGCAACGGGAGGCCGAGGCAGGCGGATCTCTTTAAGTTCAAGGCCAGCCTGGTCTCCAGACAGAGGGCCAGGATAGGCTGCAAAGCTTCACAAAGAAACCGTGTCTCGGAAAAAAAAAATTAGGGTGTTTGTTGTCTTTTGCTGTGCATTTTTACCCAGGAGGCCGGTATCCCAAGATGAGAAGTCAGGCTGGAGAACTTGTGTCTGCAGAGCTCAGAACCCAGGGAGGGGTGCAGGGCAGATCCAGCTCTGGTCTAGGCTGCAGCAAACGCGGGGAGGCTGTGCAGAGCGGGTCCAGGGCGGCCTGAGCCAGAGAGAGAGGAGGGGACACCTGCCAGATCTGAGTAGCTTAGAAGAAACCTAACAGAAAGGTGGACTTGGAAAACTAAAGAGGTACAGCGCGGGTGATTGGTGGGTTTAGGCGATCACCCAGCCGGAAGGGGCGTATTGGGCGGGGCCGGGGATCCCCACCAAGGAGCCCCGCTGCAGGGACAGGAAATCCCTCCATTCCCGGTTGGACCTGGGGAGCCGCGCGCTGCAGAGCCGGGTGCGGAGGACGCGGCGGGTCCGCGGGGACCTGAGACCTCGGGATCCGCGGTGTCCGCGCTCGCGGGGCGGCCTGGGAAAGTCAGCAGTCAGCAGCGCAGTGGCGGGAACCGCAGCCCGGCGGCCCTGGAAGCTCCCAGGTCAGAGGAGCTGCGGGGCTGGGACCCGGGAGGGAGGGAGGAGCGGGCTGTGCTCCCGAGCTGCTCACAAGGACCCCGTCAGCTCCCGCCGGCTGCCCGTGGGGTGGAGGAGGCGGCGGCTCAGCTCGTCCCCTGCGGCCAGGTGCGCTCGTTTCCACCCCACGAGCTGGGTGCTGCCCCGGGCGCCGGGCGCACCCCTTAAAAGTGTCCGTCTGTCCCGGTCTCTCTGGCTCCTGGTTTGCTCTCTGACCGCTCTCTGTCTGGGGTCTCCGTCTCTCCCGTCCCCATCCGAGACGCCCTTTGCTCTTTTGCTCGCCCTCCCCGGGGACCTCTCCCCCTAGACCTGTTGCCCATGGCGAGTTCTCTTAGCGGCCAGGGGCGCAGCCAGAGCTGCCCAGTTTCCACCGCTTTATCCTCAGACACAGCTCTCAGTGTTGTGTTGTTGGCGTCTTTCCTTTGATGGTGGGTTTCAGATGCCACGAAGTGGGCATTACTGTTGTGTTGCTTTATTTTTTCTTCACTTACCTTATGGTTGGCAGACCATCAGGTTGTCATAAAATAATTCTTCTAATAATTTAGTAGAGCATTTGCTTTGTCTGTTGTTTGCAAACAGAGTATCTTGGCTATGGTATTAATTCTAGAGCTCTCTTCCGTCACTCTTTATGCATCCTTCCATTTTCTCCTGGCGGTAGAAATGTTCACAAGATTTCTGGTATGATTTTGGTCTTGGGGTACGGTCTTTTTTGTTTGGTGTGGCATTGATCATATCAGAGTTTTGTTTTGTTTTTTTCTCAGATTTCTATTTTTGACAAATAGAATGTGAAATATCTACAATAATTCCAGTAGTTTTCTCTGTGAAACTTAGAGAAGAGCAACAAGAATAATGGATGGGTCTGTGACAAATACTCCCCAGGTCAGTGTCATGTTCACATTTCTCTGAAAATTGTTTTTATTATTGAAAACATTTCCATTTTTAATTGTGTTCCACTGGCAATGTTATTCAAAGTGTTTATTTTTGCCTTACTTAGGTGTTTTTCTTTATTTTATTTTTTATTTTTTTTTTGAGATAGGGTTTCTGTGGCTTTGGAAGCTGTCTGAGAGCTTCTTCTTGTAGACAGGCTGATGTCAAACTCACAGAGTAGTGCCTGCGTGCACCTCCTGAATGCTCAGAGTAAAGTTGTGCACCACCACTGCCTGGCCGATTTTTTTCTTTTCTTATATTTAAGGTTATGTCTTTAAATCTTTCAACTATGTATCTGAGACTTGACCCATTTCATTTTCTCTTGGTGAGGTGATGAATATCCATGGACTTTAGACTTGAATTCTAAAACACAAGCTATTGTAAATGAAACTCAAGAAGTATATTGATGGCCATTTTCTACATAAAATGGACTTGTGTTCCTTTTCCATAGTGAGGAAGTATGGTCTCAGGTGCCACCCAGTTGCATTTCTGGAATGTTCAGTTTTCTAGAAACAGGCTGATAAGCATGGACAGAGCAGTACATGGACCTTCTCACTGACATCAATGATAAATTTATAGAAAGTACAATTAGAAAAGACTCACTGTCTTGAACCCTAATGGTAAAGATTTTGGGACCCAGGGAGCACAGATAATGGAAGCAATATGTGCCTTCTCTTGCCAGAAAGTTGCTCTGTCTGTGAGGAAATGATGTTTGCAGTTTTCTGGTTTCTCTTTTTACCTCCTTAAGTCACACAGTGATGTGGGGTGTATTCACACTGTAAATATATGAGGCCCTTCTGAAATTCTATTCAAAACTCAGTGGGTAGCTCTCTTGGGAATTTCTGATTTTTTCTTTTCCTGTGTTACATTTTCAGATGGGTCAAAAGCACAGCTGTGTCCACATTTGTATGGCATTATGTGGAATATATTTGTAAGAATTTTCTAGAGAGTACTGACTTGGTATTACATAAGCCATCAATTTTCAAGCATAAATGTCCATTTTAATTACTCTTTTGTTTAGAGGAAGAAGTCCCTCTCTTGCTTGTTTTCCCTCTCACTTAAGGTTTGTGTGTAACAGGGAGAAATTCTGAAGAGTTACGCCAGGGTTTCTATTTATTTTTTTCAATAACACTTCATTTATGTATATGAGAGTTTGTCTCCATATTGTTATGTACACTGCATGATTCAATGTGCTCCTGGATTCCAGAGGTCAGACATTTGGCACTGAAGTCAAACATTGTGGTTATTGCCATGTGGTCAGAGACAATTAAAGTTGGTTTCTCTGGAGGAACAGCAAGTGACACTTGCATCTCAGCCATGTCTTCAGGCTGGTGCAAAATTGTGACATTATATAACACTGTATATTCTAGTTTTTCAGAAAAGTAATGGAGTAATCATAAATGATACCTAGCTGTGCTACATTCTTGTCAGATGAATTAGCTCAGATACAGAAGAGGCAAATAAGTTTGCAATTAAGAGGTTTAAATTATCCTTTCAGTGAATCTCATGAGAAATAACATACTTCATGTTTGCAATTATTCTTCATGTTATAGCTTCACAATGTATTTGATTCTGTGTGTTTTTCTGTAGCACTACATATATGCAATGATTTTGTACTCCTTACTCTCAAGAAAAAACTGAATTTAATTCATCCATGGATTTTCATTCCACACCCATTAAAATTAAATTTTAGTTTATGTGTTCCCCTATATTTGTCAGAAGTATGTGTACTCTGTAGGACTTGCCTATAAGGTGCAGCATTGAATCTCAAGCATCTGAGATTATTGTTTTTGTTTGTTTGTTTTGGGACAGGGTTTCTCTGTGTAGCTTTGGAGCCTATCCTGGCACTCGCTCTGGAGACCAGGCTGGCCTCGAACTCACAGAGATCTGCCTGCCTCTGCCTCCCGAGTGCTGGGATTAAAGGCGTGCACAACCGATGCCCGGCTAGCATCTGATATTAAATCCTGTTTTTTAGTGCCATGATTGTGCTTGGAATCAAACTACATTTTCAAGGATCTGAAGACATTATAGACTGCAACTTTGAGACAAGTTTTTCAAATTTAGTGGTTGTGGCAACTATTTTATGCTACTCAAGTCTTAGAAAATATTAGAATACTCGTGGAGGAGAGACCCAATGGGTGTAAGCAATGTACTGTATCTTCCTATGAATTGTCTTTGAAAGAGTAGCAGTGCGGGACTCTTTCAAAACTCATGTCCTTTCAAAATTCTCATGCGTCATTTATGTCACAAACATATCTCTAATTTATTTTGTGTCTTTTACTCAAGAAATCATTTTGTGAAGCAGTGCATGGTAATTAGGTAATTTTTCATTGCAGGGTCTGTTATCATTCAGGGATGTGTCTGTGGACCTCTCCCAGGAGGAATGGGAATCTCTAGACTGTGCTCAGAGGGCTTTGTACATGGATGTGATGTTGGAGAATTATGGCAATCTACTTTTTGTGGGTAAGAGGTCTCTTCTCATAGAATTCCATATTCATTCTTTTTTTATTTTCCTACTTTGTGTATCAGTAAAATGTGAAATTATAAAACGCCTGAAATGAAGGAAATGTTTGAACCAACATAATTTTTGATGTTGCTTCATTTACATTTTTTGTGTTCTCTAGAAGAGTAAAGAATGCTTTCTTCACTGTAGCCCTCCTATCTAATATAGAAAGAACATTTCAGAGTTCAACAATATATAATTTTAGAGCATGAAAATATATTGCAGTACTTATTATAATTAGAAGGATTTGTTACTGGTTTTAACTCTGCCTATTTCTTTTATAAAAATTACAAATGGTTTTAGAGGAAGGGCTGTTGGTTATGAGAATGTGGTTTTGTTTAGTAATTTATTTTTGAGATATGATGGCTGTATTTAATACTGGCATGGCATGATTTTAATATTTCCACTTTGGAACTTGAAGTCTACACGGTTATCTCCATGAAAATCTGGGTTATGAATTCCAAGTTGTGTGACTCTATCTCAAAAACATAAGATATAGGCAATCATTCTTCATATCATCCTTCACACAGCTTCTTAACTATGAACCTGACCAGCTGAAAGGGACAGTGTTTACATACGAATGAGAAGGCTAAACACCGGAATGAACTAGTTCCTCTACATATGTATGACACTTGTTTACTTTGGTCTACTTGTGGGACTCCTAGCAGTGCCATGAAATCCTTTCCCTAATGCTTTGGCTTGCTATTGGGCATCTATTCCTCAGAGTTGGTTGCTTCACAAAGCCTTAATACAAAGAGAGGAACTTAGATATACCTCAACTCAATATGCCATGCTTTGTTGACAGCCTTGTGAGGCCTGCCTCTTTTAGAACACATACAGAGGAGAGTTTATAGAGGACAAAATTGGGAGTCAGGGATAGGGAAGGGGAGGAGAGTGTTTGATTGTTTTGGATTTGTTCTCGGTGGTGTTATTGTGTGTATTTATCCTAGTTTTTCTCATGACTTTAGGTAATGTGGGGCTATCTATTGCCTATGTTTTTGTGAGTGTAGTTAATTTTCTCAATTTGAATTTTTTCCCAGTATTTTCTGTAGGACTGGATTAGTGTATATATATTATTTCAATCTGGTTTTGTTGTGGAATATATTGTTTTCTCCATCTATGTTGATTAAAAGGTTTTCTGGGCATAGTATTCTGGGCTGGCCTCCAAAGTTCCTTTTTTGTTTGTAGAATATCTATCCAAGTTTTTCTGACTTTCAGAGTTTCCTTGGAGAAGACAGGTGTAATTCTGATAGCTTTGCCTTTATATGTTACTTGGACTTTTTCTTTGCTCCCTTCATATTCTTTATTCTGTATGTTTGGTGTTTTGATTATTATGTGATGAGGGAACTTTTTTTGTGGTCCACTCTATTTGGTGTCCTGTGGGTTTCTTGTACTTTCATTGGCATGTCGTTCTTTAAGTTGGAAAAGTTTTCTTCTATGATTTTGTTGGATATGTTTTCTGCATGTTTGAGTTTGATTTCTTTACCTTCTATGCTGATTTTTCTTAGGTTTGGTTTTTTTTAATAGTGTCCCATATTTACTGGGTATATTGGGTCATAGATTTATTTTAATTAATATTGCCTTTGGGCTGTGAACCCATTTTTCCTAGTGTATCTTCAACACCTGAGATTATCTCTATTATCTCTTGTATTCTCTTGATTATGCTTGTGTGTGTGGTTCCTGATTATTTGCATATATTTTCTAAGTCCCACATACCCTCAGACTGTGTTTATTTTAATTCTCTCCATTTCAGCATTCAAACCTTACCTGTTTGAATTGTTTTTTGAAATTATCGGCTTGTCTTTTCTTCCATTTCTTTAAAGGACTTTCTCATTTCCTCTTAGGGTCTCTACCATCTTCATGAAGTTTTTTTTCACGTGTTTATCTTCTGCTTCATCTGTGTTTGGATATTCAATTTTTGCTAATGTAACGTCCCTAGGCTATGCTGGCATCATATTGGTTTCTCGGTTGTTGGATGTGATCTTATATTGTTGTCATCCCATCCCTCCTCCTAGTTAGTGCAGGTTGTGTCTCATCTTCTCCTTGTTAGTTCGGGTCCAAGGTTCTCTTCTGATGGATGCATGCAGGTCCCCTACTCTAATGGGTCTCACAGTGTTTACAGTTGCTTCTGAGGCACTCCCTCTCCCAGTGGGCAGGAGCTGGACTAGCATAGCTATGTTAGCTGACTTGCGGATGCCTGTTCTTCTGGGGTGAGTGGACCTGCCTGCATTCCCCAGGCCAGGAGATCCCTGAGTGGTCAAGAGGAAGTCGGGCCTGCGACAGGGGTTAAGTTCCAGATTGGAGATTCTTATGAGCATCCTTGTATTGGTTGTGAAACAGAAAATCCTCTGTTAACATTGCTATCCCTGAAAGTTATTAGTTCATTTGTCTTAGGAAACCTAAAAAAAATCAGTTATTGAATCTGTTCCACATTCGTTGCTATTATTCACAATTGTACTAATTTTTCAGAGAATCATCGCTTATGTGGTAAACGTGAGAAAGTCTTGCACCAAGGCACAAATGATTGTATCCATGGTCATGAAAATATTCAAGAGAAGACTAATACCTGTAATGAGCCTGCCAAAGGGATTCATGAATCCTCCCAATATTCACCTTATGATATATGTGATACTCTTGAAAATAACAACAAGTGCAGATTTCATAGCTACAGAGGTGCCCCTGATGAAACCTTAAACCTCAACACACACAAAAGTGGGAATACTGGGGAAGAACCTTGCAAATATAACGAAAGTGGAAACTTTTTGTATTTGAGTTCCATCATTAGTGAAAATCAAAGAATGCACACAGGAAAGGAAGACTACAAAACTACAGAATATGATACATCTCTTGAGACTAATACAGAGATTAAACGGAAAGAAACTGATTGCAGAAAGCATCCACATCAATGTATACAATGTGCAAAATTTTTCAAGACTCACTCAAGCCTTATTATGCATCAGAGATCCCATACTAGAGAGAAACCATATAAGTGTACAAAATGTAATAAATCATTCCTGCAGTTTTCACAACTTAATATACATTACAAAATCCGTTGTAGAGAAAATCCCTACATATGTACAGAATGTGGTTGGTGCTTTTATAGTTTATCAAAGTTTCAAAGACATTTGAGGATCCACACAGGAGAGAAACCTTACAAATGTAGTGAATGTGACAAGGCATTTAATGTTAAATGGAATCTTACAGTTCATCAGAAAATCCACACAAGAGAGAAACCTTAGAAATATACTGAATGTAACAAATCCTTAATCACAAAAGGCATTTTTGGAACTCATCAGAGAATCCAGAGTGGAGAGAAACCTTAGAAATGTAGTGAATTTGACAAATCCTTATCCACAAAGGACACACTTAGAGCCCATCAGAGAATCCACACAGGAGAGAAACCTTACAAATGTAGTCAATGTGAAAAATCCTTTTCCACAAAACGCAGGCTTAAAACTCATCAGAGAATCCACACAGGAGAGAAACCTTAAAAATGTATTCAATGTGACAAATCGTTTTCCAGGAAAAACTATCTTAGAAATCATCAGAGAATCCACACAATCAAGAAACTTTACAAATGTACTCAATGTGAAAAATCCTTAACCACAAAAGGAAGGCTTAGAACTCATCAGAGAATCCACACAGGAGAGAAACCTTACAAATGTATTCAATGTGACAAATTGTTTTCCAGGAAAGACAATCTTAGAAATCATCAGAGAATCCACACAGTCGAGAAACCTTACAAATGTAGTCAATGTAAAAAATCCTTCGCCACAAAAAGCAGGCTTATAACTCATCAGAGAATCCACACAGGAGAGAAACCTTACAAATGTAGTGAATGTGAAAAGTCATTTTCCAGGAAAGACAATCTTAGAAAACATCAGAGAATCCACCCAGTCTAGAAACTTTACAAATGTAGTCAATGTGAAAATTCCTTCGCCACAAAAAGCAGGCTTATAACTCATCAGAGAATCCACACAGGAGAGAAACCTTACAAATGTAGTCAATGTGAAAAATCCTTTTCCATAAAACGCAGGCTTAAAACTCATCAGAGAATCCACACCGGACAGAAACCTTACAAATGTATTCAATGTGACAAATCGTTTTCCAGGAAAAACTATCTTAGAAATCATCAGAGAATCCACATAGTCAAGAAACGTTACAAATGTAGTCAATGTGATAAATCCTTAACCACAAAAGGAAGGCTTAGAACTCATCAGAGAATCCACACAGGGGAGAAACCTTACAAATGTATTCAATGTGACAAATTGTTTTCCAGGAAAGACAATCTTAGAAATCATCAGAGAATCCACACAGTCGAGAAACCTTACAAATGTAGTCAATGTGAAAAATCCTTTGCCACAAAAAGCAGGCTGATAACTCATCAGAGAATCCACACAGGAGAGAAACCTTACAAATGTAGTGAATGTGAAAAGTCATTTTCCAGGAAAGACAACCTTAGAACTCATCAGAGAATCCACACAAGAGAGTAACATTACAAATGTTGTGAATTTAACAAATCATTTGGTAGAAAAGTCCATCTTAGAACTCAGAGAGAATACATATATTAGATAAAATTTAGAAATGCAGCAAGCTTGCGAAATGCTTTTCTGTTGTTTCAAAATCTTAAAATATGTTCTGGATTGTTTCAGCATTCTGTGAAACCCGAATTTTAAGAATATCTACCATGGTTAAGAGTGTGGAACCCAGTACTATTGGCATGAAGTAGCCATAGTGACTACTAAGGAGTTTGAATACTTACAGACACACAGGAAGGAGTAGGGAGTGACTTGAGTGTTCGAGGTCTTCTGGTTTGAAATTGTTGATGAGACACTCTCTTTCTGTGTCTCTGGCACAAAAGGAAGATAATTTGGTTGCTTCTTGACCTGTCTGAACTAGCAGGTTTTCACCCTAGCATCTGACTCCCTAGGCATCTTAGAATACATCATAGAGTACTTTCAGAGATGAACCTTCCAAGTATCTTTATCTTAGTTTTTGTTTTACTGCTCTGAAGAGACACCTTGACCAGTGCAATGCTTTTAAAGGAAAACATTTAATTTCCTTTCAAAAGAAATTAAATCTGAAATTTAGTCCATTATCATCATGGTGAGAAAGAGTGACATGCAGTAGTGTTCCATTTTGAAGGAAAGCTGATGGGAGCAGGAAATACAGCACTCAAAAGAGCTTCAAGAAATCTCCAAACCCAACAGGATTCAGTGTGCTTAACTCACATGAAGAAACAGAGAAGTCATGCACTATAGAAGACTTTAAGCATGAAGATAGGATTCTCTTTCACTTATAGCTATGCCTACAGGTGTGCACTATCCTCCAGGTGTGCATTATTCAAAAGCTATATCACATGCTGGTTTTGACTTTCATGATAGCAACTCTGTTTGGGTCAAGTATGCTGTGGTAAGCAACTGCTCCCCATGCATCTGATGTCAATTCCAGTAAAGCTCTTTGGTTCAAACAGTTGAACTTCTTCTGTTTACAGTTTGCAGATGGATGATTACAGTTTACAGTAGATGAATGTGCATTCTGCAATTTCCCAGGAATTATATTTCATAACCACCTGCCGAACTCACTAATTGTTTTTCCAAATTTGTTGAAAATTGGAACTTGATTATACCACAGCAGTTCTCAACGTGTGGTCCATGACCTCTTGGGACTGAGATACCATGCCTTTATTATCTCCTCATGTAAATTTGCCAGATTCAGTTTTTTTGCGTATGTGAAGTAAATCTTCTGGAGCTTCATTGTGGATTTGAGTTAATTATATAAAATTTACCACTGTGATTTTTAACAATAATGTGTGTTTTCTATTGCCTGTAAATGAAAGTTTTTCTGATCATCAGCCTCAATTTCTTCAGTAATTCCAAGCTTCCATTTTACCTGTGTGTCGTTCTGTTTAGCTATTTTTTTCTGTTATCTCTTTTTCAGTTTCTGTTGATCTTTGAGTGAATAATAGAAGCAAGAATATATATTGTAAAAATTTTCCTTCTGGTTGGTTGTTTATAGGATGGAATGTTCTGCCTCTAAATAGACATTGATATGTCCCCACATGGTTTGTTTTATTTTTTCTTTATGTTTTATAAATAATAAATATTGATATTTAATTTTTTTCATAGATGTATTCATTCACCATTACCCCTTCATCATCCTCTGTCCCTGGCGAGACATATCTTCTTCCCAGTTTTCCTCCAATTTTATTTATGGCTTTGGTCCAGGTGGCCAGTCCTTAATATATCCATAATCCTAACTCCATGTCATATGGCAAGAGAGTTTTTCATATGTCACTTCTGTATCCTTCAGCTCTTAAAATTGTTTGCCTCCTCTTCTCTAATGTCTTTGTAAATTAGATAGGGGAATATGGAATTCTCCTAGTAATCTTCCCCCATAAACAGTGCATTGTTCTAAGGTTTTAACCAGTTATGAATCTCTGAAATAACAGTGCATTGTTCTAAGGATTTAACCAGTTATGAATCTCTGAAATAACTGCTGCCCATTGAAAACCATGTTTTTTAGAGCTAAGTTGAGATCCAGACAAGTATAGGAGTGTCAAAGGCAGTTTGAAAAATTTTATATGTAAAAAAATATCAGGAGCAGATTCCCTCATATGGACTGTTGCCTTTCCCGTACATTCACCATCACTGACTTTTGGCCAGCTTGCCTGTGCCATGTATATTTTTTCTATTGTTGAAAAATGTATACATGTTCTAAGCTCCATGATATGAAAATAACAGTAGAAAAAGATGTCATAGACAAACTTCAAGAGATTTTATAGTAAGTCTCAGATGGAAAATAAACTGGAGAAAAAAATTGCCCAGTAAATATGATAGGTTAGGATCATACCCATAAAACAAAAATATACTTCCTGACTCCATAATACCAGCAGTGGTACCTTATGTGAGTAATAATTAAAAATCTCTCCGGGAATACCTAGATATCTTGGGGAAAGGCCAGTCTTGAGTAGGCCAGTCATAAAACAGGAAACTTAGAAATTGTGGACAAATTTAAATTCCAGGAGCATTAGAAGTTTCTCAGTAGCAAAGAGTATCATGTTTGCAGACCTATAATACGAATTCTCTAGCAGATCATGCTTCTAAAAATGTACTGGAAAGTATAAGATGAACTGAAAACATTAGGATGACTTCTCTTGATCTAAAATTTAGTAGCATTAACAAATCCATAGCAAATATAAGATTCCATGTTGTGATGAGCAGCAGCACAGAATGGATAACATCCTTGGTCCTGTTCCTGCCTGTTCTCAGCACCACAACTTCTGTCACCTGGGAAGTTCCCAGGGTTGCTGTGACGTCTGCTTAGGCAGCTACAACTGTCCCGCTGAATGGTGTCTTTCCTGAGGCGGCCCCATGGACTGCTGCTGCTGTGATATGAGCCGTGTGTTCATGGTTGCAAAGTATTCAGGGTTCTGATGAAATTACAGCACAGGCACAGCTCATCTGGTCTCCACATCTATCACTTGAGTGTCACTGCATGACTAGCTCCACAGAAGCTGTACCTACTGCAAAAATCCTGCACAAGATTAACCAAGCTTAATACCCAGCAAGGTAAAAATGATCATCACACCACTACCTGACACACTCTAAGCAACTGTTGGTCTTGGAAAAGGCAGAGTCAGTATTCTTGAGAGATGTACCCTAGGCACATATGACTAGGCTGTCATGGACTCAGTACATGTGAGAATCTATAAAATGATGTTTATGTTAAGATTAACGTTTTTACCAAGATTTTTGGTTTATTTTATTTTATTTATTTATTTTGGATTTTCAAGACAGGGCTTTTCTATAGCTTTGGAGGGTGTCCTGGAACTCGCTCAGTAGACCATACTGGCGTGGAATTCATAACATCCACCTGCCTGTGCCTCCTGAGTACTGGGATTAAAGGCATGTGCCACCACTGCCTGTATTTGTGCCACGATCTTACAGGCCAAGTTTTTATGGAGAAAATATTTTTCAGATTAATAAAACTGTGAGAAACCACAAAGACTTTTAAAATTTGAGAGAAGGTTCACACCCAGAGGCAATTTATATATCAAAGTCTAAGTGACATAAACCATGGAGTGATGATCACACACAACAGGATATGAAAGGGAAGATGATTTAGGAGTTCATATTCAGCAGAGATACTAAGGAAATCTCTACAAAATCCTGCTCATGTTATTTAAGAAAATAACCATAAAAGACACATAATCTGAAGTAATGATGAGACGGTTTTAACTGTGTATGCAGGTAAGACCAAGAGGTTTATATGGTTCTATGATTAAAATTAGAGTAATGAAACCACTGAATATTGGGAGGAAACCATAAACAGAGGTGTGAAAAGAAGAAGGGCAGCATCACTAAGAGGCAGAGTCAATTGTATTTGCCTCTGAGTATTAATATCATACAAGTCTTCAAACTCCTACAATAGGGGAATCTTGAGATTACTCTCAGGGGAGTTCTGTAGAACCATTTAGGATGAAATAGCATGTTTCACATATGATTTAATGTAGTGTTCTTATACCCGAGCCCTAACCCATCACTTCACCACTTCCTAATTCACTATAAAATACTTGGATGCTTTGTCACCGTCACCTTTCTTCACCATCCCGGGCTCATTGCTCGGATTCACAGAAGAGAAAGACTGACTGAGCACTGTGAGTTCTGCAGGAGAAACAGACTCTTCAAACATCACCAGGAATTTCCCAGGGACATAAATGAAATGTGCTTCACACTTGCCAATAGGATAAACATGGAGAGAAAATAGCAAGAAAAATGTCTCTTACATTGAGGGTTTCACTTTCGCTGTGACATGTGAGACTCATTCAGACACTGCCGAGTAGTTTTCCCAGGAACTCTGAGCAGGAGCCATGGAGACTGCAAGAAAACTACTCTGACCCCAAGAGTCCACACTGCTGCAGCTCTCCAACAGGAGAGCACTGCAAAAAGCCCTGCGAGCAGGGTTGAGGCAATCCCACTCCTCCTACAAGAAATCCAGTTACAGCACTGAATTCAACACTCCCTGACATAAAATATCCTAACACTCTGCCCAGGTGTGCATGGTCATAGAACTTTTAACAAAAGATATGTTCTGATACAGGTGACTATTCATATTCAAAAGATGCTTCATTATTTTGCTTTCACCTAAAGTGAGTTTGCTCACTTTAAAATTGTGTGTTATGATATATTCTAACAGCACGCTTGTTGGGCTTGCCTGGATCTAAGACGTAAGGTAAGAACATAGCATATGAAGACACAATTCACGAATGCTGTGTTTACATCTTAGATTACAAAGGTCTCACTGAAACATTAATGGGAGGTAAAATGTTTAATGTTTACAAACTTATGTGTGGCACTGCATAAGATAGATTTACTTTAATCATATCTGTACTCGTTCTGCACGCGATTTTATCTACAAAACTGTCAGGATGCACAGTCTTTGGAGCAACAGACACTGTCTTGAAGAGCCAAGTGTTAAAACAGGGGTTCCGGGAAGTGTGGATGATTTAAATTGCAGAAGCTCTAGAATTACCACCACAACAAAGATAGCCTGTGTGCACACAACAGACAAAGTAAATGCTCTACTAAATAATTAAGAGAATTATTTGATGACAGCCTTATGGTCTGGCAACTTAAAGGTAAGTGAAGACAAAAATAAAGCAAAACGACAGAAATGCCCGCTTCATGGCATCTGAAACCCACCATCAATGGAAAGACGCCAACAACACAACACTGAGAGCTGTGTCTGAGGATAAAGCGGTGGAAACTGGGCAGCTCTGGCTGCGCCCCTGGCCGCTAAGAGAACTCGCCATGGGCAACAGGTCTAGGGGGAGAGGTCCCTGGGGAGGAGGTCGAGCAAAAGAGCAAAGGCCGTCTCGGATGGGGACGGGAGAGACGGAGACCCCAGACAGAGAGCGGTCAGAGAGCAAACCAGGAGCCAGAGAGACCGGGACAGACGGACACTTTTAAGGGGTGCGCCCGGCGCCCGGGGCAGCACCCAGCTCGTGGGGTGGAAACGAGCGCACCTGGCCGCAGGGGACGAGCTGAGCCGCCGCCTCCTCCACCCCACGGGCAGCCGGCGGGAGCTGACGGGGTCCTTGTGAGCAGCTCGGGAGCACAGCCCGCTCCTCCCTCCCTCCCGGGTCCCAGCCCCGCAGCTCCTCTGACCTGGGAGCTTCCAGGGCCGCCGGGCTGCGGTTCCCGCCACTGCGCTGCTGACTGCTGACTTTCCCAGGCCGCCCCGCGAGCGCGGACACCGCGGATCCCGAGGGCTCAGGTCCCCGAGTCCCCAACCGGGTCCACCTCACCCCCTTCCCAAACACACTGCTCCCCGAGTCCAACAGGGAATGGAGGAATTTTCGGTTCCTGCAGTCTGGTTCTTGTCAGAGCTCCTTCCCGGCCCCGCCCTCTATGCCAGGATTCCGGTTCCTGGAAACCAACAAACAACCTTGGGATCATTTTCATAATGACTTTCCTTGGGCACACTGGTTGCACTGATGTGGAAGCTGCCCAAGCGCTCAAACACAGGAAATCAATCAAAAGAAATCAACCCAAACAATCCCCAAACCTAGTGGAGCATAGTCTGCTGGCACCAATTTAATTTCAACACTCACATGCAGAGAAATGTTTAACTTAGTTGTTACTAAACCTGTCTGCGTAGTGAGTTTCTGATGAGCAAACAGCTATGTAAGAAGTCCTCCACCCTAATAAATGAGAATTAAACAACTCAGACAAACAAAACACACACACACACACACACACACACACACACACACACACACACACACACACATAAAAAAAAATACAAAAAACAAGCAAAAACCCCGAGCAAACAAGAAAGAAATGGCCACAAATGCCCTTAAGAAAATGGCCCAAACAGGCTCATCCTAACTCCTGGAGGGAATATAAACATATGAAGTGCATATGAAGAAATCCAGTGAGAATTTGCAGATATCCGTAGGGTGAATGACCATATATATACTTACCTCCAAAGATAAAGTATAAAATAATCTTTTAACATTTACATATTAATCCATTTAAGGCAGGAAATTCTAGGTTGAGAAGGAAAGAATGTGAGTGTTTCATATTATTTTACTTTATGATTATTCACAAAAGACGTGGTAAATTTTCATATTTGGTCTTTGTGAAATATTTTAGGATTCATGGAATAGGAAGAACATGTTTCAGTACAAGGTACATTAGAAGCCACAATCCTACATCTAACATTATACCCAATATGGAAAAACAGAAGGAGTCTGGATGCCTCAGAACAGATATGAGTGTCCACTCTTTGCAAATTCAGTCAGCACAGGGTATCAGCTGTTGCTGAAAAAAGAGAAAAATGTCGATTTAAAATCAATAATGGATGTAAGACAGTAACATATCCCAACTGTTAGTAACTAAAAACTTACTGTCAGTAGTTACAAATATTCTCTGGGAAAGTCCTTTTCTGATCATCTTTGAAGTCAGCCATGAAAACCATGTTCTAGATGGTTGGTGATTTTCATATCAACAAGGTAAGAGTGAGAAATGGCAGACCTCTAGGACCAGCATAGTGTGTAAGAAATACCTTAGATCCCTATTGATAGCGCTCAAAGTGTGATAGGAATTGTGTACATTTCTGACGGACTCAGATGTGGACTCTGTGTGACACAACACCAATCTCCCAGGCACAGTGTCCCTACACTCATAGAGCACAGGACAGTGAAAGCTACCAGAATTGATCAGCAATATACAAGTCACCATGACAGTGATTTCCCTCTGTATCTTCTTTGTGAGCAATGTCCTCTCATTGAACTCAGTAGTATATATGACTTCTGGTGTATTTTGTTACTTACAGAAAAGTTTCTGCATATGAAATCATTCACAGCTGGGAATTGGTGTCGCACACCTTTAGTACCAGCACTCAGGAGGCAGAGGCAGGTGGATCTCTATGAACCTGAGACCAGCCTGATCTAGATAGCCATTTCCAGGAAAGGCTCCAAAGCAATACAGAGAAAACCTGTCTTGAAAAATCAAAAACAAAAGGAAAGAAAAGAAAAAATCTATTGAAGAAACTTAAAAGAGCTGATCAAACTTAATATTTGTCTGTGTATGTTGTAGGGTTGTGGGGGAGATTTAGAGGCATGAGGAGAAATATATGGATACAAAATATGTTTACCTGAACTCAAGGTTGAGAATTTAGAATCAGGTGATGTGGTGTGTGTTAGCAGCATTTATAACAGGTGTGTAATGAGCCACAGCTTGGTTGTTGATTCCTTTGGCTTTCTAAAGCTGTGTCATGTTGGGAAGACAGTTTTCTGTGTGATGAAATGCATTCTGTTTGAATTTTTGACTTGTGCCAGAGAAAGAAACATTTGGAAAACATTGGAAACCTGGCCAGGAGCTTATGACTGGCATGGTGACACGCTCTAATATAGAATACACGCTTTATATTATGCTATGTGTTAAATGCTCAAAGTGTTTTAAGAGACTATTTTCACATCACAATCTGGTGCCTATTTCAGCCTCTGTTCAAGAAACTTAGTTTGCAGTACACAACAGTGGTTTCAGGGATTCATAATTAGCCATAAGCAGAGATCGAGTGCCAGTTGTGTACATAGCCATATAGAAAAATACCGATAGATCTAGTTCAGATCCTAGGGAACCTAACAGAAGAGGTGACAAAGTATGGAATCAGAACCATATGGAGTTTAGTTATGAAAAACATTATATTAAATATTGCTCACTAGAATAATCAGGAGAAAGCCAAGGTGGCACAAACAACCTGAAGTACAAAACATTCTCAGGGAATGTCTTGATATGGATTCATCCCACCAAAGCCAGACAGAAAATAGCGCCATGGGAGTAACCGCAGGTAAGAAAACCAAAGGTATAAGAGCAGCTGATGAAAAACCATCCCAAAGAGCTGTGAGTATCTGAGGGTCCCCAAACCCTGAAAACATGTTACAACAGAAGGCTTCGTCAATTAACCATATGGGAAAAGTAATTATACTGAAATAAATGAAGGAAACTTGGATCACTTCCATGATGTGTGAAACCTAAGGAGGAATACAAGGTGTAATACACAAAAAATAGACATAGGAAGGTAATTTCTAAATGGAATACAAATGAATACTGGGCCACTGGGTGGAGGATCCCATCACTGTGCTGCTGACTGGTGACTTTCCCAGAAACCACAGCTGGTCAATTGTAGCTGAAGGGAGTTTTCAAGTTCCCTGGATAACATACAGGGGTTTTTCACACCCAGTTCGGGACCATAGGGTTCCCAGAATTCCAACATGGAATGGTGGAATTTCTTGTCCCTGAGCCAAATTATTTAGAGTCACTCCTCCTGGAAAACCCATATCCTGTTATGTGTCTCTTCTTTTGCCTATCACAGCAGCCAGTGTCTCTTACTTAGTTTGCCAAGTCCATGAATCTTTTCCCTTACCCCGAAACACATCTGGTTTGGCAGGTTTCCCTACCCCCTCTTAAAGGACTGTGTTGGTTTGAAAGAAAATTGCCACAAAAGGGATTTGAGCTAGGATGCGTTATGGCCATTTTGGTGGCAGTTTGACAAGCTGGCGCAAGGCTTTGACATCTCTTTTGCTTTAGCTCACTCAGTATGACTTCCAGTCAACTTTCTCTTACCTGCAAGTTGTAGTACTCTCTGTCACAACACCATGTCTTCCTGCACAATGTCATTCTCCCTTTCTTGATGATAATAGAATGAATATCTGAAACTGTAAGCAAGCCATCGCAATTACATGTATTCTTGATAAGTGTTGCCAGGTCCATTTTTTTACACCAATGAAAACCTTAAAACAGGAAAAAGTTGGTTCCAGGAACTGGGTTATTGCAGTGATAGGCTTGTCCATGATATTGTCTGAAGTAATATGGACTTTGGTACTTTGTCTTGGAAAAGCAGTGGAATGCTTTAAGCACTGCATTGTGAGATATGGAAGACAGTGGTGACGAATGAGTTTTTATGAAATGTCTGGGCTGGATCAATGTATTTCAGAACAGAATATTTTCAGTATGTTGTTTAGAAATAATTATTGTAATATTTTGGTGAAGGAAGTGTCTGCGTTTTGCCCATATCCGAAGAGTCTGCCTGAGTCTACTGTAAACAATATCAAATTAATTCCATTAGCACAATGAATCAAAAAACAGCCTAGTATAGACACTGTTATCAAGATATAAGTGAAACCTCTAATGAAGATATATAATGGAAAGGAGCAAGCTGACCAGAGTAAAATTTAAAAAGTTAAATTTCAGGAATAAAAACACAACAGAAAGTGGAATGAAGGATAACCCTGTGTTCAGGGAGCTAAAGTGGTGAACAACTGGAATAAAGAGATTGGTGAACTCAGAGTAAGAACTGACCCAACTAAGTTTCTAACATGTGCAGGCAAACAAAACTTAGAAAAGCTTCCAGCCAGGTACACTAGGTCACACATTGAATTCCAGCACGAGAAAGAGTGTGCCTGGCTGACTTGAGTATGAGGCCATCCTGATATACAGAACCAGTTTCATGAAAAGCAAGCTTAGTTAGTGAAGAATAGAAAGCTGGGGAAGATGCAAGTGAACAAGGTGTCCATGTTCCATCCTCAGTAAGCAGCAAAACCAGGCCAATTCAGCCACAAGTTCCTGACATTCTAGTTAAGGGTAGAAAAAAAATAGGTTGTGGAATTTGCCTCTATACTTGAAGAATACCACTGAGCCTAGGCATGTGACAGGGGTGTTCCTGAATGATGGTCTAGTAGAAAGGTCATTGTGGAAAGCTGTGATGTTTAGGCCTGGATTTGCTAGAGATTTCTAGATGTTACAGTTGCCAGAGTCATGAAATATCTGGGGAGGGGAGCTGCTAACATGGAGTGGAAAAATCGCAAGAGAAAGAAGTGTGTTGCAAAAGATCAGTGAACAGTGCTACATAGAGTTGGAGATCTGAAAAACAAGTTGACATCAGACACAGAGCTTAAGAATTCGAATTTTGCCCAGCTGGATTTATGTCTTGCTTTTGTCCGATATTTCTACAACTGTGCTCATTTCCCTGTATTTGACAATGTATATTCTTATAATGAATACCCTATATGATTAAGTGTCCAAAGTATGTTATCAGCTTTGGATTTTGACTTTCACAGAGAGTTTGCAGTTAAGAGATTGCCATGCTATTCAGAAAAGTCATGTAACTTTGGAGTTTGAAACAAATTTGTGATAGTAACAGACTATGAGGACTAACTGCATTGTCTTTCATTATGATATGTCCTATGGGGTCCAAGAAGTGGAATGAAGCTACACACTGCGTTCAAGGGCATAAAGTGGTTAAGACCTGGAATACAGAGCATGGTGACCCCAGGGTGAGATCCCACCAACTAAGTTTCTACCTTGTGGGAAAGAAAACCAAAGGAAATCTTAGAGGCAGGCACAGTGTGTCACACATTGAATCCCTGCACTGGAAAGACAGAGGATTGCAGATCTCTTGAGTCTGATGCCAGCCTGATACACAGTAAAAGTTTCAGGACAGCCTATCTTAGAGAGTGAAGAATAGAAAACGGATGAAGACACAATGAACAGGGGGTCCATGGTCCAGCCCCAATAAGCAGCAAGATCCTGCAGCTTCAGCCACAAGTTTCTGACTTTCTGGTTAAAGACAGAAACAAAAAAATAAGTTGCGGAATTTGCCTCTATAACTAAAGAAAACATCTAGCCCAGGCATGTGCCAAGGTTGTTTCTGAATGGAGGCCTAATAGAAAGGACATTGTGTGAAAATGTGAAGTTTAGGTGTGTTTTGCCTTAGAAACCCCATGGTTTTAGAGATGCCAGATTCATGGACCACCTGTGGAGGAGAGCTGCTAACAGGCATGGAAACAACCCAAGAGAAAGAAGAGAGTTGCAATAGCACAGTCAATGGAGCTAACCAGTATTGGAGATCTGAAAATCAATTTTAAATCAGACATGGTTTGTCAGAATTTGTTGTTTGCCCAGTTGGTGTTCAGTCTTGCTTTTGTGCAGTGTATCGTCACTGTATTCCTTCACTGTATTGTGGAATATATATGCTGATACTGAACACCGTATGCCATTTTAAGATAAAAAGGTGATGTGTTTTTTATTTTGATTTTTACAGGGTGTTTATAGATAAGAAATTGTCATTTATTTCATAAGTGTCATTGGGGTTTGAAACATGTTTTTGGTAGTAACAGACTATGGGGACTTTTGATGTTGGACTGACTACATACTTTTGCATTATGATATGTCTTTGGGGTCCGGAGAGTGTGATATAGTAATTTCAGAGAAAATGACCCAGATAGGGAGTCATAATACTAGGAAGTGTTGCAATGTTGGAAGAACTGTGCTGCTGTTAGGGTGAACTTTGAGGTCTCTTTAGCCTATGACTAAAAAGCAAGTTGGGGGAGAATAGGTTTCATTTGGCTTGCTCAGCCTGCCATCTTATAAGACACCTGTCTAGAGACCACATCACGTATCATGGACTGGACCCTATCTCATTGATAAATAAATGAAAATATGCATTGTCTCCACAAATTTGGCTCTTTCCTCTGATAATTCTAGTTTAGTAAAATATATCAAAAATCAATCCAGTAGAACTGACCTCTTGTCAACGTGAAACACAAAGACATCACTAGTACGGCATACCCCTTATTTCTTATTCATCACCTAGATTTCACATTAAAATCACAAATGACTTTAAAAGTTCCACAGTCTTTACAAGCTCAGTCTCTAAAATTTCAGTCTCTTGAAAATCAAATCTCAATAAATGTTCAAGTCTTTCATATATGGTCTCCTTTCAAATTAAATGTCTTCTACAAGAGGAAAGATTCAGGGCATCATCACAATCTGAACCAAACCAAAGCAAACTATAATGGTATGTGTAACTCAATTTCCAACTATTTGAGATCTACTCACAACCTTCTGAACTGATGAAAAAGGCTTAGTCACTTCTCCTCTGCCCTTTGGAGCACACACTACATGTTCTCTAGGATCCAGCTGACTCCACTGTCCTGCTCCTGCTGTTTCTCTGATGGTAATCCCATCTTTGACATCTGTAAAATGTTCGTAACTGGCTGCACTCTCAACAACAATCTCTGCAGTTCTAAGATGGAGAAGTGGTTCTACTGGCTTGCTTTCCTTTGCTTAATCTGCCCACCTTCATATAGAACCCAATACTACCATCCCAGGGATAGCACAACCAATTATGGGCTGTGCACTCCCCCATTGATTGCTAAAGGAGAAAATTCCTTATAGCTGGAACCCCAGCCATTTCCTCAACTGGTCCTCCTTCCTCTGATGACTCTAGCTTGTGTCAAGTTGAAAGTCAAAATGGCCAATACAAACTCCATTCAACTTCACATTGTGGAAATGACAGCTGGCCCCTCAGCAGCCCTGGAATTTCTCTGGTCAGAGCTGCTGTAGTGCTGAGAAACAGTCAGGAATGGCACTAAGAGTGTGATCAGATCTGCCTCTCCTCAAAAGAACATGTGGCATACACAATTCATGGGGCCAGGAAGAAACAAAAAATGAAATTAAAGATTTCCTAGAATTCAATGAGAATGCGAACACAACATATTCAAACCTATGGGATACTTTGAAAGCAGCGCATAAGGAAAGTTCATAGCGCTAAATGCCCACATGAAGAAACAGGAGAATAATAACACTAGAGAATTAACAGCACAACTGAAAGCTTTAGAAAACAAAGAGGCCAATACATCCCAGAGGAAGAGATACCAGGAAATGATCAAATTCAGGGCTGAGATCAATAAAATGGAAACTAGGAGAACAATACAAAGAATCAATATAACAAAGAGTTGATTCTTCCAGAAAATCAACAATATACACAAACCTTTATCCAAACTTACCAAAAAACAAAGAGTGAACCCGAAAATTAATAAAATGAGGAATGAAAAAGGGGACATAACAACAGACACAGAGGAAATCCAGAGAAACATCAGGTCATACTTAGAAAACCTGTATTCCTCAAAATTCGAAAATCTAAAGGAAATGGAAAATTTTCTGGACAGATTTCACTTGCCAAAATTAAATCCAGAACTGATAAGCAACCTAAATAGAACTATAACCCCCAATGAAATTAAAGCAGTCATCAGAAGTCTCCCAACCAAAAAAGCCCAGGGCCAGATGCCTCAAGTGCAGAATTCTACCAGAAATTCAAAGTACAGCTAACACCATTTCTCCTCAAAGTATTCCATCCAATAGAAGCAGAAGGGTCATTACAAAACTCTTTTTATGAGGCTTCAATATCCTTGGTACCTAAGCCACACAAAGACATACTAATAAAGAGAACTACAGACCAATTTCATCATGAACATTGATGTAAAATTTCTAAATAAAACACAGGCAAATCAAATCCAAGAACACATCAGAGAAATCATCCATCACCATCAACTAGGCTTCATCCCAGGGATGCCAGGATGGGTCAACATACAAAAATCCATGACTGTAATCCACCATATAAACAGACTGAGGAAAAAAACCAAATGATCATCTCATTAGATGCCAAAAAAACCTTTTACAAAATCCAACACCCCTTCATGATTAAGGTTTTGGAGAAATCAGGGATAACAGCAACATAGTTCAACATAATAAAATCAATATACAGCAAGCCGACAGCCAACATCAAATTAAATGGAGAGAAACTCAATGCAATTCCTCTAAAATCAGGAACAAGACAAGGCTGTCCACTCTCTCCATACCTCTTCAATATTGTCATTGAAGTTCTAGCTAGAGCCAAGACAACAACAGGATATCAAGGGAATACAAATAAAAAAGGAAGAAGCCAAACTCTCACTATTTGCAGGTGATATGATAGTCTACATAAGTGACCCGAAAAACTCAACCAGGGCACTCCTACAGCTGATAAACACCTTCAGCCAAGTGGCAGATTACATGATTAACTCAAAAAAATCTGTAGCCCTACTATATATAGTTGACACATTGGTGGAAAAAGATATCAAAACACATCACCCTTTAGAATTGCTGTAAACAACATAAAATATCTTGGGGTAACACCAATAAAAAAGTGAAAGACCTGTTCCGTAAGAATTTTGAGTCTCTAAAGAAAGAAATTAAAGAAGATACCAGAAAATGGAAAGATCTCCCATGCTCTTGGATAGGCAGGATCTATATAGTAAAAATGGCAATCTTGCCTAAAGCAATCTACAGATTCAATGCAATCCCCATCAAAATCCCCACACAATTCTTCACTGACCTTGAAAGAACAATTCTCAACTTTATATGGAGAAACAAAAGACTTAGGGTAGCCAAAACAACCCTGTACAATAGAGGAACTTCTGGAGGCATCACCATCCCTAACTTTAAGCTCTATTACAGAGCTATAGTCCTGAAAATAGCTTGGTATTGGCACAAAAATAGACAGGTAGACCAATGGAATAGAGTTGAAAACCTTGATATTAACCCACAAACCTATGAACACCTGATTTTTGACAAACATTCCAAATATTTATGCTGGAACAAAGAGAACATCTTCAACAAATTGTGCTGGCATAACTGGATGCAAATGTGTAGACCCAAGCCTTTCGCCCTGCACAAAACTTAAGTCAAAATGGATCAAAGACCTCAACATAAACTCAGCCACCCTGAACCTATTTGAAGAAAAAGTTGGAAATACCCTTGAATTAATTGGTATAGGAGATTGCTTCCTGAACATAACACCAGTAGCACAGACATTGAGATCAACAATTAATAAATGGGACCTCCTGAAACTGAGAATCTTCTGTAAGGCAAAGGACATAGTCAGCAAGACAAAACTGCAGCCCACAGACTGGGAAAAGATATTCACCAACCCCACAACTGACAGAGGGCTCATCTCCAAAATATACAAAGAACTCAAGAATCTAGTCTCCAAAACACCAAACAATCCAATTAAAAAGTGGGTACAGAGCTAAATAGACAATTCTCAAATTCCTTAGACATCAGGGAAATTCAAATTAAACCAACTCTGAGATACAATCTTACTCCCATCAGAATGGCTAAATCGAAACACCAATAACAGTTTATGCTGGAGAGAATGTGGAGAAAGGGGAACATTTCTCCACTGCTGGTGGGAGTGTCAACTTGTACAGTCACTTTGGAAATCTGTATGGCGACTCCTCAAGAAAATGGGAATCAGTCTACCACAAGACCCAGCAATTCCACTCCTAGGCATATACTCAAAAGAAGCACATTCATACAACTAGGACACCTGTTCAATGATGTTCATAGCAGAATTATTTGTAATAGCCAGAACCTGGAAACAACCTAGATGCCCCTCAACCGAACAATGGATAGAGAAAATGTGGTACTTTTACCCAATGGAGTACTACTCAGTAGAGAAAACCAATGGAATCTTGCAATTTGCAGGAAAATGGATGGAACTCAAAGAAACCGTTCTGAGTGAGGTAACCTAATCACAAAAAGACAAACATGATATGTACTCACTCATATGCGGACCTGCTTTATGACACATATTAGTGACCGTGCTTTATCAGAGATGTTTTTAATGATATTGCTCAGAATGGTTTCCTTCCAGATGATGCTTGAAGGGAAACTCGGAAGACGACATGACTCATCAGGTAGGGGACAAATTGAGGAACGGGTAATCGTGAATATACATATGAAAAAATTAAATATCAATATTTATTATTTAAATAACTAAACAAAATTAATGAAACAATCCATGTGAGGACATATCAATGTGTATTTGGAGGCAGAACATTCCATCCATATAGGAATGTTTTTTTATAAAAAACCAAACAGCAGGAAAATTATTACAATATCTAATCTTGCTTCTATTATTCAATCAATGATAAACAGTAAGTGAAAAATAGCTAACAGGAAAGAAATCTAACAAGCACAAGAGACACATGTAAAATGCAAGCTTGGAATTACTGAAGAAATTGAGGCTGTTAACATATTATTGTTAAAATTACAGTGGTAAATTTTATGTAATTAACTCAAATCCACAATGAAGCTCCAGAAGATTTAATTCACATACACAAGAAAAGGGAATCTGGCAAATGTACATGAGGAGATAATAAAAGCATGGTATCTCAGTTCCTAAGATGATTGAAAAATATGTTTTCATTTATCTTAGGATCCCCTGTGAAAGGGAATTTTAATTACAAGAAGTCATGGACCACAGATTGAGAACTGCTGTGCTATGATCAAGTTCCTATTTTCAACAAATTAGAAGACATAACTGGTGAGTTCATCATTGTTTATGAAATACAATTCCTGGGGAGATGCAACATGCATATTCATCTACTCACCCCTACTGGAAACTGTAAAGAGAATGAGGTTCAACTTTTTGAACCAAAGAACTCTATTGGAATTGATTACAGAGCATAAGGGACTCTAACACATTTGGTGTCATGAAAGTCAAAACCAGCATGGGATACAGCTTAAGAATAATGCACACCTGGAGGATAGTGCACACCTGTAGGCATAGCTATAAGTGAAGGAGAATCCTATCTTCATGCTTAAAATCTTCTAAGGGACATGACTTCTCTCAGTTTCTTCATGTGACTTAAGCACATTGAATCCTTTTGGGTTTGGAGATTTCTTGAAGCTCTTTTGACATCAGGGGGCCTGCTTTGCTTTTAGGCTGGTTCTCCAGCTGTAAGTCTGGGTCAGTATACTCTCACTTGGTCATGTAAGCTGTTTGGATGTTTTTCCCCAGCATGGCCTTGACCTCTTTGCTCATCAATCCTCTGTATCTATAACTGGATTCCAGTATTTTGGCCCTGTGCTTAAATTTGAATCTCTGCTTCTGATTCCATCAGCTACTAGATGAAGGTTTTAATGACAGCATTTAAGGTATTCGTCAATCTCATTATAGAGGAGGGGCGTTTAAGGTTGCTTCTCCACCATTGCTTATGTTCCAGGCAAGATTTGTATTGCAGGCAGTCTTATTAGTCCATTCTTGTTTTTGCCCTGTTCATTTGTAGTCCTATTTAGAAATTAGCTTCCTATATCTATATATTTTTTAATTGCCCCTTTTACATTTTCCTATGCAGAAACTTTTCTGTAAGTAACAAAATGCATCAGCAGGCATTTGTAGTACTGAGGGTCAATGTAGGATACTGGTTACAAAGAAGCTACAGAGGGAAAGCACGATGGTGCTGACAAGCCTATTGCTGATCAATTCTGGTAGCTCTCATGGTCCTGTGCTCTGGCAGGGTAGGGACACACTGTGTCTGGGAGGTTGGTTTTCTGTCACACGGGGTCTACATCTGAGTGAGGTCACTGACAACTCTTCTCCCCCACCAATGTACGCAATAGCTTTCGTACTTGAATGCGATCAATAGGGTATCTAAGACATTTCTTGTGCAGTATGCTGGTCCTAGATGTCTACCCTTTTCTCACTCTTATCTTGTTGTTATGAAAATCACCAAGTGATTTAGAATATGGGTTTTATGGCTGACTTCAAAGATGATCAAAAAGGACTTTCCCATAAGATATTGCTAACTATTGATATTAAGTTTTTAGTTACTAACAGTTTGGGATAAATTGCTGTCTTAATGCATTAATGCTTTTCAATTGGAACTTTTCTCTTCTCTCAGCAACAACTCACACCCTGTGCTGAGTTAATTTGCAAATTGGGCGTGCTCATATCTGTTCTGAGGTGTCCAGACTCCTTCCATTTTTCCACATTGTGTATAATGTTAGATATAGAATTGTGGCTTCTAATGTACCTTGTACTGAAGCATGTTCTTCCTATTCCATGAATCCTGAAATCTTTCACAATGACCATATATGAAAGGTTACCATATATTTACGTTTTGTGAATATATTCAATTAATCGTATTTCTTCCTTCCTGTAACTTGTTGCCTTATATGGATTAATCGGTACATGTTAAAGAGTTATTATTTTTAATATCCCATCTTTAGAGGCAAATATATATTATCATTCACCACGGGACATCTGCAAACCCAGATTTGGTTTCTCCATTCGTAGCAGTTTGCATTCCCTTCAGGAGTTAGAATAAAGCTTTCATGTGGCATTTTCTCAACTTCCTTGGTGGCCGTTGCATTGTTGTTGATTGCTAGTTTCTTATTTTTGAAATGGGGGGCTCCTTATATAGCTGTTGCTCATCAGAAACAACCTATGCTTTCAAGGCTGGATGCAAATATCAGAGTTAAATGTTCGTGAGTGGTGAGATTACAGAGGTGCCAGCACGCCACGCTTCGCTAGGTTTGGGGTTTAATTTCATTTCTGTTGCCGAGTGGGCAGCAAACAAGACTGTCCACAAAGTGTGCCTGATCATTGGGAAAATGATCCCACGGTAGGCGGGCTTAGAGGAGACTCGTGAGCGGAAGCGGGGCGCAGAGGGCGGGGCCGGGAGGCGCGGTCTCCAAGGAGCCCCGCTGAAGTGACCGGAAGTCCCTCCATTCCCGGTTGGACCCGGGGACCCGCGCGCTGCAGAGCCGGGTGCGGAGGACGCGGCGGGTCCGCGGGGACCTGAGCCCTCGGGATCCGCGGTGTCCGCGCTCGCGGGGCGGCCTGGGAAAGTCAGCAGTCAGCAGCGCAGTGGCGGGAACCGCAGCCCGGCGGCCCTGGAAGCTCCCAGGTCAGAGGAGCTGCGGGGCTGGGACCCGGGAGGGAGGGAGGAGCGGGCTGTGCTCCCGAGCTGCTCACAAGGACCCCGTCAGCTCCCGCCGGCTGCCCGTGGGGTGGAGGAGGCGGCGGCTCAGCTCGTCCCCTGCGGCCAGGTGCGCTCGTTTCCACCCCACGAGCTGGGTGCTGCCCCGGGCGCCGGGCGCACCCCTTAAAAGTGTCCGTCTGTCCCGGTCTCTCTGGCTCCTGGTTTGCTCTCTGACCGCTCTCTGTCTGGGGTCTCCGTCTCTCCCGTCCCCATCCGAGACGCCCTTTGCTCTTTTGCTCGCCCTCCTCCCCAGGGACCTCTCCCCCTAGACCTGTTGCCCATGGCGAGTTCTCTTAGCGGCCAGGGGCGCAGCCAGAGCTGCCCAGTTTCCACCGCTTTGTCCTCAGACACAGCTCTCAGTGTTGTGTTGTTGGCGTCTTTCCATTGATGGTGGGTTTCAGATGCCACGAAGTGGGCATTACTGTGTGTTGCTTTATTTTAGTCTTCACTTACCTTAAGGTTGGCAGACCATAAGGTTGTCATAAAATAATTCTTATAGTAATTTAGTAGAGCATTTGCTTTGTCTGTTGTTTGCAAACAGGCTATCTATGCCATGGTGGTAATTCTAGAGCTCTCTTCCGTCACTCTATATGCATCCTTCTATTTTCTCCTGGCGGTAGAAATGTTCACAAGATTTCTGGTATGATTTTGGCTTTGAGGGGACTTTTCTGTATGGTGTGGCATTGACCATAACAGAGTATTTTTTTTTCAGATTTCTATTATTGATAATAGGATGTTAAATATCAACAAGAATTGCAGTATTTTTCTCTGAGAAACTTAGAGAGGAGCAACAAGAACAATGGAAGCTTCTGTGGCAAATGCTCCCCAGGTCAGTGTCATGTTCAAATTTCTCTGAAAATTGTCTTTATTATTGAAAACATTTAAACTTTTAATTGTCTTCCACTGGCTATGTTATTCAAAGGGTTTACTTTTGCCTTATTCATCTGTCTTTTTTTCTTTTTTTTTTTCTTTGAATCAGGGTTTCTCTGTGGCTTTGTAGGCTGCCTGGAACTGGCTCTTGTAGACAGGCTGGTCTCAAACTCACAGAGAACTGCCTGCCTGTGCCTCCTGAGTGCTCAGAATAAAGTTGTGCACCACCACTGCCTGGCTCGTTTTTTTTTTTTTTTTCTTTTTTTTTGTATTAAAGGTTATGTGTTTAAATCTTTTAACTATGTAACTGAGAAACACATTGTATTTTCTCTTGGGTTTATGCTATGAGGCTATGAATTACAATACACTTTAGACTTGGAGTCTAAAACATAGGCTATTGTAAATGAAACTCAAGAAATTTATCAATGGCCATTTTCTACATAAAATGGACTTGTGTTCCTTTTTCATAGTGAGGAAGTATGGTCTCATGTGCCACACAGTTGCATTTCTGGAATGTTCAGTTTTCCAGAAACAGACTTATGAGCATGGACAGAGCAGTACATGTACCTTCTCACTGACATCACTGAGGAATTTATAGAAAGTAGAATTAGAAAAGACTCACTGTCTTGAACCCTAATGGTAAAGCTTTTAGGACCCAGGGAGCACAGATGATGGAAGCAATATGTGACTTCTCTTGCTAGAATTTTGCTCTGTCTGTGAGGAGATGAAGTTTGCAGTATTCTGGTTTCTCTTTTTGCCTCATGATGTCACACAGTGATGTGGAGTGTATTCATAGAGTAAGTATATGAGTCCCTTTTTATGCTCCTGGAATCTTGAGGTCAGCACCAGACACTTGGCATTGAAGTCAAACATTGTAGTTATTGCCATGTGTTCAGAGAGAATTGGTTGGTTTCTCTGGAGGAACAGCAAGTGACTTTCACCTCTCAGTCATGTCTTCAGGCTGGTGCAAAATTGTGACATTATATAACACTGTATATTCTACTTTTTTTCAATGGAAATAAAGGAGTAATCATAAATGACACCTAGCTATGCTAAAATCCTGTCAGATGAATTAGCTCAGATAATGAACTGACCAATATTTTTGAAATTAAGAGGTTTAAATTTTCCTTTCAGTGAATCTCATGAGCAATCACATACTTCATGGTTGTAATTATTCCTCATGTTATAGCTTCACAAAGTATTTGATTCTGTGTGTTGTTTGGAGCATTGGGTATGTGCAGTGGTTTTGTGCTCCTTGGTCTCAAAAAAAAACTGAATTTAATTCATCCATGTCCATTAAAATTAAATTTTATTCTATATGTTCCCATATGTTTGCCAGAAAGTATGTGTACTCTGTGGGACTCTTGCCTACAAGGTGTAGCATTGAATCTCAAGCATCTGAGATTAAATCCTGTTTTTTAGTGCCATGATTGTGCTGGGAATCAAACGATATTTTCAAGGACTAGAAGACATTATAGACTGAAAGCTACAGACAAATTTTTCCAATTTAGTGATTGTGACAAATATTTTATACTACTCACCTCTTAGAAATTATCAGAGTATTCATGGAGGAGAGAGACCCAATGGATGTAAGCAGTGTAGTATATCTTCCTATGAATTTTCTTCGAAAGAGTATCAGTGCTGGACTCTTTCAAAACTTGTATCCTTTCAAAATTGTCATCCATCATCTATGTCACAAACATCTCTCTAATTCATGATGTCTCTTTTACTCAAGAAATCATTTTGTGAAGCAGTGCATGGTAATTAGGTAATTTTTCATTGCAGGGTCTGTTATCGTTCAGGGATGTGTCTGTGGACCTCTCCCAGGAGGAATGGGAATGTCTAGACTGTGTTCAGAGGGCGTTGTACACGGATGTAATGTTGGAGAATTACAGCAATCTACTTTTTGTGGGTAAGAGGTCTCTTCTCATAGAATTCCATATTCATTCTTTTTTTGTTTTCCTACTTTGTGTGTCAGTAAACTGAAACTAGAAAATGCCAGAAATGAGGGAAATATTAGTTACCAACATAAGTTTTTAATGTTGCTTCATTTACATTTTTTGTGTTCTCTAGAAGAGTAAAGAATGCTTTATTCTATGTGATCTCTGTAGCCCTCCTATCTAAAATACAAAAACCATTTCAAAGTTCAAACAATATTAACTTGTTAGAGCATGAAAATGTACTGTAGGACTTATTAAAATTACAGAGTTTTAAAATTGTTACTTGATTTTGCTCTCCACCTATTTCTGTTAAAATTGAATAGGTTTTAGAAGAAGGGCTGTTGGTTATGAGAATGTGGTTTTGTCTAGTAATTCATTTTTGAGGTAGGTTTGCTATATTTAATACTGGCACACCATTGGAGCTTGAAATCAGAGTAAATGGTTATCTCCATGCAAATCTGGGTTATGAATTCATTTTGTATGATTCTATCTCAAAAACAGATGATATAGGGAATCATTCTTTATATCATCCTTCCTAGAGCTTCTTTCTCATGTTCTTTCCTTCCCAAATACCTATGCATCTTACTAGCTGCAAAGGACAGTAAACACTGTGATAAGAATGAAAAGAGTATACACCAGAATACACTAGGTCCTCTACATATGCATGACAGTTGTTTACTTTGGTCTTCTTGTGGGACTCCTAGCAGTGTGATCAATGACTTTCCCTAATGCTTTGGCTTGCTATTGGGCATCTATTCCTCGGAGTTGGTTGCTTCTCACAGCCTTAATACAAAGGGAGGAACTGAGATATACCTCAACTCAATATGCCATGCTTTGTTGACAGCCATGCGAGGCCTGCCTCTTTTCAACACATACAGAGGAGGGTTTGATGGGGGCCCATAGGGGAGTCAGGGAGAAGGAACACAACGAGAGTAAGGAAGGGAAACTGTAGAAGGATGTCGAATCAATGGAAAAAAATTGAAAAAGAGAATAAGTAGGCTAGTATTTGTCCCTGTGATTTGCTGTAGATCTGATTGGAGATTCTTTTTTTAATGTTTTTTTCTTAGTATTTTTCTTATTTAAATTAGAAAAAAGCTTGTTTTACTTGTAAACCCAGTTCCCTCTCCCTCAGCTATTCCCCTGCCCCCCACTCAACCCCTATTCAATGCCCTTTCTGCTCCCCAGGGAGGGTGAGGCCTTCCATGTTGGATCTTCAATGTCTGTCTCATCATTTGGAGCATGGCTTAGGCCCTCCCCCTTGTGTCTAGGATGAGACAGCATCCCTCTATGTGGAATGGGCTCCCAAAGTCCATTCCTATGCTAGGGATAAATACTGATGTACTACCAGAGGTCCCATAGATTGCCGAGGCCTCCTCACTGACCTCCACGTTTGCGGGTTCTGCATCTGTCCTGTGCTGGTTTCCCAGCTATCGGTCTGGGCTCCATTAGCTCCCCCTTTTTCACGTCAACCTATTCTGTGGGTTTGACCAGTCTCATGTTCGTCTTCTTCTGTGTTGGGATATTCAGATCTTGCTAGTGTGGAGCCCTTAGACTCTGGTAGCATCATATTGTTTTTTCTATTGTTGGATGTGCTCTTACATTATTGTCTTCTCATCCCTTCTTCCAGTTGGTGCAGTTGGGGTCTCTTCCTCCTCTTGTGGGTGCAGGTCCAAGATTCTCTTCTGATGGGCACAAGAAGGTCCAATACTCTAATGGGTCTCACAGTGGGTATAGGTGTGTCTGAGGCACTCCCTCTCCCAGTGGGCAGGAGCAGGACTAGAAAAGCAATGTTAGCAGACTTGAGGTTGCTTGTTCCTCTGGGGGTGAGTCATCCTCCCTGTATTCCCCAGGCCAGGAGATCCCAGAGTGGGCAATCAGAAGTCGGGCCTGACACAGGGGCCCAAGTTCCAAATTGAGATTCTTAGGAGCATCCATGTATTGATTGTGAAACAGAAAAGTCCTCTGTTAACAGTGTTATCCCTGAAAGTTACCAGTTCACATGTCTTGGAAACCTAAAAAATATCAGGTAATGATACTGTTACATATTAATTGTTATGATTCACAATTGTACTAATTTTTCAGAGAACCATCGCATATGTGGTAAACATGAGAATGTCTTGCACCAAGGCACAAACTATTGTATCCATGGTCATGAATATATTCAAGAGAAGACTAATACATGTAATGAGCCTGGCAAAGTGATTCATGAATCCTGCCAATATTCACCTTATGATATAAGTGATACTGCTGAAAATTACAACAATTACACATTTTGTAACTACAGAGGTGCCTCTGATGAAACCTTAAACCTCAACAGACACAAAATTGGGAATGCTGAGGAAGAACCTAGCAAATATAAAGACTGTGGAAACTTTTTGTATGTGGGTTCCATTATTAGCAAAAATCAAAGAATTCACACAGGAAGGGAAGTCTACAAAACTACAAAATATGATTCATCTTTTGAGTCTAATACAGAAATCAAACTGAAAGAAACTGATTGCAGAAAGCATCCACATCAATGCCTTCAATGTGGAAAACATTTCAAGACTAACTCAAGCCTTATTACACATCAGAGATCCCATACTAGAGAGAAACCCTATAAGTGTACAAAATGTAATAAATCATTCCTGAATTTTTCACAACTTAATGTACATTACAAAATCTGTTGTAGAGAAAATCCCTACAAATGTACTGAATGTGGTAAGTGCTTTTATTATTTATCAATGTTTCAAAGACATTTCAGGATCCACACAGGAGAGAAACCTTACAAATGTAGTGAATGTGAAAAGGCTTTTAACGTGAAATCTAATCTTAGAGTTCATCAGAGAACCCACAAAAGAGTGAAACCTTACAAATACTGTAACAAACCCTTAATCACAGACGGCATTCTTAGAACTCAGGGCATCCACACAGGAGAGAAACCTTACAAATGTAGTCAATGTGAAAAGTCATTTTCCAGGAAAGACTATCTTAGAAATCATCAGAGAATCCACACAGGAGAGAAACCTTACAAATGTATTCAATGTGATAAATCATTTTCCAGGAAAGACTATCTTAGAAATCATCAGAGAATCCACACAGGAGAGAAACCTTACAAATGCGGTGAATGTGACAAATCATTTTCCATGAAAGACAATCTTAAAAATCATCAGAGAATCCACACAGGAGAGAAACCTTACAAATGCAGTGAATGTGACAAGTATTTTACTGACAAATCCAATCATACAGCTCATCAGAGAGTCCACACAGGAGAGAAACCTTACAAATGTAGTGAATGTGACAGATCATTTTCCAGGAAAGACTCTTTTAGAAATCATCAGAGAATCCACACAGGAGAGAAACCTTACAAATGTCATGTATGTGACAAATCATTTTCCATGAAAGACTATCTTAGAACTCATCAGAGAATCCACACAGGAGAGAAACCTTACAAATGCAGTGAATGTGACAAGTATTTTACTGACAAATCCAATTATACAGCTCATCAGAGAGTCCACATAAGAGAGAAACCTTACAAATTTAGTGGATGTGACAAATCCTTTAACAGGACATAGGAACTGAGAATTCATCATAGAATCCACACAGGAGAGAAACCACAAAATGTAATGAATGTGACGAATCTTTATCAATGAAAGACAATCTTAAAACTCATTGGAGAGTCCACACAGGAGAGTAACATTACCAAGGTTGTGAATGTAACAAATCATTTGCCAGGAAATGCCATCTTAGAACTCATCAGAGAAAACGCGTATTAGATAAAATTTAGAAATGCAGCAAGCTTGTGAAATGCTTTACTGGTGTTTTGAAATCTTAGAATAGGTTTTGGAATATTTGAGCATACTTTCAGACCCGAATTGGAAGAATATTAACCATGCTTAAGCGTGTGGACCCAGGACTATTGGCTTGAAGTAGCCATAGTGAGTACTAATGAGTATGAATACTGATAGACACACAGGAAGGAGTAGGGAGTAACTTGAGCCTTTGAGGTCTTCTGGTTTGAGATTGTTGAAGAGGCACTCTCTTGCAGGGTCTCTGGCAAGAAAAGAGGGCAATTTCGTTGGTTCTTGACGTCTCGGAACTATCAGGTTTTCAACCCAGCATCTGACTCCCAAATCATCTTAGAATACATTAGAAAATTCATTTGGGGAGAAACCTTACAAGTATCTTTATCTTAGTTTTTGTTTTACTGCTCTGAAGAGACACCTTGACCAGTGCAATGCTTTAAAAGGAAAACATTTAATTTCCTTTCAGAAGAAAATTAAATCTGAAATTTAGTCCATTATCGTCATGGTGGGAAACACTGACATGCAGGCAGACACTGTGCTAGAAAAGTAGCTGAGACATGGACTACATTTCGATCCTCGGGAAGCAGGACGTGAACTGTGTGCTAGTTGTGGCTTGAACACATAGGAGAACTGCCTTGATGGTGACATACTAATTACAATGCCACACCTACGTAAACAATGGTATTCCTCCTAATAGTGCCATTCCCTATGGGTGAAGCATTCAACATGAGCCCTTGGGGGCTATACATATTCAAACCACCATAATAGCCAACATAAGTAACATTTTGTTTAAAAATCATTCTGATATCACGTCCAAATATTCATATAGGAGTGGGTCGTTTGAAATGTGATATACACGCAAAAGTCTTTCACTGCTTTTCAGGGCTAAGAACTTGTGAAAATTCATTTTGGGGAGAAAAGTTTCCCTGGGAAGAAATTGGTATGTCCTTAAACAAGCTATATTCTTAGACTCTTGGGACTCCACACTAGACAACTATTATAAGCATGAAAAAATTGTGAAAGACTTTAAGTTATTTTGAAATATTATAGAGAGAATTTTCATTAAAACTTTATTTGTTCAACTTCAAATACTTGATGATGAAGAAGAAATGCTGCCACCTGAAGTATGTGGTGTTGTGTAAGTGTCCTGGGGACAGAGGGATCCATTCTGAAGGACAGATGATTTTAGCAGGAAATACAGCACTCAAAAGAGCTTCAAGAAATCTCCAAACCCAACACTTACCTCACATGAAGAAACTGAGAGAAGTCATTATCCTTAGAAGATTTTGAACATTAAGATAGGATTCTCTTTCACTTAAAGCTGTGCCTGCAGGTGTGCCCTATCCTCCAGGTGTGCATTATTCTTAAGCTATGTCACATTCTGGTGTTAAATGCTGTGGTAGCAACTGTGTTGGAGTCCCTTATGCTCTGGTAAGCAACTGCTTCCCCATGTATCTGAAATCAATTCCAATAAAGCTCTTTGGTTCAAAATGTTGAACTTCATTGTGTTTACAGTTTGCAGATGGGGTGATTAGATGAATACGCACGTTGCAACTCCCCAGGAATTGTATTTCATAACCATGTGCCGAACTCACTAATTGATTCTCCAAATTTGTTGCAAAGAGGAACTTGATTATAGCATAGCAGTTCTCAACCTGAGCTCCATGACTACTTGGAATTAAAACAACCTTTCACAGGGATCCTAAGATCAATGAAAACATGTTTTTCAATGATCTTAGGAATTGAGATTCAGGTGTCAGCAATACCGGGAAAGCTGCATACCCCAGCATGGGGTGCAAGCTCCTTATATAGGAAAAAACTGCAGATTGGCATATGGGCAAGGGGCACAAAGTGATTGATTACAAAGTATGATCTCATGATTGAATGGTCACCCAGGTGTGACCTGCTTTTCTACAAAGGAAAAACTACAGAATGTACCCTGGAGAGTTCCCAATTGTCTGTTGGCCAGGTGTGACCCAAAAAGGATTGGGTCTGCCCTCTGGTTGGAGCCTACTTCTTTGTGCTGGCCCGTGGGAAAACTTTTCTCTCAGCAAACTAAAATCTTTCATTTCCCCCATTTCTTTTTGTGAGGTTTTAATCCCAAATCTTATGGTCCTTCTTGTTGTTTAAGAGCCTGAATGGCTGGGTAATAACTAGGGCATGGGTAATGGACAAGGGTTTCCCCCATGTAAGGGAGTTCTTTTTGACTTAGCATTTTAACCATGAAAATGGGCAATGTATTCTTTCCTATGCTATTTTCTGCTGACTTTTGAATGAAGTTAGGCACCCAAGAAGGCTGAAATGCTAGTCAAAAGCAAATAAAAGGGAAGTTAGGCAATGGTGAATCCATCAGGAGCTTTTGGTTGGCAGACTCTGTTGCAGAGATAGGGGGTGTCCATATCAGCTGGACTGGTTACATCCACAGCAACTCTAGGGCTCGCAGGCTTTAGGAGCAGGCTGTAGTCAGCAACTGATATTTGTCTGCCAGAAGTGGAAATGTGTTGAGACATGTTTAAACTGGGAAGTTAAAACTTATATATCTTATTAGAACTCTTAGACCCATATTTTTATGATCAAGAAGGACAGGGGTTCCAAGACCAGGGAGAAAATCTCATCCTCAGGAACAAATACATGGGATAGCAAAAGTTGTACTCATCTGGAGTCCTTTTTTATCTGGAAGAAGTGGACCCAACATTTATGACTTTTGATCCTCTGAAGCCTATATGAACTTTATTACATAATAGGACATAGAAGTTGTAGACATTTTATCATTATCAGTCTGTATTGAAATCTACATTGCAGAAAAAAGCAGATATTGGGTGTTTGTAGAACGGCAGAAATATATTTATGTCATTGAGTTCTAGCAAAAACTATAGATTTGGGTTAGAAGTTTGTACATTTCTCTTCTGTCCAGAGAGTCAGGTATAGATTGAACAGAGGTGCCTTTGGCCTGATGAAAAGCCCTTTAAGTTTATATTTAGATGACAAAGTAAATCTAAATACCTTGAGCTTGTGACTGAACAGCAGGTAGTTGCTTTTAAACTTAGGTCATTGTCTTAATGTACCACAAGAAATAAACAGCTCAATTCTTTACTAACATATGGAATTTATGGCTATGATCTTAAATTTTAGCTCTTTTAAGCATAAATATTAATAATATAACAGAAGCATGAATATCTTATAACCTTATAAATTTGAACAAGTAAAAATCTTTTAAGGTCTTTTTTAAGCCGGGCATTGGTGGTGTATGCCATTAATCCCAGCACTCGGGAGGCAGAGGCAGGTGGATCTCTGTGAGTTCGAGACCAGCCTGGTGTATAAGAGCTAGTTTCAGGACAGCCTCCAAAGCCACAGAGAAACCCTGCCTTTTTGTAAGAATATAAAAAATAAGGCACCCTTGATGTGTTTAAAATTATTATCATCTGGGATGACTATTAAATTTATGTTGTCAATTCCCAGTGTTACTAGTTTTAACTTTTTGACAGATTTAACCATGAAACAGTTTTAATATTATCTTTATTAAAAAGATATCTGAATTCCTGATAACCCAGATTTAATGACTAGAGCTCAGAGATAAATTCTGAGCTATGTCCATAAATGACTGGCTGTTGTTAGCATTAGACAGCAAAATAATTTAAAATATTTTTGTTTTGCCTTATAATAAAATTTATCTTTATACCAGAAAACACAGAACTTTTTAACAAGTATGCAGAATTAATTTTTAAAACTTTTAAACAGAATTAACCTGGTGTGGTAAAAAATTTTAACCTGTATTACTGTTATAGATATGAGAGCCCGTAGTAAACAGTTTACATTCTTCTCTGACATTTTTACGACTTTTTTTTTTTGATCCTCTTTAAATTTTTATTATTTTTTGCTCTTTTTTTTGGATTCTCTTAGATATCCCCATCTTAGACAAACCTGGTTGGGGTCTTACCTGTAAAATAATCTCAAGATTAAAAGAACCATCCCGAGGCCAGCCAACATTAAATGTTGTCCTCTCGGGACAGAATTTTGTCAATTTTTCTTCTTGATGTCCAGGGACTGGCTGTTTGCTTGGTCCCAAATGTCTTCCCCAGTGTTCTAGAGTCAAACTTCAGGGGGTCGTTAGTTGTTGTCCCATGGTGGTCAGATGGTGAAAAACAAAAAGAGAAAAAGAGACAAACACTGAGACAGTCAGGCCATTTCTATGTGAGATAGAAATCACATCAAGAAACAATACAGATTTTATTACCTCAGAAAAGCATACTTTATTGTGTGCTCCAGTGTGGATGGAAGATTAACATTTAATAAGCTTATTTTTACTGCCCTTTAATTTTCCATCTGAGATGTCAGCAATCAAGAATGTAAACACAGCATTCAGAAATCAGTCTTCATAGGTTGAGTTACTTTGTGAGAATTTACACCCAGGCAATCTCAGTAAGCTTGCTGTGAGGGCATGTCAGGCCACATTGTTTTTGCAACTCACTATCCATTAAAACACATTTAGAAAGCACCATTTGAATAATTATGATCACACACCTACATCAGAAACATCTCCCTTTGGTTCATGAAAAAATCTATGCCCATGTACATATGGCCAAACACTTTTGGTTTTTTTGGAGAGTGTTGCCTTCAGCACTGTGAGTGTACTTATTGCAAGAGTTGTGGAAATGCAAAGATCTTGCTTTCAGGGCTTTGAACATAAATTCTCTGCACTGGGATGGCAGCACTCTGCTGTCTGTGAGTGATCAGAATTCTTCCTTGCTGTTTCTTATGGTTCCTGGGATATATTTCTTCATACATACTAGCTGTGTGTGAATGAATCTCAAATCTCACAGAGTACAGCCAAATCCTGAGAGGAAAAGAGATACTTTTATTCATTACCACTTCCAGGCAAGATATTTTTTAAATTTTTTTTTTTTTACTTTAGAAATGGTTTTATTTACGGACAAGTAATAGTCAACACTCTATCCATAAATTATATTTTCCAAAAACAAAGGGTTTTGATTTGTTTTAAAGAAAATAAAAAATGCTGGGTGTGATGGCACACACCTTTAATACCAGTACTCAGGAGACACAGGCAGGGGGATCTCTGTGAGTTCAAGGCACCCTGGTCTACAGTGTGTGTGCCAGGATATGCAGAGCTACATAATAGAGAGACATTGTCTCAAAAATCCAAAAAAGAAAATCACATAAAAAAAATTTAAAAGGAACCCAGATTCTTCTGCTTCTTGACCATTGTTGAGCTGGAGATAATCACTGTCATGGTGACTTGTATATTGCTGATCAATTCTGGTAGCTTTCACTGTCCTGTGCTCTATGAGTGTAGGGACACTGTGCCTGGGAGATTGGTGTTGTGTCACACAGAGTCCACATCTGAGTCCGTCAGAAATGTACACAATTCCTATCACACTTTGAGCGCTATCAATAGGGATCTAAGGTATTTCTTACACACTATGCTGGTCCTAGAGGTCTGCCATTTCTCACTCTTACCTTGTTGATATGAAAATCACCAACCATCTAGAACATGGTTTTCATGGCTGACTTCAAAGATGATCAGAAAAGGACTTTCCCATAGAATATTTGTAACTACTGATAGTAAGTTTTTAGTTACTAACAGTTGGGATATGTTACTGTCTTACATCCATTATTGATTTTAAATCGACATTTTTCTCTTTTCTCAGCAACAGCTGATACCCTGTGCTGAGTTAATTTGCAAAGAGTGGACACTCATATCTGTTCTGAGGCATCCAGACTCCTTCTGTTTTTCCATATTGGGTATAATGTTAGATGTAGGACTGTGGCTTCTAATGTACCTTGTACTGAAGCATGTTCTTCCTATTCCATGAATCCTAAAATATTTCACAAAGACCAAATATGAAAATTTACCACGTCTTTTGTGAATAATCATAAAGTAAAATAATATGAATCACTCACATTCTTTCCTTCTCAACCTAGAATTTCCTGCCTTAAATGGATTATTATGTAAATGTTAAACATTATTTTATACTTTATCTTTGGAGGTAAGTATATATATGGTCATTCACCCTACGGATATCTGCAAATTCTGACTGGATTTCTTCATATGCACTTCATATGTTTATATTCCCTCCAGGAGTTAGGATGAGCCTGTTTGGGCCATTTTCTTAAAGGCATTTGTGGCCATTTCTTTCTTGTTTGCTCGGGGTTTTTTGCTTGTTTTTTGTATTTGTGTGTGTGTGTGTGTGTGTGTGTGTGTGTGTGTGTGTGTGTGTGTACGCGCGTGTTTTGTTTGTCTGAGTTTTTTGTTGTTGTTTAATTCTCATTTATTAGGGTGGAGGACTTCTTACATAGCTGTTTGCTCATCAGAAACTCACTACGCAGACAGGTTTAGTAACAACTAATTTAAACATTTCTCTGCATGTGAGTGTTGAAATTAAATTGGTGCCAGCAGACTATGCTCCACTAGGTTTGGGGATTGTTTGGTTTGATTTCTTTTGATTGATTTCCTGTGTTTGAGGAGTTGGGCAGCTTCCACATCAGTGCAACCAGTGTGCCCAAGGAAAGTCATTATGAAAATGATGCCAAGGTTGTTTGTTGGTTTTCAGGAAGCCGAATCCTGGCATAGAGGGCGGGGCCGGGAAGAAGCTCTGACAAGAACCAGACTGCAGGAACCGAAAATTCCTCCATTCCCTGTTGGACTCGGGGAGCAGTGTGTTTGGATAGGGGGTGAGGTGGACCCGGTTGGGGACTCGGGGACCTGAGCCCTCGGGATCCGCGGTGTCCGCGCTCGCGGGGCGGCCTGGGAAAGTCAGCAGTCAGCAGCGCAGTGGCGGGAACCGCAGCCCGGCGGCCCTGGAAGCTCCCAGGTCAGAGGAGCTGCGGGGCTGGGACCCGGGAGGGAGGGAGGAGCGGGCTGTGCTCCCGAGCTGCTCACAAGGACCCCGTCAGCTCCCGCCGGCTGCCCGTGGGGTGGAGGAGGCGGCGGCTCAGCTCGTCCCCTGCGGCCAGGTGCGCTCGTTTCCACCCCACGAGCTGGGTGCTGCCCCGGGCGCCGGGCGCACCCCTTAAAAGTGTCCGTCTGTCCCGGTCTCTCTGGCTCCTGGTTTGCTCTCTGTCTGGGGTCTCCGTCTCTCCCGTCCCCATCCGAGACGCCCTTTGCTCTTTTGCTCGCCCTCCTCCCCAGGGACCTCTCCCCCTAGACCTGTTGCCCATGGCGAGTTCTCTTAGCGGCCAGGGGCGCAGCCAGAGCTGCCCAGTTTCCACCGCTTTATCCTCAGACACAGCTCTCAGTGTTGTGTTGTTGGCGTCTTTCCATTGATGGTGGGTTTCAGATGCCATGAAGGGGGCATTTCTGTTGTGTTGCTTTTATTTTGTGTTCACTTACCTTAAGGTTGGCAGACAATAAGATTATCATAAAATAACTCTTATAATAATCTAGTAGAGCATTTGCTTTGTCTGTTGTGTGCACACAGGGTATCTTTGTTATGGTGGTAATTCTAGAGCTCTTGCAATTTAAATTCATGCATGCTTCCTGGAATCCCTGTTTTAACACTTGGCTCTTCAAGAAAGTGTCTGTTGCCCCTGAGACTTGGCATCCTGACAGCTTTGTAGATAATATTCTCGTGAGGAACTAGTGCAGATATGACTAAACCAAATCTATGTTATGCAGTGCCACACATAGGGTTGTAAACATTAAACATTTTGCCTCCCATTAATTTTTCATTGAGACTTTTGTAATCTAAGATGTAAACACAGCATTAGTGAATTGTGTCTTCATATCCTATGTTCTTATATCTTAGACCCATCAAGCCCAACATTCGTGCTGTTAGAATATATCATAACACACAGTTTTAAATTTAGCAAACTCACTTTAGGTAAAAGCAAAATAATGAAGCATCTTTTGAATATGAATAGTCACCTGTATCAGAACATGTCTCTTTTGTTAAAGGTTCTCTGACCATGCACACCTGGGCAGAATGTTAGGATTTTTTGTGTCAGGGAGTGTTGAATTCAGTGCTGTAACTGGATTTCTTGTAGGAGGAGTGGGATTGCCTCAACCCTGCTCGCAGGGCTTTTTGCAGTGCTCTCCTGTTGGAGAGCTGCAGCAGTGTGGACTCTTGGGGTCAGAGTAGTTTTCTTGCAGTCTCCATGGCTCCTGCACAGAGTTCCTGGGAAAACTACTCGGCAGTGTCTGAATGAGTCTCACATGTCACAGCGAAAGTGAAACCCTCAATGTAAGAGACATTGTTCTTGCTATTTTCTCTCCATGTTTATCCTATTGGCAAGTGTGATGCACATTTCATTTCTGTTCCCTGGGAAGTTCCTGGTGATGTTTGAAGAGTCTGTTTCTCCTGCAGAACTCACAGTGCTCAGTCAGTCTTTCTCTTCTGTGAATCCGAGAAATGAGCCCGGGATGGTGAAGAAAGGTGACGGTGACAAAGCATCCAAGTATTTTATAGTGAATTAGGAAGTGGGGAAGTGATGGGGTTAGGGCTCGGGTATAAGAACACTACATTAAATCGTATGTGAAACATGCTATTTCATCCTAAATGGTTCTACAGAACTCCCCTGAGAGTAATCTCAAGATTCCCCTATTGTAGGAGTTTGAAGACTTGTATATAATATTAATACTCAGAGGCAAATACAATTGACTCTGCCTCGGAGTGATGCTGCCCTTCTTCTTTTCACCTCTGGTTGTGGGTTACTCCCAATATTTAGTGGTTTCATTACTCTAATTTTAATCATAGAACCATATAAACCTCTTGGTTTTACCTGCATACACAGTTTAAATCGTCTCTTCATTACTTCAGATTGTGGCTTTTATAATTATTTTATTTTCTTAAATAACATGAGCAGGATTTTGTAAAGATTTCCTTAGTATCTCTGCTGAATATGAACTCCTAAATTATCTTCCCTTTCATATCCTGTTGTGTGTGATCAACACTCCATGGTTTATGGTTTATGTCACTTAGACATTGATATATAAATTGCCTCTGGGTTTGAACCTTCTCTCAAAATTTTAAAAGTCTTTGTGGTTTCTCACAGTTTTATTAAAATCTGAAAAACAATTTCTCCATATAAAACTTGGCCTGTAAGATCTTGGCACAAATACAGTACCAAAGGCAGTGGTGGAACATGCCTTTAATCCCAGTACTCAGGAGGCACAGGCAGGTGGATGTTATGAATTCCATACCAGTATGGTCTCCTGAGCGAGTTCCAGGACACCCTCCAAAGCTATAGAAAAGCCCTGTCTTGAAAATCCAAAATAAATAAATAAAATAAAATAAACCAAAAATCTTGGTGAAAATGTTAATCTTAATAGAACATAAACATCATTTTATAGATTCTCACATGTTTCAATGGGAACAGCCTAGTCATATCTGCATAGGCTACATGTCTCAAGAATACTGACTCTGCTTTTTCCAAGGCCAACAGTTGCTTAGAGTGTGTCAGGTAGTGGTGTGACGATCATTTTTACCTTGCTGGGTATTAAACTTGGTTAATCTTGTGCAGGATTTTTGCAGTAGGTACAGCTTCTGTGGAGCTAGTCATGCAATGACACTCAAGTGATAGATGTGGAGACCAGATGAGCTGTGCCTGTCTTGTAATTTCATCAGAACCCTGAATACTTTGCAACCATGAACACACAGTTCATATCACAGCAGCAGCAGTCCATGGGGCCGCCTCAGGAAAGACACCATTCAGCTGGACAGTTGTAGCTGCCTCAGCAGACATCACAGCAACCCTGGGAACTTTGCAGGTGATAGAAGTTGTGGTGCAGGGAACTGGCAGGAACAGGACCAAGGATGTTATCCATTCTGTGCTGCTGCTCATCACAACATGGAATCTTATATTTGCTATGGATTTGTTAATGCTACTAAATTTTAGATCAAGAGAAGTCATCCTAATGTTTTCAGTTCATCTTATACTTTCCAGTACATTTTTAGAAGCATGATCTGCTAGAGAATTTGTATTATAGGTCTGCAAACATGATACTCTTTGCTACTGAGAAACTTCTAATGCTCCTGGAATTTAAATTTGTCCACAATTTCTAAATTTCCTGTTTTAAGACTGGCCTACTCAAGAGTGGCCTTTCCCCATGACAACTAGGCATTCCCTGAGAGATTTTTAGACATTACTCACATAAGGTAACACTGCTGGTTTTATGGAATCAGGAAGTATATTTTTGTTTTATGCGTATGATCCTAAACTATCATATGTACTGAGCAAATTTTTTCTCCAGTTGATTTTCCATCTGAGACTAACTATAAAATCTCTTGATGTTTGTCTATGACATCTTTTTCTACTGTTATTTTCTTATCACGGAGCTTTGAACATGCATACATTTTTCAACAAAAGAAAAAATACACATGGCAAAGGAAAGCTGGCCAATAGCCAGTGATGGTGAAGGCAACAGTCCATATGAGGGAATCTGCTCCTGATATTTTTTTACATATGAAATTTTTCAAACTGCCTTTGACACTCCTATACTTGTCCGGATCTCAACTTAGTTCTAAAAAACATGGTTTTCAATGGGCAACAGCTATTTCAGAGATTCATAACTGGTTAAATCCTTAGAACAATGCACTGTTTATGGGGGAAGATTACCAGGAGAATTCCATATTCCCCTATCTAATTTACAAAGACATTAGAGAAGAGGAGGCAAACAATTTTAAGAGCTGAAGGATACAGAAGTGACATATGAAAAACTCTCTTGCCATATGACATGGCAGTTAGGATTATGGATATATTAAGGACTGGCCTCCTGGACCAAAGCCATAAATAAAATTGGAGGAAAACTGGGAAGAAGATATGTCTCGCCAGGGACAGAGGATGATGAAGGGGTAATGGTGAATGAATACATCTATGAAAAAAATTAAATATCAATATTTACTATTTATAAAACATAAAGAAAAAATAAAACAAACCATGTGGGGACATATCAATGTCTATTTAGAGGCAGAACTTTCCATCCTATAAATAACCAACCAGAAGGAAAATTTTTACAATATATATTCTTGCTTCTATTATTCACTCAAAGATCAACAGTAAGCGAAAAAGAGATAACAGAATAAAATAGCTAAACAGAACGACACACAGGTAAAATGGAAGCTTGGAATTACTGAAGAAATTGAGGCTGATGATCAGAAAAACTTTCATTTACAGGCAATAGAACACATTATTGTTAAAATCACAGTGATAAATTTTATATAATTAACTCAAATCCACAATGAAGCTCCAGAAGATTTACTTCACGTACACGAGAAAAGCAAATCTGGCAAATTTACATGAGGAGATAACAAAAGCATGGTATCTCAGCTCCTAATATCATTGAAAATAAGCTTTCCTTTATCTTAGGATCCCCTGTGAAAGGGTATTTTAATCCCAAGAGGTCATGGACCACACGTTGAGAACTGCTGTGGTATAATCAAGCTTTACTGGAATTGACATCAGATGCATGGGGAGCAGTTGCTTACCACAGCATACTTGACCCAAACAGAGTTGCTATCATGAAAGTCAAAACCAGCATGTGATACAGCTTTTGGATAATGCACACCTGGAGGATAGTGCATACCTTAGGCATAGCTATACGTGAAAGAGAATCCTATCTTCATGCTTAAAGTCTTCTATAGTGCATGACTTCTCTGTTTCTTCATGTGAGTTAAGGACACTGAATCCTGTTGGGTTTGGAGATTTCTTGAAGCTCTTTTAAGTGCTGTATTTCCTGCTCCCATCAGCTTTCCTTCAAAATGGAACACTACTGTCCCCAGGACACTTAAACAACAGCACATAATTAGGTTTCAGCATTACTCCTTCATTATGAAATATTTGAGGTTGAACAAATAAAATTTTAACAAAAATTGTCACTCTAAGATTTGAAAATAACTTAAAGTCTTTCAAACATTTTTCATGTTCATAATAGTTCTCTAGTGTGGAGTCCCAAGAGCCTAAGAATACGGCTTGGTTTAAGGACATACCAAATTCTTCCCATGGAAAATTTACTCCCAAACATGAGTTTTCAAACATTCTTAGACCTGAAAGGCAGTTAAAGATTTTTGCGTGTATATTACATTTTAAAATATTCACTCCTATATGAATATTTGGATGTTTTATCAGAATGGTTTTTAGACAAAACGTTTCTCATGTTGACTACTATGGTGGTTTGAATATGTATAGCCCCCAAGGGCTCATGTTTTCCTTTAAAAGCATTGCACTGGTCAAGGTGTCTCTTCAGAGCAGTAAAACAAAAACTAAGATAAAGATACTTGGAAGGTTCATCTCTGAAAGTACTCTATGATGTATTCTAAGATGCCTAGGGAGTCAGATGCTAGGGTGAAAACCTGCTGGTTCAGACAGGTCAAGAAGCAACCAAATTACCTTCCTTTTGTGCCAGATACACAGAAAGAGAGTGTCTCATCAACAATTTCAAACCAGAAGACCTCGAACATTCAAGTCGCTCCCTACTCCTTCCTGTGTGTCTATAAGTATTCAAACTCCTTATAAGTCACTATGACTCCTTCATGCCAATAGTACTGGGTTCCACACTCTTAACTGTGGTTGATATTCTTAAAATTCGGGTTTCACAGAATGCTGAAGCAATCCAGAACATATTTTAAGATTTTGAAACAACAGTAAAGCATTTCGCAAGCTTGCTGCATTTCTAAATTTTATCTAATATATGTATTCTCTCTGAGTTCTAAGATGGACTTTTCTACCAAATGATTTGTTAAATTCACAACATTTGTAATGTTACTCTCTTGTGTGGATTCTCTGATGAGTTCTAAGGTTGTCTTTCCTGGAAAATGACTTTTCACATTCACTACATTTGTAAGGTTTCTCTCCTGTGTGGATTCTCTGATGAGTTATAAGCCTGCTTTTTGTGGCGAAGGATTTTTCACATTGACTACATTTGTAAGGTTTCTCGACTGTGTGGATTCTCTGATGATTTCTAAGATTGTCTTTCCTGGAAAACAATTTGTCACATTGAATACATTTGTAAGGTTTCTCCCCTGTGTGGATTCTCTGATGAGTTCTAAGCCTTCCTTTTGTGGTTAAGGATTTATCACATTGACTACATTTGTAACGTTTCTTGACTATGTGGATTCTCTGATGATTTATAAGATAGTTTTTCCTGGAAAACGATTTGTCACATTGAATACATTTGTAAGGTTTCTCTCCTGTGTGGATTCTCTGATGATTTCTAAGATTGTCTTTCCTGGAAAACAATTTGTCACATTGAATACATTTGTAAGGTTTCTCTCCGGTGTGGATTCTCTGATGAGTTTTAAGCCTGCGTTTTATGGAAAAGGATTTTTCACATTGACTACATTTGTAAGGTTTCTCTCCTGTGTGGATTCTCTGATGGGCTCTAAGTGTGTCTTTTGTGGATAAGGATTTGTCAAATTCACTACATTTGTAAGGTTTCTCTCCACTCTGTATTCTCTGATGAGTTCCAAAAATGCCTTTTGTGATTAAGGATTTGTTACATTCACTGTATTTGTTAGGTTTCTCTCTTGTGTGGATTTTCTGATGAACTGTAAGATTCCATTTAACATTAAATGCCTTGTCACATTCACTACATTTGTAAGGTTTCTCTCCTGTGTGGATCCTCAAATGTCTTTGAAACTTTGATAAACAATTAAAGCACTTACCACATACTATACATTTGTAGGGATTTTCTCGACAATGGATTTTGTAATGTACATTAAGTTGTGAAAACTGCAGGAATGATTTATTACATTGTGTACACTTATATGGTTTCTCTCTAGTATGGGATCTCTGATGCATAATAAGGCTTGAGTGAGTCTTGAAAAATTTTGCACATTGCATACATTGATGTGGATGTTTTCTGCAATCAGTTTCTTTCCGTTTAATCTCTGTATTAGTCTCAAGAGATGTATCATATTCTGTAGTTTTGTAGTCTTCCTTTCCTGTGTGCATTCTTTGATTTTCACTAATGATGGAACTCAAAAACAAAAAGTTTCCACTTTCGTTATATTTGCAAGGTTCTTCCCCAGTATTCCCACTTTTGTGTGTGTTGAGGTTTAAGGTTTCATCAGGGGCACCTCTGTAGCTATGAAATCTGCACTTGTTGTTATTTTCAAGAGTATCACTTATATCATAAGGTGAATATTGGGAGGATTCATGAATCCCTTTGGCAGGCTCTTTACAGGTATTAGTCTTCTCTTGAATATTTTCATGACCATGGATACAATCATTTGTGTCTTGGTGCAAGACTTTCTCACGTTTACCACATAAGCGATGATTCTCTGAAAAATTAGTACAATTGTGAATAATAGCAACGAATGTGGAACAGATTCAATAACTGATTTTTTTTAGGTTTCCTAAGACAAATGAACTAATAACTTTCAGGGATAGCAATGTTAACAGAGGATTTTCTGTTTCACAACCAATACAAGGATGCTCATAAGAATCTCCAATCTGGAACTTAGCCCATTTCGCAGGCCTGACTTCCTCTTGACCACTCAGGGATCTCCTGGCCTGGGGAATGTAGGCAGGTCCACTCACCCCAGAAGAACAGGCATCCGCAAGTCAGCTAACATAGCTATGCTAGTCCAGCTCCTGCCCACTGGGAGAGGGAGTGCCTCAGAAGCAACTGTAAACACTGTGAGACCCATTAGAGTAGGGGACCTGCATGCATCCATCAGAAGAGAACCTTGGACCCGAACTAACAAGGAGAAGATGAGACACAACCTGCACTAACTAGGAGGAGGGATGGGAAGACAACAATATAAGATCACATCCAACAACAGAGAAACCAATATGATGCCAGCATAGCCTAGGGACTTTACATTAGCAAAAATTGAATATCCAAACACAGATGAAGCAGAAGATAAACACGTGAAAAAAAACTTCATGAAGATGGTAGAGACCCTAAGAGGAAATGAGAAAGTCCTTTAAAGAAATGGAAGAACAGACAAGCCGATAATTTCAAAAAACAATTCAAACAGGTAAGGTTTGAATGCTGAAATGGAGAGAATTAAAATAAACACAGTCTGAGGGTATGTGGGACTTAGAAAATATATGCAAATAATCAGGAACCACACACACAAGCATAATCAACAGAATACAAGAGATAATAGAGACAATCTCAGGTGTTGAAGATACACTAGGAAAAATGGGTTCACAGCCCAAAGGCAATATTAATTAAAATAAATCTATGACCCAATATACCCTGTAAACATGGGACAGTATTAAAAAAAACCAAACCTAAGAAAAATCAGTATGGAAGGTAAAGAAATCAAACTCAAACATGCAGAAAACATATCCAACAAAATCATAGAAGAAAACTTTTCCAACTTAAAGAATGACATGCCAATGAAAGTACAAGAAACCCACAGGACACCAAATAGAGTGGACCACAAAAAAAGTTCCCTCATCACATAATAATCAAAACACCAAACATACAGAATAAAGAAAGAATATGAAGGGAGCAAAGAAAAAGTCCAAGTAACATATAAAGGCAAAGCTATCAGAATTACACCTGTCTTCTCCAAGGAAACTCTGAAAGTCAGAAAAACTTGGATAGATATTCTACAAACAAAAAAGGAACTTTGGAGGCCAGCCCAGAATACTATGCCCAGCAAACCTTTTAATCAACATAGATGGAGAAAAAAATATATTCCACAACAAAACCAGATTGAAATAATATATATCCACTAATCCAGTCCTACAGAAAATACTGGGAAAAAATTCAAACATGAGAAAATTAACTACACTCACAAAAACATAGGCAATAGACAGCCCCACATTACCTAAAGTCATGAGAAAAACTAGGATAAATACACACAATAACACCACCGAGAACAAATCCAAAACAATCAAACACTCAATCTTCCTTAATTTCCCTCATATATTCACTGAACTGAACTCTGGACCCAAGTTGCAGAGAGGAAGGAATGAAGATCAAAGGGGTCGGTACCAGGCTGGTGAAAGTCACAGAAACAGCAGGAAGGAACAAGGGGGAGCACAATGACCCAGACTGCTGTCTGGGAGGCCAGCAAGGGACTGATCCAGACCCCTGAACATGGATGTCATTGAGGAGGCCTCTGCACTCTAGGGAGCACCTGGTAGTACATTAGTAATTTACCCGGGTATGAGAAGGGACTTTGAGAGCCCATCCTCCATCTCAGCCTGGGCACATGAGGGAGGACCTAGGCCCTGTCCAGGATGATGTGGTGGACTTTGGGGAGCACCCGTGGAGGGCCCACACAGTCTGGGGAGTGGAGGGCGGATGGGGTGGAGGGAAAGGTGGAAGGCTGGGGGAGGGTTGGGGGGAGCGGAGGGAGAGGGAGAAGGGATTGACATGTGATGCAGGCTTGTTCCTAATTTGAACTAATAAAAAAATTACAAAAAATCTGTGCAAAGATATCCCAAACTTAAAACAAAGACACAGGCTAACAGAATGGATATGAAGACAGAGTCCATCCTCCTCCTGTATACAAGAAACATTATATCATACACAGACATGTATTACCTCAGAATAAAAGGTTGGGATAGGTTGGATCAAGATAGTAAAACTGGCAATCTGGCCAAAAGCAATCAGCAGATTCAATGCAATCCCCATCAAAATCCCAACACAATTCTTCACTGACCTTGAAAGAAAAATTCTCAACTTTCTATGGAGAAACAAAAGGCTTAGGGTAGCCAAAACAACCCTGTACAATAGAGGAACTTCTGGAGGCATCACCATACCTGACTTCAAGCTCTATTACAGAGTTCTAGTCCTGAAAACAGCTTGGTATAGCACAAACATAGACAAGTAGACCAATGGAATAGAGTTGAAAACCCTGTTATTAACCCACACTCCTACAAACATCTGATTTTTGAGTTTTCTGGTATACCAGAAATGGAAAGATTTCTGGTACCAGGAGACACAAGAAAATGGAAAGATCGCCCATGCTCTTGGGATGGGTAGGATCAACATAGTAAAAATGGCAATCTTCACAAAACCAATCTTCATATTCATTGGAATCCCCATCAAAATCCCAACACAATTCTTCACAGACTTTGAAAGAATAATAATCACAATTCTATGGAAAAAAAAAGAAGACCTAGGATACACAAAACAACCCTGTATAATAAAGAAACTTCTGGAGACATCAACATCCCACACTTCAAGCTCTTTTATAGAGCTGTAGTCCAGATAAAGATTGTATTGGCACAAAAATAGACAGGAAGACCAATGGTGCTGGCATAACAGGATGCTGGCATATAAGGCTGGACATACTTGCAAATCTATCACCATTCACAGGATTTAAGTCCAAATGGTTCAAAGACCTCAACATAAAGCCAGCCACACTGATCCTCTTAGAAGTGAAAGTGTGAAGTATCTTTGAAAGAATTGGTACAGGATACCTGTTCCTGAACATTACACCAGCAACACAGACACTGAGATTGACAGTTCAATGCATCCTCTTGCAAGTGAAAAGCTTCTGTAAGTCACAGGACACAGTCAACAAGACATAACGGCATCCCCCAGAATGGGAAAAGATATTCACCAACACCACATATGACAGAGGGCTGATCTCCAAAATTTACAAAGAACCCTAGAAGCTAGTCTTCAAAACAACAAATAACACAATTCAAAAGTAGGGTTCCGAACTAAATAGGCAATTCTCAATATAGGATTCTAAAATGGCTGATAGACAATTAAGAAAGTGCTCAACATTCGTAGCCATCAGGGAAATGCAAATCCAAACAAATCTGAGATAACTTCTTACTCTTGTCAGACTAGATAAAATCAAAAACATAAATGAGTTTATACTGGAGGGGATGTGGAGAAAGGGGAACACTCCTCCACTGCTGCCAGGAGGTCCAACTCGTAGAGCCACTTTGGCAATCAGTATGGTGGTTCCTCAGGAAAATGGGAATCAGTCTACCACAAGATCCAGCAATTCCACTCTTAGGCATATACCCAAAAGATGCACATTTATACAAGGACAACTATTCAACTATGTTCAGGGCAGCCTTATGTAATAGCCAGAACTGGAAGCAATATTAAGGCCTCTCGACTGTAGAAGGGATAGAGAAAATGTGCTACATTTACACAATGGAGTACTACTCAGCAGAAACACACACACACACACACACACACACACACACACACACACACACAGGAACATTGGATTCACAGGGAAATCGAGGAAGTAGAGGAAACTACCCTGTGCAAGGGAATCCAGTCACAACAAGACAACCATGGTATGTACTCACTCATATATGGATTTAAGATATAGAGCAAATGATTACCAGCCTACAATCCCCAAAGCCAGAGAACCTAGGAAACAAGGAGGACACTAAGAGGGACATAACTGGTCCCCTGGAGACTGGACACTGGACAAGAGCTCCTGAGCAAATTGTTGGCATGTGGTGAGGGGAGAGGGAGCTAAAAGAAAGAGAAGGGGAGAAGAGGGGGGCGAAAAGGACATGAAGGAGCTGGAAGATTGAGTGGGGGAAGAACAGAGGAAATCAAGATTAGAGGTACCCTAATAGAGGGAGCCATTATCAGTTTAAAGAGTAACCTGGAACCAGGGAAAAGTTCAGAGATCTACAAGGATGACACCAACTAACAATCTAAGAGGCTACCTTAAATGCCCTTCCAAGATAAAAAAAAAAAAATGATTATTACCTTATATGCTATCCTAGAGCCCTCATTTAGTAACTGATGGAAACAAACACCCACATATAAACACAGAACTGAACTCCTGGAATCCAGTTGCAGATAGGGAGGATTGATGACCAAATGGGTCAAGGCCAGGCTGGTGGAACCCAGAGAAAAGGCTGACCTGAACAAGGGGGAGCTAATGCAGTCCAGACTGATGATAGCTTGGAAGCCAGCATAGGACGGATGTAGACCCTGTGAACGTGGGTGTCAGTGAGGAGGCCTCGGCAATCTATGGGACCTCTGGAGTAGATCAGTATTTATCCCTAGCACAGGAATGGACTTTGGGAGCCCATCCCACATAGAGGGATACTGTCTCATCTAGACACAAGAGGGACGGCCTAAGCCCTGGTCCAAATGATGACACAGACTTTGAAGATCCCACATGGAAGGCTTCACCCTCCCTTGGCAGCATAAAGGGTATGGAATGGGAGTTTAGTGGGGGACATATGAGGAGGAGAGGGAACTAGGATTCACAGGTAAAACAATCTTGTTTCTAATATTAATAATAAAAGTAATACTTAAAAAAATTAAAAAAGAATCTTACTCTCCTCCCCTTCCCTATCCCTGACTCCCAATTTTGTCCTCTATAAACTCTCCTCTGTATGTGTTCTAAAAGAGGCAGGCCTCACACGGCTGTCAACAAAGCATGGCATATTGAGCTGAGGTATATATAAGTTCCTCTCTTTGTATTAAGGCTTTGTGAAGCAACCAACTCTGTGGAATAGATGCCCAATAGCAAGCCAAAGCATTAGGGAAAGGATTTCATGGCACTACTAGGAGTTCCACAAGTAGACCAAAGTGAACAACTGTCATACATATGTAGAGGACCTAGTTCATTCCGGTGTTTAGCCTTCTCATTCGTATGTAAACACCGTCCCTTTCAGCTGGTCAGGTTCATAGTTAAGAAGCTGTGTGAAGGATGATATGAAGAATGATTGCCTATATCTTATGTTTTTGAGATAGAGTCACACAACTTGGAATTCATAACCCAGATTTTCATTGAGATAACCGTGTAGACTTCAAGTTCCAAAGTGGACATATTAAAATCATGCCATGCCAGTATTAAATATAGCCATCATATCTCAAAAATAAATTACTAAACAAAACCACATTCTCATAACCAACAGCCCTTCCTCTAAAACCTTTTGTAATTTTTATAAAAGAAATAGGCAGAGTTAAAACCAGTAACAAATCCTTCTAATTATAATAAGTACTGCAATATATTTTAATGCTCTAAAATTATATATTATTGAACTCTGAAATGTTCTTTGTATATTAGATAGGAGGGCTACAGTGAAGAAAGCATTCTTTACTCTTCTAGAGAACACAAAAAATGTAAATGAAGCAACATCAAAAAATTATGTTGGTTCAAACATTTCCTTCATTTCAGGCGTTTTATAATTTCACATTTTACTGATACACAAAGTAGGAAAATAAAAAAAGAATGAATATGGAATTCTATGAGAAGAGAACTCTTACCCACAAAAAGTAGATTGCCATAATTCTCCAACATCACATCCATGTACAAAGCCCTCTGAGCACAGTCTAGAGATTCCCATTCCTCCTGGGAGAGGTCCACAGACACATCCCTGAATGATAACAGACCCTGCAATGAAAAATTACCTAATTACCATGCACTGCTTCACAAAATGATTTCTTGAGTAAAAGACACAAAATAAATTAGAGAGATGTTTGTGACATAAATGACGCATGAGAATTTTGAAAGGACATGAGTTTTGAAAGAGTCCCGCACTGCTACTCTTTCAAAGACAATTCATAGGAAGATACAGTACATTGCTTACATCCATTGGGTCTCTCTCCTGCACGAGTATTCTAATACTTTCTAAGACTTGAGTAGCATAAAATAGTTGCCACAACCACTAAATTTGAAATACTTGTCTCAAAGTTGCAGTCTATAATGTCTTCAGATCCTTGAAAATGTAGTTTGATTCCAAGAACAATCATGGCACTAAAAAACAGGATTTAATATCAGATGCTAGCTGGGCATCGGTTGTGCACGCCTTTAATCCCAGCACTCGGGAGGCAGAGGCAGGCAGATCTCTGTGAGTTCGAGGCCAGCCTGGTCTCCAGAGCGAGTGCCAGGATAGGCTCCAAAGCTACACAGAGAAACCCTGTCCCAAAACAAACAAACAAAAACAATAATCTCAGATGCTTGAGATTCAATGCTGCACCTTATAGGCAAGTCCTACAGAGTACACATACTTTCTGACAAATATAGGGGAACACATAAACTAAAATTTAATTTTAATGGGTGTGGAATGAAAATCCATGGATGAATTAAATTCAGTTTTTTCTTGAGAGTAAGGAGTACAAAATCATTGCATATATGTAGTGCTACAGAAAAACACACAGAATCAAATACATTGTGAAGCTATAACATGAAGAATAATTGCAAACATGAAGTATGTTATTTCTCATGAGATTCACTGAAAGGATAATTTAAACCTCTTAATTGCAAACTTATTTGCCTCTTCTGTATCTGAGCTAATTCATCTGACACGAATGTAGCACAGCTAGGTATCATTTATGATTACTCCATTACTTTTCTGAAAAACTAGAATATACAGTGTTATATAATGTCACAATTTTGCACCAGCCTGAAGACATGGCTGAGATGCAAGTGTCACTTGCTGTTCCTCCAGAGAAACCAACTTTAATTGTCTCTGACCACATGGCAATAACCACAATGTTTGACTTCAGTGCCAAATGTCTGGTGCTGACCTCTGGAATCCAGGAGCACATTGAATCATGCAGTGTACATAACAATATGGAGACAAACTCTCATATACATAAATGAAGTGTTATTGAAAAAAATAAATAGAAACCCTGGCGTAACTCTTCAGAATTTCTCCCTGTTGCACACAAACCTTAAGTGAGAGGGAAAACAAGCAAGAGAGGGACTTCTTCCTCTAAACAAAAGAGTAATTAAAATGGACATTTATGCTTGAAAATTGATGGCTTATGTAATACCAAGTCAGTACTCTCTAGAAAATTCTTACAAATATATTCCACATAATGCCATACAAATGTGGACACAGCTGTGCTTTTGACCCATCTGAAAATGTAACACAGGAAAAGAAAAAATCAGAAATTCCTAAGAGAGCTACCCACTGAGTTTTGAATAGAATTTCAGAAGGGCCTCATATATTTAGAGTGTGAATACACCCCACATCACTGTGTGACTTAAGGAGGTAAAAAGAGAAACCAGAAAACTGCAAACATCATTTCCTCACAGACAGAGCAACTTTCTAGCAAGAGAAGGCACATATTGCTTCCATTATCTGTGCTCCCTGGGTCCCAAAATCTTTACCATTAGGGTTCAAGACAGTGAGTCTTTTCTAATTCTACTTTCTATAAATTTATCATTGATGTCAGTGAGAAGGTCCATGTACTGCTCTGTCCATGCTTATCAGCCTGTTTCTAGAAAACTGAACATTCCAGAAATGCAACTGGGTGGCACATGAGACCATACTTCCTCACTATGGAAAAGGAACACAAGTCCATTTTATGTAGAAAATGGCCATCAATATACTTCTTGAGTTTCATTTATAATAGCTTGCGTTTTAGAATTCAAGTGTAAAGTCCATGGAAATTCATCACCTCACCAAGAGAAAATGAAATGGGTCAAGTCTCAGATACATAGTTGAAAGATTTAAAGACATAACCTTAAATATAAGAAAAGAAAAAAATCGGCCAGGCAGTGGTGGTGCACAACTTTACTCTGAGCATTCAGGAGGTGCACGCAGGCACTACTCTGTGAGTTTGACATCAGCCTGTCTACAAGAAGAAGCTCTCAGACAGCTTCCAAAGCCACAGAAACCCTATCTCAAAAAAAATAAGATAAAAAATAAAATAAAGAAAAAACACCTAAGTAAGGCAAAAATAAACACTTTGAATAACATTGCCAGTGGAACACAATTAAAAATGGAAATGTTTTCAATAATAAAAACAATTTTCAGAGAAATGTGAACATGACACTGACCTGGGGAGTATTTGTCACAGACACATCCATTATTCTTGTTGCTCTTCTCTAAGTTTCACAGAGAAAACTACTGGAATTATTGTAGATATTTCACATTCTATTGTCAAAAATAGAAATCTGAGAAAAAAACAAAACAAAACTCTGATATGATCAATGCCACACCAAACAAAAAAGACCGTACCCCAAGGCCAAAATCATACCAGAAATCTTGTGTACATTTCTACCGCCAGGAGAAAATGGAAGGATGCATAAAGAGTGACGGAAGAGAGCTCTAGAATTAATACCATAGCCAAGATACTCTGTTTGCAAACAACAGACAAAGCAAATGCTCTACTAAATTATTATAAGAATTATTTTATGACAACCTTAAGGTCTGCCAACCATAAGGTAAGTGAAGACAAAAATAAAGCAACACACAGTGATGCCCCCTTCGTGGCATCTGAAACCCACCATCAATGGAAAGACACCAACAACACAACACTGAGAGCTGTGTCTGAGGATAAAGCGGTGGAAACTGGGCAGCTCTGGCTGCGCCCCTGGCCGCTAAGAGAACTCGCCATGGGCAACAGGTCTAGGGGGAGAGGTCCCTGGGGAGGAGGGCGAGCAAAAGAGCAAAGGGCGTCTCGGATGGGGACGGGAGAGACGGAGACCCCAGACAGAGAGCGGTCAGAGAGCAAACCAGGAGCCAGAGAGACCGGGACAGACGGACACTTTTAAGGGGTGCGCCCGGCGCCCGGGGCAGCACCCAGCTCGTGGGGTGGAAACGAGCGCACCTGGCCGCAGGGGACGAGCTGAGCCGCCGCCTCCTCCACCCCACGGGCAGCCGGCGGGAGCTGACGGGGTCCTTGTGAGCAGCTCGGGAGCACAGCCCGCTCCTCCCTCCCTCCCGGGTCCCAGCCCCGCAGCTCCTCTGACCTGGGAGCTTCCAGGGCCGCCGGGCTGCGGTTCCCGCCACTGCGCTGCTGACTGCTGACTTTCCCAGGCCGCCCCGCGAGCGCGGACACCGCGGATACCGAGGGCTCAGGTCCCCGCGGACCCGCCGCGTCCTCCGCACCCGGCTCTGCAGCGCGCGGGTCCCCAGGTCCAACCGGGAATGGAGGGATTTCCTGTCCCTGCAGCGGGGCTCCTTGGTGGGGATCCCCGGCCCCGCCCAATACGCCCCTTCCGGCTGGGTGATCGCCTAAACCCACCAATCACCCGCGCTGTACCTCTTTAGTTTTCCAAGTCCACCTTTCTGTTAGGTTTCTTCTAAGCTACTCAGATCTCGCAGGTGTCCCCTCCTCTCTCTCTGGCTCAGGCCGCCCTGGACCCGCTCTGCACAGCCTCCCCGCGTTTGCTGCAGCCTAGACCAGAGCTGGATCAGCCCTGCACCCCTCCCTGGGTTCTGAGCTCTTCAGACACAAGTTCTCCAGCCTGACTTCTCATCTTGGGATACCGGCCTCCTGGGTAAAAATGCACAGCAAAACACAACAAACACCCTAATTTTTTTTTATTTTTCCGAGACACGGTTTCTTTGTGAAGCTTTGCAGCCTATCCTGTCCCTCTCTCTGGAGACCAGGCTGGCCTTGAACTTAAAGAGATCCGCCTGCCTCGGCCTCCCGAGTGCTGGGATTAAAGGCGTGCGCCACCAACGCCCGGCACCACCCTAAATTCTTCTCCTCCAGCCCCACACCTAAAACAAATAAACGCACTTGGCCCAAATCACAAGCCACAGCTATAGCCTCTAAGGAGAGCAATTTAAATGATACCCAAGACACTGAACACAAAAACCTGAGTCGTATTCAAAGAGGTCAGAGCATGTAAAACAAGGGAATCAACTCAAAAAGGATAGAAACAAAACCATTCCTGGGCTCTGAGCACACTAGCTAATGCCTGTAGGCAATGAGGACACTGTAGGATGTGAAAAATGAATTCATTAAATAGTTAACCTTGCAGGTTCCGGAGTTCCCAGCAGGATCCTCTGCACACGGCTCCGGATCAACAGGTCCCAGGAGTGCAACAGAGAATGGAGGAACTTCCGGCTCCTGCAGTCTGGTTCCTGTGAGGGGCTCCTCCTGGCACCGCCCCCTAAGCCTGGATTCTGTGTTCATGAAACCCGCCAACTGGCGGATCATTTTCGTAATGACTTTCATTGGGCACACTTGTTGCACTGACGTAGAAGCTGCCCAAGCGCTCACACACAGGAAATCAATCTAAAGAAATCAAACCAAACTAAACCCCCAAACCTAGTGGAGCATGGTCAGCTGGCGCCACTTTAATCTCAACATTCCACATGAAGAGTTACGTTATTTTCAACTAACCATATCTGCCTAGCGAATTTCTGATGATCTTACAGCGATGTAATAAGCCCTCCATCCTAAAAATAAGAAACAAAAGATAAAAACAAAACAAAACACAAAACAATCAAACAACAACAGCACTAAAAAATGGTCACCAATGCCTTTAAGAAAACTGTGCCTGTAGCTGGGACAGCACTCAAGAATTGACACTGTTGGTGTGTGCGGCTGAGGAAAGGACCCTGTACACATCAGACACTCTGCCACTCAGCTGTACACCCAAACCCACATCTATTTTCAATATCACTTCCCCACAAGTGTTTTTAAAGAAGTGTCATTTTACTTAAAAATAATGGTATGGTGGATGCATCTAATAAAGTTATTCCTGTTTGTTCAAAAAGAAAAAAGAAAAGAAAACTGCACAAGTAGGCTTATACTAACTCTTACAGGGAATTCTATCTATTTCACCTTTCAAACCCTGCACTGTTTGTATTGTTTCTTGCAATTATTGGTTTTTCTTTTCTTCCATTTCTTTAAAGGATTTTCTCATTTCCTCTTTTTGAGTCTCTACCATTTTCATGAATTTGTTTTTAAGGTCATTCTCTTCTGCTTCATCTGTGTTAAGATATTCAGGTCTTTCTAGTGTAGAGTCCCTAAGACTCTGGTGGCATCATACTGGGTTTTCTGTTGTTGGGTGTGCTTTTATATTGTTGTCTTCCCATCCCTTATTCCAGTTGGTGAAGGTGGGGTGTCTCCCTCTCCTTGTGTGTAGGCGTCCATGGTTCTCTTCCAGTGGGTGCAAGAAGGTCCAATACTCTAATGGGTCTCACAGTGTTTACAGGTGTTTCAGAGGCACACCCTATCAGAGTGGATGGGACCTCTGTTAACAGTACTACCCTGAAAGTTACTAGTTTATATGTCTTCGGAAGCCTAAAAAAAAATCAGGTATTGAATCTGTTCCATATTTATTGCTATTATTCACAATTGTACTAATTTTTCAGAGAACATCGCATATGTGGTAAACGTGAGAAAGTCTTGCATCAAGCCACAAACTATTCTATCCATGGTCATGAAAATATTCAAGAGAAGACTCATACATGTGATGAGTCTGGCAATCTAATTCATGAACCCTGCCAATGTTCACTTATGATATAAGTGATACTGCTGAAAATTACAAGTGCAGATTTGATAATTACAGAAGTGCCTCTGATGAAACCTTAAACCTCGACAGTCACAAAACTGGGAATGCTGGGGAAGAACATTGCAAATATAAAGACTGTGCAAACTTTCTGTATTTGTGTTCCATAATTATCCAAAATCAAAGAACACACACAGTAAAGTAAGACTACAAAACCACCGAATATGAAACATCTCTTGAGTCTAATACAGAAATCAAAATGAAAGACACTGATTGTAGAAAGCATCCACATCAATTCATGCAATGTGGAAACCTTTTCAAAACTCACTCAAGCCTTATTATGCATCGGAGATCCCATACTAGAGAGAAGCCCTATAAGTGTACAAAATGTAATAAATCATTTCTGCATTCTTCACAACTCAATGTACATTACAAATCTGTTGTAGAGAAAATCCCTACAAATGTACAGAATATGGTAAGTGCTTTTATTATTTATCAAATTTGAGGAGATATTTCAGCATCCACATAGTTTTCAAGCTATACTCCTTTTTCATAACAGAAGATTCCATACTTTGTCATCTCTTCTGTTAGGCTCCTTTGGATTTGAATCAGATGTATGGATATCTTTCTTTATGGCTGTGTAGACAACTGTCACACAATCTCTATATGTGGCTAGTTATAAATTCCTGAAGTAATAGTTGCTTATTGCACAGAAAGTTTTTTCCACAGAGGCTGTAATCAGCACCAGGTTATGGGCTGAAGATAGTCTTTTAAAAACACTTTGAACATTCATATGTAGCATAATAGCATTTGTGTATTCTATGTTATGGCCTGTACCCATCCCATTCATAGGCTCTTGGCCTGGTTTCCAATGTTTTGCTAATATTCCTTTGTCTGGAAGAGGCCAAAAGTTCAAAAACAATGCATTTCGTTTCTTGCCATTATGACACTGCTTTAGGAAACCAAGGGAAGCAACAAGCCAGCTGCGGGTCATTACCCAGCTTTTATAAATAGTGCTAAAGCACACAGGATCACCTGATGTCTGTCTAAATTCTCAAGCTTGAGTTCAGTTAAACAGAGTGTTTAATATTCATATAGTTCTCTGCATGACTCTAAATCTCCCCAAATCCCTACAACACATGGAGACACAAATTATGCCTGGGTCTTTTAAGTTAGTTCAGTAGAGTTTGTGAATGTGTTGGTTTTTTTGTTTTTTTTTTTGTTTGTTTGTTTTGTTTTGTTTTTTTTTTTGCTTTTTCAAGACAGGCTTTCTCTGTATGGCTATGTAGACCAGGATGGTCTTGAACTCATAGAGATCCATCTGCCTCTGCCTCCCGAGTGCTGGTATTAACGTTGTGCTCCACCAACACCCTGCTGTGAATATTTTCCTATGCAGAAACTTTTCTGAAAGTAACAAAATACATCAGCAGGCATTTGTAGTACTGAGTTTCAATGAGAGGATATTGAAGAAGATACAGAGGGGAAGCTCAATGGTGCTGAGCTGCATATTGCTGATTGTTTCTGGTAGCTCTCATGGTCCTGTGCTCTATCAGGGTAGGGACACACTGTGCCTGGGAGGTTGGTGTTGTGTCACTCGGGGTCCACATCTGAGTGAGGTCACTGACAACTCTTCTCCCCCACCAATGTACTCAATACCTTTCACACTTGAGTGCTATCAATAGGGATCTAAGATATTTCTTACACACTATGCTGGTCCTAGAAGTCTGCACTTTTCTCACTGTTATCCTGTTCATGTGAAAATCACCAACTGATTGATAACATGGGTTTCATGGCTGACTTTAAAGATTAACACAACAGAGCTTTCTAATAGAATATTTGTAACTATTGAAGGTAAGTTTTTTTGTCACTAACAGTTTGGGATAAGTTACTGTCTTACATCCACTAATGCTTTTCAATTGACAATTTTCTCTTTTCTGAGTTACAATTGATACCCTGTGCTAAATAAATTTGCGAAGAGTGCATGCTCATATCTGTTGTGAGGTGTCCAGACTCCTTCCAATTTTCCATATTGGGTATAATGTTAGATGTAGGGTTGTGGCTTCTAATGTACCTTGTACTGAAGTTTTTCCTTCCTATTCCCTGAATCCAAAAATCTTTCACAATGACCATAAATGAAAGTTTACCACATGCCCTTTGTCAATATATTAAATTCTTTCCTTCCTAAAATTTGCAGCCTTACCAATCTGTGCATGTTAAAGAGTTATTTTTTTAATTCCCTATCGTTAGAGGGAAACATTTATGGTCATTCATACTTGGGATATCTACAAAGTCAGATTGGATTTCTCCATTTGTGGTAGCTTACATTCCCTCCAAGAGTTAGTATAAACCTCCTTGTGCCATTTTCTTAAACACATTTGCGAGCATTTTTTTTTTTGTTTGATTACTTTTCTTTGGTTTGGTTTTTTTTTTTTTGTTTGTTTGTTTGTTTCTTAATTTTTAGGGTGGAGGGCTTATTCCATCGATGTTTGCTTATCAAAAACTCACTAGGGAGACAAGATTGGTAGCATTAAGTTAAACATTTCTCTGCATTCTGAGTCTTGTGATTAAAGTGGCGCCAGCAGACTATGCTCCACTAGGTTTGGGGTTTGTTTGGTTTGGTTTCTTTGGATTGATTTCCTGTGTGTGAGCGCTTGGGCAGCTTCTATGTCAGTGCAACAAGTGTGCCCAATGAAAGTCATTATGAAAATGATCCAGCAGCTGGCGGGTGTCAGGGAACCTGAGTGGAGTCACAGTGAGCGGGGCCAGGAGCCTCTCACAAGAACCCGACTGTAGGAACCTGAAACTTCTCCATTCCCTTTTGGAGCCAGCGCCGCGTGTTCGGGAACCCGGAGAGGAAAACCCCGCTGGGGACTCGGGGACCTGAGCCCTCGGGATCCGCGGTGTCCGCGCTCGCGGGGCGGCCTGGGAAAGTCAGCAGTCAGCAGCGCAGTGGCGGGAACCGCAGCCCGGCGGCCCTGGAAGCTCCCAGGTCAGAGGAGCTGCGGGGCTGGGACCCGGGAGGGAGGGAGGAGCGGGCTGTGCTCCCGAGCTGCTCACAAGGACCCCGTCAGCTCCCGCCGGCTGCCCGTGGGGTGGAGGAGGCGGCGGCTCAGCTCGTCCCCTGCGGCCAGGTGCGCTCGTTTCCACCCCACGAGCTGGGTGCTGCCCCGGGCGCCGGGCGCACCCCTTAAAAGTGTCCGTCTGTCCCGGTCTCTCTGGCTCCTGGTTTGCTCTCTGACCGCTCTCTGTCTGGGGTCTCCGTCTCTCCCGTCCCCATCCGAGACGCCCTTTGCTCTTTTGCTCGCCCTCCTCCCCAGGGACCTCTCCCCCTAGACCTGTTGCCCATGGCGAGTTCTCTTAGCGGCCAGGGGCGCAGCCAGAGCTGCCCAGTTTCCACCGCTTTATCCTCAGACACAGCTCTCAGTGTTGTGTTGTTGGCGTCTTTCCATTGATGGTGGGTTTGAGATACCATGAAGGGGGCATTACTGTGTGTTGCTTTAGTTTAGTCTTCACTTAACCTTATGGTTGTCATAAAATAATTCTTATAATAATTTAGTAGAGCATTTGCTTTGTCCGTTGTTTGAAAACAGGCTAGCTTGGCTATTTTGGTAATTCTAGAGCTCTGTTTTGTCACTCTATAGGTATCCTTCCATTTTCTCCTGGCGGTAAAAATGTTCAAAGATTTCTGGTTTGCATTTGGCTTTGGGGGGTATTTTCATATGGTGTGGCATTGATCATAACAGAGTTTTTTTTTCAGATTTCTATTTTTGACAAAGGATGTGAAATACCAACAAGAATTCAAGTAGTTTTTTTTTCTGAGAAACTTAGAAAGGCAAAAGAACAATGATGCTTCTGTTGCAAATGCCCCCCAGGTCAGTGTCATGTTCACATTTCTCTGAAAATTGGTTTTATTATTGAAAACATTTTACCTTTTAATTCTGTTCCACTGGCAATGTTATTCAAAGTGTCTATTTTTGCCTTATTTCTCTATTTTTCTTGTTCTTTTTTTATTTTTATTTTTTGAGACAGGGTTTCTCTGTGGCTTTGGAGGCTGTCCTAGAACTTGCTCTTGTAGGCAGGCTTGTCTCAAACTCACAGAATAGTGCCTGCCTGTGCCTCCTGAGTGCTCAGAATAAAGTGGTACACCACCACTGCCTGGCTCATTTTTTTTCTTTTCTTATATTTAAGGTTATGTCTTAAATCTTTCAACTATGTATCTGAGACTTGACCCGTTGTATTTTCTCTTGGGTTTATAGTATGAGGCAATGAATTTCCATGGACTTCAGACTTGAAGACTAAAACACAAGCTATTGTAAATGAAACTCAAGAAGTATATTGATGGCCATTTTCTACATAAAATGGACTTTTGTTCCTTTTTAATTGTGAGAAAGGATGGTCTCATGTACCACACAGTTGCATTTCTGGAATGTTCAGTTTTCCAGAAACAGGCTGATAAGCATGGACAGATCAGTACATGGACCTTCTCACTGACATCAATGATAAATTTATAGAAATGTAGAATTAGAAATGACTCACTGTCTTGAACCCTAATGGTAATGATTTTAGAACCCTAGGGAGCACAGATGATAGAAGCAATATGTGGCTTCTCTTGCTAGAAAGTTGCTGTTTCTGTGAGGAGATGATGTTTGCAGTATTCTGGTTTCTCTTTTTGCCTCATGATGTCACACAGTGATGTGGGGTGTATTCACACTGTAAATATGAGTCCCTTTTGAAATTCTGTTCAAAACTCAATGTGTATCTCTCTTAGGAATTTTGGATTTTTTTCTTTTCCTTTATTTCATTTTCAGAAGGGGCAAAAGCACTGCTGTATCCACATTTGTATGGAATTATGTGGAATATATTTATAAGAATTTTTTAGAGAGTAGTGACTTGGTATTACACATAAGCCATAAATGTTCAAGCATAAATGAATGTCCCTTTTATTTACTTTACTCTTTTGTTTAGAGGAAGAAGGCCCTCTCTTGCTCATGTTTTTCCTCTCACTGAAGGTTTGTCTTCCACCGGGAGAAATTCTGAAGATTTATGCCAATGTTTCTATTTATTTTTCAATAATAATTCATTTATGCATATGAGGGTTTGTTTGCATATTTTTATGTACACTGCATGATTCAATGTGCTCCTGGATTCCAGAAGTCAGCACCAGACACTTGGCACTGAAGTCTAACATTGTAGTTGTTGCCATGTGTTCAGAGAGAATTAAAGTTGGTTTCTCTGGAGGAACAACAAGTGACTTTTAAGTCTCAGCCATGTCTTCAGAAAGGTGCAAACTTGTGACTATATAACATTGTATATTCTAGTTTTTTTTCAGAAAAGTAATGGAGTAATCATAAATGATACCTAGCTGTGCTTACATTCTTGTCAGATGAATTAGCTCAGATACTGAAGAGAAAAATTAATTTGAAATTAAGAGGTTTAAATTTTCCTTTCAGTGAATCTCATGAGCAATAACATACTTCATGGTTGTAATTATTCTTCATGTTATAGCTTCACAAAGTATTTGATTCTGTGTGTTGTTTGGAGCAGTAGATATATGCAATGGTTTTATACTCCTTACTCTCAAGAAAAAAACTGAATTTAATTCATCCATGGATTTTCATTCCATATCCATTAAAATTAAAGTTTATTTGTGTGTTCCGATATGTTTGCCAGAAAGTATGTGTACTCTGTAGGACTCTTGCCTTTAAGGTGCAGCATTCAATCTCAAGCATCTGAGATTAAATCCTGTTTTTTAGTGCCATGATTGTGCTGGGAATCAAACGACATTTTCAAGGACTTGTAGACATTATAGACTGCAAACTAGAGACAAGTTTTTCAAATTTAGTGATTGTGGCAAATATTTTATGCTACTCAAGTCTTAGAAAATATCACAATACTCATGGAGAAGAGAGACCCAATGGATGTAAGCAATGTACTATATCTTCCTATGAATTGTTTTTGAAAGAGTAGCCGTGTGGGACGCTTTCAAAACTCATGTCCTTTCAAAATTGTCATCCTCATCTATGACACATTCATTATGTCTCCTTTGCTCAAGTAATCATTTTGTGAAGCAGTGAGTGCATGGTAAGTAGGTAATTTTCCATTGCAGGGTCTGTTATCATTCAGGGGTGTGGCTGTGGACCTCTCACAAGAGGAATGAGAATGTCTAGAATGTGTTCAGAGGTCTTTGTACATGGATGTATTGTTGGAGAGTTACAGCAATCTACCTTTTGTGGGTAAGAGGTCTCATGGAATTCCATATTCATTCTTTTTTTTATTTTCCTACTTTGTGTATCAATAAACTGTGAAACTAGAAAATGCCAGAAATGAGGGAAATATTGGTTATCAACATATCTTTTTATTTTTGTTTCATTTACATTTTTTGTGTTCTCTAGAAAGGTAAAGAATGCTTTATTCACTGTGGCCCTCCTATCTAATATACAAAGAACATTTCAAAGTTCAAGCAATATATAATTGTTATAGCATGAAAATATATTGTAATACTTATTATAATTAGAAGGAGTTATTGCTGGATTTAACTCTTCACCTACTTCTTTTATAAAAAAATGCAGGGTGGAAGGATGGGGGTGAGGGCAGGGAGAGGGAGAAGGGACTTACATGTGAAACAAGCCTGTTCCCTAACTTGAATTAATAAAAAAAAATTGCAAAAAGTTTTAGAGGAAGGGCTGTTAGTTATGCGAATGTGGTTTTGTTTAGTAATTTATTTTGTGATATGATGGCTATATTTAATACTGGCATAGCATGATTTTAATATTTCCACTTTGGAGCTTGACGTGTACATGTTATCTCCATGCAAATCTGGATTATGAATTCCAAGTTGTGTGACTCTATCTCAAAAACATGAGATATAGGGAATCATTCTTCACATCATCCTTCACAGAGCTTCTTTCTCAAGTTGTTTCCTTCCCAAATAACTATGCATGTGAGCAGCTGCAAAGGACAGTGTTTACATGAGAATCAGAAGGCTACACACTGGAATGAACTAGGTCCTCTACGTATGCATGACAGTTGTTTACTTTGGTCTACTTGTGGGACTCCTACCAGTGTCATGAAATCCTTTCCCTAATGCTTTGGCTTGCTATTGGGCAACTATTTTTCAGTGTTGGTTGCTTCACACAGCCTTAACACAAAGGGAGGAACTTAGATACACCTCAACTCAATATGCCGTGCTTTGTTGACAGCCATGGTAGGCCTGCCTCATCTAGAACACATACAGAGTGGGGTTTGATGGAGCCCCAGTGGGGATTCAGGGAGAGGAAACAGGAAGAGAGTAAGGAAGAGAAACTGTAGAAGGATGTCAAATCAATTGAAAAATAATGAGTAGACTATTATTGGTCCCTGTGACTTGCTGTAGATCAGATTGGAGATTCTTTTTAAAAATTTTTTTAGTATTAACTTTTTCTTATTGATTTTAGAAACAGGATTGTTTTACATGTAAAGCCCAGTTCCATCTCCTCCTCACCTGTCCCCCACTAAACCCCTATCACATACCCTTCATGCTCCCAAGGGAGGGTGAAGCCTTCCATGTGGGATCTTCAAAGTCTGTCACATCATTTGGAGCAGGGCTTAGGCCCTCCCACTGGTGTCTAGGTTGAGACAGTATCCCTCTATGTGGAATTGGGCTCCCAAAGTCCATTCCTGTGCTAGAGATAAATACTGATCTAGTACCAGAGGTCCCACAGCTTGCCCAGGCCTACTCACTGACATCCATGTTCAAGGGGTCTGCATCAGTCCTATGCTGGTTTCCCAGCTATCTATCAGTCTGGGCTCCATTAGCTCTCGCTTGTTCAGGTCAGCCTGTTCTGTGGGTTTCACCAGCCTGGTCTTGACCCATTTGATCATCACTCCTCCCTCTCTGCAACTGGATTCCAGGAGTTCAGTTCAGTGTTTATCTGTGGTGTCTGATTCTGCTTCCATCTGTTACTAAATGAAGGCATATTAGGTAATAATCAATTTTTTTTTATTGAGGAAGGGCATTTAAAGTAGCCTCTCCACTGTGGCTTAAATTGTTAGTTGGTGTCATCCTTGTAGATCTCTGGAAATATCCCTGGTTCCAGGTTACTCTTTAAACTGATAATGGCTCCCTCTATTAAGGTATCTTTTATCTTGCTCTCCTCTTTTCTTCCCCCACTCAGTCTTCCTACTCCGTCATGCCCTTTTCTCCCCTCCTATTCTTCTAGATCCATCTTCTCTTTCTTCTAGATCCATCTCCCCTCGCCTCATGCTAACAATTTGCTCAGGAGATCTTGTCCAGTTTCTATTCTGCAGGGGACCAGTTATGTTGCTCTTAGTGTCCTCCTTGTTTCCTAGGTTCTCTGGCTGTGTGGATTGTGGGCTAGTAATCATTTGCTCTATGTCTTACATCCACATATCACGGAGTACATACCATGGTTGTCTTTTTGTGACTGGGCTACCTTGCTTAGGACAGTTTCTTCTACTTCCCTCGATTTACCTGTGAATTCCAATGTTCCAGTGTGTGTGTGTGTGTGTGTGTGTGTGTGTGTGTGTGTTTCTGCAGAGTAGTACTCCATTGTATAAATGTAGCACATTTTCTCTATCCATTCTTCATTTGAGGGGCTTTGAGATTGCTTCCAGGTTCTAGCTATTAAAAATAATGCTGTGATGAACATAGTTGAACAGATGTCCTTGTTGTATGAATGTGAATCTTTTGGGTATATGCCTAAGAGTGGAATTGCTGGATCTTGTGGTAGACTGATTCCCATTTTTGTGAGGAACCACCATACTGATTGCCAAAGTGGCTCTACAAGTTGGCCCTCTTGTCAGCAGTGGAGAAGTGTTCCCTTTCTCCACATCCTCTCTAGCATAAACTGTCATTGGTGTTACTGATTTTAGCCATTCTGACAGGAATAATAAGGTATCTCAGAGTTGTTTTGATTTGCATTTCCCTGATAGCTAAGGTTGTTGAGCACTTTCTTAATTGTCTATCAACCATTTTAGCTTCCTATATTGAGAATTGTCTGTTTAGTTCTTTACCCCACTTTTTAATTGTATTATTTGTTGTAGTGGAGACTAGCTTCTTGAGTTCTTTGTAAATTTTGGAGATCAGCCCTCTGTCATATGTGGGGTTGGTGAATATCATTTCCTATTCTGTGGGATGCCATTTATTTTTGTTGTTGACTGTGTTGTGTGCCTTACAGAAGCTTCTCATTTGCAAGAGGACACATTTATTGTCAATCTCCATGTCTGTTTTGCTGGTGTAATGTTCAGGAACAGGTATCCTGTACCAATTCTTTCAAAGATAATTCCCATTTTCTCTTCCCAGAGGTTCAGTGTGGCTGGCTTTATGTTGAGGTCTTTGAACCATTTGGACTTAAATCTTGTGAATGGTGATAGATCTGCAACTATGTCCAATCTTTTATATGCCAGCATCCAGTTATGCCAGCACCATTGGTCTTCCTGTCTATTTTTGTTTCAATACCAATCTTTTTTCAGGACTACAGCTCTGTAATAGAGCTTGAAGTGTGGGATGGTGATGTCTCCAGAAGTTTCTCTATTATACAGCGTTGTTTTGGCTATCCTAGGTTTTCTGTTTTTCCATAGAAAGGTGATTATTGTTCTCTCAAAGTCTGTGAAGAATTGTGTTGGGATTTTGATGGGGATACAATTGAATATGAAGATCCGTTTTTTCAAGATTGCCATTTTTACTATGTTGATCCTACCTATCCCAAGAGCATGGGAGATCTTTCAATTTTCTGGTGTCTCCTTTAAGTTTTTTCCTTAAAGACTCAAAGTTCTTGTTATCCAGGTCTTTCACTTGTTTGGCGAGTTTGTTGTTTGTGGTTTGTAAAGGGTGATCTTTCTTTGATTTCATTCTTAGCCCATTTATATTCTGGAAAAATAGGGCTACTGACTTTTTTGAATTAATCTTGTATCCTACTACTTTGTTGCAGGCATTACCTGATATAGGATTTTCCTGGGAGAATCCTTTGTGTCACTTATTAAACTATCATATCATCTGCAAGTAGTGACAGTTTGACTTCCTCCCATCCAGTATGTATCTCCTTGATCTCCTGGTGGATTATTCTATGGCATATTATGAATTTGCCAGTATTAAGTACTTTTGCATTAATGTTCATGAGGAATATTGGTATGTAGTTATCTTTCTTAGTTGTGTCTTTGTGTTGCTTGGGTACTAAGGTAATAGTAGCCTCCCAAACAGAGTTTGGTAATGAACCTTCTGCTTCATTGTGTGGAACAATTTGAGGAGTATTGGTATTAGTTCTTCTTTGATTTTCTGGTAGAGTTCTGTATAGAAGCCATCTGGCCCTGGGCTTTTATTTTATTTTATTTTATTTTTGGTTGGGAGACTTTTGATGACTGCTTGTATTTCATTAGGGATTATAGGTCTGTTTATATTGTTTATCTATTCTTGATTTAATTTTGGTAGGTGATGTGTAGCAGATAATTGTCCATTTCCACAAATTTTTGAATTTTGTGGAGAACAAGTTTTCAAAGTATGACCTGGAGATTCTCTAAATTTCCTCAGTGGTGGCTGTTATATTCCCTCTTCATTTCTGATTATGTTAATTTGCATGTTCTCTCTGTGCTTTTTGGTTAGTTTGGGTGGAGGTCTGTATATCTTGTTGATTTTCTCAAAGAAGCAATGCTTTATTACATTGTTTCTTTGTGTTGTTTCCTTTGTTTCTTCTTAAATGATTTCAGCCCTCAATTTGATTATTTCCTGGTGTCTACTTCTAAGGGGTAAGTTTGATTTTTTTTTTGTTCTAGAGCTTTCAGTTGTGCTACTAATTCTCTAGTGTGACTATTCTTCAGTTTCTTCATGTGGGCACTTAGTGCTAAGAACTTTCCTCTTAGTACAGCTTTCAAAGTATCCCATAAGTTTGTTATGTTTTGTCTTCATTTTCACTGAATTCTAGGAAGTATTTAATTTCTTTTTTTTATTTCTCCCATGACTCTGGAATTGTGCAATTGTGGGTTGTTCAATTTCCATGAGTTTGTAGGGTTTCTGCTATTTATGTTGTTGTTGAATTCTAACTTTAAAACATGGTGGCTGATAAGATACAGGGGAGTATTCCAATTTTTTGTACCTGTTGAGATTTGTTATGTTGCCAATTATTTGATCCGTTTTAGAGAGTGTTCCATGTGGTGCTGAGAAGTAGGAATTTTGTTTTGTGTTTGGATGGAATGTTTTATAGATGTCTGTTAAACCCAATTATGTCATAACTTCTGTTACTTCCTTTGTTTCTTTGTTAAGTTTCTGTATAGTGGTTCTGTCTACTGGTTCGAACAGGGTGTTGAAGTCTCCCCCTATAAATGTGTGCAGTCTTATGTGTGATTTGAGTGTTAGTAATGTTTCTTTTGGGAACATGGATGCCTTTGTTTTCAGGGCATAGGTGTTCAGAATTGAGATTTCTTACTGATTGAGTTTTCTCCTGTGGTAAAGTTGAAATGACCTCCTTCATCTGTTTTGATAGGTTTTAGTTTGATGTATAATTTGTTAGATGTTAGGATTGTTACACCAGCTTGTTTCTTGGATCCATTTGATTGGAAAATTTTATCCCAACCCTTTATTCTGAGGTAATATATGTCTTTGTATATGAGATATGTTTCCTGTATGCAGGAGGAGGATGGACTCTGTGTCCATGTCCATTCTGTTAGCCTGTGTCTTTTTTTGTAATTTTTTTATTATTTCAAATTAGGAACAAGCTTGCTTCACATGTCAGTGCTCTTAAGCTCTGAGCCATCTCTCCAGCCCCCCTTGCTTCACATGTCAATCCCTCCTCCCTCCCCCTCTGCTCCTCCCAACCCTCCTCCCTACCCTCACCTGACCCCCTACCCCATCCTCCCTCTACTCCCCATACTGTGTGCCCTCCATGGGTGCTCCCCAAAGTCCAGCACAACGTCCTGGGCTCAGCCTATGCCCTCCCTCATGTGTCCAAGCCGAGATGGGAGATGGGCTCTCAAAATCCCTTCTTATACCAGGGAAATACACTAATGTACTACCAGGGGCCCCCTAGAGTGCAGAGGCCTCCTCATTGACATCCATGTTCAGGGGTTTGGATCAGTCCCGTGCTGACCTCATAGACAGCAGTCTGGGGTCCATTTGCTCCACCTTCTTCAGGCCAGCTGTTTCTGTGGGTTTCACCAGCCTGGTACTGACCCCTTAGATCTTCATTCCTCCCTCACTGCAACTAAGTTCCAGAATTCAGGTCAGTATATATATGAGGGAAATTAAGGAACATTGAGTGATCATTCTTGTTTGTTTTGGGTTTGTTCTTGATGGTGGTATTGTGTGTATCCCAGTTTTTCTTATGATTTATATAATGTGGGACTGTCTATTGCCTATGTTTTTGTGAGTGTAGTTAATTTCCTTATGTATGGGGTTTTTTCCCAGTATTCTCTGTAGGTCTGGATTAGTGGATATATATTATTTAAATCTGGCTTTATTGTGGAATATCTTGTTTTCTCCATCTATGTTGATTGAAATGTTTGCTGAGCATAGTTGTCTGGGCTGGCCTCCATAGTCCCTTAGGGTTTGTAGAATATCTATCCAGAATATTCTGACTTTCACAGTTTCCATGGCGAAGTCAGGTGTAATTCTGATAGCTTTGCCTTTATATGATACATGGCCTTTTCCTTTGCTCCTCCTAATATTCTTTCTTTATTTTGTATGTTTGGTGTTTTGATTATTATGTGGAACTTTTTATGTGGTCCACTCTATTTGGTGTCCTGTGGGTTTCTTGTACTTTCATTGGCATGTCATTTTTTTTGTTCTATTTTTCAAAACAGTGTATTTCTGTGTAACTTTGGAGCCTATCCTGGCACTTGCTCTGGAGACCAGGCTGGCCTCAAACTCAGAGATCCACCTGCCTCTGCCTCCCAAGTGCTGGGATTAAATCGTGTGCCACCAACGCTCGGCGGCATGTCATTCTTTAGGTTGGAAAAGTTTTCTTCTATGATTTTGTTGAATATGTTTTCTGCATGTTTGAGTTTGAATTCTTTGCCTTTTTCTATACTGATTTTCTTAGGTTTTGCATTTTTTACAGTGTCCCATATTTACTGGGTTTATTGGGTTAGGGATTTATTGTAGTTAATATTATCTTTGGGCTGTGAATCCATTTCTCCTAATGTATCCTCAACACCTGAGATTCTCTTGTCCTTCCCCTGTTCTGTTGATTATACTTGCATCTGTAGTTCCTGATTATTTGCCCAAATTTTTAATAGCCGCATGCCCTCACACTGTTTTTTTTTTTAATTCTCTGTATTTCAGCTTTCAAACCTTACACTGTTTGAATTGTGTTTTGAAATTTTGGTTTGTCTTTTCTTCCGTTTCTTTAAAGGACTTTCTCATTTCCTCTTTTAGGGTCTCTATCATCTTCATGAAATTGTTTTTCAGGTGTTTATCTTCTGCTTCATCAGGGTTTGGATATTCAGGAATTGGTAATGTAAAGTCCCTAGGCTCTGGTGGCATCATATACGTTTCTCTGTTGTTGGATGTGATCTTATATTATTGTCTTCCAATCCCTTCTTCCTGTTGCTGCAGGTGATGTCTCTTCCTCTCTTTGTGGATACAGATCCAGAATTCTCTTCTGATGGTTGGATGCAGGTCCCATACTCTAATGGGTCTCACAGTGGGTACAGGTGTGTCTGAGGCACTCCTTTCCTAGGGGGCAGGAGCTAGACTAGCATAGGGATGTTATCAGACTTGCGGTTGCTTGTTCCTCTGGGGGCGAGTCATCCTGACTGCATTCCCCAAGCCAGGAGATCCCAGAGTGGTTAATCAGAAGTCAGGCCTGAGACAGGGGCCCAAGTTCCAAATTGGAGATTCTTATGAGCATCCATGTATTGATTGTGAAACAGAAAATCCTCTGTTAACAGTGCTATCCCTGAAAGTTACTAGTTTATATGTCTTGGAAACCTAAAAAAAAAAAAAAAAAAAAATAGGTATTGAATCTGTTCCATATTCATTTCTATTATTCACGATTGTACTAATTTTTCAGAGAACCATCATATATGTGGTAAATGTGAGAAAGTCTTGCACCAAGGCACAAACTATTGTATCCATGGTAATGAAAATATTCAAGAGAAGGCTAATACATGTAATGAGCCTGGCAAATTGATTCCTGAATCCTGCCAATGTTCACCTTATGATATAAGTGATACTGCTGAAAATTACAACAAGTGCAGATTTTATAGCTACAGAGGTGCCTCTGATGAAACCTTAAACCTCAACAGGCACAAAATTAGGAATGCCGGGGAAGAACATTGCAAATATAAAGACAGTGGAAACTTTTTGTATTTGTGTTCCATCATTAGCCAAAATCAAAGAACACACACAGGAAAGGAAGACTACAAAAATCAGAATATGAAACATTTCTTGAGGCTAATACAGAAATCAAAGTTAAAGAAACTGATTGCAGAAAGCATCCACATCAATGCATGCAATGTAGAAACCTTTTCAAGACTCACTCAAGCCTTATTATGCATCAGAGGTCCCATACTAGAGAGAAACCCTATAAGTGTACAAAATGTAATAAATCATTTCTGCAATTTTCACAACTCAATGTACATTACAAAATCCATTTTAGAGAAAATCCCTACAAATGTACAGAATGTGGAAGTGCTTTTATTATTTATCAAAGTTCCAAAGACATTTCAGGATCCACACTGGAGAGAAACCTTACAAATGCCATGCATGCGACAAGTCTTTTAATTCAAAATTGAATCTTACAGTTCATCAGAGAATCCACAGTGGATGGATACCTTACAAATGTAGTGAATATGGCAAATCCTTAACCATGAAATACAGGCTTAGAACTCATCAGAGAATCCACACAGGAGAGAAACCCTACAAATGTAGTGAATATGAAAAATCATTTTCCATGAAATACACTCTTAGAAATCATCAGAGAATCCACACAGGAGAGAAACCTTACAAATGCGGTGAATGTGACAAATCCTTTTCCAGGATATAGGAACTGAAAATTCATCAGTGAATCCACACAGGAGAGTACCATTTCAAATTGTGAATGTAACAAATCATTTACTGTAAAAGGCCATCTTAGAACTCATCAGAGAAAACACATATAAGATAAAATTTAGAAATGTAGCAAGCTTGAGAAATCATTTCTGTTACTTCTAAATCTTAGAATATGTTCTGGAATATTTCAACATACTGGGCAATGGGAGTTATAAGAATATCAACCATGCTTAAGTGGATGGAACCCACGACTATTGGTCATGAAGTAACCATAGATAGTATGAAGGCGTATGAATACCGATCGAGACACAGGGAGGAGTAGGGAGTTCCTTCAGTCTTTGAGCTCTTCTTATTTCAGATTGCTGAAGAGACACTCGCTTGCTGGGTCTCTGGCAAAAAAGGAAAGTAATTTCTTTGCTTCTTGACCTCTCTGAACTAGGAGGTTTTCACCCCAGCATCTGACTCCCTACCACCATAGTAGTCAACATGACAAACCTTTTGTCTAAAGATAATTCTGCTAACACAACCAAATATTCATAAAGGAGTGAATACTTTAAAATGTAATATACACACAACTGCTTTTCACGTCTAAGAAGGTCTGTGAAAATTCATACTGGAGACAAAAGATTCCATGGGAAAAAATTGGCATGTCCTTAAACCAAGCTCTATTCTTCAGCTCTTGGGACTCCAAACTAGAGAACTATTATGAACATGAAAAATTTTCGAAAGACTTTAAGTTATTTTCAAATCTTAGAGTGACAATTTTCATTGAAACTTTATTTGTTCAACCTCAAATACTTCATAATGAAGAAGAAATGCTGAAACCTGAAGTATGTGGTCTTGTGTAAGTGTCCTGGAGACAGGAGTGATCCATTCTGAAGGACAGCTGATTGGAGCAGGAAACACAGCACTCAAAATAGCTTCAAGAAATCTCCAAACCCAACAGGATTCAGTGTGCTTAAGTCACATGAAGAAACTGAGAGAAGTCATGTCCCTTAGAAGATTTTAAGCATGAAGATAGGATTCTCTTTCACTTATAGATATGCCTACAGGTGTGCACTATCCTCCAGGTGTGCATTATTCATAAGCTGTATCCCATGCTGGTTTTGAATTTCATGATTGCAATTCTGCTTGAGTCCCTTATGCTCTGGTAAACAACTGCCTCCCCATATATGTTTAATCAATTCCAATGAAGCTCTTTGGTTTAAAAAGTTGAACTTCATTCTGTTTACAGTTTCTAGTTGGGGTGAGTAGATGAATATGCATGTTGCACCTCCCCAGGAATTGTATTTTATAACCACTTGCTGAACTCAGTAAATGTCTCGCCAAATTTGTTGAAAATGGGAACTTGATTATAGCATAGCAGTTCTCAACCTGTGCTCGATGACTTCCTGGGATTAAAATACCCTTTCACAGGGTTTCCTAAGATACAGGAAAATATATGTTCAATGATTTTGGGACTATGATACCATCTCTGTATTGTAACATTGGGAGATTCGCTTTTCTTGTTTATGTGAAGTAAATCTTCTGGAGCTTCATTATGGATTTGAGTTTATTACATAAAATTTACCACTGTGATTTTAGAAATAATATGTTCTATTGCATGTAAATGAAAGTTTTTCTGAACTGGCAGCCTCAATTCCTTCATTAATTCCAAGTTTCCATTTTTCATGTGCCTCTTGTTCTTGGTTAGCTTTTTTGTTCTGTTAGCCATTTTTCAGTTACTGTTAATCTTTAAATAATAGAAGCAAGAATAGATGTTGTAAAATTTTTCCTTCTGTTTAGTTGTTTATAGGATGAAATATTCTGCCTCCAAAAAGACATTGATATGTCCTCACATGGTTTGTTTTATTAATTTTGTTTATTATTTACACAACCTAAATACTGATATTTAATTTTTTCATAAGTGTATTCATTCACCATTTCCCCTTCTTCATCCTCTGTCCCCTACCTGGTGAGACATGTATTCTTCCCCTTTTCCTCCAATTTTATTTATGGCTTTGCTCTAAGTGACATAATTGGACCTCAGGTAGTAAGGGCAGGGGAACTAACCATGACACCCACCAGCTGTATATCTTGGGAGAGCCGGCCCTGCACCTTATTTGGGCAACACAATAGAGCCAACAATGCTGGCACAGGTGTGGGTGAGCCAGCCCTGAAATTAGAGTTGTGAGAGAGCTGTTCCCACTCTCATCTGTTACATGATTCTGTGGGCAGGTAAGATATGACCCCTTGCCTTCCTCCATACTCTCTTCACCAGACAAGAGCTGACCTTCCCTCTTACCAGGTGCAGCATACAGAAACCAGACCTTGCCTCTTGTGTGGGCAGAACAGTAGAGCTGCCTGGTGGTCATAGGTGAAGGAAACAGCCCAACATGTGTCCCAGAAAGGCAAATATGCCACCACCAGAATCCAGGGTCTCCACACCAGCAAGATTTGAAAAGCCCAACACAGATGATGAGAAGAGATGGACCTCAAAAATCATGTTGGGAAGATGATAGAGACCTTTAAAGAGGAAACAAGAAAATCCCTTAAAAAATAGAAGAAAAAAAGTCAAAAAATTACATGAAACGGAGGAAAAGACAAACCAAAAAAATCAAGAAATAAACAAATCTCTTAAAGAATATAAAGAAAGCTAAGAAAAAACAACCAAACAAATGGATGAGCACTCAAAAAATTCAAGGCATAAAAGCTGAAATAAAAACAATAAAGAAAACAGAAGGAGGGGATGCTGGAAATAGGCTGATAAATGATAAGGAACTATAAATGTGAGTATAACCAATAGAATTCAAGGGATGGAAGAGAGAATGTCAGTTGCTGAAGACTCGCTAAAGGATATAAAGACATCAATCAAAGAATATCTCAAGTCCCACAAATCCCTAACACAAAATATCCAGGAAATATGGGACACCGTGAACCTGCTGAATTTAAGAATTATAGGTATAGAAGAAGGTGAAGAAATACAGCTCAAAAGTACAGAAAATATATTCAACAAAATCATAGAAGAAAACTTCTCCAACCTACAGAAGGATATGCCCATGAAAGTACAAGAAGCTTACAAAACACCAAACTGACTGGACCATAAAAAGAATTCCCCTGGACTTAATAATAATAATAATCAAATAATGATAATCAAAACATTTATTGAATAAAGAGAAAATATTAAGTATAGCAAAGGAAAAGGGCCAACTAATATATAAAGGAAGACCTATTAGAATCACACCCGTCTTCTCAGTGGAAACTCTGAAAGCCAGAAGGTCTTGGATAGATATCCTACAAGCACTAAGGGAGCATGGATGTCAACCCAGACTACTGTACCTAGCAAAACTTTCATTCACTATAGATGGAGAAAACAAGATATTCCATGACAAAAACAGATTTAAACAATACATATCCACAAATCCAGCACTACAGAAGGTTCTAGAAGGAAAACTTCAACCCAAAGAACATAACTGCATTCACAAAAACACTGGCAATAGATAATCTAATTTTACCAAACACAAAAAGAAACAGGAGGGTGAAAGCCACACGCAATGACACCACCAACAATAAATCCAAAACAAAGAAAACCAATGAACAATGGACATTAATATCCCTAAATGTCAATGGTCTTAACTTACCCATAAAAAGATATAGGCTAACAGAATGGATATGAAGACAGAATCCATCCTTCTGCTGTTTACAAGAAACACACCTCAATTTCAAAGACAGGCGATACCTCAGAGTAAAAGGATGGGAAAAAAATTTCCAATCAAATGGGCTCAAGAAACAGGCTGGTGTAGCAATCTTAATATCTAACAAATTAGACTTTAAACTAAAAGCAATCAAAAGAGATGAAGAAGGGCATTTCATACTCATCACAGGAAAAGTCCATCAAGATGAAGTCTCAATCCTGAACATCTATGCCCCAAATATGAAGTCACCCACATTTGTAAAACATTACTAAACCTCAAACCACACATAAAACCACAAACACAGCAGGAGACTTCAATACCACTCTTTAACCACTAGACAGGACCAACAGACAGAAACTTAACAGACAAACAAAGGGTCTAACAGAAGTTATGATCCAACTGGGTTTAACAGATATCTATAAAACATTCCATACAAACACAATAGAATATAACTTCTTCTCACTGCCACACGTTACCGTCTCTAAAATTGACCACATAGTTGGCAACAAAGCAAACCTCCACAGATACAAAATAATTGAAATAACCCACTGTATTTTATCAGATCACCATGCATTAAAATTAGAATTCAACAGCAATAAAAATTGCAAAAAACCTACAAACTCATGGAAGTTGAATAACACCCAATTGTACCATTCCTCGGTTGATGAAGAAATAATAAAAGAAATTAAAGACTTCCTAGAATTTAATGAGAATGTAGACAAAACATACTCAAACTTATGGGATACTCTGAAAGCAGTGCTAAGAGGAAAGTTCATAGCACTAAGTGCCCACATGAAGAAACTGGAGAAAAGTCACATTAGAGAATTGACAGAACAACTGAAAGCTTGAGAGCAAAAAGAAGGAAACTCACCATGGAGGAGTAGAAACCAGGAAATAATCAAACAGAGGGCTGAAATCAAGTAGAAGAATCTAGGAAAAAATTACAAAGAATAAATGAAAAAAAGAGTTGGTTCTTTGAGAAGATCAACAAGATAGACAAACCTCTATCCAAACTAACCAAAAGGCAGGGAGAGAGCATGCTAATTAACAAAATCAGACACAAGAGGGGGATACAACAATGGACACTGAGGAAACCCAGAAAACCATCAGGTCATACTTTGAAAACCTGTACTCCACAAAATTCAGCCAGGCGTTGGTGGGCACGCCTTTAATCCCAGCCCTCAGGAGGCATAGAGAGGTGGATCTCTGTGCCTTTGAGGCCAGCCTGGTCTCCAGAGCAAGTGCCAAGATAGGATCCAAAGTGTCATAGAGAAACCCTGTCTCCACAAAATTAGAAAATCTAAAGGAAATGGACAATTTTCTGGATAGGTATTACTTAACAAAATTAAACCAAGCACAGATAAGCAGTTTAAATCGACCTATAACCCCTAATGAAATAGAAGCAGTTATCAAAAGTCTCCCAACCAAAAAGATCCCAAGGCCAGATGACTTCACCGAAGAATTCTATCAGAAATTCAAACAAGAGCTGATACCAGTACCCCTCAAATTATTCTACACAATAGAAGGAGAAGGGACATTGGCAAACTTTTTAAGAGGCTACAATCACTTTGATACCCAAGCCACACAAAGATAAAAGTAAAACAGAGAACTACAGACCAATATCCCTCATGAACCTCGATGCAAAAATCCTCAACAAAATATTGGCTAATCGAATCCATGAAAGAATTAGAAAAATCATACACTCTGATCAAGTAGTCTTCATCCCAGGGATGTAAGGATGGTTCAACATAGGAAAATCCATCAATGGAATCCACCATATAAACAAAAGAAGATAGATCTGGTTCTGAAAGACCCGCTCGAAATGCCCCTGAGCCCCCTGCCCCGAAGCTGCCGAGGCCTCCCAAGCCTTCACCCCGGCAGGGCTCGCGCCCCCGGCCCGCCCCGCCTGGCACCGCGCCTCGGGGCTGGGGCCGAGCAACGAGCACCAGGTGGGCAGGCCCGAGAACGAGCACCAGGTAGGCTGGGGCCGAGCAACGAGCACCAGGTGGGCCGGCACGAGGGCGAGCACCAGGTGGGCCGGCACGAGGGCGAGCACCAGGTGGGCCGGCACGAGAACGAACACCAAGTGAGCCGGCCTGGAGCCCTGCCCCTGAGCCCCGCCCGATGAGAAACACTCCGTCCCAAGGTCTCCGCCCCCAAGGTCAGCCATCTGGACGCGGAGGGGGGGGAATTGAGTCTGTTGTACCAGACACCAGACCTTGAGAATATGCTGATCTGGAATGGCTCTGTGTCTCATTTGAACCATCCAATGGAAATGATTCTGTATTTCGCCTCATTTGAAAGACTCTATGTTTCACCTCATTTGAATAACTCTGTACTTTGCCTCATTTGAATAACCCTGTATAGCGCCTCATATACATTGACCAATGGGAATAGCTCTGTACAATGCCTCATTAGAATTATCCAATAGAATCCCTGCTCCTAGCTTGCGCCTTTTTCCCTATATAAGGACCCCTTTCCCTTGGCTCGGGGCGCTTAGCCACACAGAAGCTAAGTCGCCCCGGGTACCCGAGTCTCCAATAAAGCCTCTTGCTTTTGCATCCAAGTTCGTGGCCTCGCTGATTCCTGGGTGCGGGTCTCCTTCTACGAAAGTACCTCTTCGGGGGTCTTTCAGTTCAAATCCTAGGGAACCTAACAGATGAAGTGACAAAGTATGGAATCAAAAGAATAAGGAGTTTACTTATGAAAAACAATATAATAAATATTGTTCATAAGAATAATCAGGAGGAAGGTGAGTCAGCACAAAAAACCCATGAGTACAGAAAAATCACAGGGAATGTCTTCATATTGATTCATCCCACCTGGGATTTCACCAAAGCCACACAAACAATAGCACCATGGAAGTAACCGAAGATAAGAAAACCCAAGGTATAAGAGTAGCACATGCAAAACCATCCCAAGGAGCTATGAGTATCTGAGGGCCCATAAACCCTTAAAACATATGTTACAACAGAAGGCCTCATCAATTCATCATATGGGAAAAGTAATTATACTTAAATAAATGAAGGAAACTTGGACCAATTCAATGATTGTGAAAGCTGAGTGGTAGCTCAAGGAGCAATACAAAAATACATAGACATAGAAAGCTAATTTCTAAATAGGACAATTGATGAACAGGACAAAAGAACAAGAATGGACTAATAAGACTGCATGCAATAAAATCTTGCCTGGAGTCAGGTGGTGTTGGCACATGCCTTTAATCCCAGCATGCAGGTGACAAAGGCAGACAGATCTCTGTAAGTTCCAGACCACCCTGGTCTACAAGATCTAGTTCCAGGACAGCCTCCAAAGCTGAGAGAAACGCTGTCTTAAAAAATTGAAAAAAAATAAAAATAAATAAATGAATAAACATCTTGCCTGGAACCTAAGCAATAGTGGAGAGGCTACCTTAAATGCCCTTCCCCTATAATGAGATTGGTGACTGCCCGAAAGGTCATCATAGAGCCTTCATCTAGTAGTTAATGGGAGCAGAAGAAGATATTCACAGCTAAGCACTGAACCAAAATCCTGGAATCCAGTTGTAGAGAGGGATGATTGATTAGCAAAGGTGTCAAGGCCATGCTGGGGAAAAGCACACAAACAGCTTACCTGAACAAGTGACAGCCCGCAGGCCCCAGACTTACAGCTGGAGAGTCAGCATAGGAGCAAACAAGGCCCCCTGATGTCAACTGGCGGGTTAGGCCGTCCATGAAGCCACTGGCAGTGGAATCAGTTTTTATCCCTAGTAACAAATGGGTTTTGGGGGCTGATTCTGTATGAAGGGAAACTCGGTGTTCTTAAAAACTAGGGGGAAACCTAGGCCCTACCTGAAATGATATGACAGACTTTGATGATTCCCCCATTGGGGGTCTCTCCCTCCCTGAAGTGTGGATGGTCTATGTGATGGGGGAATGGTGCGGGGGAATGGGAGGACAGGAGGGAGAGAAAAATAGGATGGGTATGAAAAATGGGATTGTTCTTCAATTAAATAAAAATTAATTTAAAAATCTTGACTGGACACAAAAATAGACAGATAGACGAATGGAATCGATTGAAAACCCTGATACTAACCCACGAACCTGCGAACACCTTATTTTTGACAAAGGTGCTAAATGTATACAATGGAAAAAAGATAGCATCTTCAACAAATGGTGTTGGCACAATTGGATTCGGACATGCAGAGGATTGCAGATAGATCCATACCTGTCACCATGCACAAAACTTAAGTGCAAATGGATCAAAGATCTCAGCATAAATCCAGCCACACTGAATCTTCTAGAAGAGAAAGTGGGAGATACCCTTGAACAAATTGGTACAGGAGACCACTTCCTGAGCATTACACCAGTAGCACAGACACTGAGGTCTGCAATTAATAAATGGGACCTCCTGAAACTGAGAAGCTTCTGCAAGGCAAAGGACACAGTCAGTAAGACAAAACGACCACCCACAGAATGGGAAAAGATCTTCACCGATCCCACAACTAACAGAGGGCTGATTTCCAAAATATATAAGGAGCTCCAGAAACCAGCCACCAAAACACCAAACAATGAAATTAAAAAGTGGGATCTAAATAGAGAATTCTCAACAGAGGAATCTGAAATGGCTGAAAGACACTTAAGAAAGTTCTCAAAATCCTTGGCCATCAGAGAAATGCAGCTCAAAACAACTCTGAGATACCACCTCACACCTGCCAGAATGGCCAAAATCAAAAATACCAATGATAATCTATGCTGGAGAGGATGTGGAGAAATAGGAACACTCCTCCATTGCTGGTGGGAGTGTGAACTTGTAAGACCACTCTGGAAATCAGTATGGCAGTTGGACAGAAAAATGGGAATCAGTCTACCTCAAGATCCAGCCATTCCTCTCTTGGGTATATACCCAAATACTGCATGTCCATACAACAAGGACATATGTTCAACCATGTTCATAGCAGCATTGTTTGTAATAGCAGAACCTGGAAACAACCTAGATGCCTCTCAACTGAAGAATGGATTGAGAAAATGTGGTACATTTATACAATGGAGTACTACTCAGCAGAAAAAAGCAATGGAATCTTGAAATTTGCAGGGAAATGGATGGAACTAGAAGAAACCATCCTGAGTGAGGTAACCCACTCACAAAAAGACAAGCATGGTATGTACTCACTCATATATGAATTTTAGACATAGAGCAAAGGATTAGCAAACTATAATCCTCTATCAAATAAACTAGGAAACATGAAGGACTCTAAGGGATAAATGGACCCCAGTAATGGGAAGTGGCATGAACTCCTGAGCTAATTGAGAGCATGAGGGTAGGGGAGAGGGAGCTGCCACAATAAAAGCAGAAGAGGTGTAGAGGAGAGGAAATGGAGGGGCAGAAATATTGAGTTGGGGGAAGAATAGAGGAGAGAGAGCAAGATGAGAGATGCCATATTAGACACTATACGTCCGAGAAGAGATCTGGGACTAGGGAGATCTCCAGAGACCTACAAGGATGACACGATCTGACAATCCAGGCAATGGAAGAGAGGATAACCTAAAAGCCCTTCCCCTAAAATGAGATTGATGACTACTCTCTATGCTATCCTAGAGTCCTCATCCAGTGGCTGATGGAAGCAGAGACAGACATCCACAGATATACAATGAGCTGAAATCTGGAATTTAGTTGAAGAGAGGGAGGAATGAATATCAAAGGGGTCTGCACCAGGTTGGAGAAACCCACAAAAACAGTTGGCCTGAACAAGGGGGAGCACATCGACCCCAAATACTGTCTGGGAAGCCAGTACAAGACTGATCCAGACCCCTGAACATGGATGTCAATAAGGAGGCCTCTGCACTCCAGGGAGCCTCTGGTGATGGATTAGTATTTTTCCCTGGTGTAAGAAGGGAGTTTGAGAGCCCATCCCATATGAAGGGTTACACTCTGGCCCTGAACACATGGGGAAGGGCCCAGGACCAGCAGAGGAAGATTAGGTGAACTTTGCAGAGCCCCCATATAGGGCCCTACCCTGCCTGGGGAGTGGAGGGTGCATGGGGTGGGGGGTAGGTTGGGGGTGGCAGAGGAGGGATGGGGGTGAGGGGAGGAAGAGGGGACTTATATGTGAAACAAGCTTGTTCCCTAACTTGAACTAATAAAAAAATTTTTTTAATTAACAAAAATCTTGCCTGGAAATGATAATAAATAAAAATATCTCTTTTCCTCTCAGGATTTGGCTGTACTCTGTGAGTTATGAGAATCATTCACACACAGCTAGTACGTATGAAGAAATATATCCCAGGAACCATAAGAAACAACAAGGAAGAATTCTGATCGCTCATAGACACCAGAGTGCTGCCATCCCAGTGCAGAGAATTTATGTTCAAAGCCCTGAAAGCAAGATCTTTGCATTTCCACAACTCTTGCAATAAGTACACTCACAGTGCTGAAGGCACTCCAAAAAAACCAAAAGTGTTTGGCCATATGTACATGGGCATAGATTTTTTCATGAACCAAAGGGAGATGTTTCTGATGTAGCAAGCTTAATGAGATTGCCTGGGTGTAAACTGTAACAAAATAACTCAGCCTATGAAGACTGACTTCTGAATGCTGTGTTTACATTCTTGATTGCCAACATCTTAGAGGGAAAATTAAAGGGCAGTAAAAAGTAAGCTTATTAAATGTTAATCTTCCATCCACACTGGAGCACACAATAAAGTATATTTTCTGAGGTAATAAAATCTGTATTGTTTCTTTATGTGATTTCTATCTCACATAGAAATGGCCTGACTGTCTCAGTATTTGTCTCTTTGTCTCTTTTGTTTTTCACCATCTGACCACCATGGGACAACAACCAACGACCCCCATAAGTTTGACTATAGAACACTGGGGAGACATTTGGGACTGAGCAAACAGCCAGTCCCTGGACAGCAAGAAGAAAACTGACAAAAATTCTGTAGTTCCGAGAGGCCAACATTTAATATTGGCTGGCCTCAGGATGGTTCTTTTAATCTTGAGATTATTTTACAGGTAAAACCCCAACCAGGTTTGTCTAAGATGGGGATATCTAAGAGAATCAAAAAAAAAAGCAAAAAATAATAAAAATTTAAAGAGGGTCAAAAAAAGTTGTAAAAATGTCAGAGAAGAATGTAAACTGTTTACTATGGGCTCTCATATCTATAACAGTAATACGGGTTAAAACTTTTGACCACACCAGGTTAATTCTATTTAAAAGTTTTAAAAATTAATTCTGTATACTTGTTAGAAAGTTCTATGTATGTTTTCTGGTATAAAGATGAATTTTATTATAAGGCAAAACAAAAATAGTTTAAATTATTTTGCTGTCTAATGCTAACAACAGCCAGTCATTTATGAACAAAGCTCAGAATTTATCTCTGTGCTCTAGTCATTAAATTTGGTTTATCAGAAATTCAGCTATCTTTTTAATAAAGATATTAAAACTGTTTCATGGTTAAATCTGTCAAAATGTTAAAAGTAGAAACACTAAGAATTGACAACATAAATTTAATAGTTACCCAGATGATAATAATTTTAAACACATCAAGGGTGCTTATTTTTCATATTCTTACAAAAAGACATTAAAAGATTTTTAATTGTTCAAATTTATAAGGTTATAAGATATTTATGCTTCTGTTATATTATTAATATTTATGCTTAAATCAAAAGAGCTAAAATTTAAGATCACAGCCATAAATTCCATTATGTTAATAAAAAATTGAGCTGTTTATTTCTTATGGTACATTAAGACAATGACCTAAGTTTAACAAAGGGCTTAAAATAACTGCTAAGCCCATGGGTCTCAATTCTTTAGAATTTTAAAAACAAAACTCTTTTATAAAGGTAGCTTAGGACCACCTATATGTCAGATGTTTACATTGATAAAGGTAAACCTGACAATATAAAGTCTTAGTTTTATAAAAGCTGCTAACCTGTTATAAGATGTTAAAAATACAAGTTACTAGCCATTCTTATAAATTAACAAGTTGGCAGATTTACCTAGGCAGACTTCTAATACTACAGAGATCTGCAGAATATGGCATTTAAAATGTTAACTAAAAAATTTATAATATCAGAGAGATAATTCCAGATCCTGACAATGACCCAAGGTCTCTAAAAAAGATTATGGGGCTCCATGGATTGTGACAATGCTGACCAATGTGCATGATGTTCAGATGCTACACCTGCTGACAGGCAGGACCAGGCTCAGACTATGGATAGGCTACAGGACACTGGAGAATTGATTGCACCACCTTTGCCTAGACAAAGTAAGGTCAGTCTTTTCCATGTCCCTGTTACACAGGGAAAAAAAACTCTCACTTTATAGACCTGGCAAAGATTTACTTCTGCCCCCAACACTACTGAAACTTGGATATGGCTAACTTTATATGGACTGGACCCTGTCATTCTTATTAGATTCAAAAACTCTAAAAAATTTATCCTTCTCAGATCTCTGATAGTATTAATTGTTAAACTATAGCCAGCTTAATAGCTCATTTAATAAAATTCTGATAAGCTGATAAAAGCAACTACCTGCTGTTCAGTCATAAGTTCAAGAGAAATGTACAAGCTTCTAACCCAAATTTATAGTTTTTGCTAGAACTCAAAGACATAAATATATTTCTGCCGTTCTACAAACACCCAATATCTGCTTTTTTCTGCAATGTAGATTTCAATACAGATAATGATAAAATGTCTACAACTTCTATGTCCTATTATGTAATAAATTTCATATAGGCTTCAGAGGATCAAAAGTCATAAATGTTGGGTCCACTTCTCACAGATAAAAAAGAACTCCAGATAAGTACAACTTTTGCTATCCCATGTATTTGTTCCTGAGGATGAGATTTTCTCCCTGGTCTTGGAACCCCTGTCCTTCTTGATCATAAAAATATGGGTCTAAGAGTTCTAATAAGATATATAAGTTTTAACTTCCCAGTTTAAACATGTCTCAACACATTTCCACTTCTGGCAGACAAATATCAGTTGCTGACTACAGCCTGCTCCTAAAGCCTGCGAGTCCTAGAGTTGCTGTGGATGTGAACCAGTCCAGGTGATATGGACACCCCCTATCTCTGCAACAGAGTCTGCCAACCAAAAGCTCCTGATGGATTCACCATTACCTAACTTCTTTTTTTTGTGTGTGTGTGTGTTTGACTAGCATTTCAGCCTTCTTGGGTGCCTAACTTCATCCAAAAGTCAGCAGAAAATAGCATAGGAAAGAATACATTGCCCATTTTCTTGGTTAAAATGCTAAGTCAAAAAGAACTCCCTTACATGCGGGAAACCCTTGTCCATTACCCATGCCCTAGTTATTACCCAGCCATTCAGGCTCTTAAACAACAAGAAGGACCATAAGATTTGGGATTAAAACCTCACAAAAAGAAATGGGGGAAATGAAAGATTTTAGTTTGCTGACAGAAAAGTTTTCCCACGGGCCAGCACAAAGAAGTAGGCTCCAAGCAGAGGGCAGACCCAATCCTTTTTGGGTCACACCTGGCCAACAGACAATTGGGAACTCTCCAGGGTACATTCTGTAGTTTTTCCTTTGTAGAAAAGCAGGTCACACCTGGGTGACCATTCAATCATGAGATCATACTTTGTAATCAATCACTTTGTGCCCCTTGCCTATATGCTGATCTGCAGTTTTTTCCTTTATAAGGAGCTTGCACCCCATGCTGGGGTATGCAGCTTTCCCGGTATTGCTGACACCTGAATCTCAATTCCCAAGAGCATTGAAAAAACATGTTTTCATTGATCTTAGGATCCCTGTGAAAGGTTGTTTTAATTCCAAGAAGTCATGGACCTCAGGTTGAGAACTGCTATGCTATAATCAAGTTCCTCTTTGCAACAAATTTGGAGAATCAATGTGAGTTTGGCACGTGGTTATGAAATACAATTCCTGGGGAGTTGCAACGTGCATATTCATCTAATCACCCCATCTACAAACTGTAAACAGAATGAAGTTCAACATTTTGAACCAAAGAGCTTTATTGGAATTGATTTCAGATACATGGGGAAGCAGTTGCTTATCAGAGCATAAGGGACTCCAACACAGTTGCTACCACAGCATTCAACACCAGAATGTGACATAGCTTAAGAATAATGCACACCTGGAGGATAGGGCACACCTGTAGGCACAGCTTTAAGTGAAAGAGAATCCTATCTTAATGCTCAAAATCTTCTAAGGAGCATGACTTCTCTCAGTTTCTTCATGTGAGGTAAGTGTTGGGTTTGGAGATTTCTTGAAGTTCTTTTGAGTGCTGTATTTCCTGCTAAAATCATCTGTCCTTCAGAATGGATCCCTCTGTCCCCAGGACACTTACACAACACCACATACTTCAGGTGGCAGCATTTCTTCTTCATCATCAAGTATTTGAAGTTGAACAAATAAAGTTTTAATGAAAATTGTCTCTATAATATTTCAAAATAACTTAAAGTCTTTCACAAATTTTTCATGCTTATAATAGTTGTCTAGTGTGGAGTCCCAAGAGTCTAAGAATATAGCTTGTTTAAGGACATACCAATTTCTTCCCAAGGAAACTTTTCTCCCCAAAGTGAATTTTCAAAAGTTCTTAGCCCTGAAAAGCAGTGAAAGACTTTTGCGTGTATATCACATTTCAAACGACCCACTCCTATATGAATATTTGGATGTGATATCAGAATGATTTTTAGACAAAATGTTACTTATGTTGGCTACTATGGTGGTTTGAATATGTATAGCCCCCAAGGGCTCATGTTTAAATGCTTCACCCATAGGGAATGGCACTATTAGGAGGAATACCATTGTTTACGTAGGTGTGGCATTGTAATTAGTATGTCACCATCAAGGCAGTTCTCCTAAGTGTTCAAGCCACAACTAGCACACAGTTCACGTCCTGCTTCCCGAGGATCGAAATGTAGTCCACGTGTCAGCTACTTTTCTAGCACAGTGTCTGCCTGCATGTCAGTGTTTCCCACCATGACGATAATGGACTAAATTTCAGATTTAATTTTCTTCTGAAAGGAAATTAAATGTTTTCCTTTTAAAGCATTGCACTGGTCAAGGTGTCTCTTCAGAGCAGTAAAACAAAAACTAAGATAAAGATACTTGTAAGGTTTCTCCCCAAATGAAATTTTCTAATGTATTCTAAGATGATTAGGGAGTCAGATGCTGGGTTGAAAACCTGCTAGTTCAGAGATGTCAAGAACCAACGAAATTGCCTTCCTTTTTTGCCAGAGACCCAGCAAGAGAGTGTCTCTTCAACAATCTCAAACCAGAAAACCTCAAAGGCTCAAGTCACTCCCTACTCCTTCCTGTGTGTCTATCAGTATTCATACTCATTAGTACTCACTATGGCTATGCTTAAGCATGGTTAATATTCTTCCAATTCGGGTCTGAAAGTATGCTCAAATATTCCAAAACCTATTCTAAGATTTCAAAACAACAGTAAAGCATTTCGCAAGCTTGCTGCATTTCTAAATTTTATCTAATACGTGTTTTCTCTGATGAGTTCTAAGATGGCATTTTCTGGCAAATGATTTGTTACATTCACAACATTTGTAATGTTATTTTCCTGTGTGAACTCTCCAATGAGTTCTAAGATTGTCTTTCATGGATACGTATTCGTGACATTCTTTACATTTGTGAGGTTTCTCTCCTGTTGTGGATTCTATGATGAATTCTCAATTCCTATTTCCTGTAAAAGGATCTGTCACTTCCACTAAATTTGTAATGTTTCTCGCCTGTACAGATTCTCTGATGAGTTCTAAAAGTTCGTTTTGTGTTACGATAAATCTTTCCGCCAAAAGCCACCGAGCCCCACGGCGACATGTGAGCTTTACGCCGGCTGCCCACCCAAGTTAAACCCAAATGAATACACAGAAACTTGTATTAGGTACAATGCAGCTTGGCCAATGACTAGGATTCTCATCTGCTAGCTCAGTCTTAATTATCATAAATCTATATATTTTATAAGACTTATCGGACACCTTATTGGCGTCCCTCCTTGCCGGTGGATCACATCGTGCAGCTGGAGCAGGAGCAGAGGGGAAAAGAAAATGAGTCTCTTGCTATGTCACTTCCTGCCTGGATCACCACTTCTCTACATTTCCCAGAATCCTCTTTGACTCCTAGTCCTACCTAACTTGCCATTTCATTGATCAAACAGTATTTTATTTAACAATCAGATAAACATACACAGAAGGTCTTCCCCATCATCTCTTTTCTGTCTAAAATAAAAGGATAACTTATCTTTTATAATAACTGAAGAAAACTATAACCATAACTCTCTGTCTTTAACTCTATCAAAGATCATAGAAGGATAATATATAAACTCTAGAATTGACAGAGACATCTCGCTACCTGGACAGTCACCCAGAGTTCCTCTGTAAAGTTGGGGCATCCATCTTCAGCTTATAGGCCATAGTGTGTCTGGCACACTTCTCCATTTTAACAGGAACCCTTCAGTACTGTCTTGTTTTGTAAGTTTAGCAGTCATTTTCTTGTGGGTCCTGCATGTCTAGTTTATTCAGCAACAAACAGTCCAGGCAAGAGCAGTTTCTTGCCCAAATGGCTAATCTTGCCATGTTGAAAGCAAACTCCATAACGAGTTTCTTCGATGCCCATCCTCCTTTCTGACGTAATTAGTGTGCCAGGAGCAGTTGTGTCTTACTGCCAAGAAAAACCCTAAACCGTTTAAATGCCATATTTCTGTCGGTCTTTGAAAGGTTTGAAGAATACCTAACCATCTCAAATACATCTCTATATCTAGAAAAGCTAACCTAATTATAAGTTCTGACTATTATAGGTAACTATATAACCTGTATTTAATTATGTATATTATTTTAAAAGATCTGTATAAACACAATACCTAAACAAGAGGAGACATATACATATCATAAAATTGACCTTAAAGTTGTATCAATAAATGAAAATCTATACCAATGCAAAGTATTCATTCCTATATCCCATTTCCCTTTTTCTTTCTTTAAAAAATTGACTATGTTCATTATCATTATAACTAACCCCATTTAAATGAAAACAAACATTTATAAACAGTATTTGGGAATATGGGTGTCGTTCTTTCTAAACTGCTTCCTGCTGATTGGGGACAATGTTCATATACCATAGGGATCATGATAAAACATAGAAACCTGACCAAGTCCTTGTTTTTGTAGTCTGTAAGGCTGTATCGTCTCAGCTTCAGGGGGTCTAGCTTGATCAAACCATATTAGTCTGTAAGGAATGCACAGCTTTTGATTTTCTGTGGAAATACAAGCAAAACCTTTATTTCTAAGTAGCCTGTCCTTACACTCAAATTCTGAAGTTAGAGCATTTTTTAAAAAATGTATAAGTTGCATTAATTTAGCAGAATTTATAACCAAATATATTTTAGTAGCAGTAATTCTTTCCTCGGCAATCAAACAATTTAAAGACAACAATATGGCATATAGTATCCAGATTCTCTGTGTATTTTCCATCTGTATGTGGCTTTTTTATTACTTTATTTTTTTTTCCTGAGACAGGGTTTCTCTCTGCAAATCTACCTGTCTCTGTTTCCTTTAGTAAATCCTACCGGCACCACCACAACTGGCTACTCTATTTTCTCCTGTTATTTTTCTCTCACACCCTACATATATTTTTAAATGTAGTGTAAACTTTTAGAGGTTTTTCTTTATCTGGATCTGTCCTTATCATCTCGATAGTGCCGAGTCCAATGCCCAAGAGCGCTGGGATGCCGGGAGCCTATGGAAGCTGCTCCAATGCCTCTCAGCAGCCCGACAGGGCAGGCTGGGGCGGCAGGTTTCCCTCTTTCTCTGGAAACCTTGGGGCATGGAGTCATCCCGCTCACTGACAACAGTTTTGTGGTTAAGGATTTGTCACATTCACTGCATTTGTAAGGTTTCTCTCTTGTGTGGATTCTCTGATGAGTTCTAAACGAGTCTTTCCTGGAAAATGACTTTTCACATTGACTACATTTGTAAGGTTTCTCTCCTGTGTGGATTCCCTGAGGAGTTCTAAGAATGCCGTCTGTGATTTAGGATTTGTTACATTCACTGTATTTGTAAGGTTTCTCTCTTGTGTGGATTCTCTGATGAACTCTAAGATTAGATTTCATGTTAAAAGCCTTTTCACATTCACTACATTTGTAAGGTTTCTCTCCTGTGTGGACTCTCTGATGAGCTGTATGATTGGATTTGTCAGTAAAATACTTGTCACATTCATTGCATTTGTAAGGTTTCTCTCCTGTGTGGATTCTCTGATGATTTCTAAGATAGTCTTTCCTGGAAAATGATTTGTCACATTCACCGCATTTGTAAGGTTTCTCTCCTGTGTGGATTCTCTGATGATTTTTAAGATAGTCTTTCATGGAAAATGATTTGTCACATTCATTACATTTGTAAGGTTTCTCTCCTGTGTGGATTCTCTGATGATTTCTAAGATAGTCTTTCTTGGAAAATGACTTTTCACATTCACTACATTTGTAAGGTTTCTCTCCTGTGTGGATTCCCTGAGTTCTAAGAATGCCGTCTGTGATTAAGGATTTGTTACATTCACTGTATTTGTAAGGTTTCACTCTTTTGTGGGTTCTCTGATGAACTCTAAGATTAGATTTCACATTAAAAGCCTTTTCACATTCACTACATTTGTAAGGTTTCTCTCCTGTGTGAATCCTGAAATGTCTTTGAAACATTGATAAATAATAAAAGCCCTTACCACATTCTGTACATTTGTAGGGATTTTCTCTACAACAGATTTTGTAATGTACATTGAGTTGTGAAAAATGCAGAAATGATTTATTACATTTTGTACACTTATAGGGCTTCTCTCTAGTATGGGATCTCTGATGTGTAATAAGGCTTGAGTGAGTCTTGAAAAGTTTTCCACATTGCATGCATTGATGAGGATGCTTTCTGCAATCAGTTTCCTTCAGTTTGATTTCTGTATTAGACTCAAATGATGTATCATAATTTGTAGTTTTGTAGACTTCCATTCCTGTGTGAATTCTTTGATTTTCACTAATGATGGAACACAAATACAAAAAGTTTCCACAGTCTTTATATTTGCTAGGTTCTTCCTCAGCATTCCCAATTTTGTGTCTGTTGAGGTTTAGGGTTTCATCAGAAGCTCCTCTGTAGCTATAAAATCTGCACTCGTAATTTTCAGCAGTATCACTTATATCATAAGGTGAATATTGGTAAGATTCTTGAATCACATTGCCAGGCTCATTATATGTATTAGTCTTCTTTTGAATATTTTCATTACCATGGATACAATAGTTTGTGCATTGGTGCAAGACTTTCTCATGTTTACCACATATTCGATGGTTCTCTGAAAAATTAGTACAATTGTGAATCATAACAATTAATATGTAACAGTATCAATACCTGATTTTAGGTTTCCAAGACATGTGAACTGGTAACTTTCAGGGATAGCACTGTTAACAGAGGACTTTTCTGTTTCACAATCAATAAATGGATGCTCATAAGAATCTCCAATTTGGAACTTGGGCCCCTGTGTCAGGCCCGACTTCTGATTGCCCACTCCGGGATCTTCTGACCTGGGGAATGCAGGCAGGATGACTCGCCCCCAGAGGAACAAGCAACCTCAAGTCTGCTAACATCGCTTTTCTAGTCCCGCTCCTGCCCACTGGGAGAGGGAGTGCCTCAGACACACCTATACCCACTGTGAGACCCATTAGAGTATTGGACCTTCTTGTGCCCATCAGAAGAGAATCTTGGACCTGCACCCACAAGAGGAGGAAGAGACCCCAACTGCACCAACTGGAAGAAGGGATGAGAAGACAATAATGTAAGAGCACATCCAACAACAGAAAAAACAATATGATGCTACCAGAGTCTAAGGGCTCTACACTAGCAAGATCTGAATATCCCAACACAGAAGTCGAACATGAGACTGGTCAAACCCACAGAATAGGCTGACGTGAAAAAGGGGGAGCTAATGGAGCCCAGACCGATAGCTGGGAAACCAGCATAGGACAGATGCAGAACCCGCAAACGTGGAGGTCAGTGAGGAGGCCTCGGCAATCTATGGGACCTCTGGTAGTAGATCAGTATTTATCCCTAGCATAGGAATGGACTTTGGGAGCCCATTCCACATAGAGGGATGCTGTCTCATCCTAGACACAAGGGGGAGGGCCTAAGCCATGCTCCAAATGATGAGACAGACATTGAAGATCCAACATGGAAGGCCTCCCCCTCCCTGGGGAGCAGAAAGGGCATTGAATAGGGGTTGAATGGGGGGCAGGGGAATAGCTGAGGGAGAGGGAACTGGGTTTACAAGTAAAACAAGCTTTTTTCTAATTTAAATAAGAAAAATACTAAGAAAAAAACATTAAAAAAAGAATCTCCAATCAGATCTACAGCAAATCACAGGGACAAATACTAGCCTACTTATTCTCTTTTTCAATTTTTTTCCATTGATTTGATATCCTTCTACAGTTTCCCTTCCTTACTCTCTTCTTGTTCCCTCTCCGTGACTCCCCATTGGGCCCCAATCAAATCCTCCTCTGTATGTGTTCTAAAAGAGGCAGGCCTCACATGGCTGTCAACAAAGCATGGCATTATGAGTTGGGGTATATCTCAGTTCCTCCCTTTGTATTAAGGCTGTGAGAAGCAACCAACTCTGAAGAATAGTTTCCCAATAGCAACCAAAGTATTAGGGCAAGTCATTGATCACACTGCTAGGATTCCCACAAGAAGACCAAAGTAAACAACTGTCATGCATATGTAGAGGACCTAGTGTATTCTGGTGTATACTCTTTTCATTCTTATCACAGTGTTTACTGTCCTTTGCAGCTAGTAAGATGCATAGGTATTTGGAAAGGAAAGAACATGAGAAAGAAGCTCTAGGAAGGATGATATAAAGAATGATTGCCAATATCATCTGTTTTTGAGATAGAATCATACAAAATGAATTCATAACCCAGATTTGCATAGACATAACCATTTATTCTGACTTCAATCTCCAAAATGGAAATACTAAAATCATGCTATGCCAGTATTAAATATAGCAATCATATCTCAAAACAAATTACTAGACAAAACAACATTCTCATAACCAACAGCCCTGCTTCTAAAACCTTTTTCAATTTCAACAAAAGAAATAGGTGGAGAGTAAAATCGAGCAACAATATTAAAATTTTGTAATTATAATAAGTATTACAGTACATTTTCCTGCTGTAACAAGTTAATATTTGTTTGAACATTGAAATGTTTTTTTGTATATTAGATAGGAGGGCTATAGAGATCATATAGAATAAAACAATCTTTACTCTTCTAGAGAACACAAAAAAGTAAATGAAGCAACATTAAAAAGTTATGTTAGTAACTAATATTTCCCTCATTTCTGGCATTTTCTAGTTTCACAGTTTACTGGTACACAAAGTAGGAAAATTAAAAAAAAAAAAAAAAGAATGAATAAGGTATACTATGAGAAGAGACCTCTTACCCACAAAAAGTAGATTGCTGTAATTCTCCAACATTACATCCGTGTACAAAGCCCTCTGAACACAGTCTAGACATTCCCATTCCTCCTGTGAGAGGTCCACAGACACATCCCTGAATGATAACAGACCCTGCAATGGAAAATTACCTAATTACCATGCACTGCTTCACAAAATGATTTCTTGAGTAATAGAGACATAATGAATTAGAGAGATGTTTGTGACATAGATGAGGCATGACAATTTTGAAAGGATATGAGTGTTTTGAAAGAGTCTGCACTGCTAATCTTTCAAAGACAATTCATAGGAAGACATAGTACATTGCTTACATCCATTGGGTCTCTCTCCTCCATGAATATTCTGATATTTTCTAACAGGTGAGTAGCATAAAATATTTGTCACAATCACAAAATTTGAAAAATTTGTCTCTAGCTTTCAGTCTATAATGTCTTCTAGTCCTTGAAAATGTCGTTAGATTCCCATCACAATCATGGCACTAAAAAACAGGATTTAATCTCAGATGCTTGAGATTCAATGCTGCACCTTGTAGGCAAGAGTCCTACAGAGTACACATACTTTCTGGCAAACATATGGGAACACATAAAATAAAATTTAACTATAATGGATATGGAATGAAAATCCATGGATGAACTAAATTCAGTTTTTTCTTGAGACTAAGGAGTACAAACCCACTGCATATATCCAATGCTCCAAAGAACACATAAAATCAAATACTTTGTAAAGCTATAACATGAGGAATAATTACAACCATGAAGTATGTTATTGCTCATGAGATTCACTGAAAGGAAAATTAAAACCTCTTAATTTCAAAAATATTGGTCAGTATCTGAGCTAATTCATCTGACAGGATTTTAGCATAGCTAGGGATCATTTATGATTACTCCTTTATTTCTTTGAAAAAAACAGAATACACAGTGTTATATAACATTCTCTGTGAACACATGGCAATAACTACAATGTTTGACTTCAGTGCCAAGTGTCTGGTGCTGACCTCAGGATTCCAGGGGCATAATGAATCATGCAGTGTACATAACAATATGCAGACAAACCCTAATATACATAAATGATATGATGTGGTAAAAAAGAAATAGAGGGCCCTTTCCTGGCCCCCACACACCACTGTGTCACAAGAGGAGATAGAGAGACCCCACCTGCACCCACTAAATGGAGATATGGGAAGAAGACAGAATAAGATTTCACTCAACAACAGAAAGACCAATATGACACCACCAGAATCTAGGGACTCCACTCCAGCAAGATCTGAAAAGCCCAACACAGAGCATGAAGAAGAGAAAGACTTTAAAAACTATCTCAGCAAGATGATAGAACCTTTAAAGAGGAAACAAGAAAATCCCTTAAAGAAATAGAAGAAAAAGCAAACAAAAGATTACATGAAATGGAGGAAAAGACAAACCAAAAAATTCAAGAAATAAACAAATCTCTCAAAGAATCTAAAGAAAACCAAGAAAAAACATCCAAACAAGTGAAGGAAGTTCATGAAACAGTTCAAAGCATGAAAGCTGAAATAGACACAATAAAGAAAACACAGAATGAGACCATGCTGGAAATGGAAAGGCTGGATAAATGATCAGGAACTAAAGATGTGAGTATAACCAATAGAATTCAAGAGATGAAGGAGAGAATCTCAGCTATTGAAGACTCGCTAGAGGATATACATTCATCAACCAAAGAAAACCTCAAGTCCAACAAATCCCTAACACAAAATATCGAAGAAATAAGGGACACCGTAAAAAGACCAAACTGAAGAATAATAGGTGTAGAAGAAGGTGAAGAAACACTGCTCAAAAGTACAGAAAACATATTCAAGAAAATCATAGAAGAAAACTTCCCCAACCTATGGAAGCATATGCCTATGAAAGTACAAGAAGCTTACAGGACAACAAACAGAGTGGACCACAAAAAGAAGTCCCCCCGACACATAATAATCAAAACACCAAATCTACAGAGAAAATATTAAGAGCAGCAAAGGAAAAAGGCCAAGTAACATATAAAGGCAAACCAATCAGAATCACACCCGACTTCTCAATGGAAACTCTGAAAGCCAGAAGGTCTTGGATAGATACTCTACAAGCACTGATGGAGCTACTGTACCCAGCAAAACTTTCAATCACTATAGATGGAGAAAACAAGATATTCCATGACAAAAACAGATTTAAACAATACATATCCACAAATCCTGCACTACAGAAGGTTCTAGAAGGAAAACTCCAACCCAACGAACATAACTACACTCACAAAAACACTGGCAATAGATAATCTAATTTTACCAAACACAAAAAGAAACAGGAGGGTGAAAGCCACATGCAATGACACCACCAACAATAAATCCAAAACAAAGAAAACCAATGAACAATGGACATTAATATCCCTAAATGTCAATGGTGATAGCCATAAAAAGATATACACTAACAGAATGGATACGAAGACAGAATCCATCCTTCTGCTGTTTACAAGAAACACACCTCAATTTCAAAGACAGGCGATACCTCAGAGTAAAAGGATGGGAAAAAAATTTTCCAATCAAATTGGCTCAAGAAACAGGCTGTTGTAGCAATCCTAATATCTAACAAATTAGACTTTAAACTAAAAGCAATCAAAAGAGATGAAAAAGGGCATTTCACAGGAAAAGTACATCAAGATGAAGTCTCAATCCTGAACATCTATGCCCCAAACACGAAAGCACCCACATTTGTAAAAGAAACATTACTAAAGCTCAAACCACACATAAAACCACACAGACTTATAGTAGGAGACTTCCACACCCCCCTTACACCACTAGACAGGACCACCAGACAGAAACTTAGCAAAGACAGTATATGACAGAAGTTATGACCCAACTGGGTTTAACAGATATCTATAGAAAATTCCATCCAAACACAAAAGAATGTACCTTCTTCTCAGCGTCACATGGAACCTTCTCAAAAATTGACCACATAGTTGGCAGCAATGCAAACCTCCACAATTACAAAAGAACTGAAATAACCCACTTATCTTATCAGACCACCATGCATTAAAGCTAGAATTCAACAGCAATACGAATTGCAGAAAACCTACATTTGCATGGAAGTTGAATAACAGCCAATGGCACCATTCCTGGGATGAGGAAGAAATAAAAAAAGAAATTAAAGACTTCCTAGAATTTAATGAGAATGTAGACACAACATACCCAAACTTATGGGACACTCTGAAAGCAGTGCTAAGAGGGAAGTTCATAACAGTAAGTGCCCACATGAAGAAACTGGAGGAAAGTCACATTAGAGAATTGACAGAACTGAAAGCTTTAGAGCAAAAAGAAGCAAACACACCAAGGAGGAGTTACACCAGGAAATAATCAACCTGAGAGCCGAAATCAACAAAGTAGAAACTAGGAAAACAGTACAAAGAATCAATGAAACAAAGAGTTGGTTCTTTGAGAAGATCAATAAGATAGACACACCTCTAGCCAAACTAACCAAAAGGCAGAGAGAGAGCATGCTAACTAACAAGATCAGAAATGAAAACAGGGATATAACAATGGACACTGAGGAAATCCAGAGAATCTTCAGGTCATACTTTGAAAACCTGTACTCCACAAAATTGGAAAATCTAAAGGAAATGGACAGCTTTCTGGATAAATATCACTTACCAAAATTAAATCAAGATCAGATAAACAGTTTAAATTGACCTATAACCCCCAATGAAATAGAAGCAGTCATCAAAAGCCTCCCAACCAAACAAAGCCCAGGGCCAGATGGCTTCACTGCAGAATTCTACCAGAAATTCAAACAAGAGCTAATTCCAGTACTCCTCAAACTGTACCGCACAATAGAACAGATGGGATATTGCCAAACTCTTTCTACGAGGCTACAATCACTTTGATACCCAAGCCACACAAAGATAAGACTAAGAAAGAGAATTACAGACCGATATCACTCATGAACATTGATGCTAAAATACTCAATAAAATATTGGCAAACCGAATCCAAGAACATATCAGAAAAATCATCCAACATGATCAAGTAGGCTTCATCCCAGGGATGCAAGAATGGTTCAACATATGAAAATCCATCAATGTAATCCACCATATAAACAAACTGAAAAAGAAAAACCACTTGATCATCTCACTAGATGCTGAAAAAGTCTTTGAAAAAATCCAACATCCCTTCATGATAAAGATCTTGGAGAGAACAGGAATAACAGGAACATATCTAAACATGATAAACGCAATATACACCAAACCAACAGCCAACATCAAAGTAAATGGAGAGAAACTCAAAGCGTTTCCTCTAAAGTCAGGAACAAGACAAGGCTGTCCACTCTCTCCATATCTCTTCAATATTGTACTTGAAGTTCTAGCTAGAGCAAGAAGACAAGAAAAGGCATCAAAGGGATACAAATTAGAAAGAATGAAGTCAAACTTTCACTATTTGCAGACAACTGGATTCGGACATACAGAAAATTGCAGATAGATCCATACCTGTCACCATGCACAAAACTTAAGTGCAAATGGATCAAAGATCTCTCCATAAATCCAGACACACTGAATCTTCTAGAAGAGAAAGTGGGAATTACCCTTGAACAAATTGGCACAGGAGACCACTTCCTGAACATTATGCCAGTAGCACAGACATTGAGGTCTGCAATTAATAAATGGGACCTCCTGAAACTGAGAAGCTTCTGCAAGGCAAAGGACACAGTCAGTAAGACAAAACGACCACCACAGAATGGGAAAAGATGTTCACCGATCCCACAACTAACAGAAGGCTGATTTCCAAAATATATAAGGAACTCACTAAGCTAGCCACCAAAACACCAAACAATGAAATTAAAAAGTGGGGTGCAGAACTAAACAGGGAATTCTCAACAGAGGAATCTGAAATGGCTGAAAGACACTTAAGAAAGTGCTCAAAATCCTTGGCCATCAGAGAAATGCAACTCAAAACAACTCTGAGATACCACCTCACACCTGTCAGAATGGCTAAAATCAAAAATACCAATGACAATCTATACTGGAGAGGATGTGGAGAAAAAGGAACACTCCTCCATTGCTGGTGGGAGTGTGAACTTGTAAGACCACTTTGGAAATCAGTATGGCAGTTGGACAGAAAAATGGGAATCAGTCTACCTCAAGATCCAGCCATTCCTCTCTTGGGTATATACCCAAATACTGCATGTCCATACTACAAGGACATATGTTCAACCATGTTCATAGCAGCATTGTTTGTAATAGCCAGAACCTGGAAGCAACCTAGATGCCTCTCAACTGAAGAATGGATTGAGAAAATGTGGTACATTTATACAATGGAGTACTACTCAGTGGGAAAAAATGGAATCTTGAAATTGGATGGATTGGAAGATGGATGGGTGGAACTAGAAGAAACTATCCTGAGTGAGGTAACCCAGTCACAAAAAGACAAGCATGGTATGTACTCACTCATATATGAATTTTAGACATAGAGCAAAGGATTAGCAAACTCTAATCCTCTTCATCAAATAAACTAGGAAAAATGAAGGACTCTAAGGGATAAATGGACCCCAGGAATGGGAAGTGACATGAACTCCTGAGCTAATTGGGAGCATGAGGGTAGGGGAGAGGGAGCTGCTACAATAAGAGCAAGAGAAGAGGAGTAGAGGAGAGGAAATGGAGGGGCAGAAATATTGATTTGGGACAAGAATAGAGGAGAGAGAGCAGGATGAGAGATACCATATTAGAGGGAGCCACTATAGGTCTGAGAAGAGATCTGGAACCAGGGAGATCTCCAGAGACCTACAAGGACGACACGATCTGACAATCCAGGCAATGGTGGAGAGGATAACCTTAAAGCCCTTCCCCTAAAATGAGATTGATGACTTCTCTTTATGCCATCTTAGAGCCCTCATCCAGTGGCTGATGGAAGCAGAGACAGACATCCACAGATATACACTGAGCTGAAATCGGGAATTTAGTTGAAGAGAGGGAGGAATGAAGAACGAAGGGGTGTGTACCAGGTTGGAGAAACCCACAGGAACAGTTGACCTGAACAAGGGAGAGCACATCGACCCCAGAAGCTGTCTGGGAGGCCAGTACAAGACTGATCCAGACCCCTGAACATGGATGTCAATAAGGAGGCCTCTACACTCCAAGGAGACTCTGGTAGTGGATTAGTATTTTTCCCTGGTGTAAGAAGGGACTTTGAGAGCCCATCCCATATGAAGGGTTACACTCTGGCCATGGACACATGGGGAAGGGGCCAGGACCAGCACAGGAAGATTTGGTGGACTTTGCAGAGCCCCCATTGAGGGCCCTACCCTACCTGGGGAGTGGAGGGTGCATGGGGTGGGGGATAGGATGGGGGTAGGGGAAGAGGAATGCGGTTGAGGGGAGGGAGAGGGAGAAGGGACTTACATGTGAAACAAGCTTGTTCCCTAACTAGAACTAATAAATAAATTAAAAAGAAAAAAAATAGAAATAGAGTGCAGAAGAGATGGCTCAGAGGTTAAGAGCACTGACTGTTCTTTCAAAAGTCCTGAGTTCAATTCCCAGCAACCACATGGATGGCTCACAACCATCCCTTAGGAGATCTGGTGCCCTCTTCTGGTGTGCAGATATACATGGAAGCAGAATGTTGTATACATAATAAATAAAATCTTAAAACAACAAAAAAATAAGAACAGCAAGATTAAAAAGAAAAGAAAGAAATAGAAACATTGGCATAACTCTTCAGAATTTCTCCCTGTGGAATACAAACCTTCATCGAGAGGAAAAACATAGGCTATAGGGTACCTTCTTCCTCAAAAAAAAAAAAAAAAAAAAAAAAGAGTAAAGTAAATAAAAGGGACATTCATTTATGCTTCAAAATTGATGGCTTATATATTGCACCAGGAAAGTACTCTCTAGAAAATTCTTACAAATACATTCCCCATAATGCCATACAAATGTGGATACAGCTGTGCTTATGCCCCGTCTGAAAATGAAACAACGGTAAAGAAATAATCAGAAATTCCTAAGAGAGCTTCCCACTGAGTTTTGAATAGAATTTCAAAAAGGACTCATACATTTACAGTGTGAATACACCCCACATCACTGTGTGACATCATGAGGCAAAAAAGAGAAACCTGAATACTACAAACTTCTCCTCACAGACACAGCAATCTCTAGCAAGAGAAGTCACATATTGCTTCCATCATCTGTGCTCCCTGGGTCCTAAAACCTTTACCATTAGGGTTCAAGACAGTGAGTCTTTTCTAATTGTACTTTTCTATAAATTCCTCAGTGATGTCAGTAAGAAGGTACATGTACTGCTCTGTCCATGCTCATAAGTCTGTTTCTGGAAAACTGAACATTCCAGAAATGGAACTGTGTGGCACATGAGACCATCCTTCCTCACTATGAAAAAGGAACACAAGTCCATTGTATATAGAATATGGCCACTGATATATTTCTTGAGTTTCATTTTCAATAGCTTGTGTTTTAGTCAAGTCTAAAGTCCATTGTAATTCATAGCCTCATAGCATAAACCCAAGACAAAATAGAATGGGTCTTCTCAGTTACATAGTTGAAAGATTTAAACACATAACCTTCAATACAAAAAAAGAAAAAAACGAGCCAGGCAGTAGTGGTGCACAACTTTATTCTGAGCACTCAGGAGGCACAGGCAGGCAGTTCTCTGTGAGTTTGAGACCAGCCTGTTTACAAGAGCGAGTTAAAGCAGCCTACAAAGGCACAGAGAAACCCTTATTCGAAAAATAAAATAGACAAAAGAAAAAGAAAACAGATAAATAAGACAAAAATAAACACTTTGAATAACATTGCCAGGGGAACACAATTAAAAGGTTAAATATTTTCAATAATCAAAACAATTTTCAGCGAAATGTAGACATGACACTGACCTGGGGAGCACTTGCCACAGAAGCATCCATTTTTCTTGTTGCTCTTCTCTAAGTTTCTCAGAGAAAAATACTGCAATTCTTGTTGGTATTTCACATTCTATTGTCAATAATAGAAATCTGAAAAAATACAACTCTGTGATGGTCAATGCCACACCATACAGAAAAGACTCCTCAGAGCCAAAGCACACCAGAAATCTTGTGAAAATTTCTACTGCCACGAGAAAATGTAAGGATGCATATAGAGTGACGGAAGAGAGCTCTAGAATTACCACCATAGCATAGATAGCCTGTTTGCAAACAACAGACAAAGCAAATGCTCTACTAAATTATTATAAGAGTTATTTTATGACAACCTGATGCTCTGCCAACCTTAAGTGAAGAAAAAACAAAGCAACACACAGTAATGCCCCCTTCGTGGCATCTCAAACCCACCATCAATGGAAAGACGCCAACAACACAACACTGAGAGCTGTGTCTGAGGATAAAGCGGTGGAAACTGGGCAGCTCTGGCTGCGCCCCTGGCCGCTAAGAGAACTCGCCATGGGCAACAGGTCTAGGGGGAGAGGTCCCTGGGGAGGAGGGCGAGCAAAAGAGCAAAGGCCGTCTCGGATGGGGACGGGAGAGACGGAGACCCCAGACAGAGAGCGGTCAGAGAGCAAACCAGGAGCCAGAGAGACCGGGACAGACGGACACTTTTAAGGGGTGCGCCCGGCGCCCGGGGCAGCACCCAGCTCGTGGGGTGGAAACGAGCGCACCTGGCCGCAGGGGACGAGCTGAGCCGCCGCCTCCTCCACCCCACGGGCAGCCGGCGGGAGCTGACGGGGTCCTTGTGAGCAGCTCGGGAGCACAGCCCGCTCCTCCCTCCCTCCCGGGTCCCAGCCCCGCAGCTCCTCTGACCTGGGAGCTTCCAGGGCCGCCGGGCTGCGGTTCCCGCCACTGCGCTGCTGACTGCTGACTTTCCCAGGCCGCCCCGCGAGCGCGGACACCGCGGATCCCGAGGGCTCAGGTCCCCGCGGACCCGCCGCGTCCTCCGCACCCGGCTCTGCAGCGCGCGGCTCCCCAGGTCCAACCGGGAATGGAGGGATTTCCTGTCCCTGCAGCGGGGCTCCTTGGTGGGGATCCCCGGCCCCGCCCAATACGCCCCTTCCGGCTGGGTGATCGCCTAAACCCACCAATCACCCGCGCTGTACCTCTTTAGTTTTCCTAGTCCACCCCTCGGTTACGTTTCTTCTAAACTGCTCAGATCTGGCAGGTGTCCCCTCCTCTCTCTCTGGCTCAGGCCGCCCTGGACCCGCTCTGCACAGCCTCCCCGCGTTTGCTGCAGCCTAGACCAGAGCTGGATCTGCCCTGCACCCCTCCCTGGGTTCTGAGCTCTTCAGACACAAGTTCTCCAGCCTGACTTCTCATCTTGGGATACCGGCCTCCTGGGTAAAAATGCACAGCAAAAGACAACAATCACCTTACTTTTTTGTTTGTTTGTTGTTTTGCGAGACCGGGTTTCTTTGTGTAGCTTTGCAGCCTATCCTGTCCCTCTCTCTCGAGACCAGGCTGGCTTTGAACTTACAGAGATCCGTCTGCCTCTGGCTCCCAAGTGCTGGGATTAAAGTTGTGCACCACCAACGCACCGCAACACCCTAAATTCTTCTCCTCAAGCCCCACACCTAAAACAAATTAAAGCACTTGGCTCAAATCACAAGCCACAGCTATAGCCTCTAAGGAGAGCAATTTAAATGATACCCAAGATACTGAACACAAAAACCTGAGTCGTATTCAAGGAGGTCAAAGCATTTAAAACAAAGGGAATCAACTCAAAAAGTATAGAAACAAAACCATTCCTGGGCTCTGAGCACACTAGCTAATGCCTGTAGGCAATGAGGACACTGTAGGATGTGAAAAATGAATTCATTAAATAGTTAACCTTGCAGGTCCCCGAGTTCCCAGCAGGGTCCTCTGCACACGGCTCCGGATCAGCAGGTTCCAGGAGTGCAACAGAGAATGGAGGAACTTCAGCTCCTGCAGTCTGGTTCCTGTGAGGGGCTCCTCCTGGCACCGCCCCCTAAGCCTGGATTCTGAGTCCATGAAACCCGCCAACTGGCAGATCATTTTCATAATGACTTTCATTGGGCACACTTGTTGCACTGACATAGAAGCTGCCCAAGGGCTCACACACAGGAAATCAATCTAAAGAAATCAAACCAAACTAAACCCCCAAACCTAGTGGAGCATGGTCTGCTGGCGCCACTTTAATCTCAACATTCCACATGAAGAGTTACGTTATTTGCAACTAACCATATCTGCCAAGTGAATTTCTGATGATCTTACAGCGATGTAATAAGCCCTCTATCCTAAAAAATAAGAAACAAAAGAAAAAACAAAACAAAAATGCAATCAAACAACAACAGAACCAAAAAATGGTCGCAAATATCTTTAGAAAACTGCACTGGAATTGACGGCACATGCCTTTAATCCCAGCAACCCCAGACAGAGGCAGATTTCTGTATGTGAGTTCAAGGACAACCTGGTCTGCAGAGCGAGTGCCAGGACAGGCTCCAAAGCTACAAAAAGAAACCCTGTCTCGAAAAATAAAACAAAAAAGGGGGTGTGAGGGGGCTGTGTTGGCACATACCTTTAACACTAGAGCTCCAGAGGCAGAGGCACACAGACCTCTGTGAGTTTGAGGCCAGTCTGGTCTACAGAGCAAGTGACAGGACATCCAGAGCTGTTACACAGGGAAACTTTGATGGTTAATTTTTGCAGGACCGCATCGTGGGTAGTATATCCCTCGGCCAGTTGGGCTGGGCTGTATAAAAGCAGCTAGCGGTGCAAGCCACAGCGAACCAGACAGTAAGCAGCAAATTGCTGTGTTTTTTTTTTTCTACTTCAGGCGTCTGCCTTGGTGTCACTCAGTGAAGAGCTCTAACCTGTAGGGTAAAATAAACTCTTGCTTTCCGAAGTCTCCTTTGGTCATGCTGTTTATCACCATAACAGAAAGCCAAGTAGAAGAGAGGGTAGACTTTGGTCAGTGGTATTTGTTCTGAGACCTGAAAGATGAACCAATCTCCTGTTAGAGATCCACCAGCCATCAATAAGATATAGGTTTCCTTTATTCAGATACTCCAGCGAAGCATAAGCCAGAGCTAGCCCAGATGCAGCAAGGCATGGAGGCCAGAGAGAGCGGGTCCCCATGAATCTGGAGCCCTTTAAGAACCTATTCTGACCTCCCATGACCACGCCCTGAGAGGCTTGGTCAAGCGCAACTGTTGCCAGCCCTTAGGAGTCGTGGTTACGGTGTCTCCACATCTGAGTGAGGTCACTGACAACTCTCTCCCCCACAAATGTACTCAATACCTTTCACACTATCAATAGGGATCTAAGATTTTCTTAGACACTATGCTGGTCCTAGAAGTCTGCACTTTTCTCACTGTTATCCTGTTCATGTGAAAATCACCAACTGATTTATAACATGGGTTTCATGGCTGACTGTAAAGATTAACACAACAGAGCTTTCTAATAGAATATTTGTAACTATTGAAAGTAAGTTTTTTTGACACTAACAGTTTGGGATAAGTTACTGTCTTACATCCATTAATGCTTTTCAATTTTTTTTTTTTTTGAAAATTGAGTAACAACTGGTACGGCGTGCTAAGTAAATTTACGAAGAGTGCATGCTCATATCTGTTCTGAGGTGCCCAGACTCCTTCCAATTTTCCACATTGTGTATAATGTTAGATGTAGGGTTGTGGCTTCTAATGTAGCTTGTACTGAAGTTTTTCTTCCTATTCCCTGAATCCTAAAATCTTTCACAATGACCATAAATGAAAGTTTACCACATGCCCTTTGTCAATATATTGAATTCCTTCCGTCCTAAAATTTGCAGCCTTACATGCAAGGAAAAGTATATGGTAATTCACCCTTGGGATATCTACAAAGTCAGATTGGATTTCTCAATTGTGGTAGTTTACATTCCCTGCAAGAATTAGTATAAACCTACTTGTGCCGTTTTCTTAAACACATTTGTGACCATTTTGTTTGTTTGATTACTTTTTAGTTGGTTTTTTAGGGTGGAGGGCTTATTCCATCGACTTTTGCTCATCGGAAACTCACTAGGGAGACAAGATTGGTAGCATAAATTAAACATTTCTCTGCATTCTGAGTGTTGAGATTAAAGTGGCGCCAGCAGACTATGCTCCACTAGGTTTGGGGTTTGTTTGGTTTGATTTCTTTGGATTGATTTCCTGTGTGTGAGCGCTTGGGCAGCTTCTACGTCAGTGCAACAAGTGTGCCCAATGAAAGTCATTATGAAAATGACCCAGCAGCTGGGGGGTTTCAGGGAACCTGAGTCGAGTCATAGTGGGCGGGGCCAGGAGGAGCCTCTCACCGGAACCCGACTGCAGGAACCGGAAACTTCTCCATTCCCTGGTGGAGCCAGCGGCGCGTGTTCGGGAACCGGGAGAGGAAGACGCGGCTGGGGGCTCGGGGACCTGAGCCCTCGGGATCCGCGGTGTCCGCGCTCGCGGGGCGGCCTGGGAAAGTCAGCAGTCAGCAGCGCAGTGGCGGGAACCGCAGCCCGGCGGCCCTGGAAGCTCCCAGGTCAGAGGAGCTGCGGGGCTGGGACCCGGGAGGGAGGGAGGAGCGGGCTGTGCTCCCGAGCTGCTCACAAGGACCCCGTCAGCTCCCGCCGGCTGCCCGTGGGGTGGAGGAGGCGGCGGCTCAGCTCGTCCCCTGCGGCCAGGTGCGCTCGTTTCCACCCCACGAGCTGGGTGCTGCCCCGGGCGCCGGGCGCACCCCTTAAAAGTGTCCGTCTGTCCCGGTCTCTCTGGCTCCTGGTTTGCTCTCTGACCGCTCTCTGTCTGGGGTCTCCGTCTCTCCCGTCCCCATCCGAGACGGCCTTTGCTCTTTTGCTCGCCCTCCTCCCCAGGGACCTCTCCCCCTAGACCTGTTGCCCATGGCGAGTTCTCTTAGCGGCCAGGGGCGCAGCCAGAGCTGCCCAGTTTCCACCGCTTTATCCTCAGACACAGCTCTCAGTGTTGTGTTGTTGGCGTCTTTCCATTGATGGTGGGTTTCAGATGCCATGAAGCGGGCATTACTGTTGTGTTGCTTTGTTTTTTCTTCACTTAAGGTTGGCAGAGCATCAGGTTGTCATAAAATAACTCTTATAATAATTTAGTAGAGCATTTGCTTTGTCTGTTGTTTGCAAACAGGCTATCTATGCTATGGTGGTAATTCTAGAGCTCTCTTCCGTCACTCTATGTGCATCCTTCTATTTTCTCCTGGCGGTAGAAATGTTCACAAGATTTCTGGTGTGCTTTGGCTTTGAGGGGTCTTTTCATATGGTGTGGCATTGACCATAATAGAGGGTTTTTTTTTTTTTCCAGATTTTTCTTTTTGACAATAGGATGTGAAATATCCACAAGAATTCCAGTAGTTTTCTCTGAGAAACTTAGAGAAGAGCAACAAGAACAATGGATGCTTCTGTTGCAAATGCTCTTCAGGTCAGTGTCGTGTTCACATATCTCTGAAAATTGTTTTTATTATTGAAAACATTTAAACTTTTAGTTGGCAATGTTATTCAAATTGTTTATTTTTGCCTTATTTGTCTGTTTTGTTTTTTGGGTTTTTTTGTTTTTTTTTTTGAGACAGGGTTTCTCTCTGGCTTTGTAGGATGCCTGGAGCTGGCTCATTTAGCCAGCTGGTCTCAAACTCACAGAGTACTGCTGACCTGTGCCTCCCGAGTGCTCACATTAAAGCTTTACACCACCACTGACTGGCTAGTTTTTTCTTTCTTTTATTATATTTAAAGTTATGCCTTAAATCTTTCAACTATGTATCTGAGACTTGACCCATTGTATTTTCTCTTGGTTTTATACTATGAGGCGATGACTTTCCATGGGCGTTAGACTTGAAGACTAAAACACAACCTATTGTAAATGAAACTCAAGAAATATGTTGATCGCCATTTTCTACATAAAATGGACTTGTGTTTCTTTTTAATAGTGAGGAAGTATGGTCTCATGTGCCACACAGTTATATTTCTCCAAAGTTCAGTTTTCCAGAAACAGGCTTATGAACATGGACAGATCAGTACATGGACCTTCTCACTGACATCACTGATAAATTTATGGAAATGTAGAATTAGAAATGACTCACTGTCTTGAACCCTAATGGTAAAGATTTTAGCACCCAGAGAGCACAGATGTTGGAAGCCATATGTGGCTTCTTTTCTAGAAAGTTGCTGTGTCTGTGAGGAGATGAAGTTTGCAGTATTCTGGCTTCTCTTTTTGCCTCATTATGTCACACAGTGACGTGGGGTGTATCCACACTGTAAATATATGAGTCCCTTCTGAAATTCTGTTCAATTTTCAGTGGGTACATCTCTTAGGAATTTCTGATTTTTTCTTTACCTTTGTTTCATATTCAGAAGGAGCATAAACACAGATGTATCCACATTTATTTGGCATTCTGGGGAATATATTTGTAAGAATTTTCTAGAGAGTACTGACATGGTGCTACACATAAGCCATCAATGTTCAAGCATAAATGAATGTCCCTTTTAATTACTTTGCTCTTTTCTTTTGAGGAAGAAGGCCCCATCTTGCCTATGTTTTTCCTCTCGCTGAAGGTTTGTATTACATAGGGAGAAATTCTGAAGATTTATGCCAATTTTCTATTTCTTTTTTTCAGTAACATTTCATTTATGTATACGAGGGTTTATCTGCATGTTGTTATGTACGCTGAAGGATTCTTTATGCCCCTGGATTCCTGTGGTCAGCACCAGACACTTGGAACTAAAGTCAAACATTGTAGTTATTGCCATGTGTTTAGAGAGAATTATAGTTGGTTTCTCTGGAGGAACAACAAGTGACTTTTAAGTCTCAGCCATGTCTTCAGAAAGGTGCAAAATTGTGACATTATAAAACACTGTGTATTCTAGTTTTCAGAAAAGTAAAGGAGTAATCATAAAGAATACCTAGCTATGCTACATTCTTGTCAGATGAATTTGCTAAGATACTGAAGAGACAAATAAGTTTTAAATTAAGAGGTTTAAATTTTCCTTTCAGTGAGTCACATGAGAAATAATACACTTCATGGTTGTAACTATTCCTCATGTTATAGCTTCACAAAGTATTTGATTTCGAGCAAATGTGTTGTTTGGAGCAGTGGATATATGCAATGGTTTTGTACTCCTTAGTCTCAAAACAAAACAAAAAAAACTGAATTTAATTCATCCATGGATTTTCATTCCATATCCATTAAATTAAATTTTATTTTATGTATTCCCATATGTGTGCTAGAAAGTATGTGTACTCTGTAGGACTCTTGCCTATAAAGTGCAGCATTGAATCTCAAGCATATGAAATTAAATCCTGTTTTTTACTGCTATGATTGTACGGGGAAACAAACTACATTTTAAAGGATTTGAAGACATTATAGACTGCAAACTAGAGACAAGTTTTTCAAATTTAGTGTTTGTGGCAAATATTTTATGCTACTCAAGTCTTAGAAAATATCAAAATTTTCATGGAGGAGAGACTCAATGGATGTAAGCAATGTACTGTATCTTCCTATGAATTGACTTTAAAAGAGTAGCAGTGCGGGACTCTTTCAAAACTCCTGTCCTCTCAAAATTGTCATGCTTCATCTATGTCACAAATATCTCTCTAATTCATTATGTCTCCTTTGCTCAAGAAATCATTTTGTGCAGCAGTGCATGGTAATTAGGTAATTTTCCATTGCAGGGTCTGTTATCATTCAGGGATGTGTCTGTGGACCTCTCCCAGGAGGAATGGGAATGTCTAGACTGTGCTCAGAGGGCTTTGTACATGGATGTGATGCTGGAGAATTACGGCAATCTACTTTTTGTGGGTAAGAGGGCTCTTCTCATAATTCCTTATTCAATCTTTTTTTTTAATTTTCCTACTTTGTGTATCAATAAACTCTGAGAGTAGAAAATACCAGAAATGTGGGAAATATTAGTTACGAAAACATAACTTTTTAATGTTGCTTCATTTACTTTTTTGTGTTCTCTAGAAGAGTAAAGAATGCTTTATTCTCTGTAGCCCTCCTTTCTAATATACAAAGAACATTTCAAAGTTCAAACAATAAATAGTTGTTAGATCATGAAAATATATTGTAGTACTTATTATAATTAGAAGGATTTGTTACTGGATTTAAGTCTTCCCCTATTTTATAAAAATTGCAAAAGGTTTTAGAGGAATGGTTGTTGGTTATGACAATGTGGTTTTGCTTGGTAATTTAATTTGAGCTTTGATGGCTATATTTAATACTGGCAGAGCATGATGTTAATATTTCTACTTTGGAGCTTGAAGTGTACGTGTTATCTCCATGCAAATCTGGGTTATGAATTCCAAGTTGTGTGACCCTATCTCAAAAACATAAGATATAGGGAATCATTCTTCATATCATCCTTCACACAGCTTCTTTCTCATGTTCTTTCCTTCCCAAATACCAAGCATCTGACCAACTGCAAAGGACAGTGTTACGTGAGAATCAGAAGGCTACACACTGGAGTGAACTAGGTCCCCTACATATGTGTGACAGTTGTTTACTTTGGTCTACTTGTGGGAGTCCTAGCAGTGTCAGGAAATCCTTTCCCTAATGCTTTGGCTTGCTATTGGGAAACTGTTCCTCAGAGTTGGTTGCTTCACAAAGCCTTAATACAAAGGGAGGAACTTAGATTCACCTCAACTCAATATGCCATGCTTTGTTGACAGCCATGTGAGGCCTGCCTCTTTTAGAACACACACACAGGAGGGTTTGATGGGGGCACAATGGGAAGTCAGGGAGTGTGAACAGGAAGAGAGTAAGGAAGAGAAACTGTAGAAGGTTGTGAAATCAATTGAAAGAAAAATGAGTAGGCTGTTATTGGTCCCCGTGATTTGTTGTAGATCAGATTGGAGATTCTTTTTTTAATGATTTTTTTTAGTATTACTTTTTCTTATTTATATTAGAAACAAGATTCTTTTACATGTAAATCCTAGTTCATCTATGTCTTATATCTGTATATGAGTGAGAATATACCATGGTTGTCCTGTTGTGACTGAGTTAGTTACCTTGCTCAGGATAGTTTCCTCTACTTCCTCGATTTCCCTGTGAATCCAATGTTCCTGTGTGTGTGTGTGTGTGTGTGTGTGTGTGTGTGTGTGTTTCTGCTGAGTAGTACTCCATTGTGTAAATGTAGCACATTTTCTCTATCCATTCTTCAGCTGAGGGGCATCGATGTTGCTTCCAGTTCTGGCTACATAAGGCTGCCCTGAACATAGTTGAATAGATGTCCTTGTTGTATAAATGTGCATCTTTTGGGTATATGCCTAAGAGTGGAATTGCTGGATCTTGTGGTAGACTGATTCCCATTTTCCTGGGGAACCACCATACTGATTGACAAAGTGGCTCTACAAGTTGGCACTCCTGCCAGCAGTGGAGAAGTGTTCCCATTTCTCCACATCCTCTCCAGCATAAACTATCATTGGTGTTATTGATTTTAGCCATTCTGACAGGAGTAAGAAAGTATCTCAGAGTTGTTTTTATTTGCATTTCACTGATGCCTAAGGATATTGAGCACTTTCTTAATTGTCTATCAGCCATTTTAGCCTCCTATATTGAGTATTCCCTATTTTGTTCGGTATCCCATTTTTAATTGTATTATTTGTTGTTTTCAAGTCTAGCTTCTAGAGTTTTTTATAAATTTTGGAGATCAGGCCTTTGTCATATGTGGTGTTGGTGAATATCTTTTCCCATTCTGTGGGATGCCGTTTTGTCTTGGTGACTGTGTCCTGTGACTTACAGAAGCTTCTCACTTGCAAGAGGACCCATTCATTAATTGTCAATCTCATGAAGATCCGATTGTTTGGTGTAATGTTCAGGAACAGGTATCCTGTAACAATTCTTTCAAAGATACTTCCCACTTTCTCTTCTAAGAGGTTCAGTGTGGCTGGCTTTATGTTGAGGTCTTTGAACCATTTGGACTTAAATCTTGTGAATGGTGATAGATCTGCAACTATGTCCAGTCTTTTATATGCCAGCACCATTGGTCTTCCTGTCTACTTTTGTGCCAATACCAATCTTTTTTCAGGACTACAGCTCTATAATAGAGCTTGAAGTCTGGGATGGTGATGTCTCCAGAAGTTTCTCTATTATACAGGGTTGTTTTGGCTATCCTAGGTGTTCTGTTTTTCCGTATAAGGGTGATTATCGTTCTCTCAAAGTCTGTGAAGAATTGTGTTGGGATTTTGATGGGGATACAATTGAACATGAAGATCGGTGTTGTCAAGATTGCCATTTTTACTTTGTTGATCCTACCTATCCCAAGAGCATGGGAGATCTTTCCATTTTCTGGTATCTCCTTTAAATTTTTTCTTTACAGACTCAAAGTTCTTGTTTTCTAGGTCTCTCACTTGTTTGGTTAACTTTGTCCCAAGATATTTTATGTTGTTTGTGGCTAATGTAAATGGTGATATTTCTCTCATATCATTCTCAGCCCATTTATAGTATATATATATATATATATGACTACTGACTTTTTTGAATTAATCTTGTATCCTACCACTTTGTTGGAAGCATTTATCTGATATAGTATTTTCCTGGTAGAGTTTTTTGGGTCACTTATGTAAACTCTCATATCATCTGCAAATAGTGACAGTTTGACTTCCTCCCATCCAATATGTATCTTCTTGATATACTTTTCTTGTATTACTGCTCTAGCTAGAAATTCAGGTACAATATTGAAGAATTATTGAAGAGTGGACAGCCTTGTCTTTTTCCTGATTTCAGAGGAATGGCCTTGAGTCTCTCTCCATTTGGTTTGATGTTGGCTGTTAGTTTTCTCTATATTGCTTTTATTATGTTCAGGCATGTTCCTGTTATCCCTGATCTCTCCAGGACCTTTATCATGAATTGGTGTTGGATTTTGCCAATGGCTTTTTCAGCATCTAGTGAGATGAATATGTGGTTTATCTTTTTCAGTTTGTTTGTATGGCACATTACATTGATAGATTTTCATATGTTGAACCATCCCTGTATCCCTGGGATGAAGCCTACTTGGTCATGGTGGATGATTCTCTGGTATGTTCTTAGATTCAAGTTGCCAGTATTGTATTAACTACTTTTGCATCAATGTTCATGAGGAATATTGATATTTAGTTCTATTTCTTAGTTGTGTCTTTGTGTTGCTTGGGTACCAAGGTAATTGTAGCCTTCCAAACAGAGATTGGCAATGAACCTTCTTCTTCCATTGTGTGGAACAATTTGAGGAGTATAGTATTGGTATTAGTTCTTCTTTGATTTTTCTGGTAGAGTTCTGTATAGAAGCCATCTGGCCCTGGGCTTTTATTTTTTTTTTTTTTTTTTTTTTTTTTTTTTTTGGAAGACTTTTGATGACTGCTTATATTTCATTAGGGGTTATAGGTCAGTTTATATTGCTTATCTATTCTTGATTTAATTTTGGTAAGTGATATGTATGCAGATAATTGTCCATTTCCACAAATTTTTGAATTTTATGGAGAACAAGTTTTCAAAGTATGACCTGAAGATTCTCTAAATTTCCTCAGCGGTGGCTGTTATATTCCCTCTTCATTTCTGATTATGTTAATTTCCATGTTCTCGCTGTGCTTTTTGGTTACTTTTGGTAAAGTTCTGTGTATCTTATTGATTTTCTGGAAGAACCAATGCTTTGTTACATTGTTTATTTGTATTGTTTCCTTTGTTTCTTCTTAAAGGATTTCAGCCCTCAATTTGATTATTTCCTGCTGTCTACTCCTAAGGGTTAAGTTTGCTTTTTTGTTGTTCTAGAGTTTTCAGTTGTGCTACTAATCTTCTAGTGTGACTATTCTTCAGTTTCTTCATGTGGGCACTTAGTGCTAAGAACTTTCCTCTTAGTACAGCTTTTGAAGTATCCCATAAGTTTGGGTATGTTGTGTCTTCATTTTCATTGAATTCTAGGAAGTCTTGAATGTCTTTTTTTTCTCTTCCATGACTCCAGAATTGTGCAATTGTGGGTTGTTCAATTTCCATGAGTTTGTAGGGTTTCTGCTATTTATGTTGTTGTTGAATTCTAACTTTAAAACATGGTGGCTGATAAGATACAGGGGATTATTCCAATTTTTTGTACCTGTTGAGATTTGTTATGTTGCCAAGTATGTGGTCATTTTAGAGAGTGTTCCATGTGGTACTGAGAAGTAGAAATTTACTTTTTGGTTTGGATGGAATGTTCTATAGATGTCTGTTAAACTCAATTGTGCAATAACTTCTGTTACTTCCTTTGTTTCTTTGTTAAGTTTCTGTATAGTGGTATTGTCTAGTGGTTAGAATGGAGTGTTGAAGTCTTCTCCTATAACTGTGTGCAGTCTTTTGTGTAATTTGAGTGTTAGAAATATGCCCTTGTTTTCGGGGCATAGGTATTCATAATTGAGATTTCTTACTGATTGATTTTTTTTCCTAAGGTAAATTTGAAATGACCTCCTCCATCTGTTTTGAGAGATTTTAGTTTGATGTCTAATTTGTTAGATATTAAGATTGCTACACCAGCTTATTTCTTGGGTCTAGTTGATTGGAAAATTTTATATCAACCCTTTATTCTGAGGTAATATATGTCTTTGTATATGAGATATGTTTCTTTTATACAGGAGGAGGATGGACTCTGTGTTCATATTCATTCTATTAGCCTGTGTCATTTTTTTTTTTTTTTGAAGTTTGGGATATCTTTGTACAGTTTATTTTTTTGTAATTTTTTATTAGTTCAAATTAGAAACAAGCCTGCCTCACATGTCAATCCCTCCTCCCTTTCCCTCCCCTCCCCCCAACCCTTCCCCCAACCTACCACCTGCCCCACCACCCTATCCACCCTCCACTCGCCTGACTTTGTGGGCCCTCCATAGGTGCTCCCCAAAGTCCACCACATCATCCTGGGCTGGGCCTAGGCCCTCCCTCATGTGTCCAGGCCGAGATGGGGAATGAGCTCTCAAAGTCCCTTCTTATACCAGGGAAAAATACTAATATACTACCAGGGGCCCCCTAGAGTACAGAGGCCTCCTTATTGACATCCATGTTCAGGGGTCTGGATCAGTCCCTTGCTGGCCTCCCAGACAGCATCTGGGGTCAATGTCCTCCCCTTGTTCAGGCCAGCTGTTTCTGTGGGTTTCACCAGCCTGGTACCGACTGCTTTGATCTTCATTCCTCCCTCTCTGCAACTGGGTTTCAGAGTTCAGTTCAGTGTCTATATGTGGGAAATTAAGGAACATTGAGTGTTCGTTCTTGTTTGTTTTGGATTTGTTCTTGGTGGTGGGGTTGTGTGTATTTACCCCGGTTTTTCTTATGACTTTTGGTTATGTGGGACTATCTATTGCCTATGTTTTTGTGAGTATAGTTAATTTCCTTATGTTTGAATTTTTTTTCCAGTATTTTCTGTAGGGCTGGATTAGTGGATATATATTATTTAAATCTGATTTTTTTTTGTGTGTGTGGAATGTCTTGTTTTCTCCATCTATGTTGTTTGAAAGGTTTGCTGGGCATAGTTGTCTGGGCTGGCATCCATAGTTCCTTAAGGTTTGTAGAGTATCTATCCAGGATCTTCTGACTTTCAGTTTCCATGGAGAAGTCAGGTGTAATTCTGATAGGTTTGCCTTTATATGTTACTTGGTCATTTCCTTTGCTCTTTCCTCTTAATATTCTGTCTTTATTCTATATGTTTGGTGTTTTGATTATTATGTGATGAGAGAACTTTTTTTGTGGTCCTCTCTATTTGGTGTTCTGTGGGTTTCTTGTACTTTCATTGGCATTTGATTCTTTAGTTTGGGAAAGTTTTCTTCTATGATTTTGTTGAATATGTTTTCTGCATGTTTCAGTTTGATTGCTTCACCTTCTTCTTTACTGATTTTTCTTAGGTTTGGCATTTTTTTACAGTGTCCCATATTTACTGGGTATATTGCATTAGGGATTTATTGTAGTTAATATTACCTTTGTGCTGTGAATATATTTCTCCTAGTGGATCCTCAACACTTGAGGTTCTCTCTTCCTTCTCTTGTTCTGTTGATTATCCTTGCATCTGTAGTTCCTGATTATTTGCCCATATTTTGTAATACCTGCATGCCCTCAGACTGTGTGTGTCTTTTTTTTAAATTCTATTTCAGCTTTCAAACCTTGCACTGTTTGAATTGTTTTTTGAAATTTTGGTTTGTCTTTTCTTCCGTTTCTTAAAGGACTTGCTCATTTCTTCCTTTGGAGTCTCTGTCATCTTCATGAAGTTGTTTTTCAGGTGTTTATCTTCTGCTTCATCTGTGTTTGGATATTCAGGTCTTGATAATGTAAAATCCCTAAGCTCTGGTGGCATCATATTGGTTTTTCTGTTGTTGTATGTGATCTTCTATTATTGTCTTCCAATCCCTTCTTCCTGTTGCTGCAGGTGATGTCACTTCCTCTCCTTGTGGATACAGTTCCAAGGTTCTCTTCTGATGCGTGCATGCAGGTCCCATACTCTAATAGGTCTCACAGTGGGTACAGGTGTGTCTGAGGCACTCCCTCTCCCAGTGGGCAGGAGCTGGACTAGCATAGCAATGTTAGCAGACTTTCATTTCCTTGTTTCTCTGGGGGCGAGTGGACCTGCCTGCATTCCCCAGGTCATGATCCCAGAAAGGGCAATCAGAAATTGGGCCTGACACAGGAGCCCAAGTTCGAGATAGTAGATTCTTATGAGCATCCATTTATTGATTGTAAAACAGAAAAATCCTCTGATAACAGTGCTTTCCCTGAAAGTTACTAGTTTATATGTGTTGGAAACCTAAAATAGTTAAAGTATTGAATCTATTCCATATTCATTGCTATTATTCACAATTGTACTAATTTTTCAGAGAACCATCGCATATGTGGTAAACGTGAGAAACTCTTCCACCAAGGCACAAACTATTGTATCCATGATCATGAAAATATTCAAGAGAAGACTAATACATGTAATGAGCCTGGCAAAGTGGTTCATGAATTCGGCCAATGTACACCTTATGATATAAGTGATACTGCTGAAAATTACAACAAGTGCATATTTCATAGCTACAGAAGTGCCTCTGATGAAACCTTAAACCTCAACAGACACAAAATTCGGAATGCTGGGGAAGAACTTTGCAAATTTAAAGACAGTGGAAACTGTTTGTATTTGTGTTCCATCATTGGCCAAAATCAAAGAACACAGTCACGAAACGAAGACTACAAAACTACAGAATATGAAACATCTCTTGAGTCTAATGCAGAAATCAAAGTGAAAGAAATTGATTGCAGAAAGCATCCACATCAATGCATGCAATGTGGAAACCTTTTCAAGACTCACTCAAGCCTTATGCATCAGAGATCCCATACTAGAGAGAAACCCTGTAAGTGTACAAAATGTAATAAAGCATTCCTGCATTTTTCACAACTCAATGTACATTACAAAATCCATTGTAGAGAAAATCCCTACAAATGTACAGAATGTGGTAAGTGCTTTTATTGTTTATCAAAGTTTCAAAGACATTTCAGGATCCACACAAGACAGAAACCTTATAAATATAATGAATGTAACAAATCCTTAATCATGAAAGGCAGTCTTAGAACTCATCAGAGAATCCCCAGAGGAGAGAAACCTTACAAATGTACTGAATGTGAAATAATCTTATCCACAAAAGGCATGCTTAGAACTCATCAGAGAATCCACACAGGAGAGAAACCTTTCAAATGTACTGAATGTGAAATATCCTTTTCCACAAAAGGCAGGCTTAGAACTCATGAGAGAATCCACACAGGAGAGAAACCTTTCAAATGTAGTGAATGTGATAAATCATTTTCCAGGAAAGACCATCTTAGAAATCATCAGAGCATCCACACAGTAGAGAAACCTTACAAATGTAGTGAATGTGAAAAATCTTTAACCACAAAACGCAGGCTTAGAACTCATCAGAGAATCCACACAGGAGAGAAACCTTACAAATGTAGTCAATGTGACAAATCATTTTCCAGGAAAGACTCTCATAGAAATCATCAAAGAATCCACACAGTAGAGAAACCTTACCAATGTAGTGAATGTGACAAATCCTTTACCACAAAAGGCAGGCTTAGAACTCATCAGAGAATCCACACAGGAGAGAAACCTTACAAATGTAGTGAATGTGACCAGTCTTTTTCCAGGAAAGACCATCTTAGAAATCATCAGAGAATCCACACAAGAGAGAAACTTTACAAATTCAGTGAAAGTGACAACTATTCTACCCAGAAATCCCATCTTACAGCTCATCAGAAAGTCCACACAGGAGAGAAACTTTCCAAATATAGTGAGTGTTACTGATCCTTAACCACAAAACGAACTCTTAGAGCTCATCAGAGAATCTGCACAGGAGAGAAACTATCTAAATGTGGTGAATGTGACAAGTCTTTAACCACAAAACACAGTCTTAGAATCCACACAGGAGAGAAACCTTACAAATGTAGTGAACGTGACAAATCCTTTTACAGGACATAGGAACTGAAAATTCATTGGAGAATCCACACAGGAGAGTACCATTACAAATTGGGAATGTAACAAATCATTTACCAGAAAAGGCCATCTTAGAACTCATCAGAGAATACATATGTTAGATAAAATTTAGAAATGTAGCAAGCTTGCAAAATACTTTACTGTTACTTCTAAATCTTAGAATATGTTCTGGAATATTTCAACATACTTTACAACCGGAGTTTTAAGATTTTTTTTTGTTTTGTTTTGTTTTTGTTTTTTTCGAGACAGGGTTTCTCTGTGGCTTTGGAGGCTGTCCTGGAACTAGCTCTTGTAGACCAGGCTGGTCTCGAACTCACAGAGATCCGCCTGCCTCTGCCTCCCAAGTGCTGGAATTAAAGGCTTGTGCCACTACCGCCCGGCTGAATTTTAAGAATATTAACCATGCTTAGTGGGTGGAACCCAGGACTATTCGTCATGAAGTAACCATAGAGAGTACGAAGGAATATGAATACCAGTCGAGACACAGGGAGGAGTAGGGAGTGACTTGAGTCTTTGAGGTCTTCTGGTTTGAGATTGTTGAAGAGACACTATGTTACTGGGACTCTGGCAAAAAAGGAAGTTAATTTGGTTGCTTCTTGACCTCTCTGAACTAGCAAGTTTTCACCTCAGCATCTGACTCCCTACTACCATTGTAGTCAACATGAGAAATGATTTGTCTAAAAATCATTCTGATAACACATCCAAATATTCATATAGGAGTGAATACTCTAAAATGTAATATGCACACAAAAGTCTTTAACTGCTTTTCACGTCTAAGACAGTTTGTGAGAATTCATAACAGACACAAAAGTTTCCATGGGAAAAAATTGGCATGTCCTTAAACCAAGCTCTATTCTTCGGCTCTTGGGACTCCAAACTAGAGAACTATTATGAACATGAAAAATTTTTGAAAGACTTTAAGTTATTTTCAAATCTTAGAGTGACAATTTTCATTGAACCTCAAATACTTCATAATGAAGAAGAAATGCTGAAACCTGAAGTATGTGGTGTTGTGTAAGTGTCCTGGAGACAAGAGTGATCCATTCTGAAGGACAGATGATTGGAGCAGGAAACACAGCACTCAAAATAGCTTCAAGAAATCTCCAAACCCAACAGGATTCAGTGTGCTTAAGTCGAATGAAGAAACTGAGAGAAGTCATGTCCCTTACAAGATTTTAAGCATGAAGATAGGATTCTCTTTCACTTATAGCTATGCCTACAGGTGTGCACTATCCTCCAGGTGTGCATTATTCTTAAGCTGTATCCCATGCTGGTTTTGAATTTCATGATTGCAACTCTGTTTGAGTCCCTTATGCTCTGGTAAGCAACTGCCTCCCCATATATGTTTAATCAATTCCAATGAAGCTCTTTGGTTCAAAAAGTTGAACTTCATTCTGTTAATAGCTTCTAGTTGGGGTGAGTAGATGAATATGCATATTGTACCTCCCCAGCATTTCATAACCACTTGCCGAACTCAGTAAATGTCTCTCCAAATTTGTTGAAAATGCGAACTTGATTATAGCCTAGCAGTTCTCAACCTGTGGTCCATGACTTCCTGGGATTAAAATACCCTTTCACAAGGCTTCCTAAGATACAGGAAAACATGTTCGATGATTTTGGAACTGAGATACCATCCCTGTATTGTCTCTGCATGTAAAAATGTGAGATTTGCTTTTCTTGTGTATGAGAAGTAAATGGTCTGGAGCTTCCTTGTGGATTTGAGTTAATTATATAAAATTTGCCACTGTGATTTTAACAATAATATATTCTATTGCATGTAATTGCAAGTTTTTCTGGTCTGTCAGCCTCAATTCCTTCAGTAATTCCAAATTTCCATTTTATATGTGCTTCTTGTTCTTGGTTAGCTTTTTTGTTCTGTTAGCTATTTTTCACTTACTGTTAATCTTTAAATAATACAAGCAAGAATAGATGTTGTAAAAATTTTCCTTCTGTTTGGTTGTTTATAGGATGAAATGTTCTGCCTCCAAATAGACATTGATATGTCCTCACATGGTTTGTTTTATTAATTTTGTTTAGGTTGTATAAATAATAAATACTGATATTTAATTTTTTCATAGGTGTATTCATCATTTCCCCTTCTCCATCCTCTGTCCCCTACCTGTCAAGATATGTCTTCTTTCCATTTTCCTCCAATTTTATTCATGGCTTATGTCTAGGTGAGATAATTAGGCCTCAGGTAATAAGTTCAAAGGAACTAACCATGACCCCCACCAGCTGCAAAACTTGTGAGAACCAGCCTTGCATCTCATCTGGGCAACACAATAGAGCCAACCATGCTGGCATAGCTGTGGGTGAGCCAGCCCTGAAGTTAGAGTTGTGGGAGAGCTGTTCCCACTCATCTGTCACATGATTCTGTGGGCAGGTAAGATATGACCCCACTTGCCCTCCTCCATACTCCCTTCACCAGACAAGAGCTGACCTTCCCCCTTACCAGGTGCAGCATACAGAAACCAGACCTTGCCACTTGTGTAGGCAGCACAGTAGAGCTGCCTGATGGTCAAAGGTGAGGGATACTTAGCCCCAACCTCTGTCCCAGAAAGACAAATATGCCACCACCAGAATCTAGGGACTCCACGCCAGCAAGATATAAAAAGCCCAACACAGATGATGAAGAAGAGATGGACCTCTAAAATTATCATAGGAAGATGATAGACAACTTTAAAGAGGAAACAAGAAAATCCCTTAAAAAAAATGGCAGAAAAAATAAGCAAAAATTACATGAAATGGAGAAAAAGGCAAACCAAAAGAATAAACAAATCATTTACTGAATCTAATGAAAGCCAAGAAAAAACAACAAAATGAAGGCGCACTCAAAACAGTTGAAGTCATGAAAGCTGAAATAGATACAGTAAAGGAAACACAGATTGAGGGGATGCTGGAAACAGAAAGGCTGAATAAATGATCAGGAACTAAAGATGTGAGTATAACCAATAGAATTCAAGGGATGGAAGAGAGAATCTCAGTTGTTGAAGACTCAAAGGATGTAGAGTCATCAAAATCTCAAGTCCAACTAATCCCTAACACAAAATATCCAGGAAATATGCAACAGGGTGAACAGGCAGAACTAAGAATAATAGGTAAAGAAGAAGCTGAAGAAATACAGCTCAAAGGTACAGAAAACATATCCAACGAAATCATAGAAGAAAATTTCCCCAACCTACAAAAGGATATGCCTATGAAAGTACAAGAAGCTTACAGAATACCAAACAGACTGGACTACAAAAAGAAGTCCCCTGGACACATAATAATCAAAACACCAAACGAACACTAAAGAGAAAATATTAAGAGCAGCAAAGGAAAATGGCCAAGTAACATATAAAGGGGGACCTATAAGAATCACACCCGACTTCTCAATAGAAACTATAAAAGCCAGAAGGTCCTTGATAGATATCCTTCAAACTTTAAGGGAGACTACGTACACTGCAAAAATTTTCAATCACTATAGATGGAGAAACCAAGATATTCCATGACAAAACCAGATTTAAACAATACATATCCACAAATCCAGCAGTACAGAAAGTTCTGGAAGGAAAACTCCAACCCAACAAAGATAACTACACTCAGAGAAACATAGGTAATAGATAATGCAATTCTACCAAACACGAAAAGAAACAGGAGGGCAATATACACACACAATGAAAGTACCAACAATAAATCCAAAACGAACAAGAACCAACAATCAATGAACATTAATATTTCTCAATGTCAATGGTCTTAACCTCCCCCATAAAAAGATACAGGCTAACAGAATGGATATGAAGACAGAATCCATCCTTCTGATGTATACAAGAAACACACCTCTACTTCAAATATTGGTGTTACCCCAGAGTAAAGGGTTGGGAAAAGATTTTCCAATGAAATGGGCCCAAGAAACAAGCTGGTGTAGCAATCCTTATATCTAACAAATTAGACTTCAACTAAAATCAATCAAAAGAGATGAAGAAGGGAATTTCATACGTATCACAGGAAAAGTCCATCAAGATGAAGTCTCAATCCTGAACATCTGTGCCCCAAATATGAAGTCACCCACATTTGTAAAACATTACTAAATCTCAAACCACACATAAAACCACAAAGGAGACTTCAACACCACTCTTTAACCACTAGACAGGACCACCAGACAGGAACTTAACAGACAAAGGGTCTAACAGAAGTTATGAGCCAACTGGGTTTAACAGATATCTATAGAACTTTCCATCCAAACACAAAAGAATATACCTTCTCAATGCCACATGTTACCTTCTCTAAAATTGACCACATAGATGGCAACAAAGCAAACCTCCACAGATATGAAAGAATTGAAATAACCCCCTGTATCTTATCAGATCCCCATGCATCAAAATTAGAATTCAATAACAATAAAAATTGCAGAAAACCTACAAACTTGTGGAATTTGAATAACACCCAATTGTACCATTCCTCTGTTGACAAAGAAATAAAAATAGAAATTTAAGACTTCCTAGAATTTAATGAGAATGTAGACAACACATACCCAATCTTATGGGATACTCTGAAAGCAGTGCTAAGAGGAAAGTTCATAGCACTAAGTGCCCACATGAAGAAACTAGAGAAGAGTCAGAACAGAGAATTGCCAGAACAACTGAAAGCTTTACAACAAAAAGAAGCTAATTCGAGATGGAGGTGTAGACAACAGGAAATAATCAAAGTGAGGGCTGAAATCAATAAAGTAGAAGAAACTAGGAAAACATTACAAAGAATCAATGAAAAAAAAAGAGTTGGTTCTTTGAGAAGATCAAAGAGATAGACAAACCTCTATCCAAACTAACCAAAAGGCAGAGAGAGAGCATGCTAATTAACAAAATCAGACATAAAAAGGGGGATACAACAATGAATACTGAGGAAATCCAGAGAATCATCAGGTCATACTTTGAAAACCTGTACTCCCCAAAATTCAGCCTGGCATTGGTGGTACACAACTTTAATCCCAGCACTTGGGAGGCAGAGGCAGATGGATCTTTGTGAGTTTGAGGCCACCCTGGTCTCCAGAACAAGTGCCAGGATAGGCTCCAAAGCTACACAGAGAAACCCAGTCTCGAAAAAACAAAAAAGAAAACATATACTCCAAAAGCTTCAAAAATCTAAAGGAAATGGACAATTTTCTGGATAGATATCACTTACCAAAATTAAACCAAGAACAGATAAGCAGTTTAAATCGACCTATAACCCCTAATGAAATAGAAGCAGTCATCAAAAGCTTCCCAACCAAAAGGAGCCCAGGGCCAGATGTCTTCACTCCAGAATTCTACCAGAAATTCAAACAAGAGCTAATACCAATACTCCTCAAACTGTTCCGCACAATAGAAGCAGAAGGGACATTGGAAAACTTTTTACGAGGCTACAATCACTTTGATACCCAAGCCACACAAAGATACAACTCAAAAAGAAAATGACAGCCCTTCATGAACATAGATGGAAAAATATTCAACAAAATGTTGGCGAATTGAATCCATGAAAACAGCAGAAAAATCATACACTATGATCAAGTAGGCTTAATCCCAGGGATGCAAGGATGGTTCAACATATGAAAATCCATCAATGTAATCTACCATATAAACAAACTGAAGAAGAAAAACCACATGATCATCTCAAAAAAGCCTTTGACAAAATCCAACATCCGTTCATGATAAAGATCTTGGAGAGAACAGGAATAACAGGAACATATCTAAACATGATAAAATCAATATACAGCACACCAGCAGCCAACATCAATCTAAATGGAGAGAAACTCAAGGCGATTCCTCTAAAATCAGGAAGAAGGAAGGCTGTCCATATCTCTTCAATAATGTACTTGAAATTCTAGCTACAGCCATAAGACAAGAAAAGGAGATCAGGGGGATACAAATTGGAAAGGAAGATGTCAGTCTTTCACTATTTGCAGATGATATTGATAGTTTACAAAAATGACCAGAAAACTCTAACAGGGATCTCCTGCAGCTGATAAACACCTTCAGCAAAGTAGCAGGATATAAAATTAACTAAAAAAAAAATCAGTAGCCCTACCTTGTACAGATGATAAATGCAATGGGAAAGAAATCAGAGAAACATCACCCTTCACAATATCCACAAGCAACATAAAATATCTTGGGGCAACACTAACCAAAAAAAGTGGAAGACCTGTACAGTTAGAACTTTGAGTCTTTAAAGAAAGAAATTAAAGAAGATACCAGAAAATGGAAAGACCTCCCATGCTCTTGAATAGGTAAAATCAACATAGTAAAAATGGCAGTCTTACCAAAAGTAATCTACAGATTCAATTCAATCCCCATCAAAATCCCAACACATTTATTCACAGACCTTAAAAGAACAATCCTCATCTTTATATGGGAAAAAAAACACAGGATAGCCAAAACACTCTGTACAATAAAGGATCTCTTTGTTTGATCTTTCACTATTTCTGAACTCTGATTTTGCAAAATTTTATAAATTTTAAGATTTTCCTCTCTATATATGCAAATACATGTAGTATTTTGTTATTTTGATCTCACCGTCATCAAATTATGTTTCTTCACATGTTTGAGTGAGAGCATGCCATCAGTGAGTCAGTATTTACATACATTACATGTATTCTTCTGTTTCCTGCCCATTGTTGCTGTCAGCATTCCAGCTTCCTGGAGCAGACACTTTGTGTTTTTGCTTTTTTGTTGTTGTTGTTGTTTTTTAAACAGGGTTTCTCCGAGTTGCCTTTGAGCAAATACTTCCCAATTACTTGTACGGGTTTTGTCTGTACTAGAAAATAAACTAACATATGGCATTGGGGATTTCACCTTTTTTGTTTTGTTTTCTCTGGATTTCTCTCTACACAACAGGTTAGGCTTGTACTCAAAGAAATCTAATACTGATTCCTGAATACTGTGATTAAAGGCACCACTGCTTAGTGGGAAAAAATGCCTTATAAACATTCATATTTACTAGGTATGAAGACTTGTTTTTTGTTTTCTCTTTTTTATTGTTTGTGAGAGGCATATGGTAATGTGAATTTTTACCTTTTTTGGATGTACTTTCAGCCATCTATGAGAAGCCTATTTGAGGACACAAAGAGTTTCTCTGACCCATGCTGAAAAAAACTAGTGGGCTATTGTGTGTGAATAGAATCATTTAAACATAGTACTAATATTTCTACATGTACCAGAATGTCAGGAGTAGATTCCAATCCAAGTCCTATAACATTCCCAGTCATTGGCTTTTGGCTAGTTTCCACAACAGTCTGTCTCAGATCACATCAGAAATCCGTCTTTGATCCACAAAGTGTTCTTGGCAGTATAATACTGATGGACTTAACATGCCTGGGAAGTTGGCTTTGTAGTTCACAGGGGTCAGCATCAGGAATGATCACTAGTGATGCTTTTCTCCCAGCAGTCTGTAAAGCAATTTTAGTATTTGAATGCTACAAAAAAGGATTACAAGACCTTTTCAGAAACAGTAAGTTGTTTGCTGACTTCTAAGCATCTTCTGTTGGACCACAGAAACCCACATGGTGTTATGTGTCGATTATTATAACTTGCTAAGAGCATTTTGTGATCTGGCTTTTCTCTTGGACCAAAAAAGATTTTGAATTCCAGAATAACATTTCTTGTAGTTTGGGAAAGCAAGCCTTCTCAATGACCTCATTTGAAACACTGAAAAATTTCTCAGTCCTTGTTTTGGGTAAGCTTAATACATTGTGTTGAGGTCTTTTGGTCAGACTACACAGCCTTTTTCTCTGTTCTGATTACCACCGAATGATGATATTTGTCCTCCTTTTGTGTAATAATATTTGTACTCATTATGCCAAGGTATGTTACTATCTTTATATTCCTCAGATCATTAATAGTGAGAAAATATTATATTCTGCTACAGGACTTTCACAGATATATTGACAGGATCATGTACCTTCCCTCATTGAGTCTACATAGTTTGTTCCTTGAATTGACAGATTTTTGGGTGTTGAAGCAGTTTTGCCTCCCTGCCATGAAATCAAACTTGAGTTCCATGTTGACATTGATTAGAGAAAATCTCTGTGTCAATGTAGCCCCTGACAACTACACTGTGATATTTTTTCTCTTTGCTCATTCATTCTTTTTCTGTCCTCATCTACTTTGTATATCTAGGTCAAATGGCTTTATGTGATGATTGTCTTGCATTCCTTTTTGTTGTGGTTGTTTTCTGCAATATTCTCTGTGCAAGGTCAGTATATGTTTTTCAAAAGGAAATAAGAGAATTCGAACTGATTCTCTCCATTTCTCAAGCACCATGACAAGAAAATTCTTTATTCATTCAGGTTCATGATTTCCTTAATGGCTGTTACTGTTTGGTGACATAAGCAATTATTTTGTTCAGTTGTTTATACGAGACCATTCTTTTCTTTTCAATTCTGATTTATTTGCATATGTCTTTCCACAACACTCCACAAGGTTAGTGCTGATACCATTGACATGCATTGCAATGTTTCCTATTCAGGACTAGTTCTATTACTTAAGTATTCACATTCATAATCAGATAAGTTGACAAAATGCTTTGTCAGTATATGTGTCTTTTTACTACAGGAAGTCAGTGAATTGAAATGAGATGTGGCTCATACAAAGAAAGCTATCATGAATTAGACTCAGTAATTTTAAAAAATGTGAAAATGGAGGTATGAGATAGTATATTGGGACTACGTAATTGGAGCTGAGGAAGTTGTGGTGAATTTATATGAAGACATTTATATAAAGAAGTAATTCCAAAGCAATAAAATCTCATATCAACATATCACAGACCAGACATTTATTTCTTCAGTTGGGCCATTTCAAATCCTATACCCAGGCTCCACACTCACTCTCACAGAGACTTTACCATTCCCTTTTCTGATCTGGTGTCTTGAATTGTTATGTGACAACATTTATTGTTTCTTTTTCTTAAGATTTCTCTATTTTAATTTATGTGCATAGGTGTTTGCCTGCAGGTGGGTCTGCTCACCTTGTACATGGGCCAAAGAAAGGGAATAGATCCTTGGAAACCTGGGTTACAAACACCTGTTACGTCACCATATATGTAAAGGGAATTGATCCGGGAAACTACAAGAGCAACCAGTGCTCTAAACAGCTAAGCCACCTCACCAGTGCTTTGTTTATTGCACACTAGTTAGCTATTGTGGAGACTTAGATCACTGAACAGTGAGGCAGAATTCATGGAGTGCTGAACACAGTTTCTTAGAGTGTTGGAATGAGTGTCAAGTTATGAAAAACAATGACAGAGAAGTGGGGTGACAAACACTGAGAAGTTCTGGCAACAGTGTCCCTGGCTATTAAAAGATGTTTGTCCGTAATTACATAGCTGAGGGCCAAAAAGCATTAAATGTAGTCAATGTAAATAGTACAGAGAAAGATATTAGAAAGGATGTATAATAATTTAAAAAATAGAAATGTAAATACAATGAGTCAAGGCAATGAATAGTATCTGTGAATTGACAAAAATACAGTTGAGCCATTTTTCTTCTTTAAAATTTGTTTTACATCCCATCTCCCTGTCACATCTCTCACTCACATCTCTCCCTTTCCACCTCCATCCACCAGTCAGAGAGGGTTAAGGCCTTACTTGGGGAGTCAACGAAATCTGGTATACAAAGTTGAGGCAGGACCAATCTTCTCACCCATTTATCAAGGCTGAGCAACATATTCCCATCATAGGGAATGGGCTCCAAAAAGACAGTTCATGCACCCAGGATAGTTCCTGGTACCAATGACACTGGCCCTCTCAACAAATTAAGCCTGATAAACTTCATAACATTCAGAGTTCCTCGTTTGGTTCCATGCAGTTTCCACAGTTGTCAGGCCATCGTCTGTAAGCTTCCACTAGCTTGAGTCAGCTCTCTCTGTGATTTTTCCTCAGCATGCTTTTGAGCACCATCGTTCATATGATCCCTCTCCCTCTCTTCAACGGGACTCTAGGAGTTCAACCCAGCACTTGGCTGTGGCTCACTGCAGCTACTCACATGGAGCTTTTTCCACCTGATACAAACAGAAGGAATGAATCCCAAAGTAATAGAACTAGAGCTGAAAAGAAGACATCACAATGTTACCAATGGCATCAGAGTTGCATAATGTAGAACTGTAGAAAGTCATAAGCAGGGAAACATATTAATAACACAAGGAGAATATTATATAAAACAAACAAAAAAAGAAACAAAAAAAGAAATGGTAGAAAATGAATGTCAGAATGTCATTGTACAAAGCTGGGCTTAACAATTAAAGCAAATGAATCTGGACAAATATATGCTTAGAAGAATCACACAGACTAGTTACCAGGGTTTAGATAGACAGAGATTGCCTCTAAATTACATGGAACTGGATTCAGAGATGATTTAAATGCCAATACACAATAATGTTTCAACCAGTGTGAACTGATCCATGTAAAACACCAAATCTGCAGTTTAGTGAGAGAAAAAAAAAATGTCAATATATCCATGAAAGACCTGTGGCAAAACACAATATTTGCTGCTTAATAATGCTCTGAAAATTGTGAGGACAAATGCAATACACCTCAATATAATAAAGGCAATGGGACCCTATTCTAAACCTAATAATACAATGGGACTGCTGGAATCATTTCAATCTAATCAAGACAGAGAAGGGAGTCTCATCCTCTCAGTGAATTGCATCAGTGGGTACACAGCTCAAGGTCAGAGAAAGTTTAAAGGAGGGAATATGGAACAATGAGAAATTGGATCTCTTAGAGAAGACACCAATTCTGCAATTTGATGGCAGAAATACACATGAAAATATTCAGATCTCATAGCCCTCTTTATAAGCTGTGTAATCCATATCTCATGACACTTGTATTTGTTTTTTTTTTCTTCAATAACAGAAGAGAATGCAAAACAGTCAGAAGACAACTCACATTTCCTAAAAACATCTTGGATTCCCAGGTGGTAACATTCACAGTATCAAAAACTGCTTGGCAGGCTTGAGCACAAGGTGGGGGTAATAAAATCCATACCCAGATTGGGATCCTGTGTGCTACAATACCAACCTGCAAGGTGTCATAGTGGTGAGAGTATTTAGTGAGTAGTAGAATGCCTTCTGGTTTGAACTGAGGCTGTCTCTACAAAAGAAAATATATACATGGCGCAGGCAATTTGGCCGATATCCAGTGTGGTGAAGGTCCATGTTGACACTCATATACTTGTCCCGCTTTCAACTTAGCTCTAAGAAACATGGTTTTCAATGAGCAACAGGTATTTCAGAGATTCATAACTGGTCAAACGCTGAGAACCATTCACTGTTTTTCAGGGGAGACTACTAGGAGAATTCCCTATTCCCCTATTTAATTTACAAAGAACATTAGAGTAGAGGAGGCAAACAATTTTAAGAGCCGAAGGATGGGGAAATGAGACATGAAAAACTCTCTTGCATATGACATGGCAGTTGGAATTATGGGTATATTAAGGCCTGGCTACCTGGACCAAAGCAATAAATAAAATTGGAGGAAAACTGGGAAGAAGGCATTTTGGGACAGAGGATGAAGAAGGGGTAACGGTGAATGAATTCACCTATGAAAAAATTAAATATCAATATTCATTATTTACAAAACCTAAACAAAATTAATAAAAACAAACCATGTGAGAACATATCAATGTCTACTGGAGGCAGAACATTCCATCCTATAAACAACCAAACAGCACGAAAATTCTTGCAATCTCTATTTTTGCTTCTATTATTCAAAGATCAACAGTAAGTGAAAAATAGGTAACTGGGAAAAAAGTTAACCAAGCACAAGAGACACAGGTAAAACAGAAATAGAATTGGCATTACTGAAGGAATTGAGGCTGCCAGATCAGAAAAACTTGATTTACATGGAATAGAACATATTATTGTTATAATCACAGTGATAAATTTTGTGTAATTAAATCAAATCCACAATGAAGCTCCAAAAGATTTAATTCACATACACAAGGAAAGCGAATCTGACAAATTTACCCACAGAGACAATAAAGGCATGGTATCTCAGTTCCTGAGATCATTGAAAATATGTTTTCATTTATCGTAGGGTCCCCTGTGAAAGGGTATTTTAATCCCAAGAAGTTATGGACCACAGGTTAAGAACTGCTGCACTATTATCAAGTTTCTGTTTCCAACAAATTTGGAGAAACAATTAGTGAGTTCAGCACATGTTTCTGAAATACAATTCCTGGGGAGGTGCAACATGCATATTCATCTACTCACCCCATCTGGAAACTAGAAACAGAATGAAGTTCAACTTTTGAACCAAAGAGCTTTATTGGAATTGATTACAGGAATATGTAGAAGCAGTTGCTTACCAGAGCATAAGGGACTCCAACACAGTTGCTATCATGAAATTCAAAGCCAGCATGAGATACAGCTTATGAATAATACACACCTGAAGGATAGTGCACACCTGTAGGCATAGCTATAAGTGAAAGAGAATCCTATCTTAATGCTTAAAATCTTCTAAGGGACATGACTTCTCTCAGTTTCTCCACGTGAGTTAAGCACACTGAATTCTGTTGGGCTTAGAGATTTCTTGAAGCTATTTTGAGTGCTATATTTCCTGCTCCAATCATCTGTCCTTCAGAATGGAACACTCCCGTCTCCAGGACACTTACACAACACCACATACTTCAGGGTTCTGCATTTCTTGTTCATTATGAAGTATTTGAGGTTCAACAAATAAAGTTTTAGTGAAAATTGTCAACCTAAGATATGAAAATAACTTACTCTTTCAAAACTTTTTTATGTTCATAATAGTTCTCTAGTTTGGAGTCCCAAGAGCCTAAAATAGAGCTTGGTTTAAGGACATGCCAATTTTTTCCCATGGTAATTTTTCTCCCCGGTATGAATTTTCACAAACGTTCTTAGATGTGAAAAGCAGTTAAAGACATTTTAAAGTATTCACTCCTATATGAATATTTGGATGTGTTATCAGAATGATTTTTAGACAAATCGTTTCTCATGTTGGCTACTATGGTGGTTTCAATATGTATAGCCCCAAGGGCTCATGTTTGAATGCTTCACCCATAGGGACTGGCATTATTGGGAGGAATGGCATTGTTTAAGTAGGTGTGGCATTGTAAGAAGAAGTGTGTCACCAGAAAGGCAGTTCTCATATGTGTTCAAGCCACAACAAGCACACAGTTCACTTCCTGCTTCCCGAGGATCAAAATGTAGACCATGTCTCAGCTACTTTTCTAGCACAGTGTCTGCCTGCATGTCAGTGTTTCCCACCATGACGATAATGGACTAAATTTCAGATTTAACTTTCTTCTGAAGGGAAATTAAATGTTTTCCTTTAGAAGCATTGCAATGGTGAAGGTGTCTCTTCAGAGAAACACACACACACACACACACACACACACACACACACACACACACACAAACAAGCTAAACACACTTGTAAGATTTCTCTCCTAATGAATTCTCTAATGTATTCTAAGATGACTGGGGAGTCAGATGCTGGGGTGAAAACCTGCTATTTCAGAGAGGTCAATAAGCAACCAAATTACCTTCCTTTTTGCCAAAGACCCAGCAAGAGAGGGTCTCTTCAAGAATCTCAAGCCAGAAGAGCTCAAATATTCAAGTGACTCACTACTCCTTCCTGTGAGTCTACCAGTCTTCATACTCCTTCGTAGTCTATGGCCACTTCATGTCAATAGTTGTGGGTTCCGCCCACTTAAGCAAGGTTGATATTCTTAAAACTCACTTTGCACAGTATGCAGAAATATTCCAGAACATATTCTAAGATTTGGAAACAACAGTAAAGGATTTCACAAGCTTGTAGCATTTATAAATGTCATCTAACATATGTATTGTCTGATGAGTTCTAAGATGGCCTTTTCTGGTAAATGATTTGTTACATTCACAACATTTGTAAGGTTTCTCTCCTGTGTATTCTCTGATGAGCTATAAGAAGACATTTCTGGGAAAAAGATTTGTCACATTCACTACATTTGTAAGGTTTCTCTCCTGTGTGGATTCTCAGATGAAGTCTAAGATTGTGTTTTGTGGTTAAGTATTTGTTACATTCACTACATTTGTGACATTTCTCTCTGGTGTGGATTCTCTGATGAATTCTCAGTTCATCTGTCCTGCAAAAGGATTTGTCACATTCAGTACATTTGTAAGGTTTCTCTCCTGTGTGGATTCTCTCATGAGTTCTCAGATGGTATTTCCTGGAAAAAGATTTGCAACATTCAGTACATTTGTAAGGTTTCTCTCCTGTGTGGATTCTCTCATGGGTTCTCAGATGGTCTTTCCTGGAAAAAGATTGGTCACATTCACTACATTTGTAAGGTTTCTCTCCTGTGTGGGTTCTCTGATGAATTCTAAGACTGTGTTTTGTGGTTAAGTATTTGTCACATTCACTACATTTGTGAGATTTCTCCCCTGTGTGGATTCTCTGATGAATTCTTAGTTCATCTGTCCTGCAAAAGGATTTGTCACATTCAGTACATTTGTAAGGTTTCTCTCCTGTGTGGATTCTCTCATGAGTTCTCAGATGGTATTTCCTGGAAAAAGATTTGTCACATTCACTACATTTGTAAGGTTTCTCTCCTGTGTGGATTCTCTGATGAACTGTAAGATGGGACTTCTCAGTAAAAGATTTATCACATTCACTACATTTGAAAGGTCTGTCTCCTGTGTGGATTGTCTCATGAGTTCTAAGATGGTCTTTCTTGGAAAAAGATTTGTCACATTCACTACATTTGTAAGGTTTCTCTCCTGTGTGGATTCTCTGATAATATGTAAGATTGCATTTCTCAATAAAAGATTTGTCACTTTCTCTATGTTTGTAAGAATTGTCTTCTATGTGGATGCCGAAATGTCTTTGAAACTTTGATAAATAATAAAAGCACTTACCATATTCTGTACATTTGTACTGATTTTCTCTATAACAAATATTATCATGTACTTTGAGTTGTGAAATTTGCAGAAAGGATATACTACATTTTGTACATTTATAGGGTTTCTCTCTAGTATGGGATCTCTGAAGCATAATAAGGCTTGAGTGACTCTTGAAGAATTCACCACATTGTATGCATCCATATGGATGCTTTCTGCAACCAGTTTTTTTCAGTTTGATTTCTCTATTAGAATCAAAAGATGCATCATACTTCATATTTTTGTAGTCTTCCTTTCCTGTGTGAGTTCTTTGATTTTGGTCAATGATGGAATACAAATATAAAAAGTTTCCATAGTATTTGCAAGGTTCTTCCTCAGCATTCCCAATTTTGTATCTCTTGAGGTTTAAGGCTTCATTAGAGGCATCTCTGTGTTTATCAAATCTGTAGTTCTTGTAATTTTCAGCAGTATCTCTTGTGTCATAAGGTGTACATTGGCAGGATTCATGAATCTCTTTGCCAGACTCATTACATGTAAAAGACTTCTCTTGAATATTCTCATGATAATGGATAAAATGTCTTGTGCCTTGGTGCAAGAGCTTCTCACATTTACCATATATCCGCTGGTTCTCTGAAAAATTAGTATAGATGTGAAGAAGAGCAATTAATGCAAGAATAACTGATTCAACACCTGATGTTTCTTAGGTTTTCTATGACATATAGACTCGTAACTTTCAGGGATACCACTCAGAAAAAAGGAAACTTCTGTTTCACAATCATGAAATGGATGCTCAAAAGAATCTCCAATCTGATCTATATCAAACCACAGGGACAAATAAGAGCCTACTCATTCTTTTTTCCCATTTTTTTTCACTTATTTGACATGCTGACTGCCGGATCCCTTCCCTCCTCTCTTCCTCTTCCCTCTCCCTGCCTCTCCATCATGCCCCCAACAACTCCATCATTTGTTTTCTAAAAAAGGCAGGCCTCACATGGGTGTCAAAAGCATAGTATATAAAGACAAGGTATATCTAAGCTCCTGCCTTTGTATGGAGGCTGTTGGAAGCAGCCAACTCTGTGCCATTATTAACATAGCAATCATATCTCAAAAATAAATAAATAAACACAACAGCATTCTCATAACAAACAGCCCTTCCTGGAAAAACCTTCTGCATTGCTTATAATAAGAAATAGGTGAATAGTTATATTCAGTAACAAAATTAAAACATTCTAATTATGATAAGTACTACAATATATTTCCATGTCCTGATGATTCAATATTCTTTGACTTTGAAATGTTCTTTTAGGAGGGCTAAAGAGATCACAGAAAACAAAGCATTATTTACTCTTCTATAGAACACAAAAAATGTAAATGAAGCACCAATAAAAAGTTTTGTTGGTAACCAATATTACGCACATTTCTGGGATTTTCTAGTTTCAGAGAGTTTACAGATACACAAAAGTACAGAAATAAAAACAATGAATCAAGAATCCTAAGAGAAGGGAACTCTTACCCACAAAAAGTAGATTGCTGTAATTCTCCAGCATCACATCCATGTACAAAGCCCTCTGAGCACAGTCTAGACATTCCCATTCCTCCTGTGAGAAGTCCACAGACACATCCCTGAATGATAACAGACCCTGCAATGGAAAATTACCTAATTACCATGCACTGCTGCACAAAATGATTTCTTGCCTAAAACAGACCTAATGAATTAGAGAGATGTTTGTGATATAGATGAGGCATGGCACCTTTTAACAGACAAAACTTTTCTAGAAGTGCTGCATTGTTGATGTTTCAAAGACAATGTACAGGAAGACATAATACATGGCTTACATCCCTGGGACTCTCTCATCCATTAATTTTCTGATATTTTCTAAGACCTAAGTAGCAGAGAGAAGATTTGCCATAATCACCAATTTGAAAACTGTTTCTCTGGTTTGCAGTCTGGAATGTCTTAATGTCCTTGAAAAGGTAGATTAATTCCCAGCACGCTCATGGCACTACAAAACAGAAATTACTTTCAGATCCATGAGATCCAGTGATGCACCTTATAGGCAGGAGTCATATACAGTGCACATACATTTTGGAAAATATATGGAAATACATAAAATAAAATTACAATTTAATTTTAATAAAAGATCCTTTCTAAGTCAGCTATTCAGAATCTATTGTACTTTCCATCTGTATGAAAACATGATGACATAATTTCTTGCAACCAGCAAACTTTTAGGGAATATAACCTACATATTTGAGGTCTACATGCAGAAATGTACCTTATGAAATATGTGCTGATATCAAACAGAATCTCATTGTCACATCTGTGATGTTAAAGTTATAATGAGTAAAAGTATGCTTTGATGTTGTACACCTGTTGACCGTGCTTAAATATGGACACTAGATCAATGCTGTCTGAAGCTGGGTTCACATGACTGTATTCCAAAATGCTCAGTTCAGATCCTGAGGCCTAGGTACAATCTGTACCCTGTGTAGAACAAAGAGGTAGGATATGGAATGCAGAATCTATGGATGAATTAAATTCAGATTTTCTTGAGAGTAAGCAATGTGAAATCATTGCATATATCCAATGCTCCATATAGCACATAGAATGAATTATTTGTGAAGCTATTTCATGAGGAATATTTAAACCAGGAAGTAAGCAGAGAAGTAGAATTAGACAACATTAACGTTATTTGAAGTTTTCTAAAAGTTGACACAATCAATACTGAAAATAACAATTTCATGAATTCCACCACTGAATAATTCTCTCTCTCTCTCTCTCTCTCTCTCTCTCTCTCTCTCTCTCTCTCTCTCTCTTTCTCTCTGTGTGTGTATGTGTGTGTGTGTAAAAACAAGGTATATGTGACAATACAATGTCTGACTACAGTGTCAAGGGTTTGGTGCTGACCTCAGGAATCCAGCAGCCTAATGAATCATACACTGTCGATAGAAATATGCAAGCAAACATTCATATACGTAAATAAAATATGATTATAAAGAAAAAATAGAAACATTGACACAATGCTTCAGAATTTCTCCCTGTGTAAAAGAAACATTCAGCAACAGGAAAAACATGAGCTAGAGAGGGCCTTCTTCCTCCAAAAGAAAAGAGTAAAGTAATTAAGAGGGACAATGTTTATGGCTTATGTGTACCAACAAGTCAGTACTCTCCGGAAAATTCTTATTAATATATCCCACATAATGCCATATAAATGAGGAAACAAAAGTGCTCATGCCCCTTGTGAAAAATGAAAGAAAAGATAAAGAAAAAGTAAGAATTTTCTAAAGAGAGCTACCCATTGACCTATGAACAGAATCTCTCCTGAGAGTCATACATTACAAGTGTCAACAAACCCCATATCACTGTGTGACACATTATTGCAAAAAGAGAAACCAGAATACTACAAACTTCATCTCCTCACAGACAGTTCCAACTTTCTAGCAAGAGACCCACCTATTACTTCCATTATCTGTGCTTCCTAGGGTGCTAAAATATTTATCATTAGGGCTCTAGACAGTGAGTCTCTTCTAATTCTACTTTTCTATAATATAAACTGCTCACTGGTGTCTTTGAAAAGGTCCATGTATTGCCATGTCCATATCCATAAGACTGTTTCTGGAAAACTGTCAATTCCAGAAATGGAACTATGTGGCACAGACCACCCTTCACCGCTGTTACAAAAGAACACAGGGACATTCTGTGTACAAAATTGTACAAAATGGCCATTGATATTTTACTTGAATGTCATTACTACAGCTTGTATTTTAGACTTCAAGTCTAAAGTACATAGAATTTCATAGCCTCATATTATAAAACCAAGAGAAAATACAATGGGTCAAGTCTCAGATACATAGTTGAAAGATTTAAAGACATAACCTTATATGTAAGAAAATAAAAAACTGAGCCAGGTGGTGGTGGTGGTGCATGCCCTTAATCCCAGAACTCTGGAAGCAGAGGCAGGTGGATCTCTGTGAGTTCAAGACCCAGCCTGGTCTACAAAAGCTTGTTGCAGGACAGCCTCCACAGCCACAGGAAAAACCCTGTCTAAAAAAAAAAAAAAAAGAAAAGAAAAGGAAAAACAGATAAATAAAGCAAAAATAAATACTGTCAATAACATTGCCAGTGGTACAGAATTAAAATTTTGAATATTTTCAATAATAAAAACAATTTTCAGAGAAATGTGAACATGACACTGACCTGGGGAGCATTTGCCACAGAAACATCCATTGTTCTTGTTGCTCTTCTCTGAGTTCTCAGAAAAAAAACAAAAAAAATACTGGAATTCCTGTTGAAATTTCACATCCTGTTGTCAAAAATAGAAATCTGAAAATAATACAACTCTGTTATAGTCAATGCCACACCATATAAAAAGATTCCCCAAAGTCAAAGATACCTGGTATCTTGTAAACATTTCTACCACCAGGAAAACGTGGAAGAATACATTTAATGTGCTTAAAGAAAATGACTATGAACCTTATCATTGTACCCAGAAACATGGGCTCTTAAAATGCATGGAGAAGGAAGGGCATATGCAGAAGGTTATAAAATGACAGAAATCATCTGCTCAAGCTTCATTGCAGATCATAATTAGAGGCAAAGTTTACATAGAAAAATCAGATTTAAATAAGCAATGGCAACCCAGGAAATAAGGCATTTTTCAAACGGATAGATGAATAGGAGAGCTTGGAAGGACAGGATTATTTTCAACACACAAACCAGCAGAATACCATTTCTAACTAGAAGAAAATTACCAACCCTCCTTTTACCCACAAAAATATGAGCAAACTAATCATGAATAAAAGCTCCATGAATAAAAGCTTTAGAATATGAAAATAACACTAGAAAGAGATGTCACAGACAAACGTCAAAAGATTTTATGATAACGCTCAGATGCAAAATATACTGGAGAAAAAAATTTGCTTAGTAAATATGATAGTTTAGGACCATACCCATAAAACTTACAAAAATATACTTGCTGATTCCATAAAACCTGCAGTGGTATCTTCTGCGACTCATATCTAAAAAGTTCTCAGGGAATGACTAGATGTCATGGGGAAAGGCCACTCTTGATTAGGCCAATCGTAAAACAAGAAAGACAGCATGGACAAATTTAAATTCCAGGAGCTTTAGAATTGTCGAAATAGCAAAGAGCACCATGTTTGCAGACATGTAATGCAAATTCTCTAGCAGACTGTGCTTCTGTAAATGTCCTGGCAATCATAAGGTGAATTGAAAACAGGATAATTTCTCTTGATCTAAAATTTACTAGTAACATTACCAAATCCATAGCAAATGTAAGACTCCATGTTCTGATGAGCAGCAGCACAGAATGGATAACATCCTTGGACCTGTTCCTGCCTGCTCCCAGCACCGCAGCTTCTGTCACCTGGGAAGTTCCAGGGTCGCTGCGATGTCTGCTGGGGCTGCTACAACAGTCCCGCTGAATGGTGTCTTTCCCCCATGGACTGCTGCTGCTGTGATATGAACCGTGTGTTCATGGTTGCAAAGTATTCAGGGTTCTGATGAAATTATAGCACAGGCACAGCTCATCTGGTCTCCACATCTATCACTTGAGTGTCATTGCACGACTAGCTCCACAGAAGCTGTACCTGCATGCAAAAATCCTGCACAATATTAACCAAGCTTAATACCCAGCAAGGTAAAAGTGATCATCACACCACTGCCTGACACACTCTAAGCAACTGTTGGTCTTGGAAAAGGCAGAGTCAGTATTCTTGAGAGATGTAGCCTAGGCACATATGACTGTCATGGACTCAGTACTTTTTAAAAGTGTGAATATGCAGGTGTGAGAAAGCATTATGACCTGGGGGATCGGGAGTGAAATTGAACAAACACGGGAGTGAAATTGATCAAACACAAGATCAATGAAATTGCCAAAACCATAAAAACCAATACCAACCACAGTGTCAGTGGGAATGCAACTCACTGCTGCAACCAGGCAAGTCAGTGTGTAGTTTTGTGAACACCTAACAAGACAAAGAGAAAACCAGGAGAAACTAGTAGTCAAGTTTATAAAGGAATGGAATACACTGCACACTATCTTTAAAAGGAAACAAATAATAACAAGAGAGTACGTATTTATATTTTCCTTCAGTGATTTCTTGAAATCTATCTGCATAATTAATATGTCACAAACCAAACATGAAATCGGATACAAAGGACATGTTTTGAAGAGGCAATGAATGGTAAAACGGGGGTTTCAGAAAGCATGGAATAATTTAAATTGCAGGAGCTCTAGAATTACCACCATAAGAAAGATAACCTGTTTGCAAACAACAGACAAAGCAAATGCTGTCCTAAATTATTACAAGAATTATTTTATGACAACCTTAGGGTCTGCCAACCTTAAGGTAAGTGACGCCTAAAATACAGCAACACACAGTAATGCCCGCTTCATGGCATCTGAAACCCACCATCAATGGAAAGACGCCAACAACACAACACTGAGAGCTGTGTCTGAGGATAAAGCGGTGGAAACTGGGCAGCTCTGGCTGCGCCCCTGGCCGCTAAGAGACCTCGCCATGGGCAACAGGTCTAGGGGGAGAGGTCCCTGGGGAGGAGGGCGAGCAAAAGAGCAAAGGCCGTCTCGGATGGGGACGGGAGAGACGGAGACCCCAGACAGAGAGCGGTCAGAGAGCAAACCAGGAGCCAGAGAGACCGGGACAGACGGACACTTTTAAGGGGTGCGCCCGGCGCCCGGGGCAGCACCCAGCTCGTGGGGTGGAAACGAGCGCACCTGGCCGCAGGGGACGAGCTGAGCCGCCGCCTCCTCCACCCCACGGGCAGCCGGCGGGAGCTGACGGGGTCCTTGTGAGCAGCTCGGGAGCACAGCCCGCTCCTCCCTCCCTCCCGGGTCCCAGCCCCGCAGCTCCTCTGACCTGGGAGCTTCCAGGGCCGCCGGGCTGCGGTTCCCGCCACTGCGCTGCTGACTGCTGACTTTCCCAGGCCGCCCCGCGAGCGCGGACACCGCGGATCCCGAGGGCTCAGGTCCCCGCGGACCCGCCGCGTCCTCCGCACCCGGCTCTGCAGCGCGCGGGTCCCCAGGTCCAACCGGGAATGGAGGGATTTCCTGTCCCTGCAGCGGGGCTCCTTGGTGGGGATCCCCGGCCCCGCCCAATACGCCCCTTCCGGCTGGGTGATCGCCTAAACCCACCAATCACCCGCGCTGTACCTCTTTAGTTTTCCAAGTCCACCTTTCTGTTAGGTTTCTTCTAAGCTACTCAGATCTGGCAGGTGTCCCCTCCTCTCTCTCTGGCTCAGGCCGCCCTGGACCCGCTCTGCACAGCCTCCCCGCGTTTGCTGCAGCCTAGACCAGAGCTGGATCTGCCCTGCACCCCTCCCTGGGTTCTGAGCTCTTCAGACACAAGTTCTCCAGCCTGACTTCTCATCTTGGGATACCAGCCTCCTGGGTAAAAATGCACAGCAAAAGACAACAAACACCCTAATTTTTTATTTTATTTTTATTTTTTGGTTTTTCGAGACAGGGTTTCTCTGTGTAGCTTTGCAGCCTATCCTGGCACTCGGTCTGGAGTCCAGGCTGGCCTCGAACTCACAGAGATCTGCCTGCCTCTGACTTCCAAGTGCTGGGATTAAAGACGTGCACCACCAATGCCCAGCAACGCCCTAAATTCTTATCCTCAAGCCTAAAACGCACTTGGCTCAAATCACAAGCCATAGCTATAGCCTCTAAGGAGAAGGTGAGATAAACAGACGCTGATGCAATAGTACACTTTGGGAAAGGAGCTCCTTGAAGGGTCATACACAGAATATTTCACTATTTTCTTTTTTTAAGATTTATTCATTATGTATATAGTATTTTGCCTGCTTGTATTCCTGCAGGCCTGAAGAGGGCACCAGATCACCTTATAGATGGTTGTGAGCCACCATTTGGTTGCTGGGAGTTGAACTCAAGACCTCTGGAAGAGAAGCCAATGCTCTTAACCGCTGAGTCATCTCTCCAGTCTCGTCACTATTTTCTTAGGTATTATATTTTTGAGACAGAGTCACACAGAGAACCTGGCCTTATTTGGCCAGGGACTTAACATGTATTTTCCAGTGTTGCTTGGAACTCTTGATGATCCTCTTGCCTCAACCTCTCCAATGATAGGATTAAAAGCATGCCCTGCCATGCACCATAATGTACTCATTTAAGCACAGCACTTGGAAGGCAGAGGCAGAAGCAGAAGGATCTCTGAGTTCGAGGCCTGCCTGGTCTGCATAGCTAGTTCTCAGACAGCCAAGACTAAATAGAGTCCCTGCTTCAGAAAAACAGCCAAACAAAAACAACAACAGAAAAGCATGTCCCACCACAAATAGCTCTTTCTCTATTTTCAAACCTCTCTTTTTTGTAGTTAAAAATAGTTGGAGGATAGTTTAGTCCAATAGCAAAATGAAACCGTCCCCAGTATTACTGAGTTCTATTCATTGTAACATAGACATGCCAATGTCTTGATATGAAAAATTGACATTGTCATCTATATCATTAATACACAAATGCTATGTGCTGACTTACCATAACTGTGCATAAAATGGTACATAAGCTTTCTACGCTTCATCATGACTCAAGAGACAAAGCATTTTCATTTTTCATCTCAGTCAAGTGTAATTATAATGTTACAATTCATGGTTTTCCCAAAAGATCAGCATCCATGCTGTCTCATCTTACATTGAGAAACATGGCTTATTTTAAGACTGAACTCGGTGCTGTGTCATTTTACCACACACCCTGTCAATCCAAACATCAGCTGGGCAGACTCCAAACTCTGCATCACTATGTCTGACGTCAAAACTCTCTTCAGATCTCCAACTCCCTTCAGCCTTGTTGACTGCAACACACTTATTTCTCTTGGGCTGGTTCCATTCCCTGTTAGCAGCTCTCCTTAGCAGTATGCCTCAGCTCTGGCATCTCCAACATATTGGGGTCCCTAAGGCAATATCCGGGCTTCTCCTTCCCAGTTTCAACCAATAGCCTCACTAGACCTCTATTCAGGGACACCCCTAACACATGCCTGGTCTCAGCACCTTTCCTTAGTCTTGAAGGAAGGTTCCATAATGCCTTTCTTGTATGCTTGAAGCAAGGGCCATACAGCCAAAGCTGCCAAGTTCTGCTGCTTGCTGGGGCCGGAACATGGCTCCCTCATTCAATTTCATCTCCTCTAGCTTTCTGTTTTTGATAGTTTCCTTCACTGCCTAAGTTTGGCTATTCTGGAACTTGCTCTGTAGACCAGACAGGCCTCAAACACAAAGACCTGCCAACCTCTACCTCCAAAGTGCTGAGTTTATGGACATGAACCACCACATCACCTGGCTATAAGCTTTTCTTTAAATTCCTCTTTACAAGTTGGAAACTTATCTGGGTAGGATCTTGCCCTGAGGACACCACTACCTTTTTCAAGACATGGTTTCTCTGTGGCTTTGGAGGCTATCCTGGAACTAGCTCTTGTAGACCAGGCTTGTCTTGAACTCACAGAGACCCACCTGCTTCTGACTCCCAAGTGCTGGGACTAAAGGCGTGCACCACCACTGCCAGGCCCTTTATTCCATTAAGAGATTTAGATCTGTTTATCTCCTTAAGCACAGGACTTAAGTCCAACCCATTTCTCCTCAAATTTCATTTTCTTGCCCCTGTTCATTATATATCTTCATTAGAGTTACTACTAATATCCACTTGACGGAGTCTATACTGGGCTGTTCTGAGATTTTTCTCTGCCAATGGAATCAATCCAAATCTCGTCACGTGAACCTCAGGCAGACTCTCTGGAGAAGGGCAAAAAGCAGCCACCACCTTCACCAAAATACCACAAGAATGATCTAGGCAACATATTACAATTCTTCTGCTCTGAAACCTTTTGAGCCAGTCTCCTACAACAGTTCAAATCACTCAGTACTCAAGTCTTTCAGGCTCCCACTAGGATGGCCTATTAAGCAGCATGTAAAGTTTCCAACTCCCAAGGTGCAGATTCCTTCAAAGACATGGTCAGGTCTGTCAAAGCAATACCTCAGTCTCTGCTACCAACTTTTGTCATAGTCAGGGTTTCTATTGCTGTGAAGAGATAGCATGATCATGGCAACTCTTATAAAGGGAAAAATTTAATTAGGGTGGCTTATGTTTTCAGAGGTTTAGTCCATTGTCATCATGGTGTTACATGGTGGCATGTAGGCAGACATGGTGCTGGAGAAGTAACTGAGTGGCCTACATCTTGGCTTGCAGGCAACAGGAAGTGGTGTGTCTGACTTGGTGTGGTTCGAGGATATATAAGACCTCAAAACCCGCCTTCACAGGAAGTGACAAACGTCCTCTAACAAGGCCACAACTCCCTTTGGGGGCCCCTTAATTTCAAACCACCACAATGTACTTATATGTCTTTTTCAAAGATGCAGGAGCTGTGGTATAATTATCATAAAATCAAATTCAAGCCAATACCCAATAGTATAACTATCTCTTTGTTTGACATCTGGAACTCATGATCTTCTAGGACCAAGACCATGAGTACTTTCCTTTTCTAACTATGCCCTGAACAGAATACACTTGTTTCAGAGGCTCACTACCTGCCATTGTCTTTGACAGCCATCCCATGATCCTGGCAATTCCAATATGCTGGAGTTTCCACTGCAACTGGGCTGCACATTCATCAATACTGTCTCTCCTCGGGGAACCTCTGACTCTGCCACATAATGCCAAGCCTCCCCATGAACCCTTCAAAACCAGTACCATGTGAGAGACTCATTATTTGACAAGTACTACTACAAGATGGAGGCAGAGTTGACCCTTTGCTAGAACAGAACTTTAGAGAATGAATCAATCTCTCTCCCTCTCGCAACTTTGTTCCAGCCACTCCTACCATGGCTACCTGCGTACAAAAGGTCCAAGAATCCAGTAATTGTTTGGTCCCAAGGCTGGATGTCTAGGCTGGTCCTCAGTAAATGCCAGAATCCCGAAGCAGGAGGCTCTCGCGGCAGTGAAGCAATGGACTTGCTAGCAAGGTAAAAGCAAGCAAACAAGCAACAGCTTCCTTTTTCCATGACCTCTTGTAGGCTTCCAGCAGAAGGCTTGAGCCAGATTAGAGGTGTGTGGCCCCACCTCAAAGGTCTGGATGATAAGTGGATCTTAGAACTTCAAATTAAGCGAAAATCTCTCACAGGTGTGCTCCCCCCCTTTTCTTTTGGTGTTTTGAGACCAGGTTTCTCTGTGTAGCTTGGAGCCTATCCTGGCACTCGCTCAGTAGACCAGGCTGGCCTCGAACTCACAGAGATCGACCAGTATCTGCCTCCCGAGTACTGGGATTAAAGGCATGAGCCACCAACGCCTGGCCATCCCCCTCCATTTTTATGTTTTAGTTGATTACAGATGTAGACAAGTTGACAACTAAGAATAGCCATCACAAGTATTAGTATTCTAATAGTGTTTTGGTATTAGACTAAATACTTGACCAACTTTTTTCAGTGCTACCAAATGATCTTCCAGCACACCCTACAGGAATTCTAAACTGTACATGAACATGTACATGTTGTCTTGTTCATAGGTTATCTCTTTAAAGCTTTGTAGTTTCTCCTTATTTGTATGACTAGAGTCACACATGCACTTAAGCTGAATATAAATCCTTATTAATACCTTTGCTTGAGTTTTATATCATAACTTTCCTGGTATATCTACAACGTTAGCATTATGTAAAGGGTTTAGAAAAATAAATTGAAATTCAATTCGCTTTTTGGGACTTAAAGAGTGGAATTTCTAACGTACAGCAGGACATGGGAAAGGACTATGGCATTCAGTATTTGCCCACAGGGTACTGAGAGTCACTGGTCTTTGAATCATGGGTTCTAAGCATGTTTCAGAGTCATGCATGGACACAGGCCAGTTTGGATGTCTGTCACTGACAGTTTTGCAACCGTGTTTTCATGTGTATCACTGTAGACCTCCCACTCTCTTCTCCATCAATGCAAGAAAGAGAGCAGCCTTCTCTCTGAGCTCCCTAAGTCTGTCCTCTGTGTTGAGCACTTTTAACAAGACCAGGTACTACTATGACAGTAAGCTTGGAACAGGGAACACACACAATCTTCCCTGATTTAGTTGGTCAAATGCTTTCTCTTTAATATTAATTTTCTGGTGTACGAGATAGAAGAAAAAAATTAAAGGGTTCAGCACATGTTATATGAGAGACTTTTCCTGGGAAGACATAACTTACACATGCATCTACTCACCCAAAATGGGAACTGACTGCAGAAGCAAGTATGGATGCCACTGAAGTCTATCTTGTTGAACCAATGAGCTTTATTGGGGATACTCACTGAAACATGGGAAAAGAGATGCTTACAGGAAGAAAAAGGACTCAAAGACAGCTGCCATCAGGAAATGCAAACCCAGCACGGAATACAGCTTATGAACACTGGACACCTGGAGCACACTGTACACCTGCAGGTATGTCTACAGGTTGAAGGGCATCCTGTTTTGGTGGTTCAGTTTGTCAAAGCCTTTTCTAAATAGCATGCGTGACCCGAGTTGCTTCATGGAAGTTAAGCAAAGCAAATCCTGTCAGTTTCAGGGACTTCCTGAGTTATTTGGGAATTTTTATTTCCTGCCTTAATCTGCTGTCCTTCAGGATGGAACATTTCAGTCTCCAGGAAATGGTTACACAACAGCATATTTTTTAGGCTTTTCCATTTTGACTTCATTATGACGTATTTGAGGTTGAAAAGGTAGACAGTCTTAATGAAAATTTCCCTACATCACCACATTGGAAAAATTTTCCCTCAGTATAAACTCTTGATGTTTTCTAAGATTTGAACATGACTTACAGGATTTTGGAGGTTTCTCATGTTTATGATTCTCTAATGGGGAGCCTGCAGTGGTCCCTAAGAACAGAACTCGGACAAAGCACTTGCCACATTATTTATTAATGGAAACTTTCCTTCCCTACAGTGAACTTTCTGATGTTTCCTTAGACCTGACAGGTGGGTGAAGGCTTTGACGCACTCCCTGCATTTGTAAGGTTCCTCTCCCGAATGAATTCTCTCATGTATTCTAAGTTGGACTTTCTGAATAAAGCATTTGTCGCATTGACTGCACTTGTAAGGTTTCTCCCCAGTGTGAATCTTCTGATGTCGTCTTAGATCTGAGCCACTGGCAAAGGACTTCTTACACTCGCCGCATTTGTAAGGTTTCTCCCCCGTATGGATTCGCTGGTGTTTTCTAAGACCAGAGCAACACGTGAAGGATTTGCCACATTCACTGCATTTGTAAGGCTTTTCTCCCGTGTGAATTCTCTGATGGATTGTAAGCTGGGCTTTCTGGATGAAGCACTTCTCACACTCATTGCATCTGTAAGGTTTCTCTCCTGTGTGAATTCTCTGATGCGTTCTTAGGTACGTCAGGCGGCTGAAGCTTTTGTCACATTCATCGCACTTGTAATGTTTCTCCCCTGTATGAATTGTCTGATGGCTTCTTAGGTGTGTCAGCTGACTGAAGCGTTTGTGGCACTCACTGCATTTGTAAGCTCTCTCTCCCGTATGGGTTTTGAAATGGTATTTAACCTGATACAAGTGATAAAAGCACTTGCCACAGGCTTTACATTTGTGGGGTTTCTCTGCAGAATGATTTTTCTGGTGTATACTGAGGCTTGAGGGGAACCTTTGATTTTGACTGATAGGAAACAAATTTAAACCGTTTCCACAGTCTTTAAATTTGCAAGGTTCTTCTCCAGAGTCCCCACTTTTATGTCTTTCTATGACTGATGACTCAGAAGCAGCATTCTTGTGGCTGCCACACATGAACTTATTATAGTTTTCTGGAGTATCGCCTGTGTCATAAGGTGTAGATCGGAAGGATTCATGAGTCATTTTGCCCAGTTCATTACATTTACAAGAAATCTCTGGGATAGTCACATGATGATGACGGGCAATATGCTCTGAGCCTTGATCCAGGAATTTTTCATAATTTCCACATATACGATGGTTCTCTGGAAAGTTAGCACAATCATGGGTATTAGGAATTAATGCATAAGTAACAGATTCAATAGCTCTTCCTCACGTTCTCTAAGACAAGTAAGCTAGCAATTCTTAGGCACACAGTTCTCAGCAGAGGCTCTGTGCTTCACTGTCATTAAATGTAAGCTCAGAAGAGCCCTCACTCTGATCTCTACCAAAGCGAAAGGACCAGTAATAGCCTTCTCATTCTTATCTAGTCTGCTTGCCTTTCAGAAATGGGTGATCAAGCAATAATGGACTTTAAGACAGGAGCTCTCTGAAGCATCATAGGAAAAATGTGTGTCTATTTCCTTGTTTATGTTTTTGAGACAGAGTCCATTATGTAGCCTTCACTGGCTAGGAACTCACTATATAAACCAGTCTCGCCTGGAACTCGCCAGGTCCTCTTGCTTCAGCAATTCCTATTGCTAGGATTAAAATCATGCTGTATCAGGACTATAGACCGTACGTCAAACAATAAATAAATAAAAACAACAACATGCTTACCAGCAACAGCTCTTTAGTTTAAATATATTTTCTTTTCTTTTCTTTTTTTTTGGGGGGGGTGGTTGTTCAAGACAGGGTTTCTCTGTGGCTTTGAAGGCTGTCCTGGAACTAGCTCTTGTAGATCAGACTGGTCTCGAACTCACAGAGATCCGCCTGCCTCTGACTCCTGAGTGCTGGGATTAAAGGCATGTGCCACCACTGTCCGGCTAACTCTTTAGTTTAAAAAGTCTCCATTTTTTAAAAAATCAGAAATAGGTAGATAGTTTAAATTTAATAGTAAATCAAAATATTTCAATTAATAAGTGTACAGCAGTGCATTTCCTTGCCCTAAATATGCAGCTTTTTTTGAACTTCAAAATTTTCCTTAAAAACTACAAAAAGCTGGGCATGGTGGCACACGCCTTTAATCCTAGCACTCGGGAGACAGAGGCAGGTGGATCTCTGTGAGTTCGAGGCCAGCCTGGTCTATAGAGTTCGTGCCAGGACAGGCTCCAAAAGCTACACAGAGAAACCCTGACTCAAAAAAGGAAAAAGGTTATGTTCACTATCAGAATTTCCCCTATTTCTGGCTGTCTCTAGGCAGTTCAGGGAGTTTACACAAAGACTGGATGAGGACTAGGACATGACGAGCATTCTCACCTACAAAGACTAGATTGCTGTAATTCTCCAGCAACACATCCATGTACAAAGCCCTCTGAGCACAGTCCAGACATTCCCACTCCTCCTGGGACAGGTCCACAGTCACATCCCTGAATGTCAACGGATCCTGTAATAGAAAATTACCCAGTTACCATGTGCTGCTGGGGAAAAAAAAAAAGTTTTCCTAAGTCAAAGAGACCCAAAGCATTAGAGACACTAATAGATGAGGTGTGACAATTATTCAAAGACAAAAGTTTTCTAGAGGTGCTAGAGAGATGGTTCAGAAATAAAGAGCACGGGCTGTTCTTTCAGAGGTCCCCAGCACCCACATGGTGCTACACAACGGATTCCAACTATGGTTCCATCGGATCCAATGCTCTCTTCTGAACTCTCCAGGAATAGCATTCTCTCATACATTAAAGCAAGTATACTCAAACACATAAAATAAAAGTTAATTTTAATAAAGGCACTTTCTTTTTTCTTTTCCTTTCCTTTTCTTTTCTTTTCTTTTTGTTTTTTGTTTTTTGAGACAGAGTTTGTATAGCTCTGGAGGCTCCCCTGGAACTCACTTTGTAGACCAGGTTGGTCTCAAACTCACATAGATCCACCTGCCTCTGCTCCCGAGAGCTGGTATTAAAGGTGCTCACCACCACCGCCTAGCTAAAAGGACACTTTCTAAAACAGTCATGCTCTCTGTTGTGTTTTCTATCTTGGTGAAGCAAACTTGGGAATATACGGTACACATTTGAGGTCTAGATGCAGGAAGGTAACTCTACAAAGGCTGTGAGGAAATCAAACAGGATCGCAGTATCTCCTCTCAGATGGCCAAGTTATGTTGAGCACAACTGTGTTTCCATATCTACTCTTCCGTATCTACCTTGTTCAAATATGGACACTGGATCGCTACAGTCTGCAGATGGTCCTCCCATGGCTCTAATCTAAATACTCAGGGCAGATGCTGAGGCCTAGGTGTAATGCTGTACTGTTTCTAGAACAAAGAATACGGAATGCAGAATTTATGGATTAATTCATTGTCAAATAGCTTTTTTTAAAAAAACAGTATAGCAACAGTGCATACATGCAACATTCCATACAATACATAGAATCAAATACTTTGTGACGTTATGTCGTGAGAGAATTTTGACGACCATGAAATAGAAAAGCAGCATCAGACAACATTAATATTATCTAAAATTTTCTAAAACTCCACACAGCCAACACAGATGAACACCAATTTCAGATATTCCATATGAAGGTCTCACTACAGAATAATTAAACTATACTAACCCTTCATTAATTCTGACTATAACATTGCTCATGAACTTGGCTCCACTGAAAATTTGAATCTTAGCCAGGTAGTGGTGGTGCATGCCTTTAATTCCACAGGAGGCAGAGGCAAGTAGATCTCTGTGAATTTGAGGCCAACCTGGTCCACAGCGCATGTTCCAGGTGGGCAAGGCTACATGGATAAACCTTGTCTCAAAAAGCCAAAAAGTAAAAGTCCAGAAACAGAGAAGAAAATTTGATAAGTTCAGCTTTATTCTTTTCTTCAGTGTTTGAGCTCAATTATGTTTTTAAGTTGCACAGCTAAGTATCATGATTATTCCTTTATTTTTCAAAAAATAGAAAATGTCAGGTTATGGGCTGGAGCGATGGTTCAGTGGTTAAGAGCATCGGGTGTTCTTCCAGAGGACTCAGGTTCAATTCCTAGCACCCACCTGGCAGCTCACAGCTGTCTGTAACTCCAGTTCCAGTGTATCTGGGACCCTCACAAATATGTACATGCACGCAAAGCACCAATGCACATAAATAATAATAAATAAATCATTAAAAAAAAGAAAATGCCAGGTTACAAATCAGAAATATAACCCACAAACGTGAGGACTGGAAAGATGGCTCAGAAGTAAAAGTTATTTGCTATCTCTGAGGAGAAACCTTTAATTCTCACTACAGTGACTGATTCTAGTGTCAAGAGTTTGATGTCTGCCTCAGAACTGTGGCTATGGAGCATCACACAGGCATGCAGATAAAAACATGCTGATAAACACTGCTATAATTAAATTAAAAAAACATTTTTAAACAAAGAAATGAAAATCTTTCCATTGCCACCTTTCTTCTGAATCTCTACCTGCATAATACATAATTTCAGGGAATGGAAAAAAAAAGAGGCGGCCGGTGGTAGTGCACACCTTTAATCCCAGCACTCGGGAGGCAGAGGCAAGCACATGTCTGTGAGTTCGACACCAGCCTGGTCTACAAGAGCTAGTTCCAGGACAGCTTCCAAAGCAACAGAGGTACGCTGTCTTGAAAAGCCAAAGAGAGAGAGAGAGAGAGAGAGAGAGAGAGAGAGAGAGAGAGAGAGGTCATTAAGAGCCACATTTATTTGTTTATGCTTGAAAATTGATGCCATATGCACAGCACAAAGTCAATACTCTCTAGAAAATTCTTATTAATATACTCCACATGGTTTAATATAGAGGTGGGGACACTGCTTATACCCTGTCTGAAAAATAAAACAAAAGACCAAGAGAAAATACTCATCTGTCTATTGGGAACTTAACCACCGAACATTGGGATCAAGACCGTGATAGGAGCAGAACCTCTCGCGAGACGATAGATTTCAGGTGTTAACACACCCATAGGTACATCATCACTGAGTGAAATGGAACAGCGAAGAGAGAATCCACTGTCCTGCAATCTGCAGCTCCTTACAGAAACACCAATTTTATGGTAGGAGCTACCCACATATTCTTTCCATCACCTGTGCTCTTTAGGGTACTGAAATATTTAGTGTTAGGATTCAAGACAGGGAGTCTCATCTCATTCTACTTATCCTGATGGGGAATGTCCTTCTGTAGATGTTTCTCCTATTGGCTAATGAATAAAACACTGTTCAGCCAAAGAGACAGGAAGATAAGTGGGACTAGGAGATGAGGAGGATTCTGGGAAAGGTAGGCAGGAGCCTGCCAGAGCAGCCATGCTGCTGTAGGAGTAACTCCATACCGGGCATTACCAAGTTAAGCCACAGCCTCGTGGCAATACATAAATTGATAGAACTGGGTTAATAATTAAGACAGAGCTAGCCAATAAGAAGCCCTTGTCATGGGCCAACGGTTTCATAACTAATGTAAGTCTCCAAGTGTTCATTTGGGGCTATTGCGGTTATAGGACCAGGCTGGCGGGAAGAACCATCTGTAACATTTTCCCTAAGTTGCGTGGTGACGGCAGCCAAAAGTTGTGGGTATTTCTGTGGCCATTTTCATATACCTGGTTCTGGGTACCTTACCATCTCTGAAATGTAACCTCTGTGTGGCCTTCCATCTTCACTAATATGTAAGACACGGGTCCATCTTCTGCAGGAACTGGGCATCAGTATATTTCTTTGTTCATCACTGGCAATGGAATCTTTCAGAATTGCAGTCTTAAGTCTATGAAAATTGTGTTCCTGCAGTAATAATTGAGGGAAGATACAATGGGAAAAGGGCGTGCTATGTATGTGATAGGATTTAAAGATTTAATCTTGATTACCAGAGAAGAACAAGAAAAAAAAATACACATGAAATAAACACCTTAGATGACACTGCCAGAGGTGGAGAATGAAAAGAATGACTGGTCTCAACAGAAAAACAATTGTCAAATGAATCTAGACACATGACCTACCTGGGGCACATTTACCAGGGAAGCAGCCATTCTCCCTGCTGCTCTTCTCTGAGTTTCTGTCTCAGGAACAAAGACTGGAACGCTTCTTGACATTTCACATTGAGGAGTCAAAACTATAAAATCCAACTCTGTTACGGACGGTGCCAAAGGTCTTGTCAGCGTTCCTATGGAGAGGACAGCACGGGAGGATCTCTTTAGAGCGCTGAAAGAAAACAACTGTCAACTCTATCACTGCATTCAGAAACACTGGCTCCTCAAATTCATAGAGAAGTGCTCTTGAAGAGAGTTGTCAAATAACACTTCATCCATTCAGGCAGCACCTCGGATCACAACTAGAGGCAAATTATACTTAGAAAAATCAGACAGAAATCATCCGTGAGGTCACAGGAAATAAGAAAATTTAACATAAAGTAGAGAAGAGAGGAGAGCTGAGGAGTAGCAGACCACATCCAATACACAAAACTGCAGAACACTGTTTCTTACAGGAAGGGAGAAACATAATAATAGTAACTTTACCAAGTACAATATTTTAAAAAAAGCAGATAAAAGTGTTGTGATATGAAAATCTCAGCAGAAATGGAAATGCCAAAAGACACAGTTCAACAAAATTTTGTGATAAACTCCTAAAGGTACTCGGTAAAAAATGCAACCTGGCTCAACATGTAAAGGGCACGTATGCTACACCTAGGTCAACAGTACACTGAAAAAAAAAAATACTGTAAGGAGAGAAAGATGCACGTGCTCTCCAGTTGTACTTAATCCAGGGCCATAAGAGAACCAGAGACATCTGGATGAGATAAAAAGAAAAAGGAGAATCTAGTGGGAGAGAAAGGCACCAAACTCCTTTTTTAATGAGTATGCAACCACACAAAAAAGTCTTTATATAATTCAGGGAGTATGCTGGTAAGTGTTTTAACTATTATTGAAAACTACAAAACTAACACACAAAATGACTAGTTTTCCTATATGTCAATAATGACAACTTGAGAAGTAAATTAGAAATTTAATCCATTTAGGTTGCATCAAAAAGATCTATGAGTAATCCTAAGTAATGATGACTTTTTTTTTTTTCTGAGACAGGGTTTCTCTGTGAAGCTTTGGAGCCTATCCTGGCACTCACTCTGTAGACCAGGCTGGCCTCAAACTCACAGAGATCCACCTGTCTCTGCCTCCCGAGTGCTGGAATTAAAGGCGTGCGCCACCAACGGCCGGCTGATGACTTTGCTTTTATGAAGAAATCCCTAAGGCACTCAGGAAAAAAATGAAAAATAAGAGCACACCAGGAAAGGGACCTACACACTTTAACTAACAAAAAGACATGGTGAAAATATTACTAACAGCAATCAGTGGAATCCATGCAATGTCCATCATCCAAATACTGATATTTTTCACAAGTGTAGAAATGAAAACAGTCACATGGACACAGAAAAGTCACGCGTATCAAAATTAATTCTAAGAAAGAGTATTCCTGGGGATGTCACAGGATCTGACCACACATTATAACTCAGAGGCACAAGGCAAAGGCATAACCCTGCACATGCAGAACCATGTAGAAAACTGAATACAACAGGGAACACAGAAATGAACATATACCAGAGAGGTAATGTAAGCTAAATATGCCAACAAACCCACGAAAAGAGAGAGCGCTTTGAACTCTCTGTGCTGGGAAAACGGCCTACTATCCAAGTGTGGACGAGTGACTTAGACCCAAATCTCTCACCCTAGACACAAATCAATCCAAACTAGATCAAGGACGTTCTGGGAGAAACTGAAATGCTAGCAGCACTATTGGAAAACATGATTAAATGCTTAATAATTCAGAAATAAGCAAACACTGTCTGAAAGAGATTCCAGGAACAGAAAACAAACAAAACAAAAAACAACAACAAAAAAATGACAAAGAGATTGTATAGAGTACAAGCTGTGAAAGTCAGAAGCACACAGTGAATGATTACTAAGAGAGCAAGAATGGTAGCTGAGAAAGTGAAATTAAAATAAATGCCTAGAAGATTAATTATATATAATATCTAATATTATATATATATTATGTAATTACATTATATATATATTATATATACATTGTAATATGTAATATACACACACACACATATATATATATATATATATATAGAGAGAGAGAGAGAGAGAGAGAGAGATAGCTAGAGAGACATATTTGCACACACAAACATATGTCTATGTTCATCCATGTGTCATAAGGGTCATTCTGAATGTCTGGACACTATTACTAAACAATGTTTTCATAACTATGGCATATACACACACATATGTATAGCATTGGTGTTTATAAGCATCTCAAATAGTTTTCTTGAAAGGTAATGTACATTTGGATGGTTTCTTACCCAGCAAATGCTCAAATATTATAGAGTGACAATGGGAGAGGAGACGAAACTTGGAACTAACTTCATTCCATCTGATCACACCGGGTCATGGAATGGGCTATGTTCATCCCTCATGCTTCGGGGGAACTTCCCTACTCTTTTTCCATCTTATTGAAATAACAGCAGCCAAGTTTCCTCGATGATCAATTTATTTATTTATTTATTTACTTATTTAGTTTTTCGAGACAGGGTTTCTCTGTGTAGCTTTGGAGCCTATCCTGGCACTCGCTCTGGAGATCAGGCTGGCCTCGAACTCACAGACATCCACCTGCCTCTGCCTCCCGAGTGCTGGGATTAAAGGTGTGCACCACCAACGCCCGGCCAATGATCAATTTTTAAAGATTTATTTGTTTATTATATTTACAGTGCTCTGCCTAGATGCATGCTTGCACACCCGAAGAAGGCACCAGATCTCATTACAGATGGTTGTGAGCCACCATGTGGTTGCTGGGAATTGAACTCAGGACCTCTGGAAGATCAGCCAGTGCTCTTAACCTCTGAGCCATCTCTCCAGCCCCTAAATGACCAATTTTAAACAATAGTTGAGAAAGTGTTCAGAGAATCGAAGTAAACAAAATACCAAATTCTCTCAGAAACAACCATGGGTATTTATTAAGTACACTTAAGAATTCAAATAATACTCATTGGGACAAGCATTATGACAACTACATTAGGGCATTAATACTATCATCAACAAAATTCAGACAATAAGAAGAAAGCCACCTTTGTAGCTCTGCCATCTACAGTATGAAGCAACAGTTGCGAGATGCTCAACTCTGATGAAGGAAACAGACATAATTCAACAGCTTCTCACTCATCCTACCCAGCAGACACCAGAGGACACAGGAGAGGCCTATCCTATTCACCGGGGTTCTCTAGAGTAGCACAACTCATAGAATGAATCTCTCTACATATAGACATAGGATTTATTACAAGATTTATACGCTGCAATCCAGCTAATCGAGCAATATCTAACTTAGCATTGACAAGACTGGATGTCTCAGCTGGTCTTCAGTATATGCTGGAATCCTAAGGACATAGGCTGCAATGCCAGTGAAGGAATGGATGTGCTAGCAAGGCGAGGGCAAGCAGACAGGGAACAAAAGCTTCTTTTTCCCATATCTTTATACACCTTGTCCCCAGTGACATTTAAGGTAGAGTTTTAAACTAGCTAGAGAGGACGGAGTGAGGCTTGGTGGGTTAGGAGCACTGGCTGTTCTTCCCGAGGACTGGAGTTCTAGAGCAGCAACCAAATTACAGCTCATAAAACGGTAACTCTAGTTCCAGGGATCCCATGCTCTCTACTGGCCTCTGTGGGCACACTCACTGCACATGTGTGGTGCACAGACATGCATGCAGAACAACCACCTATAGACAGGTAGCAATAATAATAACAGGACTAGCCACAGACATTTGAAAGAAACAAAGAAACAAAGGGACACAGTAGGAAAGGACAACATTAACCTACCCTTTTCAACAATGGTGTGATTCATATGTAACCCACCTGAAGACAGCACCAAAACCTTTTATACTTGACAAATGCCTTTGTCGTATTAAAATATAAAGAATTATCATGTACAAACCACCAGTTTAGAGTATACCAATAATGAGCATGTTGAGAAATAAATTAGAATAACAACCCACTCTCAGTAGCTTCAAAGGTCTCCAGATCTCACTCAAAATACCATTTACTGTGTTCCTAATTCTCAGTCATGACGGAATTAAAAAGAACACAGCTGATATTCCATCTCACCCTAGCCAGAATGGCTAACACGACAAAAACAAACTGGGGGCTGGAGAGCTGTAGAAGTAATTAAAAGAGGAGAGCTGTGGAATTAATTGAAAGAGGAGAGCTGTGGAAATAATTACAAGTACCTACTGCTTTCCAGACTACCTGGATTAAAATCCAAGGACCAACATGAAGGGGATTCAGTGCTTCTCCCAGGGGACCCAATGCCCTCTTACGACCTCCAGAGGCACCAGGCAGACAGACATACATGCTGCCAAAACTAATGTATACATAAAATAAAATAAAAATAAGAAACAAAGGGAAAAAAAAAAGAGGAGGCGTGTAGGGGGAAACCACAGAGGCAATTGTAACTGTGATTTGCTGCTAGCCTTGTATACAAACCAATTTTCACAATGACAGCTATATAGTAAATATCCCCCCAAAAATATAAACCTCAAATATAGCCAAATGCCCAGGAATACATTTGAGGAAATGGCAGGAATGCAAACTGTTGCAAACAGTAGACATCCCTTCAAAGGTTTCAGAAACCACCAATATTGCCTTCCAATGCTGAGGGATACAAAACTGTTCCAACATGTATAGATCTATCAATTAAAGACAGTAAATATCTAGACTGTAAGAAGGAACAGAATCATGTCAATATAGCCATCAAACACCTGGGGGAAATGATCACATTTGCCATTAGCAAATATTTGAAGAATCTGTTAATAGGAGAAACATGACTCAGCATTATAAACACTAGAAGGCACAAACGTAAAGCCAACATTTTATTAAATGAGGAAAACTGGAAAGATTCCAATCTCCTCAGGACAGAGACACAGGTGTCCACATCTGTCCACACTAACTCAGCCCAGTGCATCAACTGTTACCCGGAACAAGGAGGAAAGAAACTATTTAAGTTAAAGGAGTTAACAGAGGTCAGGTAGCAACGTGTTCCAAATTGTAAGAAATACAGTTCTCAACTTCAGAAATGATAGACGCCCAGTGAGAGAGCTCAGCTCAATCTTTGAAACAAGCCATAAAACCCATCCTGTGCATCAGTTGGTGCTTTACATATCAACAAGGTGAGGAAGAGAAAATAGCAGGCCACTAAGACCAGTACAGCATATAAGAAATATCTCAGATGCTCTGATGATAGCATTCAAAGTTCCAAACTATACTGTGTAAGCCATTGGGCAAGAAAAGTCATCAATGACCTCATCTAGACATGGGCGACCTGTGCCACCCTGCCACCCTGCTAGAGACTGTATGCTAATCCCCTGATGAAGCACACTGGATGAGAGCTACCAGGACAGATCAACAACTGTCTGGTCAGCACCCTTGTGGTGTCCCACTATGGCTAGTCTGTCACCAATATCTCTCTTTGAAGCCCAGAACTATAAATGACTTCTGATATATTTTGCTGCTTAGGAAAATTTGTCTGCATATGAGATTATTCAGCAGACTCTATTAAACTAACTTAAGACAGCCAGTTATAATCTATGTCTCTCTGGATTGGTAGGACATGGGGAAGGTTTGGAGGCACGCAGGGGGACGAAGGATATAAAACTCTATGTTTAACTGAGCTTGGGATTCATTTCTTAGACATACACCAGCTGACCCTGTGTGTGTCAGCTCTACATGGCAGAGCTGTCTTCTGTATCACAGTCTGATGGTTTCTTTCCTTTGGTTTCCTAAATTGGTGTCATAACCTGAAGACAGTTTTCTGTGTAACAAAATGCTTTCTGTTTAACTTGTGGGCCAGTTCCAGAGAAGGAAATAAATCCAATGCATTGGAAATGTGGCCCAGAGCCTATGACTGGCAGAGTAACCGGCCATGGGAGACAATACACTCATGACATTTTGCTACATGTAGAAATACTCAAACTGCTTTCACCCGGTTCTGCTCACACCATAGCCTGCTGCAGCCAGCTTTCAGCCTGGGTCAGACAACCTTTGTTTGCAATGGGCAACAGTTACTTCAGGGACTGCTAACTGGTCACAAGCAGAGAATGAGTGACAGCTGACTTCAAATTCCAGGGAATACAACAGAAGAGGGGTTATAGGGTGATTAGCTATGATTCAAACAAAACATACAAGCCGGGTGTTGGTGGCGCATGCCTTTAATCCCAGCACTCGGGAGGCAGAGGCAGGTGGATGTCTGTGAGTTCAAGGCCAGCGTGATCTCCACATCAAGTGCCAGGATAGGCTCCAAAGCTACACAGAGAAACCCTGTCTCGAAAAACCAAAATAAAATAAATAAATAAATAGTATACACAAAATAGAAGAAGACTAAATGCACAAGGAAGTACCAAGAACCTGAGAGTACAGAGCAAGCCAGGTATGGAGAGCAGAGCTTGAGTCATCCCACCTGTCAGTCCAGATGACACTGCATAGTCACATGACCATCAGAACACATGGGAGTGTGCGAAGAGTAGATATACAGCCCAGAAACAGAGCAATAGCAATGGCCATGTGAATGTCACCAAAATAAGACATGCAAGTTTCCTAGTAATCAACTTCACCAACCAGTGTGATGGGAAAGTATCCATCCAGACAGAAACTATGAAACTGGGTCTGATTCTCACTATACAACGAGTCACAGACCTTCATGTACGAGCTGGAACAGTGGAACTGAGAAAAAGGATGCATGCAATAAAAAGCATGCGTGGAAATCCTAAAACCTGAGCATGTAGAAAGAGCCCATTGAGCAGTTAAATATAATAGCTAGCTATTTGTAGTATGACAGGTTAATACCCAGAATACCTCATAAAATAAAGAAAAAAAAAGACGCAAGCATATAAAAGTCATTTCAATTAAGAAGCAAATAACTTTAAGAGATCATGCTAAAAGGCGATAGCAATGGCCAATTAGGACACATTAAAAACGCATCACACTGTTAGTCATGAAAGAAATGCTCACCTAATGTTTACCGAGATCCCCCATCTGCCTAGTTGGTGACCACATCCAAGGGTTCAACGGATTCAATCCTGAAGAAAATACAACAGAATGAATTCAGAGACACAGTGTCAGTGAGAATCCAACTTACTGAGGCTGCCATGTAGGTCAGTGAGTAGCTTCCTCAACAGTCATATAAGCAAACTATTCAAATGAGATTCAACGATATTGCAGGTGGTTTCCCATGAGGTGATTAATTACAGTCCGTTCTTGTAAAAACGAACTACTCACTGACCAACATGTGTGTGAACAGCAACAGCAGATGGCAAACAGAAGGACACATATCCATGACATGTGAATACTGACACACGGCTGTCACATTCTCATTCAAACACAAGGACACAAATTAGCAAGGAGGTTTCTCTGCGTAAAGATTCTCATCAATTCATTTAGTAAGGAATGTGATAGTTCTGCAAAATAAATAAGTTAGTGGTAAATGAATATGAAATTTGGAGAAAGTACAGAGATCAAAAAGCTTCAAAGAGAGATTTCAGAATCTATTACAATTATAGCAATAAAAACATGAGTATTGAGCTGGGCATTGGTGGTGCACGCCTTTAGTCCCAGCACTCGGGAGGCAGAGGCAAGCGGATCTCTGTGAGTTCGAGACCAGCCTGGTCAACAAGAGCTAGTTCCAGGACAGCCTCCAAAGCCTCCAAAGAAACACTGTCTCAAAAAACCAAAAAAAAAAAAAAAAAAAAAAAAAAACACGAGTATTGGTGTGAAGAAAGACAACGGGCAATATCACTGGGAAGACAATTATGACATGTTTAGAACCCTGCAGACATACTAAGCAGTCCTTAGCAGAATCCTGCTGGCATCATTTTAGAAAAGGATAGAATCTAAAGAAACTACCAAAAATGTCAAAGGGGAAGGATCAGGAAACAAACCTAAGGCACGATTTCCCTAGTTTTACAAGATGATAAATTACAGTACAGAAAATCATTTAATATTGAAACAGAGAGAAAAGAGACATGGATTGAATGGGGACTTGATCCTTGACATATACAGTAGTATAAATTATGTTTTCTCCTAGTAACAATTCTTACATCTAAAGCCAGTGACATGTAAAATAATTTTGCGATTATTTATAGTAGAATATCCCAAAACAACAATTTTAGAGAAATAATGTGGCAAAACCAATTGCACGTCTCATTTGCATGTTCTTTGTTTTTCAAACTTTTTCTTTAGGGTTTTTACTTAATATGATGAGGATCAACCCTCTGCGACATGTATGTATGTGCTACTGTGTGTTTGTGTCTGGCGCCCACTGACGTCAGAAAAAGGCATCAGCAGCTATTATATTTAACTGCTCAAGTTACTGAAGGTAGTCAGCCACCATGTGGGTGCTGAGAATGAACGCATTCTTCAGAGCAGCAAGGGCCGTTAACAGCTGAGCCACCTAAACACCCCGCCCCATTCCGGTTTTAACATGGCTTAGACCGCTAACCACATCTAACTCAGTCCCTCCAAAATACCTGGTACATTCGCCACTGTCTCCTTTCTCTCCCCTTTATAAGGCGTCTCTGTTGTGCTTCAGAAGCCAGCGGGTCTGGCTTCTGAGTGAGACCTGCAGGATGAAACGATTCTTCAGAAAGCACCCTGATTCCTAACACAGCACTATGTTCTGTGTTCATTAGATAATGAGAAAATAAAATAGAGGGTTCTACAAATGATCCTCGTGCAGGGTCAGAACACTGACACACTTAGGGACCATCTTCAGTTAGCATAACTTGAGTCCCACCGCTCCTTATCACAGCTCAATCAAAGCACCACGGTGGAGTTGGAACTGAATGGCCGTGGTGACAGTATCATATAAACCCCGCTGTGTTTCTGAACTTATCACCGGACAAAAGTGAGAGAAGCCTTAAAGCAACCAAAAGGACGCTCATTCACAGAAAACTCAACACACTTGCAGAGTAGTTTTCCCAGGAACCCTGAGGAGCAGCAAGAGGGACTGCAAGCAAACTTTTCTCATCCACAGAAAGCAGACTGCTGCAACTCTGCAACATCCATTCTCTGCACTAAGCCCTCTGAGCAGGCTGCAGCCATTGCCCCTCCTGCTGGAAGAAGTCCACAGTCACTGTCAACAAATCCTGAAATTAAAAATAAAGCAAGTGAGTGTTTGAGCCGTGTGTCTTTTGCACTTTTAATCCCAGCATGCAGAAGGTAGAAGCAGGCAGATCCCACATGAGAACGGACTGGTATACAGTACACGATGAGTCCTTAGCCAGAAAGGGCAGGATTGGAGATACTGATTCAACAAACCGAAGCCAAAACCAAACAAGTAAACCTTTGCCAACTGGGACCAGGTGTCCTTGGGAAGACTGCTTTACTTGGAACAAGAAGAGAAAATGTTTCTCATATAGTTGAGTGATCAGAATTATTTAAAAGATGCTTTCTTATTTTGTCCTAATCTATAACGTTTTATAACTTTAAAAAACAGTGCTGCCTGATATCCTCTCACGGTATGTCGGCATACTGTGCTTTTCCAGAACGTAAGTAAGGTGCATTACTAAGAATTAAACATATGAAAACACATTTCTGGAGGCTGTGTTATTTACAGCGTGCATACATCTCTGGTGGAAACAAACGGGGATTAAAAAGTTTGTTTAGTAAATGTTAATGTCTACAATCATAACTCTGAAGCTTGCTAAAATATATTTTCTGATCCCATAAAATCTGCAGTGGCTCCTAATGTGATTGACTAATGCACAAAAAGCTCTCTAGCGATGCCTGGTCCCAAGGGGCAAAGGCCACTCTCTTGATTACAAAAGCAGTAAAACGGGGGAGTTAGAAAGCACTGTTGAATTTCAATCCTACGCGATCAGCAAGCGTCACGAAGGCAAAGAGAACCATGTTTGCAATCAAAAGATAATGCAAAGTCGTCTATCAGATTATTGCTCTGTAAATAGTCTGGCAACCGTAAGATGAGTGAGAAAAAAAAATCAGAATAAGGCCCAGTTCTCATATTGTGAAATTTCCGACAAGGAGAAATATCCACAGCAGAATCTCGGAGCCGGCTTCCTGATGAGCAGCAGAGAAACCGCTCGCACCCCCGCTCCTCCCTCCCGGGTCCCAGCCCCGCAGCTCCTCTGACCTGGGAGCTTCCAGGGCCGCCGGGCTGCGGTTCCCGCCACTGCGCTGCTGACTGCTGACTTTCCCAGGCCGCCCCGAGTGGCACCTGTGGCTACGCGGAGTCCCCACACCCCGCTGAGACCCCCGCCTCGGTCCTGTGCACCCGGGGCTTGGAACAGAGAGGGTCCCCAGGTCCCAGGGGGAGGGAATGGCGGGTGTTTGGGTTCCTACTTCCTTCCGTTTCTCAGTGCCTCCTCCGACCCCACCCATCACATACCTGTCCGGGTCACGTGCCCCCCATCAACTCCCTCCCACCCATTTCCTCCGCCCTGTCCCGATCCCCATCCTCCTCGCTATTTCTGCGACCTAAAACGGCCAATGTCCATTGCGCATTCGCTAGGGACGCTGGAGTTGGCGACATTCCCGGTTCTGCTGTGCAACCCCGGTTCCTCCCCCTCTCTCTGCACTAGCAAGGGCTTGTGGGAAATTCTGCAGCTTCGGGGGGAGACTGCTGCTCCGCGGACAGGTTAGCTGGCTCTGTTCAGCAAGCTTAACGTAGACAGTCAAAAGAGATATTATAGATATGTCGCTCTGACTCGTGTACAGGACCGGGAAGCAACACGGTTTGCAAGGGAAGAACTGGACTCGGGCTCAGCTTTGGACTGAGGTCAAGCGAGCAGCCTGCAGCAAGCAAGTGTGGGACTCTTGAACTGGCTACCGTGCTCCTCAAGGGCATAAGGCCAGTCTGAATCTGGTACTCTGTCTCTCCCTGTGGCGGGTTGTAGCTTATGTGAACTTGCCAACGGGCTCCTGAAATGTATCTCAGAGGAAGGGTTTGCAGCCTGAGAGAGAGAGAGAGGAATGAAAGCTGTGTAATTCCCAACACTTCCCTCGTGTGCAAGAATGGCCCTTCCCTAAAACGTCAAAATGGGAGATTCATAAAGTTGTACTAGGCCAGCGGAACGTTGGTGGCGCACGACTGTAATCCCAGCACTCGGGAGGCAGACGCAGGTGGATCTCTGAGTTCAAGACCAGCCTGGTCTGCAAGAGCTAGTTCCAGGACAGCCTCCAAAGCCATAGAACTCTGTCTCAAAAAAAAAAAAAAAAAAAAAAAAAGAAAGAAAGAAAAAGAAAGAAAGAAAGAAGAAAAAATATATATACTAGGCCAAATGCATACATTCTGTGAAACACAGCAGCCTTCTTTCGGTGTGGGCTGGCCCTCGAGGCGACATTAAAAGTCCTTAATATACAACAATAACGACAAAATAAGACCTATCTGTTCTAACAACCAGAAATCAGAATGAGGGGATGAAAAACAGTAAAACAGAAAAACCACACGCACGCACGCACGCACACACACAAATATTAAAGAAGAAAAAAATCTGAATGTATAAAAAGAGGCTGTTTACTTATGTGTATCAGTGTTTCCCCCCATGTCATATGTGCATCACAGTCACTCCTGGTGGCAGAGAAAGTAAGAAAGCATCAGGGCCCCTGGCCCTTGGGACCATCTCTCTGGCCCTGGAAATCTCAGTGCTCTTACTGGAAGTGCATTATCTCTGAATTATCCAGCACAGGCTCCCAGTAGCCAGCCCTCTTTTTTCTCATACCTGAGACTTGGGTGAATCCAGTGTTTTGTTTTTTTTAACATTCCCACATGGTCAATGGTATTCCCTTACGCGATTATGACAGGTGACTATAAGTACACTGTCACTACGTGTTAGTTACACCACAGCTGTTATGGTGACTGCCAGATTTAAGTTACTGGACCTCTAAATTTGCTAAAGTGCCTCGAATACATGAGAATGTAAGCTTACCAACACTCCTACAGACAACAGAGCAGGGGTGGCCAAACGACAAAGTTCAACAAGATTTTGTAATGAACTCCTAAGAGAACTTGGAAGACACATGTGGTAAAACATAAGTCCGTATTTGTAGGGGACACCCTAACCACGCCTGCTTGGGGCTGGTTACAGGTGAGCCTAGCCACGCCCACTTGGGTGTGGTCAGGGTGGCGTGGTTTGCGCGGTGCAGCTTCTGAACCGGATTTGATCTCTCAACTAGAGGTGGCTGTGCAGCTTTTTCTTCCAGGTGGTGTAGAAACCACTGGGTAGCGATCTTTCGGCTTTGGAAGCCTGTGGAAAAGAAAACTCTCCTGGCTGGGGGGCGACTGGCTCGCAGGAGAGGGCAGCCGGCTCGCTGTCCCTGTGAAACCAGCATGTATTCCCCAAACAGGAAAAAGACAGGGGCAAAAGACAGGGGCGTGGGCTCATGACATTCTGACATCAAATAATGTGAAACAGCAATATGAAGTCAAGCATAGCTATAAGGCTATTTATTTAGGAGGATCCTAACAGAGCAGCCTAGCCAGCTGGCAGGGAGCAAGGTAAGTAGAGGAAGCAGGGGGCCCCACGATCGTGTCCCTCACTCTTAAACCTTCCTCAAGTCACCCTGACTACGCCCAAATGACCAGCCCCAAGCAGGCGTGGTTAGGGTGTCCCCTATAATTCCCCCTTTAGTATAAAGAGGATTAAAACTTAACAGTGTGGGACTGGAGAGATGGCTCAGAGGTTAAGAGCACCGGCTGCTCTTCCAGAGGTCCTGAGTTCAATTCCCAGCATCCACATGGTGGCTCACAACCATCCGTTATGAGACCTGGTGCCCTCTTCTGGTGTGCAGATATACATGGAAGCAGAATGTTGTGTACATAATAAATAAATAAAATCTTAAAAAAAACTTAACAGTGTAAAGTGTCCATAATTAACCATCATAAAGGTGAAATACAAGAAGATACAATAATCTGCTTATGTCACATCCTAACTATTTCAACTAAACCCTAAAGTCATCTGAAAGAGGTGTCCAAGCCTGAACACCTCCTTCCAATCCCAACCCTAAACAATAGGAAACTAGCCCTAACTAGGTGTACACATACTTACTTGCCTTCTTAGAAGAATAAAAATGCTATTATGTCCTATGCAAATAGGAAGCGATTCAAACCCTAAGGAAAGATTAAACACAGGATTTCTACTGCTGTGAAGAGACAGCATTACCACTGCAACTCTTATAAAGGAACTCATTTAATTGAGGTGGTGGCTTGCAGTTTCAGAGGTTTAGTCCATTATCACCATGGCAGGAAGCAGGGGAGCTTCCAGGCAGACATGACGCTGGAGAGGCAGCTGCTATATGTTGGACTTTAGGCAACAGGAAGGAGACTGTCACACTGAGTGAAGCTTGAGCAAGGGAGACCCCAATGCCCATCCCCACAGTGACACAATTCCTCCAACAAGGCCACACCTACTCCAAGACCATACTTCCTAATAGGGCCACACCCTTTGAGGGAGCATTTTCTTTCAAACCACCATAGTCCCCTTTTCAGATGAATGAATGAGTCTATTATGGTCCCAAGGTTCAGTCAGAAATACAATCATTCGTATCGGGAGCTGGATAGATGCGTCCAGAGGCACTCACTGCAGTCATACAAGTCAAAGCAGCTAGCATCATTAAAAAAAAGATTCTCGGGTGACATAGGGCTGTGTGTTTCGTAGAGTATTTTCTCTGTTGGTGTGCAGGAGGGCAGACTTGACTTCTGATGATATGGTCGTTTTCTGTCCCGCGCTAACCGTCTCGCCAGCAAAAACGACTCGGGGACACTCCTCAGGATCCTTCTGCAGTAAAGCTTTAATGCGTCTTGAGAGGGAGAGCATCAGCTTACAGAGCAGAGACTCTGAACTCCCCAAAACCCTTCCCTTATATAGGCTGGCAACCGCCGCCTCAGACTGTTACTCTCTGACTGGCTGAAGCTCGTCGGACCATATGACGTCAGCTGGTCGGACCATATGACGTCACGGGAGGGGCGGAGACTAAGGGCTGGAAAGTTACAAAGTTACCTAGTGCGCATGCGCACAGCTTGTAACGGCTCCTTACATATGCACCAGCTTGTAACGGCTCCTAACAGTTTTCTCCTTTAGCTGGAGGGTTGCTATCTTTCTCATGACTTCCACTGTCTTCTCCCCGTCTGCTCACCCTCTGCTACATCCAGAATGGCCTGAAGCCAGAGGAGCCTAAGAGGCACCCATAATGTTTCAGTGGCACCATCTGCAATGACAGAAAATATCCCCTCCCGACCCCCCTCAGCCAACTGAGCGTCCAAGTCTCACGTGGTTTAAACCACAGAGATCTGCGTAGGCTCTAGAGGCAGTTCATAATGTCTGTAGAAAAATGCTTTTGAGTCCTTGAACGTATATCACATCAAGGCAAATTTTATATTTTACTACTATCGGCTGGTCCATTGTCAGTTTTTTGTTTGTTTGTTTGTTTGGTTGGTTTTTCGAGACAGGGTTTCTCTGTGTAGCTTTGGAGCCTATCCTGGTACTCGCTCTGTAGACCAGGCTGGTCTCAAACTCACAGAGATCCACCTGCCTCTGCCTCCTGAGTGCTGGGATTAAAGGTGTTGGCCACCAATGTCCGGGCATTGTCAGTTTTTATAGAAGTAGACGGACGCACAAGAGCAAGCTCCTGTAAGAAAAGAGCACACAGAAGAAGCATTCCCTGAAGATTGATGTGGAGCCCAAAGAAATTTTTTCTTTTTTGGGGGGGTGTTCAAAGCAGGGTTTCTCTGTGACTTTGGAGGCTGTCCTGGAACTACCTCTTGTAGACCAGGCTGGCCTTGAACTCACAGAGATCTGCCTGTCTCTGCCTCCCGAGTGCTGGGACTAACTAAAGGCATGAGCCACCAAGCCCAGCTGAGCCCAAAGAAATTTAGAGTCAACTCAGATAGGACATTGTAGTAATGTGAGCATAACAGGATGTGAAGGTAAACTCAGAGCAGTTCCTATTGCTGGAAATAATCCTACAACATGAGCAGCATCTGAAACAGTATCTTAAGGGTTAATTAATTAATTAATCAAAACAGCCAGTTCTATTTGTTGAACTGAAGAAATATAAGTATTAATAGATTGATGAATATATAGACCATGAATTCACCAATTCCATTAGATGAGCCATCAATAAAACAATTTTCTGGCTGTGGAATTGGAGAAGTTTGGATAATTTTTATAATCATTATTTCACTTCATACAATAAACACCCAGCTGGATAATGATTTTCTATCTTTTCATAGTAACCTGCAGATAAAAATTGAAAATGCATAGCGTCCATTTCTTTTCAATTACGAAATTGGAGAGAGAGTTTGCTGTAGAAAATCTGGTGTGGAAAGTCTTTTCCCCCAAGGATTAATCTGAACGTGAGTGACATGAGGCTGTAGGACTGCCTTTTTGCCATCTGGATAAATACATTTGCGATTTTGTAACGCTTTGTTTAATATCATTAGAGCTCGTAATGCCCTTTCAAAAAGACTGTTAGTTCCCAGGCAGTGGTGGCACATGCCTTTACTCCCAGCACTCGGGAGTCAAAGGCAGGCAGATCTCTGTAAGTTCGAGACCAGCCTGGTCTACAAGAGCTAGTTCCAGGACAGTCTCCAAAACCACAGAGAAATGCTGTCTCAAACGCCCCCCCCCAAAAAAAAGACTGTTAGTTAAGGGTAATATAATAATATAATTACATGGATCAAATCCATGTGATTTTGACATGGGGTTCTCCCTGGTTTACTAATTGAGCAAGACGAGTAAGAAAAACAATTAGTACTTTATGGCGCTTATTGCATAAATAAATCCATTCCAAAGGCTTAGCCTCTTTTTTTTTTTAAAAGATTTTATTTACTTGTTACATATAGTGTTCTACCTGCATGTTTGCCCATACACTAGAAGAGGGCACCAGATCTCACTATAGATGGTTGTGAGCCACCACGTGGTGGCTGGGAATCGAACTCATGACCTCTGGAAGAGCAGCCTGTGAGCCATCTCTCCAGCACAGGTTTATCTTCTTGTGCTATAATACCCGAAAGGGTCAATTTAGTGGGGAAAATAAGTTTGAAGGTAGTAAAGGAACCCACATGACACAAATGCCTCTTTAAGTCGGGATTCAAATAACTGTAGCCCTTCCTTTGCCTCTCAGATAATAAGCAATGATTGTCCAGTGCCACGCCTCCTTCTAGAGCTTTAAATAGACCGATTAGTGCATAATGAGGTATTCCTCACAATGTAGAGTACAAAAGCAGTCTTTTTATATATTTTATTTTTTATTAGTTCAAATTAGGAACAAGCTTGCTTCACATGTCAATCCCTTCTCCCTCTCCCTCCCCTTTCCCCAACCCCCCTCTACGCCCTCCCCCTCTTCAAAACTATTAACCAATCTTTAGGAATTGCTGTGGGTGCAGGTCAGCCAGGCTGCAAAGTTCCCATCAGCCACACGGTGGCACTAACGTTCCGTAAGTCAACCAACAATTTCCATTTCTTTTCAATTACGAAATTGGAGAGAGAGTTTGGTGTAGAAAATCTGGTGTGGAAAATCTTTTCCTCCAAGGATTAATCTGAACGTGAGTGACATGAGGCTGTAGGACTGCCTTTTTGCCATCTGGATAAATACATTTGCGATTTTGTAACGCTTTGTTTAATATCATTAGAGCTCGTAGTTCCCAATTCAATAATGATTGAATCTCCCTCACCAACAGCCCATTGGGTTGGCGATTCTTCTATAGTAGTAACAGAGATATCAGCTCCAGACTCCAATACCGTGGAAGGTTTTCCTCTTGTTTTTAAATCCAATGGTTTATCGTTTTCCTTTGATGAGGTGTTTATCGGCACTACCAAATCCTCTCTCATGAAGTTCATGTTTCCATGAAGGGACTACATAAGACAATAGTCATAGCTGCAGCTTTGTCTCCTTTAAATTGCTAATCAGTAGATGCTGGGGTCATGACTGAGATTTCCCCGTATAATCTTCATCAAGGACTCCAGTATGAACAATGATTCCTTTCTGTCAGAAGCCAGCCTTGGCAACCCCCCATGCGTAGCTAGCCGCCAGCTAGCCTAGCATCCCACCCCTCAGATTCCGGGACCTGGCCTGAGAAGCAACTAACACTTTCCCCCATTTCCTTAGTTAGTGCTTGAGATAAACATAGGAGACTCCGGATACCTGCCTGAGAGCAATTAACATTCATTCCTCCCCCACCTCCTTTTTCTCTGCTTCCTCCTTTCTCTTTAAAAGGCCCCTTGGTTTCAATAAAGTTTGGCCTTGACAAGAAAACCTGCTTGGTCCCGTTCTTTCTTTCCCGCCCATTATTTTCAGGCTGATCCACCTTGGACTCACGAATTACCGGAGCCCCGCTGGACAGGGCACCTTTCATGGATAAACTACTGTGACCCAATAAAGGTCCCATTGTTCCAGGTAGTGTAGTCCCAATATCCTATGTGTAATTTAAAAGGGCACTGAAGGGGGGAAATAGTGATATCTTTTGGGCAAGGGATACCAATAGCAACACTTGAGTAGCAGCACGTAACAAAACAATAGATAGATCACAATCTGAAGCTTGCACAAATATTACTGTCTCTGGATTTAAATCCGCTAATTCTTCACATTAATTTGTTGTAAGGGCAATTTATGTTGTTTCTTTAAGTGTCCAGGCATGCTGGAATTGAACCAGTTTGCTGAAACCTGTCTTTAAACAGCATAGGTCTCTTTTCCCTCCTTCCTTTCTTTGTGTTTATCTGTGGTGTGTGTGTGTGTGTGTGTGTGTGTGTGTGTGTGTGTGTGTGTGTGTGTGTTCTGTGTTGCTTTAGACACAGGGTTTCTCTGTGTAGCCTTAGCTGTCCTGGCACTAGCTCTGTAGACCAGGCTGGCTTTGAACTCACAGAGATCCACCTGCCTCTGCCACCCCATTAAAGTCATATGCCACCACTGCCCCAAAGCATAGGTTTCTAAAGCAGCTAATTTTGCTCTGCCTGTAGGATTTCACATGTCTACATAACTTCAGAACAACACATAACATTTCCTGTTTCTCTCTGAGGCCTGATCAATCCTTGGTCATCTTTGGCATTATCAAAAGCCAATTGTCTTAATAATAATTCTTGAATCTGTTCCCTGCTGCTTCTTTCTCAATAGCAATTTTTTAGTCTCCCTATGAAATCAGCATAAGGCTCACCATACAATAAACCTTATATAATTTTTGTGGCAATTACTATATCTTTTACATGATTAATAATCTATCTTCCTGCTGGGCGTTGGTGGTGCACGCCTTTAATCCCAGCACTCAGGAGGCAAAGGCAGGTGGATCTCTGTGAGTTCGAAGCCAGTTTAGTCTGCAGAGCTAGACTGGCTAGAGTGCCAGCACAGGCTCCAAAGCTTCAGGGAGAAATCCTGTCTGGGGGAATGGGGGATTAGTCTGGACTCTCAGCTGTCTACATTTCCACTTCTTGCATATTTTTAATTGAAAACATCCATCTAGTGCTACTCTGTGTGGATATTAGTCACTAACTGGATGATTTCCCAGACTTCTCCACAAATTGGAGACAAGACCTATTTCAGATTTTCAGGAGTGTCCTTCTTTTAACACAGAGGAGTGACAGCCATCACACATCACAGTGCAGGGCAACCCTTCTTAAACTCAGGAGGGAAAATGCATCTGCTTTTCTGGTACAGCAGTGAATTTTGTTTGGACCATGACTTATTTAGAGTGTTTTTTGTTGCTACAACAACAACAACAAAAAACAAAAACAAAAAACAAAAAACAAAACACCAGGAGCTGGAGAGATGGCTCAGAGGTTAAGGGCACTGACTGCTCTCCCATAGGTCCTGAGTTCAATTCCCAGCAACCACATGGTGGCTCACAACCATCCGTTATGAGACCTGGTGCCCTCTTCTGGTGTGCAGATATACATGGAAGCAGAATGTTGTATGCATAATAAATAAATAAAATCTTTAAAAACAACAACAAAACAAAACGCTGTCTCAAAAAAACAAAACAAAAGGACCAAAAACAAAAAAAACAAGCTGGAGGAGGAAAGGGATTTTTTGGCTTATATTTCCACATTGTTATTCATCACCAAAGGAAGTCAGGACAGGAACTCAAACAGGGCAGGAACCTATGCAGAGGCCATGGAGGGGGGCTACCTGTTAGACCCCCAGAAAACTCCGGTATCCGGGGTCCCAGGCCACGACTGCAGTCACCCCAATCACCAGGCAAATTCGAGAGCTTGATGCAAAATGCACGAGGCTTTACTTTATTGTAATTTAACGAGCTAACCCCATGTTAGCTCGGGTCTTTCATCCACCCGCCATGGCGGATGGCTAGCAAAAGACGGCTCCTAGGGCCTCCCAAGAGATCTTATAGGACAGCGTAAGGGGAGTGTCTAGGGGTACGCACAGGCTCATGATTGGTGTGCCTCCAGGCTTGGAGGGCTTGCCCTGTGTTGATTGGTCAACTGGTTGTTATGGCCCATAGTCCCTCCCAGGGTGGTTGCTATGCTCTCTACGTCATTGCTGTGCGCTTGTCCATAAAGCACACCCAGGGTCGTAAAGCATAGCGCCACCAGCTAACTTCTGATGGGTTCCTTGTCATGAGCCAGGCATCTAACCTCTAAGTAACCAAGGCAAGTTTATGGCAAGCACGTGTTCGGCTGTTATGGCTGCCGAAAGGGGAGCAGGTCCCTTCATCCTACTGGCTTGCTTCACATGGCTTGCTCAGCCTGATTTCTTGTAGAACCTAGGATCACCAGTTCAGGGATGGCACCACCCACAGGGGGCTGAGCCCTCCTCCAGTGATCACTAATTGAGAAAATGCCTTACAGCTGGATCTGATGGAGGTATTTCCTCAATTGAGGCTCCTCCGTCTCCGATTACACTGGCTGTGTCAAGTAGACGCAAAGGAAGCCAGTACAGGCGAATAGCCACTAGTTATACAAGGGATATTAATGACACTTTGCTCATAGACAGTGGATGTATAAGAGCAGAGCAGTGGGTTGCAATGTTTGACCTGTGAGCATGTGTATTCCTGGGATTTGACTTACAGAGAGCAGCAACCACAAGAATAAAACTTGGGCTATGTGGACTGAAGTACTGAGCTCTCCCGAGCTTTTCACTCAGCATATATTGGAATTAAAATCAAAGAGGCTCTTATGAATCTGCCAGGGTTCTAAAACAATAGACTGTTTAAATGTAAAGAGATAATGTTTATGTGGTTACAGAATAATAATAAAGTATACAATAGTGAATGTCCTACTTGCTTTCCTAGTGCTGACATAAAACATTTATCAAACCCAGTATGGGGAAGAAGTTGGCTTGTGTTATAAAACACAAATTACAGTCCAGCATTGAGGGAAATCAAGGCAGGAGCTGAAGCGGGCACCATGGAGGGATACTGCTCACTGGCAAATTCCCCATAGTTCACTCAGGGAATCACAAGAAGCTGTTGAAACATGAGTTCTAAGGGACCTGGTACTTTATGGCAACGGAGGGTACCAGGCCCTCATGTAGTGTATGGCACACACATGCATGCAGACAAACCTCTCCTCCCTACTGACGTGTGAAAACTGACACAAGCTAGCATGGTCACACCTGAGGGACAATGGAGGAGGATTGTCTCTACAAACATTCTGACCAATCCCTTGAAGACTTTTCTGGCATTTGTTTTTTTGTTGTTGTTTGTTTTTGTTTTTGTTTTTTGTGGTTCTTCGAGACAGGGTTTCTCTGTGGCTTTGGAGCCTATCCTGGAACTCGCTCTGTAGATCAGGCTGGTCTCAAACTCACAGAGATCCGCCTGCCTCTGCCTCCCGAGGGCTCTTTCCTGGCATTTGTTGTGGCATGAGAGAAATTAGCTCTAAATTAAAGAAAAAATTTTGAAAAAGCACAAAGACTCATTGAAAAATCTTGAGAAGAAAGTCGGGTGGTAGTGGTGGCGCACGCCATTAATCCCAGGACTGGGGAGGCAGAGGCAGGCGGATCTCTGTGAGTTTGAGGCCAGCCTGGTCTATAGAGTGAGCTCCAGGACACTAAGGTCTACACAGACAAACCCTGTCTCAAAAAGCAAACAAACAAAGACAATCATACTGTGTTGACTTGGTTGGCTACTAACTTACTACATAAAGCAGGCTGACTTGGAAGTAACCAGCTTATCTTGCTTTAACCTCCTTGGTACTAGGATTAAAACCATGCCCTGGCAAACTTAAGTATAGTGACACCCCCACACCCACCCCTCCACACCCCTCACACCCTCCACACCCCATTCCCCCCACCACAGACTAAGACAAAAGCTTGTTCATCATGAACAGCACTCCATTTCAAAAGCTTTTTTTTCGAATGAAAACAGTGTTGGGAGCTGCAGAGTACCGCGCCTACAAGATGGCGCTGGCTTCCGCCTTCCGCCAGCCCGAAGGCGAGTGCTCTCTGTGGTAAACAACTCCTTATTAGGAGAGAGGCCACGTATCCTTCTAAATCTGCTTGGTGACAACCTATCCTAGCGTGCCACCTGGGCGTAGATGATTGGTAGTTGCTGGATATATTAAGCCCCGCCTTCCTGGGTTCGGGGCCACTTCCTGTAAAGCAAGGTTCCCGAATAAACTGTGAGAAGAAGATTCCTCGGTGTTGCGTCGTTCTTGCTGGTCAAGGGTGGATGCGACAAGTTATCCAATTCCATGAAGGCAAATAGCAGAATTGTGACATCGGGGAGTCAGCCTTGCTCAAATATGGACTCTAAGCCAATGATGCCCGCAGCTGGTTCTCATCCAACTCCACCCTAAGACGCTTGCCTAGGAGGCCGAAGCCCAGGCTATTGCTGCCTCCCCAACAGAACAAAGAGGTATCCTGTAGAAGGCAGAATTGAAGGCTGAGTTAAAGATCAGAGTTTTTGTTTTGGGTTTTTTTTTTTTTTACCTTAAGGAGCTCAACATCAGGTGCCACATACAGCATTCCAAGCAGCATTGTGGGGCTGTTGTTAGGTCTCAAAGCTGGAACAAAAGGCTATCAGGGGTGCCTATTATCATACAAAAACAGACAGGGGCTGCCAGGATCCCCCAGCCTCCAGCAGTCCCTACTGAAAAGTTTCTTCACCCCAGATAAGTCTCTTTGCCTATGCAGCAATCCAAATCAAACTGCTGGCCTGGAACTCACTCTGTAGACCAGGCTGACCTCAAACTCATAGAGATCTGTCTGCCTCTGCCTCCCCAGTGCTATGGAGGGCCTTTAATGACAACTCTGGGGCCACCGTGTTCCACAGAACGTTTGGAGTCGGCGAGGTATAATCTTATGAATATCATCCCATTTTTAAAGTTTTTCATGACATATTTTATGCAGGAGGCATTCATGACCAAGAGGCAAGGGTGGGGGCCCAGATCCTTTTCATTCCTCAGGCTTTGGCCACCTTCTGCACAGGTCTCAGGAACGTTTACAGGGAGGGGGTTACCATTCTCCTGAGCACCCAAGTGGCTCCAGGACAGTAGGCTATGACTTCAACCCCAAGCTGCACCCAACTCCAGTTACAGCTTTTCACGTCCCCGTTGTTCCCTTTCTTAGGGCAGGGTGACAGTTATGTTGGTGAACAGAGCCAGCTAAGCTGCCTGCAGAAAAGATGTTTTGCTCGGGCAGCAGATGTCCCAAAAGCCACTGCAGAGGGAGGAGAGGGATTGTGTTTTACACCAGACCCAGGAAGGTCACTAACTTTCAGGGGTCAACCTTGGTGAGTGGTCAACGGACATTTGCTGTTTCCAGACCCATATTCAAAAGAGGAGGGCTGGGAACTGAATAGGCCCGAGGGAGTGGTGGTGGGGGGTCTTATGGCATCATGGGTGGGGTCAGAGGTGACACCAAGAACCCAGAGGGAGGGAACGGAAATACCGTCATTTCCTGCATGATGTAAGAGAGCCACGTGGATCTGGACCGTTGGCAGAGCACTGGGACTGGGGTCTCACGGTAAGTTTACTTTTGCAGCCTGGGAAAGTGAGCAGTCAGCACCGCAGTGGCGGGAACCGCAGCCCGGCGGCCCCGGAAGCTCCCAGGTCAGAGGAGCTGCGGGGCTGGGACCCGGGAGGGAGGAGCGGGCTGGAGTGTGAGCAGTTTCTCTGCTGCTCATCAGGAAGCCGGCTCCGAGATTCTGCTGTGGATGTCTTTCACTTGCCGGTAAATTTTAGATCATATGTGTAAAACCTGGCAAGTACATTATGTACCAATAGAACTTGGTAAGTATATTAACTATTAATAGAATTTGGTAAGTATATTAACTATTAATAGAATTTGGTAAGTATATTAAGTATTAATAGAATTTGGTAAGTATGTTAAGATTAAAAAATCAAAAGCTAGTAGCTATGGTGAAGAGAAGACTATTATTATTATTGTTATTATTATTATTATTATTATTATTATTATTATATACTATGGTGCTGATGCATTTCTCTTACATCCAATATGATGACAAGATTGAGAGCAGAGACTAAAACAGAGTTACATTTTAGGCAACTCCACTGAGGAGACAGAAAGAACAAGATAACAGAATATAGGTTCTTGCCACTCACATGCCTTGTTTCGTTCCAAAAGAATACCAGAATATTTTAGTCTCTCTACTTTTATCCCTCTGATGTCTCTCTAAAGTTGAGTATCTATTAGAACAAAATATATTTTTATAGAAAGAACTCATTTTTTATAAAGGGCACTGGCTGATAACAAGGAGACTGCAGCTTCCCAAGCATCTGTGTGAGCAAGGCTGTGATAAAGGACTTGCATTTTCTGTTGTTCGCAAACAAGGTTTTCTTGTTTGTTGTGGCAATTGCAAAGCTTCTGGAATTTAAATTCATCCATGTTTTTAATTCCCCTGTTTTATCACTTCATATTCAAGAAACTGACCTTTGCCCTAGGGACTAGGCATCCCCAGGAAGATATTTAGATACTAGTCACTAAAGGAACCACTACATATTTGAAGGAATCCTAAATTATTTGTTAGCTCCAGGTGGTGGCATACGGCTTTAATCCCAGCACTCAGGAGGCAGACGCAGGCAGATCTCTGAATTCGAGACCACCCTGGTCTACAAGAGCTAGTTCCAGGACAGACTCCAAAGCCACAGAAAAACCCTGTCTTGAAAAACAAAACAAAGCAAAACAAAAAGTGTATGTTAGCAAGTTTTTAAGTTATGTTGTAAACATTAACATTTACTAACAAAATATTTATCAACAAGACTGGAGAGATGACGGCTCGGCAGTGATGAGCACTGGCTGCTCTTTGAGGGCCTGGGTTCAATTCCCAGCACCCACATGGCTACTCACAATTCCAGGGAACCTGACATCTTCACACCAATGCACACAAAATAAAGTTAAATAAATTATTTTTTAAAAAATGAAACAAAATATTTATCAACATTTACTAAGTGAGGTTAACATTTTACTGAGCACTAATTTTCCAACTGAGAAGTATGCAGTCTAGGATGTAAATTCAGCATTCAGAAATGTGTCTTCATATGCTTTGTTCTTTCGTTGTTGCTGCTGCTATTTTTTCTTTTTGAGCAGGAAGAAACAGGAGCTCTCACCCTCTTGTCTGGTGAGAGGCTAAGAAGGTGAGGTGTGGCTGTGGCTTGCTGCTTCTTCTCTCTCTGTTCTCAGTATTTTCCTCTGTGTCTGACTCCATGTTTTTATCATTTAGATCAATTAAAAACTCCATTTACTGCCAAACAGTGGTGGCACACGCCTTTAATCCCAGCACCTGGGAGGCAGAGACCAGCAGATCTCTGTGTGTTTGAGGCCAGTGTTGTGCACAAATTCTGAACCCCAAAATCACCAAGAGACACATTTCGATGCAAAAGCAAAGAGTCTTTTATTGTAGTTTAACAAGCTAACCCCATTAGCTCAGACCTTTCACCGTGGCAGATTGCTTACGATCCCGAGAAACCACCAGGCAGGGAATATATCGGATAGCATAAGAGGAACGTCTAGGGGTATGCAACAGATTCAAGATTGGAGCACTTCCAGGCTTGAATGACCTGTCCTATATTGATTGGTCAACTGGTTGTTATGGCCTATAGGCCCTCCCAGGGCAGTTGCTATGCTCTCCACTGTTGTGCACACCTAGTGACCAGGGCAGGAGGGACAAGGTCAGGCGAGCACATGTTAGCCTGTCATGGCTGCTAAACCAGGGGGCACAGGGGCCTGGTCCCTTCACCAGAATGGCCAGAGCTGTTACTCAGAGAAACCCTGTCTTGAAACCCCTCCCCACCCAAAAAAAGACTCCATTTACAATTAGGAACCATTTTGCCATTTCCTTAGATGCATTTGTGGGCCGCTGCCCAGCTTTCCCTTGAATTTTGATAGAGGCCTCATTATGTATTCTATCTGGCCTGGAACTGACTGTGTAGACAAGACTGGCATGGAATCCAAGCGGTTCACTTGTCTCTGACTCTGGACTGCTTGTATTGTCACCATGCCTGGATCTGAAGGGACCAGCTCCCCATTTCGGCAGCCATAACAGCTGAACATGTGCTTGTCTGACCTTGCCTTAGTCACTAAGAGGTTAGATGCCTGCCTCGTGGCAAGGAACCCATCAGAAGTTAGCTGGTGGCGCCATGCTTTATGACTCTGGGTGTGCTTTATGGACAAGCGCACAGCAATGACGTAGAGAGCATAGCAACCACCCTGGGAGGGCCTATGGGCCATAACAACCGGTTGGCCTGGAGCCACACCAATCCTGAGCCTGTGTGTACCCCTAAACACTCCCCTTACGCTGCCCTATAAGATCTCTATGCAGACACTTCTCAGTGTATTTTCTAGTCATCCGCCATAGTGGATGGATGGAAGGCCTGAGCTAACATGGGGTTAGCTCGTTAGACAACAATAAAGCCTCGTGCAGTTTGCATCAAACGTTCGAATCCGCTTGGTGATTGGGTGACCTCGGTCCTGGGCTGAGATCTGGAAGCCTGAGTTTCCTAGATCAGACAAGATTGGGCGCATTCAGGGTGGTATGGCCGTAGGGGTCTTACAGATCCTCTATGGGTTTTCTTTTTTCTTTTTCTTTTTGGTTTTCTGAGACAGGGTTTCTCTGTATATTGCTTTGGAGGCTGTCCTGGAACTCTCTCTGTAAACCAGGCTGGCCTCGAACTCACAGAGATCCTCCTGCCTCTGCCTCCCAAGTGCTGGGATTAAAGGTGTGCGACACCAATGCCCGGTTCTCAATGGGTTTTCTTAAAACTGGCTAATCTGGCTGGGCGTTGGTGGCGCACACCTTTAATCCCAGCACTCGAGAGGCAGAGGCAAGCGGATCTCTGTGAGTTTGAGTCCAGCCTGGTCTACTGAGCGAGTGCCAGGATAGGCTCCAAAGCTACACAGAGAAACCCTGTCTCGAAGAACCAAACAAAAACAAAAAACAAACAAAAAAACCCCACAAAAACTGGCCATTCTGACCAGGGTGAGAAACATTAAAAGTTGGTTTTGAATTTGTGCTTTCATAACTAAGGATGATAAGAACTTTAACATGTATGTTTTTGGGGTATTGGTAAAGATGTACCAGCTGTTTTTTTCTTTTAAAAAAAAGACTTTTACTTGTTTTTATTGAGGTATACATTTTCCCCTTTCCCCTTCCATCCTCCTCCCTGCCCTCCATGTTCCCAATTCACTAGGGAGATCTTGTCTTTTTCCCCTTCTCGGCAGATCCATCTAGGGTGTGGACTGCAGGGTGATGAACCTTTGCTTTATGTTTAATATACACTTATGAGTGAGTACATATTATGTTTGTCTTTCTGGGTCTGGGTTACCTCACTCAGTATGATTTTCCCTCGTTGTTGTTCTTTATGTTAAAGAGTGAGCACTACGGAATCGGGGTGATGGAACACGAACCATGAGAGTACATTAACCATAGAGTCTATTACAGGGTGGGAGAGCAAGAGGGGGAGAGACAGAAGAGACGAAGAGGGTAAAAGAAGAGAAGAGAGCAAAAAGCGTAAGTGGGTGTGGGAATCTGTCCTTTAAAGGGGTCCTTTACACCTGCATGCAGACTAGTACTCATGGAACCCTGGGTTGACCAGAGTACTGCCTGAGTGCATTCTTCCAGGTGACAGGGGCAGGCCAGCGTAATGCCTGAACCTTTCACTAGTTCCATCCATTTGCCTGCAAATTTCAAGATATGATTATTTTTTTTACCACTGAGTCATACTCCATTTTCCTTATCCATTTTTGGGTTGAGGGGCATATAGGTTGTTTCCAGGTTATGGCTATTATGAATATTGCTGCTATGAACATAGTTGGCCAAGATCTTTGTGGTGCGAGTGTGCATCCTTTGGGTATATGCCCAAGAGTGGTATTGATGGGTCTTGAAGTAGATGGATTCCCATTTTTTTTTTCTGAGAAACCACCATACTGATTTCCAAAGCAGTTGTACAAGTTTTCACTCCCAGCAGCAATGGAGGAGTGTTCCCCTTTCTCCACATCTCTCCAGCATAAGCTGTCATCAGTGTTTTTGATCTTGGCCATGCTGACAGGTAGAAGATGGTATCTCAGAATAGTTTTGATTTGTGTTTCTCTGATGGCTAAGGATATTGAGCATTTCCTCATTTTCTTCTTTTTTTGGGGGGGTCATTTGAGATTTCTCTGTTGATAGTTCTCTGCTTAGATCGGCACATCTTTTTTTATATTTGGTCTTTTGATGTCTGGTTTGAGTTCTTTGTATGCTTTTTTTGGAAATCAGTCCTGTAAGATGTGGGGTTGGTGAAGATCTTTTCCCATGCTATGAGCTTGTTGTTGTTGACCATGTCCTTTGCTTTACAAAAGCTCTTCATTTCAGGCGTTCCCATTTATTAATTATTGCTCTCAGTGTCTGTGTTACTAGAGCTGTATTTAGGAAGTGATCTCCTGTGCCAATGTATTCAAAGCTACTTCCCACTTTCTCTTCTATCAAGTTCAGTGTAACTGGATTTATCTTGGTGTCTTTCATACACTTGGATTTGAGTTTTGTGCATGGCCATAGATAAGGATCTATTTGTATTTTTCTTTTTTTAGGATTTTACTTATTATGCATACAATGTTCTGCCTGCATGTATGCCTGCAGGCCAGAAGCGGGCCCAGATCTCATTATAGATGGTTGTGAGCCACCATGTGGTTGCTGGGAATTGAACTCAGGACCTCTGGAAGAGCAGTCAGCACTCTTAACCTCTGAGCCATCTCTCCAGTCCCTATTTGTATTCTTCTATGTGTCAACATCCAGTTATGCCAGCACCATTTGTTGAAATGCTTTCTTTTTTCCATTTTATATTTTTAGCTTGTATGCCAAAAATCAGGTGTTCATGAGTGTGTGGATTGATATCCAGGTCTTTGATTTGATTTCATTGGTCCGCCTGTCAGTTTATAGGCCAGTGCCAAGCTGTTTTTATGACTGTGGCTGTATACTAGAGTTTGAAGTCAGGGATGGTAATGCCTTTAGAAGTCCTTTATGGTACAGGATTGTTTTGGATAAATTTGGGTTATTTTCTTTTTTTTTTCCATATGAAGTTGAATATTGTTCTTTTGACATTTGTGAAGAATTTTGCTGGGTATTGCACCAAATCTGTAGTTTGATTTTGGTAAGATTCCTATTTTTACTATGTTAATCATACATATCCAAGAGCATGGAAGATCTTTACATTTTTTGAAGTCATCTTCAAATTCTTTCTTCAAAGACTTACAGTTCTTGTCATATAGGTCTTTCACTTGTTGGGTTAGAGTTACCCCAAGATATATTATTTGTACCTATGGTAAAGGGTGATGTCTCTCTGATTTCTTTCTCAGCCCAGTTATCTGTATGTAGGAGGGCTTCTGATTTTTTTCTTTTTAGTTAATCTTGTATCCTGCCACATTACTGAAGGTGCTTATCAGTTGTAGGAGTTCCCTGGTAGAATTTTTGGGGTCACTTACGTATATTATCATATCATCAGCAAAGAGCATTAGTTTGACTTCTTCTTTTTCAATTAGTGGCCCCTTGATCTCCTTTTGTTGTCTTATTGCTCTACCTAGAACTTCAAGTACTGTATTAAGTAGGTGTGGGGAGAATGGACAGTCTTGTCTTGTTCCTGATTTCAGTGAGACCGCTTTGAGTTTCTTTCAATTTAGTTTGATGTTGGCTTGCTGTATATTGCCTTTATCATGTTTAGGTACGTTCCTTGTATTCCTGCTCTCTCCAAGACCTTTATCATGAAAGGGTGTTTAATTTTGTTGAAGATTTTTTTTCAGCATCTAAGGAGTAATCAAGTCATTTTTTTCTTTTACTTTGCTCACATGATGAATTACATTGATGGGTTTTCATATGTTGAACCATCCCTGCATCTCTGAGATGAAGCCTACTTGGTCATGGTGGATGACTTTTTTCTGATGTGTTCTTGGATCGGTCTGGCAGTATTTCACTGAGTATTTTCGCATCGATGTTCCTGAGGAAGATTTGTCTATAATTCCCTTTCTTAGTTGTATCTTTGTGTGGTTTGGTATCAAGGTAAATGTGGCCTCTTAAAAAAAGAGTTTGGCAATGTCCCTTCTGTTTATATTGGAACAATTTGAGGATAATTGGTATTAGTTTTTCTTTGAAATTCTGATAGAATTCTCTGCTGAAACCCTATGATTCTGGGTTTTGTGTTTTGTTGTTGTTGTTTGGGGGGGAGACTTGATGAGTGTTTCTATCTCCTTGGCAGTTATATGTCTATTTAATTTATTTGGTGTTGATTTAATTTTGGTATGTCATACATATCCAGAATTTTTTCCATTTCCAATTTTGTGGAGTACAGGTTTTTGAAGTATGACCGATGATTCTCTGGATTTCCTAAATATCTACTGATATATTCCCCTTTTCATTTCTGATTTTGTTAATTTAGATATTTCCTCTCTGCCTTTTGCTTGGTTTGGATAAAGGTTTATCTATTTTGTTGTTTTTTTCTTCAAGACACAGTTTTTCTCTGTGGCTTTGCAGGCTGTTCTGGAACTAGCTCTTGTAGACCAGGCCAGCCTCAAACTCCTAGAGATCCGCCTGCCTCTGCCTCCCTAGTGCTGGACTCAAAGGCATGCACCGCCACCTCCTGGCTATTCTTTTACCACTTTAAATATATCCTCCCCTGTTTTCCTGTCTGTAGGGATGGTGACAAGACCCTGGCATCTTTCTGGTGTTTCAGACTTTTTATGGGTTTTGGGCATTGTCCATAACAGTTGAATTAATTTTAGGTTCATGTGTTTACACTTTGATGTGAAATGTCGAGCAGAGTTCAGGTGTTTGTTCCTGAGAGAGAAACTCAGAGAATAGCAACAGGAAGAATGGATGATTCTCCTGTAAATGCACCCCAGGTCAGTGCCATGTCCACATTTGTTTTTATTATTGAAACCATGTGAGCCTTCATTTTTCTGCCTCTGGTAATGTTATCTAATGTGTTTATTTCCTATGATCTCTTTTTCTTCTCTGATAATCAAACACTTCTAGGAAACTTCTATGTTTTAATAATTATCATGCTTCATCTTCATCACAAGACTGTGTAATTCCTTAGGTCTCTTTTATCTAAAAAATCATTCTGTTAGCAGCACGTGGTGACTGGAATTTTCCATTGCAGGGTCTGTTATCATTCAGGGATGTGTCTGTGGACCTCTCCCAGGAGGAGTGGGAATGTCTGGACTCTTCTCAGAGGGCTTTGTACATGGATGTGATGTTGGAGAATTACGGCAATCTAGTCCTTGTAGGTGAGAATGTTTTCCTTATACAATTCCTAACTCATCTTTTGTATTTACCTAATTTATATGTATGTAAATTCAGATTTCTAAGTATTTCATAGTATTTCCTTTACATTGGTCTGTCTTTTCTTTGAGAGTAACCCAGGCTATATTCTGCATGATATCTCCAGCCCTATTATCTACTTTATAATGGGGACATCAAAGTTCAAAAACAATTGGATATTCAGAGAAAGAAAATGCATTGTATGTCACTTAGTAATGAAAATATTTTGATTCTGCTGGGCAGTGGTAGCACAAGCCCTTAATCCCAGTACTTGGGAGGCAGAGGCAGGTGGATCTATGTAAGTATGAGGCCAACCCGGACTACTGAGCAAGTGCTGTGACAGTCTCCAAGGCTACACAGAGAAACCCTGTCTCAAAAAAAAAACAAAAAAGTTTTTGATTTCACATTGTTTTCTTCATCAATAAGTGGTCACGCCTACTGTAAAATATGAAAGCATCCATAAGAAAGGGGATGGCTGTTACTAATTCTCTCAGTGTGTTGGAGATCAGGTTGGAGGTTCTTCTGAGTATCTGTACAAAGATAATGAAACCCCAAAGCTTCTGCAAGGATTCTTGTTTAAAGAACTTACGATGGGGATATCTGTTATCAAATTTACTACTCATGCTTCAATCCTTATTATTCTTTATTATGCCTAATTGTGTTAATTTTCCAGAGAACCATCGAAACTGTCAGTATGGGAAGGTCCTAGATCAAAACTCAAAGCATATTGTCCATCATCATGCAACTATCCAAGAGACATCTTGTAACTGTAACGAGCTTGGCAAAAGTCTTCATGACTGTTCCCAATGTATACCTCATGACACAAGTGATCCTGCAGAAAACTACAAAAACTGCGCATGTGGTAACCATGTGGCTGCCTCTACTGAATCATCACACTCAGACAGTCATAAGAGCATGCCCACTGGAGAAGATCCCTGCAAACATAAAGATGGTGGTGATTCTTTACATTTGCATCCCACCATTAGTCAAAATGAAAGAATCGATACTGAAAAGAACGAACAGAAACACTCAGAAGATGATAAATCTTTTGACTCTACACATAAACCTGTGGGACGTCAGATGTGCAGTGAAGGGAAGCCATACCAATGCAGGAAATGCAGGAAAGGGTTCTGGACCCACTCAGGCCTCATTAGACACGAGGCAAGTCACACTGGAGAGAAACCCTACAAATGTAGGGAATGTGGTTTGTGCTTTTCTAATTCAAGTGCTTTCAAAAGGCATCATTACAGAATCCACTCTGCAGAGAAACCTTACCAATGTAACAAGTGTGGGAAATCCTTCTTTTGCTACTCATACCTTAGAAAGCATCAGCAAATTCTTGGAGTGAGGCCTTATGTATGTAAGCAATGTTGTAGTTCCTTCTGTAGTTTGTCACGCCTCGAAAACCATTACAGGACCCATAGTGGAGGGAAAACTTACAAATGTAGTGAATGCGGCAAATGCCTTTGCAACTCCGAAAGTCTTAAAAGACATCAGAGCATTCATGCTAAAGAGAAAGCTTATGAATGTAAAGAATGTGGAAAGGGCTTTTATGGGTTGTATCAGGTTAAAAACCATTACAGGACCCATACCGGAGAGATAGCTCACACATGTAATGATTGTGGCCAATGCTTTAGCCAGCTAAAACATCTAAGAACCCATCAGAAAGTGCATAAAGAGGGGGAACCTTACAGATGTAACCAGTGTGAAACATCCTTTGCCAAGAAAAGTGACCTTAGAACCCATAAGAGAACTCATATGGGAGAGGAGTCTTACAAATGTGAGGAATGTGAGAAAACCTTTGTCCACAAAAACCACCTTAGAAAACATCAGAGGATTCATATGGGAGAGAGACCTTACAAACGTGGTGAATTTGACGGATCCTTCACCCAACAAGTCCATTTCGGAGCTCATCAGAGAACACTTTACAAATGTAGTGAATGTGACAAATCGTTTGGCAGGGAAGTCCATCTTAGAACTCATGAGAAAATTCACAGACGTGAGAAGCCTTATAAGTGTAATGAGTGTGAAAAACTCTTTAAATATGCCTCTTACCTTAGAAGACATCAAAGGATACATACAGGAGAGAGACCTTTCAAATGCAGTGATTGTGGGAAGTGCTTTAGTCAAAAGATATACTTAAGAACCCATCAGAAAATTCATACAGGAGAGAAACCTTACAAATGTAATGAGTGTGACAAATCCTTTCTCCATAAAGGCAACTTGATAAGACACCAGAAAATTCATACAGGAGAGAAGCCTTACAACTGTAGCGAATGTGGCAAAGCCTTTACTCGTCTCTCTGGTCTTACAGGACATCAGAGGATTCATACTATGGAGACAAATTTCCATAGTAAATGATGTGGCATATACTTTATGCAGAGCTTTCTCCTGAAAAGCATAGCAGGTTTCTCCGAAGGGAGTGTTATGAATGTGAGACACTTGTGACAGCCTTTATGGAATGTTTGAATCTTAGAAAGCATTGGGAGATTATTCTGGGAAAATTCTGAATATTGGAAACTGGGGGAAAACCTGTCGTGAAGTTATCTTACCTGTTCAACTTGGAAGACTTCATAGTGAAGAGAAAATGGAGAGACCTGGGGAACTGGCTGTTGTGCAGCAGTTTTCTGAGACATTCCATCCTGAAGGGAAGCCAATTCAGAGAAGAATTTATACCTCTAAACTTCAGGAAATCCCTCAAATTTGAACAGATTCAGTTGGTATAACTCCTTTGAAGAAATTCAGACCACTCATGGTGCCTAGAAGAGACCCTAACCAGCTGAGCCACCAAGAAACAAAAACAAAAAAACAAACAACAACAACAAAAGAAAAACACTGGGACCACGAAACGACTCAGAGGTTGAGAGCACCGGTTGCTTCTGAGTTCAATTCTCGTCGATCACATGACAGCTCACAACTGTCTGTAATGAGATCTGGTGCTCCCTTCTGGCCTGCAGGAATACATGTGAGCAGAATGGTATACATAATAAATCTTTAAAAAAAAAAAAAAGTACACTAATTTTTGACATGCCTACAGACTTGCAGTATGCCTCAAGCTTTCTAACTTCATGAGATGGATTCCATTAAAAGGTTGGGATTTTTGTGACGTCAGCTTTCTTTGAGTCCCTTTGGCTCATGTAAGCAACCCCTTACCCAAATTCCTGTGTGTAACCCCAATATTGCTCATTGGTCACCAAGTTGGGTCTCAGTGCTATCCATATTCTCTCTCTTTTGGCTTCTCAAGACAGTTTCTTTGTGTAGCGTTGCTAGAATCTGAGAAATATTGTTTGAGCCAATTAGTAAAGATTTAACTCTCTGGTGGGCATTGAAGATGGCAGATATATGGGGCTAGGCCTTGCCCTAAAATTGATGCTCTTGTCATAGCAGTGAGATTTAGTCTGTTGGCAACTGTTATCTGCTTTGTCTCTAGAAAATTGCTGCTCATATCACTCCTGGTTAGGATAGGCAGTGTTAACTTTGCAAACTACAAAGATCACCATTTTTGCATTGCCTTTAAAATTGTTTGGTCGGGGTGCCACTGTGTAGCCTGGTTCTCAGGCCCTTGTATAGCAGTGTATCTAACAGATTGCAAGAATTTTCTTGAGCGTGTTGACTCTCTATCACATTTTATCCAGAATTCCTTTTGTTGTCTCTCTTCATGACAATACTCTGTGGTTTGCATTGGAATAATGTAATTTCGTTTGTTTGGTTTTATTGTGTGTTTGATTTTCTGATAAATGGCTTCCCCTTACATCTCTGGCCATCCTGGAACTCACTCTGTAGACCAGTCTGGCCTTGGCCTCACTGTGATCTGCCTGCCTCTGCTCCCAAGTCTTGGGATTGAAGGCGTGCGCCGACCACACCCAGCTTTCTTCTCAAGATTTTTTCAATGAGTCTTTGTGCTTTCTGGAGATTTTCTTTGTTTTAGAACTAATTTCTCTAGTGCCGCAACAAATGCCAGGGAATTCTTCCAAGGGATTGGTCAGAATGTTTGTAGAGGACAATCCTCCTCCATTGTCCTTCAGGTGTGACCATGCTAGCTTGTGTCAGTTTTCACATGTCAGTAGGGAGGAGAGGTTTGTCTGCATGCATGTGGGTGCCATACACTACACGAGGGCCTGGCCGTTGCCATAAAGGGACCATACCAGGTCCCTTAGAACTCATGTTTCAACAGCTTCTTGTGATTCCCTGAGTGAACTATGGGGAATTTGCCAGTGAGCAGTATCCCTCCATGGTGCCCGCTTCAGCTCCTGCCTTGATTTCCCTCAATGCTGGACTGTAATTTGTGTTTTATAACACAAGCCAACTTCTTCCCCATACTGGGTTTGATAAATGTTTTATGTCAGCACTAGGAAAGCAAGTAGGACATTCACTATTGTATACTTTATTATTATTCTGTAATCACATAAACATTATCACTTTACATTTAAATAGTCTATTGTCTTAGAACCCTGGCAGATTAATAAGAGCCTCTTTGATTTTAATTCCAGTATATTCTGAATGGAGAGCTCCAGAGAGCTCAGTACTTCAGTCCACATAGCCCAAGTTTTATTCTTGTCGTAGTCGTTGCTCTCTGCAAGTTAAATCCCAGGAACACACATGCTCACAGGTCAAACATTGCAACCCACTGCTCTGCTCTTATACATCCACTGTCTATGAGCAAAGTGTCATTAATATCCCTTGTATAATCAGTGGCTACTGGCCTGTACCGGCTGGCTTTGGGTCAACTTGACACAAGCCATAGTTATCAGTGAAGAAGGACCCGAAATTCTCCCATGAGATCCAGCTCTTAGGTATTTTCTCAATTAGTGATCAATGGAGGAGAGCCCAGCCCATGATGGGTGGTGCCATCCCTGGGCCGATGGTCCTGGTTTTTATAACAAAGCATCATGGCCACCTAGGGAACATTTAGCCAGTAAGCAGCACTTGTCCATACCCTCTGCAGCAGCTCCTGCCTCTGCGATCCTGCCCTGTTTGATTCCTGTCCTGATTTCCTGTGGTGAAGAACAGCAATGTAGAAGTGTAAGCTGAAGAAGCCTTTTCCTCATCAGCTTACATTTTGGTCGAGCTGTGTTTGCTGAAGTAATAGTAACCCTGAGTTAGTTAGTCACAGTCCAAACAAAATTCATCGCTGTATCACAAATGCAGATGAACTTTCCTTTCGAGTATAAGGAGGGATGCTCTTACGTGTGATGGGAGCGTGATGGCTGCCGGTCCTCTGTGCCAAAGGAAGGAAAACCATGAATATCTGACATGGAGTTCGAGGCCAGCCTGAACTGCAGAGCTAGTTTCAGGACAACCAGAGCTATACAGAGAAACCTTGTCTTGAGAAAATAAAATTGAAGAAAGAGAGAAACGAGAGAATGAAAGAAACAGAGACACACAGAGAGAAACAAAAAGACAGGAGGGAATAAAAAAAGACATTAAAATAGCTGGGCTTGGTAGGACCACTAATTACAGTATAAGGGTAGCATAATAAGATCTCTATAAGTTTAAGGACAGCCTATGAAGGGTTAATCTAAGTGATCTTAGTAATAAAAAATCAGGAATCAAACACTGTGGTAAAAACCTGGAAGGTCAGAGAACCAGGAGCAAACACCATTTTGCTTCCTACCTCTCTCATTCCTCCATCCAGAAATATTAAATTTGGAAGGTTTTTCTTGTTTGTTTTTTCCAAGACAGGGCTTCTCTGTATAGCTTTTCTGTGTCAATGGGTGCCTGGCCCCTGAAGTCTTCTCATTGTTCTGTCTTGTTCCTGCCTCTCTTCTCCTCCCAGATTTCTCCTGTTTGTTCTCTCTGCCTGCCAGCCCAGCCCATCCTTTATCCTGTCTCTTATTGGCTGTTTTAGAGAGGCAAATAATCACAGCTTCACAGAGTTAAACAAATGCAGCAGAAACAAATGCACCACACCTTTACATCGTTAAGTTCCTGAATTTTAACCTCTGTCTCTAGTCTATATCTCAGCAGGTTTTCAGTTGGCCGATGAATGCACTTTCCAGGGAACACCTGGCACCTGTAAGTTGCTGAGCTTTGGACTTGCTGTAAACTGGTGTGAACCAGTCCAGCCAATGGTTTCCCCCCATCACTCCACCTGGATCAGTTAGTCTGATGCTTCAGATAAATGTCCCATTGCTCAACCCTTGACTAGCACTTTGGACTTCCTGGGCCCCGACAACCTATGCCCTGGTTCAGCTGGAAACATCTACAGAGGAGAGTACATTGTCCCTACCCCAATAACATGCTGAAAAAGGCTAAAAGGAAACTCCCTGACATAGGGGCCACTCTGGCTACCTATAATGCCAATTGGTAACAGGTGGACGGGGCTTTAGTTGTAATTCTATTAATCATACTATGTGCACTCTGCCTGCTGAACTCTATCTCCCTCTCAATGCACTTAAGCTCCTAGTCTTGCAAGCCCAATATGGTCCCCCACAGGACCTGCACCTCTGACATCAGTGATTTGATGACCCACCAGAAGAGGGGGAATGCTAGATCCTAGCTGGCAACAGAAACTCCATTTTGTCCCAGTCTGCCATTCTGCCCTGAGCTGCTACATACCATTTCCTGAAGCTAGGCTGCAGGCCCCCCAAACCCCTCACACAGGTGTAAACTACAAGCATTCCACAGCCTTCTGATTGGTTGACCCAGAGCCAGATCAGAATCCCCAAAGCACAGAGCTCCCTGATAGGCTGAAAGTGTATTAGCCTGGAAAGTTCCCAACCATATTACATTATGGTTGGATGGGACTCTTTGTGGTTGTTGTCTCTTTGTGGTTTTCCCCTTTAAAACTGGCTGCTGCACCCGTCTCAGGGACACAGTCTGGTGCCCAAACCCTATCACCTCCTTTTTTTGTTTGTTTTTGTTTTTCGAGACAGGGTTTCTCTGTGGCTTTGGAGGCTGTCCAGAACTAACTCTTGTAGACCAGGCTGGTCTCGAACTCACAGAGATCCACCTGCCTCTGCCTCCTGAGTGCTGGGATTAAAGGCGTGCGCCACCAACGCCTGGCCCTATCACCTCCTTGATAACAATTTTTCTAATGGCTCACTCAAACCTGGTCATTTGTGGGTGGATTATTACTGGATTCACAGACTCTAAAAACTATCTGTTGCTCTTCTCTGAGATTTGGACTTGCTGTAAATCTCAGTCTTAGGGAAAAAAAATGTCCAGATTTCCTGCCAGTTCATATCAACGTTTCTAAAATACAAAAAAGAAATAGCATTAAATTATGTTAAGGAACATGAAGCAATGCAAAAAAGACAACGAACACTAGAGTCAATCCAGGAGAAAGAACATGGAGACACAGTTTTAGTGGGAATCCAACTTACTGCAGCCACAATACAATTCAGTACACAGCTTCTAGAAAAACCAGACGAGAAAAAAAACATGCATGGTGTGCATGATTTGAACAGGGCACTCAGGAAGCAGGGGCAGGCTGTCTCTTTGAGTTTAGGCCAGTCTGTTCTACAGAATCAGGGCCAGACTAGCCATTGTGTAACTACTGGTGTGTGTGTGTGTGTGTGTTTAGAATTAGAATTTAGGATATGGGATGGATCAGGCATAGTGATAGTGGCAATCACCTTTAATCCCAGCACTCAGGAGGCAGAGGCAAGAGGATCGGCGAGTTCCAGAATAGCCAAAGCTATAGTAAGTCCCTTTCTCAAACTAAAATCAATAAAAATAAAAAGATATGAAATGATAAATGTCATCTTGGTATATGTCCCTCCCCAACCTGGCAATGTTTAAAGGTTCCAAGTTTGATGTATGATAGTAAACAACAGTGACAATCCCCTTGAGTAATAATTCTCAACTCCAGTAGAATATTATTTCTGGCATGTATAAAATGCAAGCAAACCCAGAGGACTTGCATAATGAGGTTCTGAAAATTGAGAAATGGTCCTATCTTGCTCAACTTGGAGCAAAAATAAGGGTGATCTCATTATTTGTCAGGTGTTCAGCACTGAACTAAAGCCACACAATTTTGGTGTATGGGATTGAAGTTTCAATGATGAGTTGAGGTCAGAAAAATCCCAGTGCTGAGGGCTGTTCTCCATAGTAATTCAAATAGACTCCTGGGTGCTGAGATCCAGATACTAGAAGATTTAAAAAGTCCCTAGGTGACTTTTTTGTTCTGAGATAGGGTTTCTCTGTCTAGCCCTGGCTGTCCAAGAACTCACTCTATACATTAGGCTGGCCTCAGAGATCCACCTGCCTCTCCCTCCTGAGCACTGAGATTAAAGGTATGTGCCACCACATCTGGCTAAAATATATGTTTTATTTTTCTATGTGTAGTTCTTCCTGAATGTGGTAAGGTACTGGGGGATTGAACCTAGGCCCTTGCACATGCTAGGCAAGCACCATACCATTGAGCTATTATGCCCAGCACACCTTAGGCGACTCTTACAAGAACCTAGATGGACACTCTTCTCTGGAGTGATATTAAACTTTATTAAATATATAACAGATTAAAAGCTAACAGCCTGGGATGGTGCCGCATGGCCTTTCTCCAAGCAGTTGGGAGGACAGAAACAGGTGGATATATGGAGTTCAAGGCCAGCCTAGACTACATGGAGTCCCAAGACAGCCAGAGCAACATAATAAAGAGACCCTGTCTCAAAAGCAAACAAAACCCCAAAATTGACTGAAGGTCTTTTAGTGTGCATTGCTGTGGAATAATCCTTCTGTACACTCTGAGCATGTATCATTTGTCACTGGTTAATAAATAAGCTGACTGACCAATAGCTGGACAGATAGAGGTATAGGTAGGACAGCCAAATCCAGAGGATGATGGGTGAAGAAGGGTGGAGTCAGAGGAGACACCAGAGACTGAGAGGGAGCAGGAGATGCTGGAGGGCAGTAAAACCACGAGCCACATGCCAATAAATAGGAATGGGCTAATTTAGGAGGTAAGAACTAGTTAGTAATAAGCCTGAGCTATTGGCTGAACATTTGTAATTAAGGTTAAATCTCTGTGTTGGTTATTTGGGAACTGGTGGGCTTGCTTACAGTCCTAGAGTTCATGATCATGGTGGGAAGCATTACAGCAGGCAGGTGTGAGAGCCAAAGTTATATTTTAAGTTTTAATTTCTATGCCTAAGAGATCCATGAAACAAAATGCCTCTGATCTGCAAGCCCCTTGCCTAAGGAAAGATTATTCCTGAAATGCTGGAAGCTACTGTTGATGGGAGACAACAAGCCACATGTTTTTTCAATCCCTTAACCAAGTGTTGACTCATCTGCACCAATGTGCTTGATCACATGTAGGCAGGAGGTTCACAGGCTGGGGGTATGTCAGGATATATGCTTGCTTCAAAGTTGGCTTTAAACTGTGGTAGTGGTCTTATTCTTGATCAGTGGGATTAACACAGGCATGGCTCTGGAACAGCTGCTGAGACTTACCTCCTGATGCACAGGCACAGGCACAGGGGGGAGAGAGAGAGAGAGAGAGAGAGAGAGAGAGAGAGAGAGAGAGAGAGAGAGAGAGCGAGAGAACCAACTGGCAGGAGCTTTTGAAATTGCAAATCCTGTCCCCCAAGTGCCCTACCTCATCAACCAAGTTCATACCACCTAATCTTTCCAAAACAGCTCATCAAACTGGGCACCAAACATTCAAATACATGAGCCTATGGGGCTGTTCTCATTCAAACCACCACTGTCCATGAGTGCTATCAATGGGACCAAGGAGTATGGCAGTAAGCCTGGCCCAGTGAGCACCGCATCTTTTTTTTTTTTTAAGCTATCTAAGCAGTTACTCTTTCACAGCAAAGGAGGCTCGGCCGCACACACCCACTGGGAGCAGTCTGTTTTGCTGCTGTTTTCTTTAGGTCTGAAGGTTACACACATACATTTTCACCACTGTTATCTCACACCTGAAAGCCAGAGTACAATGTCTTTACACACTTCTCTAAGCACACAAGAAAAGACAAAACTTCTGTGATCAGGTGAGCATCACAAGGGCTCTGTGCAAAGGAAAGTGCTGACCTGAGGACTGTAACTGCAACTTGAATCTGACTGAGTAATGTATTCATCATTGTGTCTGACACAGGAAATATAAACTTCGATAATATTATGCCAATTTTGAGGTTTGCTTAATGTGTAAAAACATTTTGAAAGAAACCATTCCAGTATTTGATCACAATCTGTTAAGATTAGCCTTGCAGGACAGGCATTGTGGTGCACTTTTAATCTCAGGCAGATCTCTGGGAGTTAGAGGCCAGCCTGGTCTACACAGTGAGTTCAAGGACTGTCAGGGTATATGGAGAGACCCTACCTCAAGAAATGCAGTTCCCCTTTATTTCCCATGTTGAAATAACACGTGAGAGGCTCAGACCCAAGGCTATATCACATGCAAATCATCGAAGTTCATGCAAAATCATTAAAAATAAATGTTTTCTTTATTAAGAAACCCAATTACAGTGTTTGAAAAACACAGCTGATGTGATTTTTATAACAATGCAGCTTATAGGAACTGGAGAAATGGTACTACGATATGGAAAACAAGAATTATTCAGCATTTACAAAGAACAGATGAAAATGTAAGTTTTGTTGGTGCACGCTGTACAACACAGGTTTTCAAAGAACAATTTTGTCTTTCCTCCGATACCTGCATTTATTTTCTCCACATTGATCTTATGGAAGGCATCCAGACATTGCTACTATATAAAGACAGTATTCACCAATTAAATGGCTTTTCAACAAGTAGTAACGCTTTCTTGTTTGGTTTTATTTTGAACCAGGTCTCACTACATAGCCCTGGCTGGCCTCAAACTTAAGAGCTCTGCTTTCTTCCACCTAGAGTTGGAATTAAAGGTGGGCCAAAATCCACACCTAGATCCTAAAATGTTTTCTTGCAAATATTCACTACATGCTAAGCAGTGGTGGCGCACACCTTTAATCCCAGCACCTGGGAGGCAGAGGCAGGCAGATCTCTGAGTCTGAGGCCAGCCTGGTCTACAGAGAGTTCCAGGACAGCCAGGGCTACACAGAGAAACTGTCTCAAAAAAGAAAAAAGAAAAAGAAAGGAAAGAAAAAAAGAAAGGAAGGAAGGAAGAAAAGGAAGGAAGAAAAAAAGGAAGGAAGGAAGGAAGGAAGGAAGAAAGGAAGGAAGGAAGGAAGGAAGAAAGGAAGGAAGGAAGAAAGGAAAAGAAAAAAAAGAAAAAGCAAATACCGAGGAAAGGAGTTTCCTTTGGGGAATGGAAGCACACCCCACCTCACACAAGAAAGCTCATCTGCACATGTGGTACAGTAATAAACTCTTCTTGGGGCATTAATCCTTCCTGGCAGAAGTGACGTTGTTGAGGGAATCTCTCTCACATGAGTACTCCAACACTACTGAGTGGAAAAAATAAATCCATTCACCAGCAGAATGAAGCCAGGATAGTCCCTACGTTTGCATTCTCATTTTATACTCTAAAACCATTAGGTGGGCCTAGCAAGCAACCAAGTGGGACTTTAATGGCAGCTAGCTGGGGACTTTTGCTTTTCGAATGCATATATTCCAGTTGTGATGTGGTTACTAAGGACAAAAACCTATTGTTTCTGAATTGCCTTCTGATCCAGGTAAGAAGGCAAAAATGTGTTTGGCCAAAAGCAAGACGTAAAATGTTTTAAGCAAACCACTGAATAAATCAACAAATTAGTATCTAATGCTAGGTCTTTTCCACCTTATTTGACTTCAATTTGTTTTTCGAGACAGGGTTTATCTGTGTAGCCCTGGCTGCCCTGGAACTAACTCACAGAGATCCACCTTGCCTCTGCCTCCTGAGTACTGTGGGATTACAGGCGTGTGCCACCACTCGGCAAAAGAATTATCTTTAAATGATTTGGAACGGAAAAAGTTGTCTTCACATGCACAAAAAATGTACAAATTCGTGACACTGGAACTGTCATGAACTAGTAGTGTATTTCCTGAAAGGTCATCAAATAAAGGGGCTTTGATCTGCGCAGTGTCTCTATGCACTAGAGTTCTGACCCACAGTGAATCTGGAATTGGCATAAGAAGTCTGTCCAGATGTCTGGTGTGCACTGATGATTAGTGGCCAGTCCCTACCTAACTCCCCTGACTCTTGCCTTGGGTTCATCAGCTCTACCGAAACAACAATTACTACAGATTATCATATAACCATTTTCTAATGCGATTGATGCTTTTCAGTGTAATCTAACCAACTGTACTCATGCCATTTTAATACTTACAAAACAAAAATGTTTCCAAAGAATGCTTTCCTATTTACTCAAATTGAAAAATCATATTCCACTGAAATACATGACAACTTGGCGTATGTTTAGTTTTCTTCTTTGCAATACAGAGGCTTGTGCCTATGAATTTGCATATGAATCTCCTACTATCACTATACTCTGAGTTTTCACTAAGTACTTCCCCAATTTCACTAAGTACTTCCTAGAGTACTGAAAAACAATTTTCCTGCACACCTTAGGGATTTTCTAGCTGTGCATAAGCATACATATTGTCACAGACACAAGATCATCTCTAGAAAGTTCTCGTCATCTTGCTATTGATAGGTTTTTCACTCCACAATGAATATTTTGAAGGTGAAAAAAAAAAAAGTCTTTCTTAAAGCATTTTCTTAGGTTTTCCTTCAGGAAGAATTTTTCAGATGTCTACTGTTTTAGCACTAGGTAAAGACTTTGACAAATTCAGTCCATTTCTTTGGGTTCCCTTGCGTGGGATTTCTAACGTGTAAGGCAGCATGAATATAGCGCAGTGGCAAACATATGATTTCTCTCTGATAAGAATTTTCTGCTGCAGGACATTTCAGGGAATAATTAAAGGCTCGGTGGAATTCTTTAGATGAACACATATTGTCTTCAGGATGAAATTTTTGAGGTAGAAAAAGTAACATGTTTTAATGAAAGGCTTTGCACACTGTCACATAATCAGAATTTTTCCTCACTATAAACTCTTGATGTTTCTTAAGATTTCACAAGTTCCTCATGTTCATAATGGTTTCCCTGGTGTGGAGACTACAGTGGTCCCTACGGACAGAGCTCTGGGAAAAGCATACGCCACCTTATCTACTTTGGGAAGGTTTCTTTCCAGTATGAATTTTCTGATGTCTTCTAAGGTTTGCCAGTGTGGTAAAGGATCTGTCACATTCACTACATTTGTACGGCTTCTCTCCTGTGTGAATTCTATAATGGATGTTAAGGTGTGATAAGTGATAGAAGGCCTTACCACATTCTTTACAACCGTGAGGTTTCTCTCCGGCATGGATTTTCTCATGGGTTCTGAGAGATGAACATTTGGTAAAAGATTTGTCACATTGGTAACATTTGTATGGTTTCTCCCCAGTGTGGATTCTGTAATGGACTTTAAGGTGCGAGAGTTGATAGAAGGCCTTACCACATGCTTTGCAACCGTGAGGTTTCTCTCCTGCATGGGTTTTCTGATGTGTTCCGAGAGATGACTGTTTGGCAAAGGATTTGCCACATTCCTCACATTTATAAAGTTTCGCAGCATGGGTGCTCTGATGTCTCCGGCAAGTTGAGCAGTGCGTAAAGGATCTGTCACATTCACTACATTTGTAAGGTTTCTCTCCTGTGTGGATTCTGTCATGGCTTTTAAGGCAGGACAACTGAGAAAAGCCCTTACCACATTCTTTACATTGGTAAGGCTTCTCTCCAGTATGGGTTCTGTAATGGACTTTCAGGTAAGACAACTTATAGAAGCACTTACCACACTCTTGACATTTGTAGGGTTTCTCTCCAGCGTGAATTTTCTGATGTATCCTAAGGGTTGAACACTGGGTAAAAGATTTGTCGCATTCCTTACATTTGTAAGGTTTCTCTCCAGTGTGGATTCTGTTATGTTTTCTAAGTTGGGACAATATATAAAAGGACTTACCACATTCCTTACATTTGTATGGTTTTTCTCCAGTATGGATTTTCTCATGGGTTCTAAGAGTTGAGCACCGGGTAAACGATTTGTCGCAGATCTGACATTTATAAAGTTTTCCGGCGTGCATGTTCTGATGTTCTCTAAGAGATGAGCAGTAGGAAAAAGATTTGTCACATTCCTGACATTTGTACGGTTTCTCTCCACTGTGGGTTCTGTCATGCTTTCTAAGTTGAGACAGCATATAAAAAGACTTGCTACATTCCTTACATTTGAAAGGCTTTTCTCCAGTGTGAATTTTCTCATGTGCTCTAAGAGACGAGCACCGGGTAAAGGACTTGTCACATTCCCAGCATCTGTAAACTTTTCCCTCATGGATGTTCTGATGCTCTCTAAGAGAGGAACAGTAGGTAAAGGATTTGTCACATTCCTGACATTTGTAAAGTTTTCCCTCATGGGTGTTCTGATGCTCTCTAAGAGAGGAGCAGTAGGTAAAGGACTTGTCACACTTCCGACATTTGAATGGTTTCTCTCCAGGATGGATTTTGTAATGGGTTTTAAGGTCGGACAAGCATTTAAATGACTCGTCACATTCTGTGCACTTCCATAGTTTCTCTCCAGTATGAGCTCTCTGATGTGTGCTGAGGCTCGAGCAGTTCCTGAAGGACTTCCCACGTTTCCTGAATTGGTGTGGTTTCTCTTCATTATGGACTTTGAGCTGTACAAGTTTTGGGGAAAAGCCAAAAGATTTATCACATTCGTTATATGTATACTCTTTCTTTCCTATGTAGTTTCCATGACTCTGACTTACATTTGAAAATAAAATAAAAGATTTGCCAACATCTTTATATTTGCAAGGTTCTTCTCCAGTGTGCATGCTTTCATGCCTACTGAAGTTGACTGATCCAGTACACTCATCCCCGTGGTTTTGTATCCATCCGTATTTGTAGCAGTGTTCTGTAGAATTATTTGTTTTGCACAGTGCCCATTGGGAGGAGTCATGAATCATTTTACCAAGCTCATTACATTTACGAGACTTTGGTGGAATAGCCACACGCTCATAGGCAATATGCTTCGAGCCTTGATCCAAGACCTCCTCCGAGTTACTGCACATCTGTTGGGTCTCTGAAAAATGAGCACAATTAGAGCTAATAGGGTTTGATGCGTGCTGAAACACATTCCATATCTGAGTTCTCTGAGATAAGTAAATGCAATTCTTAGAACAGAGCTCTCATGGATGCTCAGAGAATCTCCACTCTGATCTCCATCACAGGCAACAGCCTTTTTACCCTTATCTAAACTGCATTTGCAAAAAAAAAAAAAAGTTGGACAAATAGTTGAAGAAACAAGAGTGAACTTTGGGAACAGAACTCTCTGAAGGACTACATTTGATACATATTACTTTTCCTAACCACCGCCCCCCAGAAATATTGTAGAACTACTTAATATTAAATTCAAAATATCTCCACTTAATAAGTATACTGCTATGCACATCCTTGCTCAGAATATTTAAATTTCAGTTTAAAATTTTTCTTGATAGATAGAGCTAGGTGTGGTGAAGTACGACTTTAATCCCAGAATTTATCAGACAGATAGACCAACATGATCTGCATAGAGAGGCCGCCCAGAACAGCCAGAGCAATGTAACAAGATCCTGTCTCAGAAACAAACAAAACATCTTGATAGACTTTTTGTTTGTTTGTTTGTTTTCGAGACAGAGTTTTTCTGTGGCCTTGGAGTCTGTCCTGGAACTAGCTCTTGGAGACCAGGCTGGTCTCGGACTCACAGAGATCCGCCTGCCTCTGCCTCCCGAGTGCTGGGATTAAAGGTGTGCGCCACCAACGCCCGGCTCAGAGCTATCTTACTTCATGGATTCATGTTAGATTTACAGTCTACAACATTACTCCAACCTGAGGACATTAGCAATATAGAAAATTTCATACCTCATTCTAGCATATGGTACATATCAAAACCAACATTCATTGACAACATTGTTCAGCAAGAACACTAAAATAGGAGCTTGCCACTACACTAGAATAAGACATCAAGTTTAGGTAAGTAAGAAACAAGGATGATCATCTCTTGGATATTCAGACAATTTTCTCTTTCTCTAATTAGAACGATAAAATGAGAGGAAATCCAAGATAGGAAGCCCAGTGTTGAAAAGCAACAAAGCCTGTGTGAGATGGATGAGGAGAGAGAACTGGAAGAGGGCAGGTTTCAAGCCAACAGCAGAAACAGGCCTCAGGAAACTGAACACGGAACTATGAGAGAGTCACCAGGGAAAACAACCTCTTTGTCGCTGTCTCAAGGACCAATACAGGACTAATTCCCACAGTAGAAAATAGGAACAGTGAGATGGTAGTTCATCTTGATCAGAATATCAGTGCCACCAACACGGGAGACCAGAAATTGTGTACGTTGTAGATGGATGTGTTTTTATATGAAATCACTTTATAACCAGTTGATATATTTTCAGGTTCTGGCTTCGGCAAGTCCTCTAGTATGTAAAATTAATTATAAATGATCATGCCTGAAATTTACAATGAAATGAAAACAGTAAAAATTCATATGAAAAGTAAAGAAGTTACTAAGATAGAGCCATGAGAAATACAGAAAACTCTGTAAAAAGTGTGAGTGCTTTACTTTCAGAGATTTTCTTAAAATAGCACCAAAGTTGAATATGCAAAAATTCTTCAAAAATTGAGAAGAGCAGCTGGAGAGATGATGCCTCAGTGGGTTCTTCCAGAGAACCCAGGCTGAATACACAACACATACATGGCAGCTCCAACCTTCTCTAACTCCAGCTCCAGGGCATCTAAGGGCTTCAAATACACAAGTAGTGTACAGATACACATGCAGACAAAGCCTCCATACATAAAAATTACATACATATGGGACCGGAAAGATGGCTCAGCAGTTAAACGCATTGACTGCTCTTTCAGAGGCCCTGGATTCAATTCCAAGCACCAATATGGCAGCTCACAATTGTGTGTAACTCCAAGAGCTGATACCCTCATACAGACTGTCAAAACACCAATGTACATAAAAGAAGAATAAATAAATTACTTAAAAATTGAGTGTCAGTGAAGAGACCTCGGAAATCTATGGGGCCTCTTGTAGTAATCAGTACTTATCCCTAGCATAGGAATGGACTTTGGGAGCCCATCCCACACAGAGGGAGAATCCCTGAGCCTCTACACACGGAGGGTGGGCCTAGGCCCTATCCTAAAGGATATGACATACTCTGAAGACCTCACCCTCCCTGGGGAGCAGAAAGGGTATGGGATAGGTAGGGTGTTAGTTTCGGGGAGGGCAGGGGAGGAGGGGAGGGAGAGGGAACTGGGATTGACATGTAAAACAATCTTGTTTCTAATTCAAATTTAAAAATGGAGAAAAAAATTACATAGATACATAGGGGCTGGAGAGATGGCTCAGGGGTTAAGAGCACTGACTGCTCTTTCAGAGAATTCCGGTTCAATTCCCAGCACCCACATGGCAAGCTAACATCTGGCTATAACACTAAGATCTGACACTCTCACACAGACATACATGTAGGCGAAACACCAATGTATATAAAATAAGAAGAAATAAATTATTTAAAAAAATAAATTTTAAAAATTACATAGATACATAAAATTAAAATAAAAAAGAATTGAAACAAAAAATAAGATTAAGATATATATTTTATGGCATACATCCACTTCAAATCTAAGGCTATAAGATATTAAATGGAGAAATTATGGAACAGTATCTGTGGTGGTTTGAATGAGAATGCCCTCCACAGGCTCATATATGTGCATGCTTAGCCCTCAGTCAACAGACTCAGAGAGGATGAGGAGGTGTGTGCTTGTTGGAAAAGCATCACTGGGAGTACACTTTGAGGTCTCAAAAGCCAACACCAGGCCAGATGCCCCTCTGCTTGCTGCCTCTGGATCACGATGAAAAGTACTGTTCCGGTAGCATGCCATCCTGCTTGCCACTGTGTTCCCTACCATGACGATAACGGAGTAACCCTTTGAAACTATACACAAACATCCAATTAAATAATTTCTTTCACATGAGTTCCCTTGGCCATGGTGTTGCTTCATAGCAATAGTGACCAAGGCAATATCCCCCTGTGCATTCATGGAGAGCGCTTATACTAAAACTGGAATGAGGCCCAGATTAGAACAGCCCCTGCACAAGGGTGACACACAAAATCATGAAGCATTTCGTATTAAGAAATTCAAATGCTGGGCAGTGGTGGCGCACACCTTTAATCTCAGCACTCAGGAGGCAGAGGCGAGTGGATCCCTGTGAGTTCGAGTCCAGCCTGGTCTACAGAACTAGTCCTAGGATAGCCAAAGCTAAACAAAGAAACCCTGTCTTGAGACCCTTAAACAAAAGAAACCCTTACACAAAACAAAACAAAACAAAAGGACTCACATGAGTATCAACAGCAATGAAGAACTGAAGAATCCATGTGAGATGAGGTAAAGATTGTGTTTTTGTTTTTTTAGACAGGGTTTCTGTGTGTAACAGCTCTGGCTGCTCTGGAACTAGCTCTGTAGACTAGGCTGGCCTCGCCTTGAATCCCAGCATTCGGGAGGCTCAGGCAGGTGGATCTCTGAGAGTTCAAGGCCGGCTTGTTCAAGGAATCGAGTTCCATGACAGCTAGGGCTACTCAGAGCAACCCTGTCTCAAAAAAGCAAACAAACTATAGCAGTGAAAACCATGTATTCTTGGCATGGAGACAGATAACTAAGACAGAATCCCTCTCCCTCATAGTCAAATAAAATTGCATTTGCATTCTAGTAGTACTTTCAAGATATTACCTGTGTGCTAAGAACAATGTCTTCTGACACAGACAGTAAGGCTCATCTTCAGAACATTGTACTAAGGAACCATTTTCTGGCTTTCCGTCCTCTTTCCCTTGATTCCCTCCCTTCTGTCCTGTTCAGTCACTCACCCCTACCTGGTCTGGCCACCATCTCCTCTCTCTTCACATTCCAGGGCATTTGGATTTGCTCTAGACAGGGGACCAGGTCTGCCTTGCACGCAATAATACCTGTGCATGAGAAAGTGGCACATGATTTTTTCTGGATTCAGTCGAACATACTGAATATCTTAAGGAGACAACATTGTAGAAGACTCTAGAAATGATTTGCCAGTCGTGATTTCATACAAGAATCTTAAAAATATTCCTGGAAGCAATAGATGGCTCAATGGTCAAAGGGACCCAGTTTCGGTTCCCAGCACCTGTGGGAGTGCACACCCCTCTGTAACTTCAGATTCAGGGCCTTTGTGCCTTCTGACAGCTTAGTTGGGCGTCCTGAGCATAAAATAAAATCAACAGAGGCTAAGGAAGGCTTAGGGGGCATTTTCAGAGTGCAGACTGAGTTCTGCTTCCTGTCAAGACTGAGTCAAACGCAGTGATGGAGATGGAACTTGAGGACTGGGTGGGAACCTCATCAGTCTTGGTTTACCAAGTGCGACAACGGAAATGGAACATAAGTATGGGGGTGGGAACAGAATCAGTTTCTGAATGAATCCAGTGGAATGCTGGAAATGACACTTTAGGATATGGGGGGAAACGCCTGCTACTAGGTCTCTCTGAATGTGTTGTGGACCTAAAAGGGAGTCTTCATAATGCCTCCAAAAGGGAGAACATGATGAAGACATCAAACACCACGGAGAAGCATCAATTAATATTATCTGCCTCATTTCCTGTAGTTGCTAAGACAGCTACCCAGAGAGCCTCCACACCTACAAAGGAGACATAAGCCAAGGATCGGTTGCAAATTCTTCGAGAAAAACATCCTCACCCACAGAGAGCAGGTTGCTGTAATTCTCCAGCATCACATCCATGTACAAAGCCCTCTGACCCGAGTCCAGGCATCGCCACTCCTCCCGGGAGAAGTCCACAGCCACATCCCGGAATGTCAGCAGACCCTGAAATGAAAACAGTTTTACCATGTGTAGGGTACTTTCCTGGATACAAAGAATACAAGAGAAACTGGGCCATTATTTCTGCTGCAAACGAGGGAGCACAGATATTCAGTAAGATGATTTCTGGATGGATGATAATCAAAAAATGCACTGCCTGACTGTGGGAAAATAGGATAGTACCACATTCCCAGAAACAATATACTTTTAGGGCACATACGATGCAAATTCAAGTCTGAACAGAGAAATACACCTTTTTTAAAGCAGCACTGTCTGTGTTCATCTCACACAGAATCAGAGTGTGCATCTCGGAAAATTCTTAACAAGCAAAATTATGCTTCCAGTTGCCAAGATGGTAGACCTCGATAAAATAGTGGCACTGGATTAATCTTTTCTGCAGTTTGGTCTCATCAGACTGAATTCTAATAAGCGCTGTGGAGCTGAGCATCTACGATCAATGCTGCAGCCCCACAATTTCACACCTTAAATCCCATCGCTCCGGAGGTAGAAGCAGGCCGATCTCTTTGCATTCCAGTTTACACAGTGAGTTCCAGAACAAGGATGCAAAGTGAGACTCTGTCTCAAAATAATAAATAAATAAATAAATAAATAAATATTAAGTCTGTCAGAAAGTTCTGGTTTTCTCATAGTAGTAAGGGAGCAGCAACAATCCAAACCACCCATGCTCCAAACATTGACCATATAATGAGATTAGTTTGTGAGAATATTTTGGCAACCATGAAGTACATGTAAAAATCAGGGCCGGGTGGTAGTGGTATTCATCTTGAATCCCACCACTTGGGAGGCAGAGGCAGGAAGATCTTTGGTCTACAGAATGAGTTTCATGACAGACAGAGATACATAGTGAAACCCTGTCTCAAAAGGAAGGAAGGAAGGAAGGAAGGAAGGAAGGAAGGAAGGAAGGAAGGAAGGAAGGAAGGAAGGGAAGCAATGAAACCCACACTCTGAATCTACTGACAAGGGCATCACTTTAGGCCGGGGGTTCTGTGACCCTTTAATACAGTTCCAGGTTTGCCAAGGGGGTCGTTTACAGCAGAAATAACGGCCCAGTGGTTGAGAACCACTGCTTTAGGCCGAGACGATACGTAGAACTACAGTGTCCTGTACTCTAGATAGCTTAAATATTCTGCAGAAGGATCAGAGACAGTGGGGTCTCTTCTAAGACTACCCTTTCATAAACAGTTCCGTGACAGCGGCGAGGCACTCCGGGTTATCTGAATGTGCACTTTCAAACAACTGGCTTAAGGAAATCTGATAGATCTCTCAACAGAGCCTCTGTGGAACATGGCCTTCCTCACTGTTATGTGATATGTGTACATAAGACACACATCCATCCTCCGTAGCTATCGGGTATCCACACATTTCTCTCTGATCATCCGTCACAAGTGAAAAGCATCTTCAGAACTGCACGTCTTAGAATTGCAGGTCTTAGATTCTTTGACTCTTACACATATAAGCTGGAAAGATGGATGCCCGGAAGGCTGTGTTACATAGGCAATGTATTCTTAAACAGTTAATTTTTTTAAAGGTTTATTTATTTATTATATATACAATGTTCTGCCTGCATATATGCCTGCATGCCAGAGTGGGGCATCAGATCTCATTACAGATGGTTGAGAGCCACCATGTGGTTGCTGGGAATTGAACTCAGAACCTCTGGAAGAACAGCCAGTGTGCTCTTAACCTCTGGGCCACCTCTCTCCAGCCCATTAATCAGTTAATCTTATCTATCAGAAGAAAAGAAAAAACAGACATTTTTAGATAGCATAAACACAGAATTAAAGACCTGCAGTGTTTTAATATACAGGCATGACACTGACCTGGGACGTATTTACTGGAGAGCCAGCCATTTTTCCCTCTTCTTGAACGTTTGTCCAAGTGTGTCAAAAAGATAAACCTAAAATTTGTATTAAAAGCTGTTAGGAACAAAGCCATTATACCGCATGAAAAGATCCAAACACTAGAGTAATACCAAATGTCTTGTCAATATTCCCACAGCCAGGCAACAAACAAGTCTCTAACAGGTGGCAGAGAGCTAAGTGCATTTGAAGATGGTCATGAATTAACAAGCCATTACACACACACACACACACACACACACACACACACACACACTGACGATAATAAGAAGAGTAGACTATGTACTTCAGAATGAAAGAAGAAAAAACAGGGGGAGGTGGGCAGCTCAACAGTTAACAGCACTGATAGATCTGCCAAAGGATCCAGGTTCAAATCACATGGCAGACTATAACCATCTATAACTCCAGGAGGTATGTTGGATGCCCTCGGGCCTCTGCAGGCTCCAGGCTGCAATAACATACACATGAGCAAGACACCCATACACATAAACTAAGATAAAGATAAAGCAAACAAACAAACAAAAAAAACAAAACAAGACACGGAGAGGAACTATCTGAGAGGACACAGGAAATGAGATATACATGAGGAATGGATGGATATAGGAGAGCTGAGAATTAATAAACCAGGAGTTCGAGGCCAGCCTGGTCTGCAGAGTGAGTTCCAGGACAGGCTCCAAAGCTACACAGAGAAACCCAGTCTTGAAAAACCAAATAAAGTCGGTGGTGGTGGCACACGCCTTTAATCCCAGCACTCAGGAGGCAGAGGCAGACGCAGGCGGATTGTTATGTTTTTTTAAGAAAAAGAGGAAAAGAGGCGGATGATGAGACATGTTGACTAATTTATTATAAGGGCCAGGCAGAGTAGGGAGACTAAGAGAGAAGAGAAACGGGGTAAATGGCTGTCAGCCATGGCCGGTCACCATAGAGAGGCAGAGAGAGCGCGTAGGTGGGAGAAGAGAGAGCAAGCAGAAGAGAGCAGAGAGAGATGGAAGCAGAAAGCTGGAGCTTTTAAAGGGAAGACCGTGCATGCGCACTGAGGTTCCACGTCCAGAATCCTTATGCGTGGTGGGTGACGTGGTGATGACGACATAGCAGTTTTCCTGTGCATGCCCTGTCTCTTAAAGAGGTAGAGCTGATCAGCATTAAAGCCTGCTGTGTGTTGGAGACCAGCCTGGTCTACAAGAGCTAGTTCCAGGACAGCCTCCAAAGCCACAGAGAAACCTTGTCTCAAAACATCCCCTCCCCCAAAAGAAAAAATAAATAAATAACTAAATTAATTAAATAAATAAATACAAAATAAACCAGGCACAACATAGCAAACCAGCAACATACTGTGACAGAGAAGGAAAAAGAAATAGGACCAATAATATAACCACCTACAGCAACACCAGCAAAATTATAGGGAAGAAAAATCCAGAGGAAAAAAAAATCCCAAGAAGAAAGTAGAAAGAGAAATGTCACCTGACAAAGTCTGGTTCAACAAAAAGTCATGATGGAATTCCTAAAGGAGCTAGGAAGAAATGGAGCACGGCTCAATACCGTAAAGGACACACCTAGGCCAACAGTACACAGCACAGAGAACACAGTTACCAGGAGCAATAAGATGAAATGCACACTTCTTCAGTTTTATTGAATGTGGCGCTATGGCAGCTAGCAAGAGAAATTTGAAAAAGACAAAGAAGTAAAAGAGATACAGGTAGGTGCTCTTTTCAACAATGATGTGCACACGGAAATAAAACTCCCTACTGATAGCTAGGTGTGTGGTGGCACGTGACTTTAATCCCAGCACTTGGGAGGCAGAGGCAGGTAGATCTCTGTGAGTTCAAGGCCAGCCTGGTCTACAAGAGTTTCAGGCCTGCCAGGGCTGTAATTTAGAGTAACCTTGTCTAGAAAACAACAAAACAATACAAACGAAATACTCCCCAGAATAAAAAAACTTCCCTACTGACAACATAAAGAACCTTAGATGTGATAAATGCCTGAATAATGAGTAATGCAAAATTAACATATAAAATCACTACTTTTTTTATATATCGATAGCAAGAATGTTGAAAACCAAATTAAGAAACTAACCCTTAAACTTTAACCTAAAATACACCCAGGAGACAGGTGTGGCGGCAGAAGCCTCTAGTCCCAGAGCTCACAATGAGTGACAATGTTATAAACTACTGAGTCTCATGGACCAAAACCGAAAGAAACTGAACACCTCACCAAATGAAAAACATGGAGAATAGAGAAATTTCATGAAAATGTTCTTTCCTGCGCTGAGAAATTTTCCACTGCCGTGAGATGTGAGGTTCATCCACACAAAGCTCACACACATTCGGCACAGTTTGAGAAGGAACCCGAAGATGAGAAGGAACAGTACAAGAAAACAGTACCCAAACTGTTGCAATTCTGCTGTGGAAATCTCTCTGGAACAGCCACTCTTAAACTACTGGGAGTGAAAAAGAAGAGACGTCACAGGTGGACTCAAGTTTGGCAGCTCTGAAAGGTTTCGGTCTCCAGTTTGTGTTTGCATTTTTACATCTACAGCCACAAGGTGGGACCCGGAGAAAAGTAAGCAGGACGTCCCAGAAGCATAAAGGCAGTCACCTTGGGCGCTTTTCAAACGCATAACATTCAGTCATGCCTGTTAAAATGCATGTGGTAAGGTTGCTAGGGGCAATGATGCATTGTTTCAGCAATTTCTCCAGGTCATTCTGTTCCAAGCAGCAAGACGAAGTCACGCTTGCCAATCAGCTGTAAAAGCAATGCTTTCACTAAATTAAATAAATCAGTGATTCAGTATCTAATAAATAGTCTTTTCTACCTTAGTCCACTTCAATTCTCCAACCCCAGTCTCTGTACCGAGTCCTCTGAGCCGGGTCTAGGCATTCCTCATCCTCCTGGGAAAAGTCCACAGCAACATCACTGAATGTCAACAGAGCCTGAAATAAAAAGCAACATTTTGAGTGGGGTGGTTGTGGTGGCTTTGGTGGTGCATGCCTTTAATCCCAGCACTCGGGAGGCAGAGACAGGCGGATCTCTGTGATTTCAAGGCCAGCCTGGTCTACAAGAGCTAGTTCCAGGACAGCCTCCAAAGCCACAGAGAAACCCTATTTCGAACCCCCGTCCCCCACAAAAAAGAATACAAAATATAATGTATACATCTCAGATGAAAAATCAATGGTAAAGTTCTGCATAGTAAATGCTTAGAACCATGACTGTGGAGTTTGCTCATATTTGTGAGTCAAACAAACCTATAGTCGGTCGATCTTTAAGTGATTAAATCTAACAAGCATTTTAGGTTGACAATTCACAAGTTCTAAATGCCACACAAGGGAGTGGTAGAACACGAGAGTTGAAAAGCATGGATAATTGAAAATTTAAGAGCTTTATTTTTTTCTTGTTTCGGAAGTAACAAAGAGAACACGGTTAGAAACACCAATATGCCGGGGGTTGGTGGCGCACGCCTTTAATCCCAGCACTCGGGAGGCAGAGGCAGGTGGATGTCTGTGAGTTCCAGGCCAGCCTGGTCTACAGAGCGAGTGCCAGGATAGGCTCCAAAGCTACACAGAGAAACCCTGTCTCGGAAAAAAAAAAAAAAGAAAGAAAAAAAAGAAAGAAAAGATAAAACACCAATATATAGAGATTATTTTGAAGAGACTATTGAAAATCATGAAAGAAAAAAAAAAACATAATCAGGATTGGTCCAGTTCATACGATCTGAGATTTACCAGCGGTAAATTTTAGTGACAGCAGGGTCGTTATGAGCCGCAGAGAAACCGCTCGCACCCCCGCTCCTCCCTCCCGGGTCCCAGCCCCGCAGCTCCTCTGACCTGGGAGCTTCCAGGGCCGCCGGGCTGCGGTTCCCGCCACTGCGCTGCTGACTGCTGACTTTCCCAGGCCGCCCCGCGAGCGCGGACACCGCGGATCCCGAGGGCTCAGGTCCCCGCGGACCCGCCGCGTCCTCCGCACCCGGCTCTGCAGCGCGCGGCTCCAGGAATTCCTTAAGGAATGGCGAACTGGCTGCGCTGGCCGCCTTTCGGGATCCGAGCCCACTCTGGTCCCGCCCACTGCGCGCTTGGCTCGCCCTCACCCATCCCCGCCCACTTACTTCCTCTTTCCGTCCGGTTTCCCAAGCCAACCCAGCTGTGCAGGTGACCTCGGTGCGCTGGGCAGCGCCCTTGACATCGGTGACTCCCTGGCTCGGCTGTGCAACCCCGGTTCCTCCCCTCTGCGCTAGCAATGGCTTGTGGGAAATTCTGCCGCTTAGGGAAAACTGCTTCTCCGCGGGCAGGTTAGCTGGCTCTGTTCAGCGAGCTTAATTTAGACAATCGAAATATATATGTCACCCTCGCCAGGAGTGGTGGCACAGGCCTCTAAGCCCAGCATTAGGGAGGCAGACGCAGGTGGATACCTAAAATCGAGGCTAGCCTGGGCTGCAGAGGGAGTTCCAGGACACAGCCAGGGCTACACAGAGAGTCCCTGCCTTGGAAAATAAAATAACAAAACACTATAAATCTATCTATCATCTATCTATCTATCTATCTATCTATCTATCTATCTATCTATCTATCTATCTATCTATAATATATATCAAGGAAACAACAGGGGTATGAAAAGCTGTTTAACCTTGGGCTCAGCTTTGGACTAAGGTCCAACCTGGCTGTGACCCTCAAAGAGCTATGAAGTTTCTAATTGTGGGGTACTCAGCCCCTCTCTGCTAATATAGGATGGGCCCAGGCTTAAATAAGTCTGCCATAGGCCAAGAAGCACCTGAGAAATATCTGAGAGGGATGTGGCCGAGCTTTGTAATAAAAAAAATACAACCAACTTTCTGAAACCGTCCTGCATGTCAGTGGAAACGCATGGTTAACAGGGTAAATTTTCCACCTAAAAATACACGATGAAAAGTTTTAGAGGAGTATATTCATGGTAAGGTAACTCCGGAGAGACTTCTGACATTCTGTGGAACAGTGGCCCTCATTCAGGTTTGGCTGAGCCTCAGGGGCATTAAAAGCCTTTAATATACAACAACATAAAAGGACACTAGATATTATATTGTTAACTACCAGAAATCAGACTAGCAATGTAACTCAAGGTCCAAACCATGAGACAGAAAAATCTGAAAAAATAAAACCCTCCTACCTACAAAAAAAGATTCTAGGAAGAAACAAAAATGATAAGATAGCTTGCTGGTAAATGTCTTTAATCCCAGCACTCTGATGGAAGAGGCAGGTAGGTATCTGTGAGTTCCAGGTCCCTTGTCTAGATAGTTACCGGCCAGCCAAGGCTACATAGTAAGGCTCCATCTCAACACAAAACACAAACAAAATGAAAGGGTAATGAAAATGCCCCACCTTAAAATGGAAAAAAAAAAAAAAAAACCCTCACGATTGGTGATGAGAAAAAGCATTTAGGTGTTTTTTTTTTTTTTTTCCATCTAAAACAGAAAATTTGGGGGGTTTTGTAAAATGTCTAGAAAGTATTTAATTAGGTCATTTAAGATGTAACATCATATTTTTAGCTGTATAAATGTATACTTACCTAGATACACTTTGTCTTGGTGTGTGGATGATAACCAGATTATGGATATTTTCCCTCTGGTAATAGTACTGAATTATTGTATGTAACAGATAGGATGTTAAGAGGATAGAAAGATGAGGAAGCTTCTCCAGGTCAAACTCAAAGGAAAGGAATCTTAGTAAGTCACCAACGGTGTCATACGGTGCATTCTTATGCATTACTGTTGACATTGGTGGGGAAAGCACTCAAAACTGTTATACAGAAAGCACGATTTTAGAAATACTGACCTGCCACAGAGGCTAGAAAACACATGGGTCTTAAAATATATTCTTTATCGATGGATAGACTGTCATCACCCCTAAGAAGCACTACTCCACTGTGCAGAGATCCCTATTGTATCTGCAGGAAGGAGAGATGAGCCTTTTCCTTTGTGTCTACACTTTGCTTAGGAATCTGCCTAAGTGTTAATACGAACCCCTATGAATGTCAGTGTTTCATCCTTCCGAGTGTCTTCAAGGATTTAACTGGATGACGTTTTCCTTCTCATCCATTTACTCCTGGATGAATTGCACAGGTCCGGGCACACCCCTGTACATCCACACTTGGAGAGGAATAGCCTCCACAATGGAGAGTCTAACTGTAAGGGATTTTTGGTGATGAAAGGAATTCTGGGGTGACCAAACAGCTCTGAGAGACGGTGACATCGCAGAGTCAGAAAACCACAGCTAGGGGCCTGTTCTCTGTGCTCTTACACAGCCTGTCAGCACAAGAGCCCTGGCTCACTGCCTACAGCAGGAAAGTCAAGTGAGTACTAACATTTCACTTAGGTAGGTAGAATCTCTAAGAGGGTTGCAAACACTCTGGGGAAATGATCTTGAACGTAATCCTGGATGATGCCAGGGTTAGAAGAGGAGGGATCCCTGCGGTATGAGTTGAGACATCAGAGTGTGTATAGACCTGCCTGATGCCACACTTGTAATAATAACCAGGACACATCAACAAGGACTACATAAAAATGTGCAGAGTTGGATCTCTGTGAGTTCGAGGCCAGCCTGGTCTACAGAGCGAGTGCCAGGATAGGCTCCAAAGCTACACAGAGAAACCCTGTCTGGAAAAAACAAAAGATGTGCAGAGTGTATCTAAATTGCAATGAGAAGAGAAACATCTTTGACCCTGCTATATGAAGTAGCAAACCGTGGGAATAAACTTGTCCCCTCTGATGATCTGAGTTGCTTTTGGGTGAGACTCTCATTCCTGAAATTCCACAGGCAGCATTTAAGCAACAGTCACAACCCCCCACCCCCACAGGGTTTCTTTATATAGACCAGTCCCTCCTCGAACTCAGAGGCTCACCTGTTTTTGCCTCCTGAATGCTGGTATTAGAGGCACGTGCCACCACTTCCCAGCTCGGTATTTTTCAGTCTACAAAGAATCTCATATTTTCTTGGGTTTCTGAGGTGTCTGTTATGCTAGCTGAATTAATGATTTTATACACACATACATACGTGTGTCTGTGTGTGTGTGTGTGTGTGTGTGTGTGTGAGAGAGAGAGAGAGAGAGAGAGAGAGAGAGAGAGAGAGAGAGAGAGAGAGAGAGAGGAGAGCAGAGGAGAGGAGAAAGCCTGGGGAGATACCTCAGTGGTTCAGAATATTTGTTGCTGTTCCAGAGGATTGTGCTCTGATCTCCAGCACTCAGACCATGTGTAACTCCATTTCAGAAAGTGATGTTCTCTTCAGAGTCCTATGAACAGCAGGCATACAGGGGCTGCGCATACTACATGGAGTCTGCTAGTCACCATTCTGCTACTGTGAAGAGACACCACAACCAAGACAGGGGTTCTCTGTGTAACAGCCCTGGCTGTCCTGGAACTCGCTCTGTAGACCAAGCTGGCCTTGAACTCACAGAGGATCCACCTACCTCTGCCTCTGCTGAGACTAAAGGTGTGAGCCACCTCCACTTGGCCCCAAGGCAACTCTTATAGAAGAAAGTATTTTTTATTTTATTTTATTTATTTGTCATGTATACAGTCTTCTGCCTGTATACCCGCAAAGGGCACCAGATCTCATTCAAGGTGGTTGAGAGCCACCATGTGGGTGCTGGGAATTGAACTCAGGACCTCTGGAAGAGCAGTCAGTGCTCTTAACCACTGAGCCATCTCTACAGCCCTAGAAGAAAGTATTTAATTGGAGACTTGCTTACAGTTTCAGAGGTTTAGTCCATTATCACAGCAGCCCACTGGTGGCTGGAGCCTAGTTGTATCCTGAGCCAAAGGCCTAGAGGGAGAGAAAGAGGAAGACGGACAGATAGACAGACAAGACACTGGGCCTGGTGTGGGCTTTTGAAGCCTCAAGCACACCCCCAGTGACACACCTGCTCCAACAGGGCCACTCTTCCTAATCCTTTTCCAGTAGTGCAACTCCCTAATGACAAAGCATTCAAATTCTACGGGAGCCCTTCCTATTCAAACCATCCCCTCCAGGGAGGACGTCATACTCCCCAAATATACTTTTAATATGTAGATATAGGTCAAAATATCAGTGCTTCATAAATATGTATTTCTTGTTCATTAAAAATTAGGATAACCAAGCATGGTGGCGCATGCTTTTAATCCCAGCACTCGGGAGGCAGAGGCAGATGGGTCTCTGTTCGAGGCCAGCCTGGTCTACACAGTTAAGTTCTAGGGCACTAGGACATCCAGAGCTACAATGAGACCTTGGCTCAAAAACAAAACAAACAAACAAAAAAAAAAACAAATAAAACAAAACAAAAAAGTAATAATTTAGCAATTGGTGTCAGTTCTGAAATATATATATATTTTTAATTTATACTTACCGCATGTCTCCTAATTGTAAATTCTAATAATCGATGCTAATTCCTTTTCTCCATTAACAGGATGTGTAGGGCTGTGTTCACCAGCACCTGCTTCTTGTTAATCTTTAAGGACTCTGAGGTGAGTATAAAGGCCACCAAGTATAGTAGCACCTTTGTCTTCTGTTCTTGATGGTTCGTGGTCTGATAAATGTCACCATCCCAGGCAGGGCATGAAAGAATCGAAAGCAGGAACAATAATCTCATAAGATCAACAGATTTGGGGCACTGTTCTGTGGAGCAGCAAAGGGCTACCCCATGAAGTAATGCCGTCAGCCCCTGATGCCTTGATTGCAAATCAGGCTCTGGGCCATGGTTTTCCTGTGTGTCCTGGTATCAGCAGCAGGTTCCACTCATGTGTAAGGAAAACGATTCCCCTATTCCTCCCGAATCTAAGCCGCAGAAACTATCCTGACCTCTGTGACACCGCTGAGACACAACGCTTTCTCCCTTCGTTTAGGAGTGTCTTGCCAGCACGATTGTATGTACACAGTGTTTTTGCCTGTGGCCCAGGAGTCAGGTGTCAGATCCCTTGGAAGTTCAAATGTGGATTTACAGGTTGTAAGCTACCAAGTGAGTGCTGGGACCCAAACTCCCAACCTCTGGAAGAACAGTAGTGCTTTTGATGAATGAACCCTCTCTGCACACTCATGATGGAGGGATTCTGCCCTAGCCACCACAGTGCTTTCTTCACAACAGCTGAGACTTCCTGAGCATCCTGCTGGCTTGACTGCAGATGGGCTAAACACTCCACAGTTCTTTCGGTTAGCTACGCCGACTTTCATCAAGAACATGTGATTCCTGACTCATCTCAGGACCCATAAATAATCATGATATTCAAAGGACGTATCCACACACACCCACAGGCTATTGTAAAGGGCTAAGAATAAGTCTAACTATTAGGGCAAACCCATTAATAATATCACAAACCTCACATCACTAATGTTAATAGGTCAGGCCACGGTGTGGTTAGATTATGCATGTTTGCTCATGTTTCCATGGCGAAGTCTCAGTACCACGACTTCCACCTGAAAATTTTGGAATGGATACTGACCCAGGAACACTTCACTGTCTGGCTGTGTTCTCCCACACGGTTGCCATGTCCACTCAAAGTGCCAGGATCGCCGATCCAAGCAGTCAATGGGACGGGCAGAAGAGAGAGGTCCCTATCACCTATGGGTCACTCTTACCTACTTCATCGTGGTCTAGCCGTACCAAATAAAACGTAAGCTAGAAGCGTTCGGCCCATGGGTCTCTGTTTCTATGAAAGCAAAGCACAGGCGCAGCTGGTCTGTTTTCCTCAACCCCCACGTGGTACTGTTATTGCATTCCTCAATCGACAGCACCTGTGGCTGTATGGCAAGTTCAATCCCAGCATGGCTAGTGAGAGGGGCTCCTCCCCCCACTAGTTGGAGTCAAACCCTACCAACAGCAAGAGCGTGAGACGTTAAAGACGTAACCAGTGGATGTGACACACGTACACGCTCGAGCACAGATGTGAAATGCCAAAAAGTGTGCAGGAAAATCGTTTTCCGGTACTCCGGAAAGATGGAGAGATGTTTCATCCAACTGGAAAACACACCGGTCCATATGGACACACTACCACACAATAGACATTACACAGACAAGTGTGTTGCAAAGAGGAAAACCACATGAGCATTTGAATTTGAGCGGAGGAGGAATCAGTTTTCTTCAGAGATACGGCCCCTGAAGTTCATGGTCTAGCAGGTCGGTTTGACACCCGTGTACATATACGTACATGCAGTTGGCACCAGGTGGATTCAGGCACTTAAAAAACCAAAACCAAAACCAAACAGAACACATGAAGAAAGTTTGGGAGAAATTGGAGGGAAGGCTTGCAGGGGTATTTCAAAATGCATGATACACATATATGAAAGTCTAAACAATAAAGTCACCTCTCATATACGTAGGCAGTAGGCATTTATTTAAATACAAAGAAAAAGCCTACTCTCAGCCAGGGTTAGGTACAGAGAGAAGTACAGTCTAGGATTCTAGTTTCACTGCCAAGTAACTTCTGTTAAATTTATCCTAACACCCAAAACATGAATATATACTTTGACAAGATTATACAAAATCATATAAGGCTTACATGCTAGGGGGAGATTTTGAATGAGACCTCCAGCCTTGCAAATTACCCTGGATTCCTCATTCATTAAACTAAGTTGTGAGAGACTCAGGCTGGAGGCTAAATCACATTTACTCATTGAATTTCAACGTAAAGCCATTAAGCACACACATTTTATTTATTTAAAAATATCACCTTGGCACAGAGTTGTAGAACATTCCAAAAATACACGTCATTTTACAAAAAAAAAAAATGCAGATTACATGAGGAGGGATGTTACTTTACTAAGATCACTTACAGTTATTATTCACTATTTTCAAAGAAGGCAAACGTGTGACACTGTTCAACACAACTATACATTCTCTAAGATTAAAATTTATTTTCCTGTGAAAATCTCTTTTTTTTTTTTTCCACATACATTTCATTGAGGACATCCAGCTAGATATCACAAATTCCATGGGCTTGCCAATTTTTTTCAGGGATCTGTAAAATATTTGAGATATTTTACAATCTCTGCCTGCTGAATGTAAGGCTAGCCCCTTTCTCTTCTATTGCCCACTGCTTGCTGAATACTAGGCTAGCCCTTTCTCTTCCCATTGCCCAAAATACTTATCTCATATGAAAGTGTATTCCTCTTTCTCCTGCAAAATACATCTCATCTCCATTTGCGTTATAGTAATGAAGTTTGCTTAGGCTACTAGCTTTTCATGGGAAATAAACACACAGTAGATTTCTAAGCGCAGAGGACAGCAAACGCTAATGGCTGCATCTGTACCCTGCTCTAACCTCTGAATCCTGCCCACACACAAAGAAAACTGAACTCTACGAGAGTGGAGCACGTCAACCACCGTGTGTTACAAATAAAGGGGAAGATTAACTCCTGAAACCAAAGGGATTCCAAGACAGGATTCTGCTCAGGTGGCCAAGGCTGTTTTAAATAGTGAACCATAACAAACAACCAGGGGAAAGTGGTTAAAAAAAAAAAAAGAGTAGTCTTCTTAGGCACACAACAACAGATTTCTCCCTGGCGCTGGAACACTATCATGAACAAGTGTAGATGCCAAAGAGTCTTCAAGCATAGAGGCCTTGTTCTGTGCAGCATCTGCACGAAGAGCTTTGACCCAGGGACTCTCTGAACTCGCCCTCAAGTGTCTGTCCATTTGACTTGAGTTCACAGATTGTTGAAGTGACCAGTCCCTGACTATCTAACTTCCCTGACACCTGACTCAGTTTCATCCACCCTGACTCAACAACAATTGATAGACAGTAGCACAAACTCATCTGTAAGCAAGACAGCATGGATGTATCTGAGTTTAAACAAATCACTGTGTTTACATTTCAGCAAATCCCAATATTAGCATTAGCAAAATGTCACGAAGAATAATATTACATTTATTCACATAAAAATCTCCTCCTCCACCTAAACACAGGACACATTCCTTCATTTGGTTTTCTTTGTAACACACTTGTCTAATGTCTACTGTGTCTTAGTATTTCTTTAGGAACCACTGTGCTTTTCAGTTGGAACACATTTCTTGAGTACTGAAAAATGATTTTCCTGCACACTCTTTGGGATTTCCTCTCTGTGCATGTAAGTGAGTCACATCCACACGTTTCTCATGCTCTTGCTATTTGCAGGGCTTGACTCCAGAGTGACTATTTCGAAGGTGAATAAAAGATGAGTATTCAAGTCTTTTTTGGGTTTTCCCTTCAGGATGAATTTTCAGATGTGTCTATAATTTTAACACTAGGTAAAAACTTTGACAAATTCTATACAGTTCTTGGGCTCTCTAGCATGGAATTACAAGATATGTAATTCCTAATGTACCAGACATGAGAATTTCATAACAGTGGACATTCAAGTAGTTTCCTCCTGGTATGAATTTTCTCACTGCAATTTGTCCTCATGAATTTTTTTTTTTTATTTGTTCAAGTAAAATGTTTTTATGAATGACTTTTCTACATTGTTAGATCTGAAGAATTCTTCTTCAGTATAAACTCTTGGTATTTCTAAGACTGAATCATTCATTAAGAGCTCTCGCAGGTTTCTTATGTTCCTGTTTTTTCTCCAGTATGGATCCTGGTGTGCTTTGTAAGAAGAGAGCGCTGGGTAAAGGATTTGTCACATTGGCCACATTTGTACGGTTTCTCTCCAGTGTGGATTCTCGAGTGGGTTTTAAGGTTTGACAACCAATAAAAGGATTTGCCGCACTTTTCACATTGGAAGGGTTTCACCCCAGCATGAATTTTCTGATGAGCTTTAAGACTGGAGCAGTGTGTAAAGGACTTGTCACATTCTTCACATTTGTAAGGTTTCTCTCCAGTGTGGATTCTCGAATGTCTTTTAAGGTTTGACAGCCAATGAAAGAACTTACCACATTCGTTACACTTGTACGGTTTCTCTCCAGTGTGGACTCGGTTGTGTTCCTTAAGTCTTGACAACAAATAAAAGCATTTACCACAGTCTTTGCACGAGTAAGGTTTCTCCCCGGTATGGATTTTCTGATGTGTACTAAGGGCTGTGCAGTGGGTAAAGGTTTTGTCGCAGATCTGACATTTGTAAGGTTTCTCTCCAGTATGGATTCTGGAATGGTTTTTAAGCTTTGCCAGCTGAGAAAAGCACTTACCACATTCCTCACATTTGTAAGGTCTCTCTCCAGTATGAGTTTTACAGTGGCTTTTAAGGTGTGACGACACATAAAAGCTTTTGTTGCACTCTTTACATTTGTAGGGTTTTTCACCAGCATGAATTCTGAGGTGTCTTTTAAGAGCTGTGCATCGGGTGAAGCATTTGTTGCATTTTACGCATTTGCAAGGTCTCTCTCCAGTGTGGATTCTATAATGGAGTTTAAGTCTTGACAACTGAGAAAAGGATTTGTCACATTCCCCACATTTGTAAGGTGTCTCTCCCGTATGGATTCTGTAGTGTTTTTTAAGGCCCGACATCCAATGAAAGAACTTGCCACATTCTTTGCACTTGTAAGGCTTCTCTCTAGTGTGGACTCTGTGATGGTCCTTAAGTGTCGACAACAGATAAAAGGCTTTACCACATTCTTTGCATTTGTGGGGTTTGTCCCCAGTATGAATTTTCTGATGTGTACTGAGACCTGTGCAGTGGGCAAAGGATTTGCCACATTTCTTACATTTGTAAGGTTTCTCTCCAGTATGGATTCTGCAATGGCTTTTAAGTCTAGAATCTCTAGAAAAGCACTTATCACATTCGCCACATCTGTAAAGTTTCTCTCCAGTGTGGATTCTGTAATGGTGTTTAAGTCTAGATAACCGAGTGAAGCTCTTATCACATTCTTGACATTTGTAAGGTTTCTCTCCAGTATGGATTCTGTGATGGGTTTTAAGGAGAGATAACCACTTAAAGGACTTACCACATTCTTTGCATTTCCATGGTTTCTCACCAGCCTGGAGTTTCTCCTGTGCACTGAGGCTTGAGGAGCTCCCAAAGCACTTCCCATAATTCTGTGCTTTCTCTCCACTATAAATGCTTTGCTGGTCAAGTCCGGGTAGAGAACCCAAAAGTCTGTCACTTCCTGCATACCTGTGCTCTATGTTTATGGTGTGTAGACTCTGACTTAGACTCACACTGGAACACAAACTTATGCCACAGTCTTCGCCAGTGCGCCCACTTAGGTTTGATGATTCAGTAGAAGCTTCCCCACGGTTACCACACGTAGAGTTGTTGCCGTTTTTTGCAGTATCACTGGTGTTACAGGGTGTACACTGAGACGGTTCCTGAATTGTTTGGCCAAGCTGATTAGATTTGCAAAAATTCTCTTGGGTATTCCCATGTTGCTGGACATTATGGTTTGAGTCTTGATTCAAGACCTTCTTGGGTTTACCACCCATGCCATGGTTCTCTAGGGAATGAGCACAGTTAGGAATAAGGGGGATTGATGCAAGAGTAATAGATACAACAGCTGATGCCGCCTTAAGTTCTCTAAGACAAGTGATAATTATTTAGAGTGGGATCTTAGTGGAGGGTTTTGTACTTTCACTATCTCTATATGAATGTTCAGAACCTCCATTCTGATCTCCATCACACTGTGGGGACTGATAACAGATTCTGATTCTTATCTAAACTGCATTACTGACAGAAGGTGGGATGAATAGATGATGAAAAAAAGAAATGACTTTGGGAAAAGCGTTCTCTGAAGGATTATATTTAAAATATTGTCCTCTTTTTAAATTGCCTTTTCACCCCAGAAATAGTTGAAGAATAGATTTTGTTCTGTTTTGTTTTGAGACAGGGTTTATCTGTGAAACAGTCCTGGCTATCCTGGAACTCACTCTGTAGACCAGGCTGGCCTCGAACTCACAGAGATCCACCTGCTTCTGCTTTCCGAGTGCTGGGATTAAAGGCGTGCATCACTACCACCTGGCTGAAGAATAGTTTAATGCAATACTACAATGAAACAATTCAACTCACTAAGTGTATTGCATTGCATATTTCTGCTCCACACTTTCTACTTCATTTTAACTTTAAATATTTCATTAAAGACTTGGTGGGAGAGCAGGACAGACGGTCAGTAGCTAAGAGTGTTTGTTGTTTCTCTTAGGGAAATGAAAAGGAAATTCCATGAAAAAATTTTTCGTTTTTGTTGGGTTGGGTGTTTTGTTTTTTGTTTTTTTTTTTTTTTGACAGAATTTCTCTCATTCCTGTAATTTATAGACAACTTCAGATAATTTATGCACCTATAAACCAGGGAAATACAAAAGATGGAATTCTGCAAGAAAAATGCTCTCACCCACAGAGACCAGGTTGCTGTAATTCTCCAGCATCACATCAATGTACAAAGCCCTCTGAGAAGAGTCCAGGCATTCCCACTCCTCCTGGGAGAAGTCCAAAGCCACATCCCCAAATGTTAGCAGATCCTGTAAGAGAAATTTAAGAGTTTATTTACCATGAGTTGCTGGGCAGAATGCTTTCCTAGAAAAAAGAGGCATATGGACCTAGGAACATTTTGATGATGTAGATAAGGCAGAAAAATATTTTTTATAAGATTTATTTATTTATTTATTTGTTATGTGTAGTGTTCTGCCTCCATGCCAGAAGAGTACACCAGATCTCGTTAAAGAGATGGTTGTGAGCCACCATGTGGTTGCGGGGAATTGAACTCAGGACCTCTGGAAGAGCAGCCAGTGCTCTTAACCTCTGAGCCATCTCTCCAGCCCTTAGAAAACTATTCTATGTTTTTCAGATAGGATGTAGACATAGCTTAGCAGTCAAAAATACTGCTTGTTCTTCTAGATGTCCTGGGTTTGGTTCCCAGGACCTAGACGGCATCTCATAACCACCTGTGGCTCTAGCTCTGCATAATCCACTGCCCTCTTCTGGCCTCTGAGGGCAACAGGCATGCAAGCAGTACACAGACATTCATGTAGGCTGAAACACCCATACATACAAAATAAAAACAAACTTTAATGGCATATTCTAACTCTGTGTGCTGTATAGCTGTTTCCTGAGAGTTTGAAACATTCTGTCCTGCAGAAAATCTCCTTAAATCAGAAAGTAACAACTCACAATTGTCACTGAAACTGACCAAATTCCTTAGATCCCTTCTTCCCTCCCCAAGAGTATATGAACAGCAAAGCCATTCTCTGACTTTGTAAGCCAAGCTGCAAAGAAGACTCTTGGATGAGCACAGCTGCCCCCCAACCGCCACCCCCAGAAATAAAAAGCAGAGACCAGCCCAGCAGCCCTAGCTGAGCTGCCTAGAAGAGGCTCTACCCAAATGAGCCACCAGGAAAGGACGCCCGACAACCTGTTGCACTGCTGGCAAGCAATGCTGTGTGCTCCAGGTTTCCAGGACTTGTGAGATGTCACCCTCAGTGGGGGATGGGCTTTGGTGATGCAGCTGTCTGAGTTAGGTCTACTCCTGTAAATAACCCCAATAAAATTCATTAGTTCACCAAGCTGGTGTTATCTATGTTTCCTTGTGTCATGGACTCCCCTTTCCGGTGAACAGCCGTGCGTGTGTGTGTGTGTGTGTGTGTGTGTGTGTGTGTGTGTGTGTGTGTGCGCGCGCGCGTGCGTATCTCCCCAGTCTGTCACATAATACTGAAAAAAGGATGACATAATAGTCTCACAAATGATATCCTTTTAGGGAATATAAGGATAAAATATAAGGATAAAATTAGGGAATATAGGGATAAAAATTTAGCCAGGCAGTGGTTGGTGCACAACTTTAATCCCAGCACTCGGGAGGCAGGGGCAGGTGGATCTCTGCGAGTTCCAGTCTACAGAGCTAGTTCCAGGACAGCTAGGGCTGTTTCACAGAGAAACCCTGCAACAATATAATATTAGTAACAATAATAATAATAAATAAAAATTTAAGGATTAGAAATAGAAATCTACTGTTTATGAAGTAGGGGTTTGAGTCACATGGGATCACAGTGTCACCTCTCAGATGGAAAGGTTGTGATGAGCAAAATTGTGTCTCAAAATGCTACAACTCTTGATCTCGCTATAAAATCGACACTAAGTAAATCTTGCCTGCAGCTGGGCCTCACCTGTCTCTATTCTAACACCCTCAGTTGAGAGCTATGCTCAGGTTCAATGCTGCTTCCTTTGTGTAACAAAGAGGAAGAACACGGAAGGCAGAAATCATCCGTGAGTTTGAACTTAGAGTTCTGAATTTCTTTTTGTTTTTTCAGACAGGGTTTCTCTGTGTAGCTTTGGAGCCTATCCTGGAACTGGCTCTGGAGACCAGGCTGGTCTCGAACTCACAGAGATCCCCCTGCCTCTGCCTCCCGAGTGCTGGGATTAAAGACTTGAGCCACCACTGCCCCGCTGAGTTTTGATTTTTTTTTTTTTACACAGTAAAGAGTAACAACAGTCAATACTGCCAATATTCCAGACGCTAACACATGATATCATATAGTCTATGAGGGTATGTATTTTGCCTGAATATATTGGTAATCATAAAGTAAATAGAAAAATGAGCATTAGTCACAGTTGATACCATTTGATTTTTTTCTAAATGTATGCACAACCCAATACAGACAAGTAATAACTTTAGAAGCTTAAAGATTTTCTGCGAATGGAAGGGATGAACTAAATCAAGTGAAAACACACTAACTCTTCATTGCTTTGCAATGATGTTATTGCTCATAAAAGGGACTCAAAAGAAAACCTGCTCGTGATACCTTCAGAGTTTTGATTTACATTAATGTATTTGAGCTGTATTGTGTGCGTTATACCGCCAAGTACCACTCATGTTTTTCCTTCATTTTTCAGAAAATACAACATGCAATGTTATATATGGCTCTGCCGTGAATGTACAATAGGAATTGAAACCTGGGGGCGGGAGAGATGGCTTATTGCTTCACAACACTTGCTAGTCTTGCAGAGGAAACTGATTCAGTTCCCAGCACACTCACGGCTGCTGCTCACTGCAACCTGACTCTTGTTGCAAGTGATCTGGAGCCCACTTCTAGCCTCTGTGGGCACCAGGGACACGCATATGCAGGCAAACACTCATGTGCACAAAATAAAATAAATATAGCTGAAAACATCAAAACTTAGATAATTAAAACATTTTATAAAAAAAAAAACAATCTAAATCCGGGCTGGACGACGGTGGTGGCGCACACCTTTAATCCTCGCACTCAAGAGGCAGAGGCAGGTGGATCTCTGTGAGTCCGAAGCCAGCCTGGTCTATAAAGTGAATTCTAGGACAGCCAGGGCTGCACAGTGAAAAATCTGTCCCGAACCCCCCCCCCCCAACAAGGAAGTAAATGTGTCCATTACAGCCTTTTTCTCTTAATCTCTAAATACTAAAAACAGCTCCAGGAAAAAAAGAAAAAAAAAAAAAAAAAAAAAAAAAAGGTGGTGGGAGAGCCTTCCTCCTCCAAAGGAAAAGACCAGAGCAAAGTAATTAAGAGGAATCTTCAATTCTGCATGAGATGTGATGGCTGATGGACATCACTCAGTACTCTCAAGAAAATTCTTCCACGTGATGTCACATAAAGACTCACAATCAGGAGGAGCTACACAATGGGTCACTGAAAAAGCAAACAAAAGACAAAGAGAAAACATTCATTTCTCTAGTTTGGGAAATTACCCCTGGCAACTGGAATCGAGAGAACGACGTGAGCAGGAACGAACTCTCCTGAGAGAAATAGACGTCAGCTGCCAACAGACAGAGGCACACCATCACTGTGATACCAAATGCCAAAGAGAGAAAAAACGCACAGCCATGTGCATCTCCTGACAGAAAGACCAATTTCATAGCACGAGCAAGGCCACCTGCAGCACTCTCTAGAGCGTTTAAATATTTAGCATTAGGATCCAATAAGGATCCAAATAGCACGTCTTCGAGCTCTTTTCCAAAAAAATTATTAGGGATTGTAGCAAGGAACTCAAAATTCATAAGCCTAGTTCAAGGAAACCTGATCCATCCCTCAAATGGAACCTACATGGCACACGAGGCCTTAAATGACTAATATGTAAGTACACAATCCCATCTATCCTTTATAGCAGTTGAACAACAACACATTTGTTTGAAATGGACATGCAGGTCTCATTTTCATTGTGAATATTTGCCCTCACGCAGAGAGTCTGGAGATGACTGAATGGAGAAAGGGCTGTGGTAAACAGTAGACATGGATTTAAAGAGTCAATCTTGACTAACGGAAGAAAAAAGGAATTCATGGGAAACAGATGATGATGACAGGGGAAGTTCTTCTGTGTATATTTATCTTATTGGTTGTTGAATAAAGCACTGTTGGCATTAGGGAGCCACTTAGGCAGGACTAGGAGTCAAGGAGGATTCTGGGAAATGTAGAGACAGGAGTCGCCAAATGACCGCCAGGAAGACTGGACGCAAGGCTGGCGTCCTCTATAAGATAAGTTCTTATAAAATATATGGATTTATAGTCATGGTTGATAATTAAGACTGAGCTAGCAGATAAGCAATCCTAGTCACTGGCCAGCAGCATTGTACCTAATAGTAATCTCTGTGTGTTATTTTGGGCAACCACGTGGCAACCGGGCTCGGGTGGCTTGGCAAAAAGACTTATCATTACATGACACTATCAGAAGCAGAGAATGCAAGGCTTGCAAGGTGTCTTAACAAGAGACACCACGAGCAAGGCAACTCTTAGAAAACATTTCACTGGGGCTGGCTTACAGTTTTAGAGGTTTAGTCCCTTATTGTAATGGCAGGAAACACGGCAGCAAGCAGGCAGACACAGTGCTGGAGAAGGAGCCGAAATGTCTACATCTTGATCCACAGGCAGCAGAAGTGCAAACGACACCTAGGCTTAGCTTGAGCATCAGAGACCTCAGCACGTACAACCATAGTGACACAGTTCCTCCAACAAGGTCACACCTACCCCAACAATATGCCACACCCACCTCCTAACAGTGACACTGCCTAAGGACCAAGCTCCCATTCCTATTCAAAATACCACAAAAGATTTTAATACATAACAATTCAAAAAATAAAATAAAATAAAATAAAATTGAACATGACACTGACCTGCGATGTATTTGCTGGAGGAGTGGCCATTTCTTCTTGTTGTTCTGCTCCGAGTTTCTATTTCAGGAACACTGATTGGACCCTTTCTTGCCCTTTCATATCAGGTGTCAGAAATACAAGACAAAAATTAATATTAAACAAATATTAATATTAAATGTCAAACCACATAAAAAGACCCAAATACCAGAATAATACCAGATGTCTCATTAAGGATTCTAAAGTGAGGAGAGAATGGAGAAATGTATTTAAATACCTGAAAGAAAATAACTGCCAGTCATGATATTGTAGCTAGAAAAAATTATCTTTTAAAATTGACAGAGAAATGCATTTGAAGATAGTCATGAGTTAACGTATGCCATTCCACTCAAGCAGCACTGCAGATAATAATTAGAGGCAAAATATACACAGATCTGTCAAAAAATTATGAATGAGAACACCGGAAATAAGACCTTTTATGTGAGGAATAGATGATCAGAGGAGAGCCGGGGAGTAGCCAATTGCATCTATCCAACACACCAAATCAGATAACTACCAATTCTAACAAGGAAGGGACAAAAACACCTACAATCCAACTAGCCATACCAAAAATATTACAGGAATTAAAGCCACATGGTAAAATTCTCAGTAGAACTTGGAAATGTCATCTGACAAAGTTCAACAAAACTTCACGGTAAATTCAAGGAAAAACTTCTGAATGAACTAAGGTTGGGCAGTAAAGGCACACGTCGTTAGTCCCAACACTCAGGGGGTAGAGGCAGGCAAACCTCTGTGAGACTGAAGCCACCCTGCTCTATGGAGTGAGTTCCAGGACGATGACGGCTACACAGAGAAACTATGATTTGGAAAACAGAACAAGCAAACAAAAAGTAGGAATAAATGGAACCCAGCTCAACACAAGGAGAGGTTCACGTTGTCAAATCCTGGGCCAGCATTACAGCAGAAAGAAAGAAAACAACAAACAAAACCGAACAGCATTACTTCAAAAACGGCAACAAGATGTACAGGCGCCGTAGTCTTACATAATAAAGAATTATAAGAGCAAGCTGAGAAATTTGAAAAAAACAACAAAGAATGAAGAAACAGAAGACATCCAGCTAGAAAGGGATCATTCATACAAAAAAACCTACCGACACCATGGGAAACTCTTAGACATGATAAATTTTTCATGTACTATTGACAAATACATAATTAAAATAGAAACATCGCTCCTTTTTCTATGTACCAATAATGGGATGTTGAGAAACAGTAGCTTTAGAAAGACCTAGGAATAGCCAGTCAGTGTTGGCACATGTCTTTAATGCACTCAGGAGGCAAAGCAGGCAGATCTCTGTGAGTTCCAGGCCATCCTGGTCTACAGAGAGAGTTCCAGGACAGCTAAGGCTACACAGGCTGCTCTTCCAGAGGACCTGGGTTCAATTCCCAGCAACCACGTGGCAGCTCACAACTGTCTGTGACTCCAGTTCCAGGGGATCTGACACCTTCACACCAATGCACATAAAATAAAAGTTAAGTAAATTGTATATTAAAAAAAAGAGTCTAGAAAGTGTTCAAAGTAAAACAAAACAAGTAACCCATGGATATGCATGGGTTACTTGAAGAATTCAAAGGATATTCAATGAGCTGAGGCTGAAGAATGACAACTCCATGCAGTTAGGATAGGAAATTAATACTATCAACAAGGAAGTCAGATTGTAGTTCTGACAGCTACAGTACGGGAGAGAAATTCTCAAGTCTGAAAAAGGAAACAGACATAATTCAAGACCTCCATTCATCCTTCCTAGCAAAAACTGGAGGAGATACAATGGAAGAATTCATTGTTTTTAAACTAACAAGAGGAGAAGAACCTGATGGGCAGGAATAGAAATGGGATGTGTCAGCTATTCTTGTTTGCCAACCTGACTACATCAGGCATTCACTAAAACCCAAGTGGCTAGGTACATCTGGGAGGGATTTTTTTTTTTCTTGCTTAAATCATTTAAAGTGGCAAAGTCTACTTTTATTATGAGAGGTGGGAAGATCCTCCCTCCTTTTATGTGGGCCACACCCGATGCTGGCAGCCTGTATAAGGACATGGAAAAAGAAGCTTGCTCTCTTTGCTTGCTTGCCCTCACTCTCACTGGCAAGTGCATTCCTTCACTGGCATTAGAGCCTACTTCTTAAGGATTCCAGTGAACACTGAAGACCAGCTGATACACCCAGCCTTATGAACTGAGCAACTGCTCGGATCATTGGTTGGGTAAGATGGACCACAGCCTGTAATAAAATCCCTTCCTATCTCTCTCTCTCTCCCCCACTCTCTCTCTCTATATATATAGAGAGTTAAAGCAGCTCATAACTGTCTGTGGCTCCAGGTCCAGGGTATCTGACACCTTCACACAGACATACATTAAATATCAAAATTAATCATTACAAAAATCTGTAAAAATATAAGTGTCTAGGAAATACCATCCAATACGAGAAGCTTGTGGGGATCACAGAGACTGAAGCACCAACCAAAGAGTTGGCATGGGACTGACCTAAGTCCTGTGCACATGTTACAGCTGTGTAGCTTGGTCTTCTCATAGGGCTCCTAATAGTGAGAGCAGAGGCTATCTTTGACTCTGTTGCCTGCTGTGGGGACCCATTCCTCCTATCAGGTTGCCTCATGTAGCCTTCATAGAAGAGGAAGTGCCTAGTCTCACTGCAACTTGATATACCAAGGCCAGTTGATATATATAGGAGGCCTGCCTGCCCTTTATTGAAGACAAAGGAGGAGTGGGAAAGTTGGGACCAGGGGGGAAGAGGGAAATTGGAGGGAAGGACTGGAAACAGTGACTGTGATAGTAAAAAAATTAACTAATAAAAAAAAAAAGCTTTGTGCTATTACTACTGCTGTGTGCATAATCAAAACTAGAGAGAAAATTAAAAAAAAAACTTTTTTGTTTGCTTGTTTGTTTATTTATTTATTTATTTATTTATTTATTTGAGACATGATTTCTCTGTTTACACAATCCTGGCCATCCTGGAATCCTCTTTGTAGACCAGGCTGGCCTCAAACTCACAGAAATCCACTTTGCTTCTGCCTCTTGAATGCTGGGATCAAGGGTGTGTGCCACCATGCCTGGCTCAAAAATACATTTTCCTAATGGGAAAACAACAACAACAACAAACAAACAAAAAACCTAAACAAGCAAAAGAAACACCTCTAAAGTGAACTCTTTAATTTGTTGCAGGAGCTGACTAAAACACTGGAAGATGGAAAGAATTTCCACGCACACAGAATGGGACACGGTACTGTGGCAATCACAGTACCAATGAAAGAGACTGGTATGATTAACTCAAGCCCCAAGAGAATCAACTCCCCATGATACACCTCACAGATACAGTACAGAGAATCCTACCAATGTCCATGGAAGAACAGAGACCTCGGGAGTACCGAGCAGCCCACAGGGCTGAGCTTTAGTTGTCCTGGCTTTGATTCTAGAGGACACTGCAGAGCCATGCGACCAACAGAAGAACAGAGACACAGCCGAAAGCAACACAGCAGCAGATGCAGAACTAGACCAACAGCAATAACGGTGCCAATGTCACAAAATACCACACATTTGTTGTACAACAGGCAGCCTCATCAACCAATGCTGTTGGGAAAAGTATCTATCCACACAGAGAATAAGGAGAAATATGTCCGTACAAGGATGTAGGGAACTTGTCTCTGAACAGAGTAACACATCGCTGAGGACACAAAAGCACAAACTGACAAACAGCACTGTATGCAATATGGACGCATTTCAGTTTCCGAATACAGGAAGCACTCGATGCGAATTGTAGGGAGAAAATAAACAGTGATGCAGGCAAGCAAGCTCCTACATGCACTATCCAGACAGAGGACCAATAATGCCTCGCACGTATCCAGAGGATAAGCCACACAACAGTAGGAGATTTTCAGGCAGAGTTCTCTGACTTCAAGAAATACTCTCCAAAGCCAGACAATGGCAGTGGTGGCTCACACCTTTAATCCCAGAACTCGGGAGGGAGAGGCAGGTGGATCTCTGTGAATCAAGGCCAGTCTAGTCCTACAGAGCAAGTTCCAGGACAGCCTCCAAAGCTACAGAGAAACCCTGTCTCTAAAAACAAAACAAACAAGCAAAAGAAGAAAGAGGAGGAGGAGGAGAAAGAGGAGGAGGAGGAGAAGGAGGAGGAGGAGGAGGAGGAGGAAGAAGAAGAAGAAAGAAATACTGTCCAGTGTGCTTATATCCTAGAAATACCAAAATTTAAAAAATTAGTAAATACCAATGTTTTTTTTTTAAAAAAATTCTCTTCTCTAAGAATCTGAAACACAAACACCAACTGCAGGTAGAAAACAAAATACATTAAAATAAAAGACAAGTGAATAGTGACTCATTGCTAGCATTCGCTCATTCAAACATGGGAAGACAATGCAGAGGTATGTGAACTATAAAGATTCTAAGCCATTTGTACCCAAATCTTACAGGGTTTTTTTTGCTTGTTTGTTTGATTTTATTTTTGGTAGAATTAGGGAAAATGATCCCCAAATGCACAAACTTGTCAGAGATCACACACTTCAAAAATTATGAGAGAAGGATCAAGCCTAGAGGTGACTTTAAAATGCATTAAAAAAAATTATATTGATGCAAACTATAGCGTGCTGTCATGAAGACTGACAGCAGGGAACAGCAATGGGAAGGCAATGTGGAAGGAGTTTAATATTCCGGAGAGATAATAAGCAATTTCTTGTCAAATCCTTGCTGGCATTCGATTAGAAATGGAATAATTAACTCTAAAAGATACAGAACCGAAGAAAAGGCCAAAAAAAAAGCTCCAAAACTTTGAAGGAGGAAAAAATCCTAAAGGTATCAAGTGTCCTAACTAAGCATTAAAATCATAGAAATAAAAACCCTTTAATATTCACTGGAAGACATAATCAGCAATGGGAACGTAAGAAGGACAGCAAAGTCAAATAAAATTATCTAATTATTCCTCGCACTAAATCTTCCACAGAGAATCTTCCAAAACCCACAGTAGGAATATTCTGAGATCTTTCTCAGTGGAAGTCTACTGAATGAATCATTTCTAGGGAAACAGAAGGTGTCCCCACTTCCACAATCACTTGAATCCCTGGCCAATCCCACCACCACACCTGGGTCCTTGGCTATTGTTCTCTCTCTCTCTCTCTCTCTCTCTCTCTCTCTCTCTCTCTCTCTCTCTCTCTCCCTCCCTCCCTCCCTCCCTCCTCTGCCTTCCAGGGCTCTTTGTTCTCTCCTCCACAGGTGAGCAGGTCTGGCTGAGCAGTGTGAGCCCTGCACATGAGAATGAGATTCTTCAGTCAGTACCACGGTTTCTAACACAGGACTGTGCTCAGTAGAAACAGAGAAAATGAAACAGATGCTTCTACAAAATGATCCCCCGGCTGTCATACAGCGTCAGCACATTTTAAAATATTTAGGGCACATTTTGAGTTTCCATAACTTGAATCCCCGCTTCTAATCCTAGCTCAATCAAGACTCAGAGGTGGAAATGGAGCTGTATTGTTCTGATTTTATCACGGAACAAGCATGAAAGAAACCTTACACCTCTCAAAGGGACAAACATGAAGAACAGATGAAATTTCATGAAACTGTCTTTTCCTCTGAGGATTTCACTTTATTCTATGAGGTGTGTGAGACTCAGACATACACAGCACACACACACACACACACACAGACACACAGACACAGACACACACACACACACACAGACACACACAGACACACACACAGACACAGACACACACACACACACACACACACACAGACACAGACACACACACACAGACACAGACACACACACACACAGACACACACACACACACAGACACACACACAGACACACACACACACACAGACACACACACACACACACACACACACACACACACACACAGACACAGACACACACACACACACACAGACACACACACACACACACACACAGACACACACACACACACACACACACACACACACACACACACACACACACACAGACACACACACACAGACACACACACACAGACACACACACACAGACACACACACACAGACACACACAGACACACACACACACACACACAGACACACACACACACAGACACACACAGACACACACACAGACACACACACACACAGACACACACACACACAGACACACACACACACAGACACACACACACACACACACACAGACACACACACACACACACAGACACACACACACACACACAGACACACACACACACACAGACACACACACACACACACACAGACACACACAGACACACACACACACACAGACACACACACACACACACACACACACACAGACAGACACACAGACACAGACACACACACACACACACACACACACACACAGAGTAATTTTCCTAGGAGGAACAAGGGAGTAAAATAATCTCACCCACAGAAACCAGACTGCTGCAATTCTGTAATATTCAGTCTCAGCACAAAACCCTCTGAGCAGGGTCCAGGCAGTTCCCTTTCTTCCTGAGAGAAGTCCACAGTCTCTTCACTGCGTGTATAACAACCCTGAAATAAAAGGCAACAGTTTGGCCATTTGTCCATGCACGGAGTGCTTTTCTCGCACCAGAAAAGATGCTTTCTAAATTTGGCCTGATATACATTCCGTTTTCTAACTGTGAAAACGGCGTGGCCTGAGATCCTCACAGTCAGCATGCATACCGTACATTTCTGGACTCTGAGGTGGGCCTTAAAAAAAAACTCAGCGTTAAGAACACGCAGTTGGTCTACAGTGAGAGTTCCAGGCCAGGATCCAAAGCAATACAGAGAAAGGAAACCCTGTCTCAAAAAAAGAGAAGGAAAAGAAAACGCACTTGTTACATTTACACCAGCGTGTATGCATTTCAAACGGAACATTAATGGTGTTAGCAATGTTTAGTTAGTAAATGCTAAGGTTTGCAATTATAACTGTGCAGCTTGAGATACACATACAGATATAATCTCGAACTGAATCAAAACTGCGGTTATTCCTTTTGGAGCTGCTATTTAACAAGCTCCCTGGGACCACCAGGCCTCCAGGTCAAACGCCACGCTCTTAAAAAATGGAAGGGGCAGGCCAGGGGACTTAGTAAGCGAATTTGATTGTTAACAGCTTTGGCTTGCTTGCCCAACGGCAAAAAAAAAAAAAAAAAAAAAAAAAAAAAAAAAAAAAAAAAACATGTTTGCAAACATTAACGCATACATTCGATTGTTCTGTGCGATGCGTCCTATGCGAATATTCTGGAAATCGCAGATCCCCGATAAAGGATCAGCGTCTGCCCGTTTCACGCGACCCCAAACTTACCTCCAAGGGCTACAGAATTGTGCGAGCGGTACCGTTAGGAGCAGCAGGAAAGCCGATCGCGGCACCGGGTCCGGTCCTCACCTGCTTCCACGCAGCTCCTCTGACCTGGGAGCTTCCAGGGCCGCCGGGCTGCGGTTCCCGCCACTGCGCTGCTGACTGCTGACTTTCCCAGGCCGCCCCGCGAGCGCGGACACCGCGGATCCCGAGGTCCCAGGTCCCCGCGAGACTCCCTCCGTCACCGCTGGCTGCACACAAGGCTTCTCCCCAAGTCTCCCCGAGCATGGAGGGCTTTCCGGCCCCTCCCGCCCGGGCCTCATGGAGCCGCCTGGGCACCCGCCCATCAGAGCCAGGTTCCGGTTACGTAAACCCTCTGGCCTGGGCCCACCCGCTGAGTTTTCCAGGCCTGCTTTCTTTTCCCCATCCTCCATCACTCCTCTGATCTAAGCCAGCGTCCCCTCCCCCACTGGCCACCCCTCCTCCTCCCCCTGCATCTCCCGCCGCCTTGCACACAGCTGCAGCTGTCAGGCCGCCCTGGACCCGCTCTGCGCAGGCTCCACACACGCTTGCTGCAGCCTAGACCAGAGCTGCAGCCAGGAGGACGCTGCACCCCGGTGTCTGACCCCACAGTGAGCGCTGAGACCTCCAGAGAAAAGACAGGCAGCCCAACCTGGACTTGACAACCCGCCTCCTGGACTGCACACACACCCAAAATAAATAAGTAAATAATAAATAACAGGCCAAATTCAGATGCCAGCGTCCCTATTCCTAATACAAACATGAGAAGCCAAAACCAAATACTGCAACTGAGACTTGGGGAAGAGACATCTCGGGAACTTGGATTTTGAAAAGAAATCGGTGTATCAAGAAGTCAGTCTATTGTAGTAGCAGCAAGCACACCTTCGTGGTGACAAACAGCTCTCTAATTGGACTTAAGCCTTTCTTAACAAAAGGGAAACCATGTCTGGGGCTGAAAAATCTAGATACCTACTGGTCTGGTAAAGGCATGAATCTTGGATGAGAACCTGTAATCACCGCTTCACTAAACCAGCATAATCCCTAACAAGAATCTAAACATTTTTCCTTGTACCCGGAATATAGTCTTCAACCCTCATCAAGAGAATCTCTTTGCAACAGAAACCACGACAAAAAACCCCACAACTAATACAATGCGGAGTTGTGGAGGCCAGACTCAATGGATTACATCTACAAAACACTCCTGCACCTAAGGCTAAAGGAATATTTTTGAAGAGGGTGTAGAAGGATTGTAAAAGCCACAGGATAGGGCAGTTTGCCGTGACATCGTTTCCTGGTAATGCCAGAAGCTATACCTATAAAATCTCACCAACATGGCCCACCCAAAGGGGAGCTGAACACGGACAACGACAACGGACATGCCAAAGTGGATAGAAAAAGCCCCCAAGGCTTCAATCCTACACAGAGGACTACAGGCAACTGGGGAATTCTGGGAGCAGGAGAAATAGTCTCTCCCCAGAGAAGAGCACACCAACTGGTTATCAAATACCAAATGGTCAGCCTTGAAAATATATGTGATATGGGCAGAGTAGGTTATATTGAGAAATATATATGTGTACACCTGGATATATTAGTATGCAAGAACAATTAATGAAAAAAACGGGCCTTGAATTTGAAAGAGAATCAGGGATATGTACGTGGGAGGATTTGTGGGAGGGAAAGGGAAGGTGAAATAATAATATAATCATATAGTAACCTCAAAATTGAAACAGTAAATCAAACAAACAAACAAAAAAACAAAGCAAACAAACAACAAACCCAAACTAAAACCTAACCAAAGAAAACAGGTTATATACCTACCCGGAAAATGCAGACTAGGACTCCTATAGGTTTCCATCTCACCCTAGATACAATGTCAACCATCAGTGGAAATGATGACTGACATTGGCATAAATGTGTGTAAAGGGGTCCATACACCGTGTGCTTGAGACCTAGAGAGTGAACTTTTGAAATCAGTCTAGACGTTCTCAAAAAAAAAAAAAAAATGAAAGAAAGAAAACTACTGTGTGACCCTCAATTACAGAACAGATGTGTGATACTATTCCTGTGGAAACAATGACAAGCATTCACTTATCACAGATAAGGAACCAATGACAAACCCAAATCGGGAAACCAACAAAGTCTAACATGGTAAACCAATGAAGTTTCATTTTCTTTGTAGAGGTGTTGTCTCTGCATGTACGTCTCTGCACCAGAGGTGCCCGCGGAGGCTAGAAGAGGGCATTGGATGCCCTGGAGTGAGGTTACAGATTGAGTGTCCATGGAAGGGTGCTGGGAATTCAAAGTGAGTTTTCTGGAAGAGCAGACAGTGTTCTTAACTACTGAGTCATCTCTAAAGCTAAGTGAACCAGGGAGTTTTATTGGGTGACTGACAAGAGTGTGGGTGAGGGGTTACTCGTAGAGGCGTGAAGGACTCAGTGACAGCTGCTTCACCCTGTGAGGGTGAAGTCTAATGGAGCTGGAATCATGGTGATCCCTGCACAGTTTGCAGGCAGCTCAAGGGAGGCTGAAGTGTCTTTCAAGCCACTTACTATCTCCTTCAGGCAGCTTGACTGCTGTCTGCTTCATGGCTGGTCCGAGCGTCTTCTGTGCAGCTCAGCTTGTCCGACAGCGTCAGCAGTCCTTACCAATTATATATGCTTGAGGCAGAAGGGCACCAGTAAGTGCATCTTGTCAGTAACTTCCTGAAGCTATTAAGTTGTCTATTCTGTCTAATCAAATGTTTCACCTTTGATTAGAGCATTCCATTTGCCTTTTGACTATGTATATGGGTGTTTTGTCTGCATGAACATCTGTACCTTTCTTTTAATAGCCTGTGTTTTAAGGAGTTTCATCCAAGAAGGAAGGGTTTAATCCCAGAGGAAGCTGAGACACAGTAACCAGCGCTTTTTTTTTTTGTTTTGTGTTCAAGTAAGGCTACATGTAGAAGGCAGGGAGCAGGAAGAGAGGGTAGATAGTAGAATATAGGTGATAGGAAATTAGAGAGTGGAAATCCTGTGGGAAGAATCACTCAATAAGTCGTGGAGAGGGGGCTGCTAAAAGATCAGCTCAAATGAGATGTCCATGAAGAACCTACCATTTTTGCAACCCAAGTATAAACTACAGTGAGAAAGGATGTTAGAACATACGTACTATAAAAGAATGGGGCACCGGACTGGGGACTGGAGCAGGAAGAAAGGAGGAAGCGTAGTTGGGCCAACCAAATGTAAGGATGTATGAAGAAGCCTCATGAAATTCATTATTTTACAAGTTAATAGTAAACATGACTTTAAAATCTTTGGAAGTGTCCCAGATACCAGGACTACTAAATGGAACTCTATGTATCAGGTACTGGTCATTTGCATAAGACTTATTTGTCAGGGAGGCCCCATAGTCACTCCAAACAAAACAGGTGATTGCCAGTGCTCTTGTTTGGCCACCGTAAGTGCATGGTGTTACTTAAGACACCAAACACTTTAAGAGAGAGAGGGGAGGGGGGGAGAAAGAGAGAGAGAGGGAGAGAGAAAGACAGAGAGAGAGAGAGAGAGAGAGAGAGAGAGAGAGAGAGAGAGATCGAGATCTTAAACTTACCAGAAAATTCTCCCTGCTGGCTGGGTTTCACAGGACTGCAAAGGAAAGATGTCAACGGTCTTACCCACCCTTGCACCCTACATTCTGCAACACAAACCTACTAGCCAGAATGTGTGCACTGGTGTAATACTGACACGACTGCTATTGAGCATAAGCAACCTCTTTCCTGACTGGGTTTGAGGTCTGCTCTGTAGGGGGGAATTCATGCCTAGTACTGTAAACATGGTCAAAAACGGCGACTTGGGAATTGCTGTAGGAAGAAAGACCTATTGATGTTTGTTAATGGTCATGTTGTTAATTTGCCATCTAAATAGTCACGGTTATAATTATCAATTTATCCTACCCTCAGCCTTGGTGAAAGAAGTGCCCTCTTGCAGTTGGTAGTGGGCAATGCAATACTGACAGTAAACAATAGCATAAGACTGGGTAGTTGCCATTTCATCATGGCTGAGGGAGGGTCCCAAGGGTCTCCTTTCCCTCTTAAGCGTCTACTAATGGAAGCTGTATCATTTTATTTTAGAGTTTGGAGGAAATACTTCCACATATTTTTTTCAGTACTTCAAGATGAATTCACACATACTCTCAGGGAGTTCTTTTCTTTTCTTTTCTTTTCTCTTCTTTTCTTTTCTTTTCCAGGGTTTTGGTTTTAGAAGATTTTTGGGAATTCTTTGTGTAGCCCTGGCTGTCTTGGAATTTTCTCTGTAGACCAGCCAGCCTGACCTTGAACTCACAAAGATCCACCTGCCTCTACCTCCAGAGTTCAGGGATTGAAGGCATGCACCACCATAGCTGGCATTATTATGCATTTTTGGATATTGAATGAGATAAATGTTTTTATTACATTTTTTCCCAGGGGCTAAAGAGATGGGTTAGTGGTTAGTAGCACTGGCATCTCTTCTAGAGGAGCAGGGTTCAATTCCCAACACACATGTATGTAGTAGGGCACGATTGTTTGTAACTACAGCATCAGGGGATCTAATGCCCTCTTCTGACCTCTACAAGTATCAGTATTTATGTAGTGCACAGTAATACAAGCAGGCAAAGCAACCATACACATAAAAAAAAGGAAAACAAAAGCCTTTTCACACAATTACATTTGCAGAATTTCAACATAAACTTTGTGATATTTTCTAAGATTTAATCTTCCTTAAAAGCTTCCACAAATTTATGTTTCTTTGGTTGTTGTTTTTTCGAGACAGGTTTCTTGGTGTAGCCCTCTGGCTGTCCTGGAACTCTCTTGCTCTATAGACTAGGCTGACCTCAAACTTAAAACTCAGACATCTTCCTGCTTCTGCTTCCTATGCTCTGGGATTCAAGGTGTGGGCTATTTATGTTTCTATTATGTATACTATTGTGATTTGTAAGCATAGAGCACATTAAATGAAACTATTTTTCTCTCCAGTGTGAATTTCCTGATGTGTTCTAAGAGTAGAGAACTCAGAAAAAGATTTGCCACATTCCTGACACCTGTAAGGTATGAACCCCAGTATGAACTCTCCGATGTGTTTTAAGACTTGAGCATTGGTTAAAGGATTTGTCACATACCTCACATTTGTAAGGCTTCTCACCAGTATGGATTCTGTAATGCCTTTTAAGATGTGATAATTCAATATAGGACTTACCACGTTCTAAAGAATGAATGTTGGGGAAAAAAAACAAGCCACTCTAGAGGTGGATTCCAGCTTTCAGGCTATTCTCAGTAGTTTACAAGGCTCTGAAGAAATCCCTTAGTAAAATAAGGAAAGAATCTCGCCTGTCTAGTCCCAAAACACTTGTAAAACACAAAGTAGAATTGAGACCTGTAGTCAAAGACATACAAGCAGATGGTACACATATTTTTTGGGGCACTCAGGAATTGTTTATTGACTACACAAAGCTATCTTCCCACATGTCCTTTGGTGAAAGAACACAGTCTGTATCACCACTAACTAATGTTTGTCTGGTGGAGAAAAAATTGAGGACTGTGCTACCATGTAGTCTCAGGGAATTTCTGCCTAACTTAAAGAAGAAGAAACCTCAAGTAGGAGCCTTGAAGCAAGAGGACCTCTGATTTGGAAAGATGAAGCAGTTTCCAGTTAATTTAGCTGTGATGCCCTTAAACTGAAGCCTTGTTATTCAACTGCAGCAGATCTAGACACACGCAATGGAAGCATGATACTCTTTTTCCAAGGTCAGATAAGTTGCAAAGGAACTTTGGCCTCTTGTGATGTCTCTATGTGTTTAGGTCTTTTTTGACAAATATGTGAGGTTGAAATGTGAAGTATTTAGAAAGAGCAAAGGTCAAGTTGTGGGAAACCATTGTGATGCCTAGAATAATCTTGTGACGTAAGTTAATGGCAAATGCCATAGTTATGCTAAAATATCAGTTATTAACATAAGGGTGAGTGTGTAATCTAATAGCCACGGAATAGCCTCACCTTTCGTTTTAGAGAAATAAATAAATTTATAGGATCTTCATGGAATATTCTGGAACTAAGGGAAAAAATGAGTGCAGTATAGTGACTTTGGATGTACAGTCAGAACAACAGATTTTAAAGTTTGTGAAAGTGTAAACAGGCTTAATGAATTCCAAGGAGGCTGATCTCGCAGAATGGTGTTGACGGATGAAACACGTGTGATAAGACAATACAATGAATTGAGAAAGGGGGAGGGAAAGGTAGATGGCAAGACATTTAAAGAACACTGTTAAACTGTATTATTTTGTCTACACAGATCGAGAATTTCACCCTAGTTTACATTTAACAAAAATATAAATGAAAATTTCACACACACAAAAAGACTGTATATGGAGGTAAAATAGTCGTCACATTCTCGATGCCTGTGCTCTTTCTTGGCAGTGTAGACTCTCTGACCTTGAGTAATGTCGAAACACTAATACACAGATTTCTCACAGTCTTTAGATCTGCACGGTTCTTCTCCAGTGTGCATGCTTTCACGTCTGTCTGGGTTTGATGAGTCAACAGAGGCATCCCTGTGATTACTGCATGTGTAGTTATTGGAGTTTTCTGTAGTTTCACTTGTTCTATAAAGTGCACATGTGGAGGGTCATGAAGCACTTTGCCAAGCTCATTATACTGACAAGACTCCTTTTCAGTCTTCACATGCTGATGGACAGGATCACATATGCAATAGTTCTCTGAAAATGAGTACAGTCCAGATTAATAGGGCTTATTCCAAGATTAAACCTTTGATAAATGATTATCTAAGTTCTGTCTTAAGTCAACCAGCAACTATTTAGCACTCAGTAGTCCACAATTTTCATTCCCTTGTAATTGTATGGATTCTCTCAGAAACAGAATGAAATCCTTCAAAGTAGATGAAGCAATTAACTGAGGAATTAGTAATTAGGTTCGATTCAGAAATGAAGAGTACAGTTCAGAAGACCCAGTTCCTTTTAAGTTTAAAGGGTTACTTAAAATAATCAAAGTGTTTTGTTTTTCAGGTACCATAAAAAGTTCATTCGTACTGCCATATGGTCCCTAGTCTCCTGTTATTTCCAAGACAGCTTAACAGAGCTTTTACAACCTATGCAGTCGGTACATATAAAGGATGAGTTAGGAATTCTACAAGCAAATTGTTCTCACCCACAGAGACCAGGTTGCTATAATTCTCCAACAACACATCAATGTACAAAGAAAGCCCTCTGAGCAGAGTCCAGACATTGCCACTCCTCCTGAGAGAAGTCCACAGTCACCTCTGGCTGTCAACAGACCACAAAGTAAAACACAACCATTAGAAAGTTGTTTTGGTGCACACCTTTAACCTCAGCACTTGGGAGAAACAGGTGTGTGGAACTCTGTGCATTCCAGTCCAGCCTGGTCTACAAGGTGAGGTCTGGGCCAGGCAGTAACACAGTAAGCTCAGATCTCAAACACAGGAAACATGAGAACCAAAAATAACAGTCTGGTCATGTGTCCACGAACAGCAGTGCTTTTCTTGAACCATGGAGACCAAAGACTATTGTAGACATTTTTCTGATGTTGATGACTAATCGGAATTATTCAAAAGATGCTTTCTAATAACGTCCTATTCATTAATGCTTTTTGTTGTTGTTGTTTTTGTCTTGTTTCCTTTTATTTTGAGATGGGATTTTTCAGTATAGCCCTTGCTGTCCTGAAACTCGAGTTGTAGATCAGATTGGAGTCAAATTCAGAGATCTACATGCCTTTGCCTCCCTAATCCTGGGATTAAAGATGTGTCTAACACCACCTGGCTTATATTGTCGTAATTAAAAAAAAAAAAAAAGTCGGCTCAAGAGAGAAAGATACTGAGCAACAAAATTCAAGCAGAGGGGTTTTTAATTAAGGAAAAAGGATAATAAAAAGGGGAGGGGTGGGGGACTACTGGCCTCTGAGGACAGGATCAGCAGGAAAGAGAAAGGAGAGGCAGAGAGAGGGAAGGATGGGAGGTGGGCAGGGCCCTTTCAAAAGGGAACATGCTGAATAGGCACAGGTGGTGCTTTTAGTGGCGGCAGCTGTGGGCATATACTGTTCGAACCCCAAAGGCAGGCCAGTACAAATGCCTAAATACTAACATATATGCCTTGTATAACTGTGAAAACACTGTGACCTGATACTCTTAAACAGTATACTTTTCCAGACTCCAACATACAAAATTAAAAACTCAGTAGAAGAAGACACATTTCAGTTTTCTTTTTTTCTTTTTTTTTGGTCAGTCAGTGTTATTTTGTTTTGTTTTTTTGAGACAGAGTCTCATCATGTAGCTATGGGCGCCCTGGAACTCACTATGTAGACTAGGCTGGCCTTGAACTCACTAAGATTCACCTGCCTCTGCCTTCAGAGGGCAGGGATTCAAGGTCTGTGCCACTAGGCACTTTTCAGAATGCTTTATTTATATTACAGAGTGCATATATCTCAGACAGAAAATTAGAGGTGTGTTAAAAGTTTACTTTTAAATGTTAATGTTTACAGTCATGTAAGTGGAACTCATACATACATACATACATACATACATACATACATACATATTCTGTCCCTGGCCTTCCCAGAAACTCAAGGGTCCTGGAAATCCTCACTCTGAGTCTCTATTGATGGCCCCTGTTTCAGCCTTCATCGCCACGCAATATTTCTGGTCCCACTATACTTTTCCACTAGGTCACTGCACATGCTACAAAGATGCTATTAAAGTCTGACCCTCCACTCGGCTCTTTGATGTCTCCTCTCTTCCCTTACAATGGCAACAGCTGTTCTGTGTCTCCAACAAATCTGTGTGAGTTTTGTTGCCTGGTGTGACTTCGTGTTATTCCTTGCCTCCCGAGGGATGCCAAGCATCAGGTACCCACGGAAGTTAGCATGGATAAATGTAAATTTCAAGAGTCTTGTCCTTTCCACCATAGCAAAAGAACCATGTTTGCAAATATCAGCAGATAAATTAATTGGAGTATTCTAGTGGGGTTACTCTTTTTTTTTTGTTTGTTTTTGTTTTTGTTTTTCGAGACAGGGTTTCTCTGTAATGCTTTAGCCATCGTCCTGGAACTAGCTCTAGTAGACCAGGCTGGCCTCGAACTCCCAGAGATCCGCTTCCCTCTGCTGGGATTAAAGGCGTGTGCCACTACCTCCCGGCTTCTATTAGGATATTTTTATAATGATATTGTAGCTGGGCAGTGGTGGGGAGGCACAGCCAGATGAATCTCTGAGTTCGAGGCCAGCCTGATCTACAGAGTGAGTTCCAGTACAGCCAGGACACAGAGAAACCTTGTCTCTAACCCACTCACCCCTGGAAAAAAAAAGGGGGGGGATGATATTATGATAACCAGGAGGCCAATGAACAAAAAACAAAATCAGGATCGGTCCAGTTCATATTATCTAAAATTTATCGACAAAGGAAAGACACACACAGCAGAATCTCGGGGCCGGCTTCCTGATGAGCCGCAGAGAAACCGCTCGCACCCCCGCTCCTCCCTCCCTCCCGGGTCCCAGCCCCGCAGCTCCTCTGACCTGGGAGCTTCCAGGGCCGCCGGGCTGCGGTTCCCGCCACTGCGCTGCTGACTGCTGACTTTCCCAGGCCGCCCCGCGAGCGCGGACACCGCGGATCCCGAGGTCTCAGGTCCCCGCGGACCCGCCGCGTCCTCCGCACCCGGCTCTGCAGCGCGCGGTTCCCTCTGTGCAGGACCCCGAGCAACGACAGGGAACCCGGCACTCGGCACTTGTGACTTTACCTCTTCATCTCACTCTCGAGGTTTCCCAGCTTCAGTTTAAGTCACTCCTTTAACCCGGGCTACTCTACACCCTTCGTCTACCCTCCCCACCTCCAAGCTCTGTTTCCCGGCGTCTCTGTCCGAACAGAACCGGTCCCTCCCACCCAGGCTCCCGCTGCGTTCCACAGCCGTCAGGCCGCCCTGGACCCACTCTGCGCAGACTCCACACACGCTTGCTGCAGCCTAGACCAGAGCTGCAGCCAGGAGGACGCTGCACCCCGGTGTCTGACCCCACAGTGAGTGCTGAGACCTTCAGAAAAAAGACAGGCAGCTTAACCTCGGCTTGACAACCAGCCGCCGGAGCTACATACTTAGAACAAATAATCACAGGCTAAATTTAGATGCCAGCGTCCCATCACCAACACAAACATGAGGAGCCAAAAACAAATACTGCAACTGTGACTAGGGGAAGAGACATTTCAGGAACTTGGATTCTGAAAAGAAATAGGTGTCTCCAGAAGTCATTGGTCAGCCCTTTGCTAACAGCCCAGGTAGGAGTTCATACCACGCTGTCAGCCCTAAGCACATCCATTACTTCATCCCATCTATGGCTCTGGGAACACTGAGAAAGAGGAGGAGGAAAGAGACTAGGAAGGGAAAGAGAAGGAAGGGCTGAGACACGCCATTCTCTAGAGTCCATACAGCTGTTGCAATCAGTAACCAACAGCAGCTGCACTGCATTGACCTCACACTAGACCACAGTCAGTCTAGGAAAGGCAAAGGCTCACAGGGTCCACCCTTTACCTTTCAAATGTTGTCTATGGATGGATTGTAGGAGAAAAATCACTGCTCTTAGCTGCAGTCCTCTGCTGAGCCCAGCGGGCTCCAACAGACAGCTACAAACCCTCAGTCTCATAGATGGCTCTGGTCAACTCAGTGGGTCCCAAAGGGAAATGAATAGATATGGAAACAATAGAGAACTGTGTTGGAGTTTTACAACATCATAGCAGAGAGGTAGGCGGTGAGAGTGGCCACCAGTTGAGATACACACACACACACACACACACACACACACACACACACACACACACAGATAATAATATTTTTAAATGACCATGTCAGTTTGTAGCTCCTTTTTGGTTGTATCATTAGCTGGTTTAATATCAGATAAATTGGGCAGCATTTGAGATACACACAGAGAGAGAGAGAGACACACAACAACAACAACAGCAGCAGCAGCAACAACAACAACAAAAACACACACAGCGCTAATAGTTCTGTTTACATTATTTATTTCATGTTGTTGAAATTCAGTATGTTGAATGCACCTGGAAACTCATCTGTTTCCATTAGAGTTTCCAATTCCGTGGAATAGAAATCTTAACTGTTAGTAGACATAAAATCCACTTTTTTTTTCTATCAAGTAGGCTGTGCAGTTAACTTGGTAATTGTTATTACGTGGTAACAAAAAAGTTATGATGTTCATAACAAAGTTATGAAATTGAGAACAAAAAGTTACGTACAATTGGGCAAGGTCATGCAAGCCTTTAAACCTTAGCACACTGGAGGCAGGGGTAAGGGGGACTCTGACTTGAAAGCTAGCCTGGTCTACATAGTGAGTCTAGGACAGCTGGCAATACACAGAGAGATCCTGTCTAAAAATAAAGCAAACTCCTCCTGAGGAATACCATTCATGGGACCAGAAAGCACCATACAAGGTTCCAGAGGAGGGAATCGAATAGTCCTAGCCAGCTATGATACCTGTGACTCATACCAGTGATAATCCTGGCACAAGTGTCATAAGGATGCACTACGGGCAAGCACACCTTTGTGGTAACAAACTGCTCTCTAATTAGACTTAAGACCCTCTTAACTGAAGTGAAACCATGACTGGCATTGGAAATCTAGCTACCCTACTGGCTCTGATAAAGGCATGAATTTTGGAGGAGAACCTATAATCACCACTTTACTAAATCACCATAATCCTTAACAAATAACTAAACATTTTCCCCTTGTACCCACAAATAAGCATAGTCTTCATCCCTTATCAAAAAAATTCTCTTTCAACAGAGACTACAAAAAACAAAAGCAAAACAACAACAACAACAACAAACCCCTCACAATTTCTTGAATTGCAGAGTTGTGGAGTCCAGACTCAATGGATACATATACAAAACTCTCCTGCACCTAAGGCGTAGGGAACATGATTGACAATGGGATAGATTGATTGCAAGACCACATGATCAGGGAGTTTGCTGTGAGGTTGTGTTTCCTAGTAATGCCAGAAGCTATACCCACAAAGTCTCACCAGCATGGCCTCCCAAACTGGATCTGAGCAAGGACACAAACAATGCACACACCAAAGTGGATGGGAAAAAAGCCACAAGACCCCAACCCCACACAGAGAACTAAAGGCAACTGGGTATTCTGGGAGCAGGAGAACAATCTCCCCCAAGGAAGGGCACACCAACTGGTTACTCAATGTCAAATAGTCAACACTGAAAACATACATACAAGTCACATGGTATGGACAGAGTTTGTTATATTTAGGAATACATATGTACATATGTATATATACGAATATATCAGTATGCAATAACAATGGGAAAAAAAAGAGGCCAGAAAGTTGAAAGACAGCAGGGAGGGGTATATGGAAGGATTTGGTGGTAGGAGGAACGTGAAAGGAGACACGCACTAACTGTATTATAATTTCAAAATGAAACAAACAAATGAACCAACAACATGAACAATAAACCCATACTATATCCCAAACAAACGGATTATATACCTATCAGAGAAATGCAGACTTAGGCATCTTTGAAGCTTCCATGTCACCCTAGTTAGAATGGCCACCATCAGGAATACAAATGATAACTAACGGTGGCATAAATGTAAGGGAAACAGGTCATACACTACTGCCGGAGTGAGAACCGGAGAATCAACTTTTGAGACCAGTCTAGGTGTCCTTAAAAAAAAAAAAAAAAAAAAAAAAAGAAAAACAAAGAAAAGAAAATGAAAGAAACTACCATTACTCAGTTACAGAAGGGATGTGTGACACCATTTCTCTGGAAACAACGATAAAGTCAACTTACTGCAGATAAGGAACCAATGGCAAGTTGATGGAGTCTGAAAGATCACGCAGTAGATTACAGCTGATATTCAGAAGGCCAACCCACTGGAGACGTACATATCTGATGGAGGAGAAACTCATGAGGCATGGCCTGTGGGAAATACTGCCTTTGAATAGATGGCTACTTCTATATGTATTTCTCTTGTGTGATACCATGGTCCCCCTCTAAAACAGTTTCGGGACTTGTTCCACAAGCCCAGTAGTGTATTCCTCGTTTATCAGGCACAATTATTTCTGTGTACTGACAGAAGGATGACTTCTCCCCACACTGCGTAGTTATGGTGAATAAAATAAGTCTTATAGTCAAGTCTTTGTTTCACATTCCGATTTCAAAAACAAACAAAAAATCCTTAGAAGCCTGCTCTCTATAATTAACTTACTACAGAAAAATTTGGCCAGACCAGGTGTCTCTGCAGATAGATCACAAGGGGGACTTTCACAGATAATACTCAAGGACGGAATTACAGTATGTCTGGGTTTGCTAAATCAAAGCCCTTCGGAGATGAAATAGAACAAAACTGCTCCGCTCATCCTGCCAGCAGATAAGAGGGAGTGCGGCGCTTCCCTGTTTTGACCTCAAAAGGCTATTGACACTTTGTATATACTTTCACCTCAGTCTGTTGATACAAGACTTTAGGCTCAGTATACTGACTGTTCATGTCATAGTCCTGAGATTTGTGTGATCGACAGGAAGGAGGCTATTAACCACACAAACCAACCATGTCCAGCGTGTTATGGTGGAAGCTCCACCCAAGCCCCCCTCCCCTACCTCCCTCCAAACCATGCTGCGTCTCAGAAAGCCCGCCAAATGATGACCCCTCCCCCAGAGGGGCTCAAGACCCCCCACAGGGTATTTAAACTGACCCCCCCCCCTTTCCCGTCTCCTCTCTGCCGGGCTGGAAGGCCACCCAGGAGCGTTGTAAGCATGGAACGTGGACTTCTTCTAATTTGGTTTGGTTTGGTCTGATTTGGATGGCTGCTTGGGTGGAGAGCCTTATCGGGGTGCAGAAACTTTCCACAAAGAGAGATGACAGCTTCCTCACCCATCTACGGTGGGAAGTGGGCCCCAGCTTTGAACAAAGCAGTTGCTAGGTCCCTTCTTTGTTCTGAAACCACACATAGGGTGGAAGATGCATTTTTAGATCTGGAACGCCTTTCTTCGCCGGCTAGCACTTGGCGAATATGCTGATGCCAATCAGCGCTGTACGCTTCTCCTAAGCCTAATGCCGGTTGCCATGGTTACTCAGCGACCTAAGGGGTGCACCGCGTGGCGCCGCTGCTCTCTCCAGCCGGGAGAAAACGGCGCTTTTTTTTTTTGCCTTTTTGCGTTTTGTTGATCACAGACTTACACATTTAGTCACACGTAGGGAATGTAGAAGCAGTGCGCGGACTATGCGTTTCTTCCTTAGGTGTCTCTTTGATGGCTTAGTCTCTTCCCATTGTGACCCCTTTTCCTTTAAGAGACAAACAGAAACTTTGCAGCCCCAGCCGCAGCCAGCCATAAAAAAAAAAAAAGAAAGAAAAAGAAAACCCGACAAATTATTACTATGCGTGTCTCTTATCTACCTACAAAGAATGATTTGTGATCCCGAGAAACAGCCTTGTAACCTTTCTATGGCCAAAGAATTGCTGTTGTATGTGTATATAACCCGTAGAAATTCGAAACTTGAGGCAGAAGAATAAAGAACATGATTCGGACAGCACGTGTGTGAATTTATTCCGTATTCCTCAGACAGAAAAAAACAAAAATCCTTTAAGTCTAGTTTCTGAATGCTGTGGAGATTCCCTTGGAACCCTGGGTGTAGCCTTGATAGCCGGTCTCCGAGGCTACTATAGCATAACATTGTGGAACGACCGACGTTTGAATTTGTGATCCAATGACGTTTGTTTTTTTAGCGGTGTTTTGTCTGCATGTATGTCTGTGCACCATGTGTTCCTAGTGCAGACAAAGAGGAGGGCACTGGATGCCCTGTATTTGAGGTCACAGATTGAGTGCCTTCATGGGAGGGTGCTGGGAATTCAAAGTGAGTCTCCTGAAAGCGCAGACAGTGCTCCCAACCCCTGAGTCATCTCTAAGCCCAGTGAACCAGCGAGTTTTATTCCGCTGACTTACAAGAGTGCGGGTGAGGGGTTATTTACAGAAGCACAAAGGACTCAATGGCAGCTGCATGCCCGGTGCGGGTGATGGCGAATGAAGCTGGAGACAAGGGGATCCCAGCACAGCTTGATTGCAGCTCAAGGGAAGATGGGAAATGTCTTTCAAGCCTCTCACTACCTGCTCCAGGCAGCTTGTCTTGTCTGGTCTGGTCCAGGCAGCTTGGCTGCAGTCTGCCTGGTGACTGGTCTGAGCATCCTCTGTGCAGCTCAGCTTGTCTGACAGTGTCAGCAGCCCTTTCTGGTTACATATGCTTGAGGCAGGAGGGCGCCAGTGAATCTTGCCAGTTTCTATGACTCCCCGAAGCTTCTCTGTAGGATTGAATGTATCGCCTCTCATAGACCATCCATTCCTTCGCCTCTCTTTTAATAGCCTGTGTTTTAAAGAGTTTTCTTCAAGATGGAGGGGTTTAATCACGGAGGAAACGGGATACACAATAACCCCTCCACACAATACCCACTCCTGGGCAGGAACTCTGAGGACTTGCCACCTTACCAACGAGCACCTGTCCATCACGATCATTGCTGCTTTAATGACAGAATCTAGAAAACCGAATCACCCTAGATGCCCATCAACTGGGTAAATGAAAACGTGATAGACATCCACAAAGGTGTATTAGCTATAAATGAAAACGAGTGTGAAATCTGGATGTAAATGCAGGCGAGAAGAGGATTCGAGTACTGCCACCTGGTCCCCAAAGGTCAAACCTGACTTGTTCTCTCTCATGTGTGGGCTTTAGCTTCAAACTTTCTGATTGTGTGCGTGTGCGTGTGCGTGCGTGCGTGCGTGCGTGCGTGTGCGTGTGTGTGTGTGTGTGTGTGTGTGTGTGTGTGTGTGTTAGCAATTCCACATGTAGAAACCAGGGAGCTAGAAATGGACGTTTAGTGTGGAGATGTCAAGAGGAGATGATAATAGAATATAGGTGATAAGAAATTCCAGGTTGGATAGTAACGCTGCAGAATGGTTCCAGTGTGTAGTGGAGTGGTGGGAAGAGTGGAGGTGAGCTTGCTGGTGGTGGCACGAACCTTTAATCCCAGCACTACGGAGGAAGAGGCAGGTGGATCTCAGTGGGTTCAAGGCCAGACTGGTCTACAAAGTTGGTCCCAGGAAGCCAGGACGGTTACAGAGAGGCCAACACAACTGAAATGTCCATGAAGAAACTACATGGGAACCTATCACTTTGCAACCCAGGTCAATACCATAATAGAAGATAGTAGAACACGCGTGCTGTAAAAGAACCCGGAATTAGATAATGTGTGCTAGATGTTTAACTGGGCATGGGGCGGGAAGAAAAGAGGAAAAGTGGATGCATTAAGCAAAAGGAAGGATGTATGAGGAAGCCTCATGAAATCCCACTGTCTTACAAGTTAATAGTAAATACGATTTTAAAACTTGGAACAGAGTATCCCGCATGGGTGATTAACCCTGCTCCCAGACACGGGGGCTAGTAAATGGAACTCTCTGTCCCAGGTACTGGTCATCTGCCTAGGACTTGCTGGCAGGGAAGCCGCCGCCGACATACCCCAAAGAAAACAGGTCATTGCCAGTGCTCTTGGTTAGACACCCTAAGTATATGGTGTTACTAAAGACACCAAACACCTTGGCTGTAAGACTGAGAGGGAACAATCTGGATCTTACCAGGAAACTCTCCTTCTTGGTTACCTTTCATAGGCTACTGGCAGAGAAATGACATCAATGGTCCTACAATACCAACCTACTGGGCAAGATTTGTACACTTGTGCAATACCGGCATGACTGCTTATGGGCATAACCGACTTCTCTCTTGATTGGTTTGGAGTCCTGCTCCCTAGAGAGGCATACATGCCATGGTCACAAACTATGGCTTGGGAAGTATAGGTTCAAGGGCAGAACCTATTGATGTTTTATGAATGGTGATGTTAATCAAGTTTATGAATGGCACTTTGTACTACTGTCAGCCTCGGTGAAAGAAGCCTCCTCTTGCAGTAGGTAATGGATAATACAGACTCACAACTGTTCACAAAGTACTAAGAACGAGCAACTGTGTAAGACTGGGGCAATTACCATCACATCCTGGCTGAGGGAGGGTCCCGTGAGTCTCTTACCTCCGTGACGGTCTATTGGCAGTTAATGGAATCCATATAATTTTATTTTAGAGTGTGGAATAAATACTTCCCCATTTTTCTTCAGTAGTTCAAAATGAATTTCTGCATGCCCTCAGGAATTTTTCTTTTTTCCTTCTCTTCCTCCTCCTCCTTTTTTGTTTTGTCTTTTCTAGATGGGGTTTCTCTGTATGGACCTGGCTGACTTGGAATTTGCACAGTTGAGCAGGCTTAATTCAATTGAGAACCACCTGCCTCTGCCTCCTGAGTGCTGGAATTAAAGGTGTGCACCACCAAGCCCAGAGCCCTTGCAGATTCTGTTTGTGATATGCCCTGGTGGTGGCATGTATAGCTCATCCTCTTACAGTTTCTCATCTTCTTGACACTTTAAGATTTGACTAAGATTTTGAAAGTAAACAAAAGATGAGACTCAAATACATATAATTTTGGCAATCGCAGCACTAAGGATTTGCCAAATTCAATACATTTGGTGGGCGTGATTTCCAATGAACAACTAGATATGGAGATTATTTCTATGAGCTGAAGGATTATCCAGTAATTAAGTAGCCTCATTTCATAAGGTCAACCCATCAAGATCAAAGATTCTGGTAGGGGACAAAACCATGATGTAAGGTATGTTGGGGTCGTTGCCTTGTGAATGAATTGGCTGTTTTCTGGCTTTGGCTTCTTGCTGTAGCTTATTCCCATCTGTTACAAACTTTGGACTTATTTCCCTTAGTTTAGCACCATTTGATCATTTATTGGGCACAATTTCCCCTATGTATTTGGAGTATATTGCTAACATTCCCTAGCTATGTGTGAAAACAGTCACACAGTAAAAAAATAAAAAAATAAAAACAAAAAAACAAAACAAAACCTGTTTCCCAAAACCAGGTGCCTTGCTGATTGGATTTTAAGATAAACGATTACCAAAGGAATAGAATCTTATTCACTAGGACATGTAGCCAGCTGTATGAGTTGTTGAGCCAAGGCAAATAGTGTAAAGTAACCTAATTACAGTACCAGGGACAATTCTCTGCATGGATCCTGTTTTTTTGTTTGTTTTGTTTTTGAGACAGGGTTTCTCTGCTTTGGAGCCTATCCTGACACTCGCTCTGTAGACCAGGCTGGCCTTGAACTCACAGAGATCCGCCTGTCTCTGCCTCCCAGGTGCTGGGATTAAAGGCATGAACTACCTCGTCTGGCATTATTATGAATTTTTTTTAAAAGATTTTACTTATTTATTTATTATGTATACAACATTCTGCTTCCATGTCTATCTGCACACCAGAAGAGGACACCGGATCTCATAACGGATGGTTGTGAGCCACCATGTGGTTGCTGGGAATTGAACTCAGGACCTCTGGAAGAGCAGTCAGTGCTCTTAACCTCTGAGCCATCGCTCCAGCCCTATTATGAATTCCTGAATGTTAAATAAGATAAATAGTTTTTAGATTGTCTTGCTTTTTATTTTTCAGGATGGGATGTAGCAGCCTTGGCTGATCTGTATCTAGCCGTGTAGACTACGATAGCCTCAAACTCACATGTATCTACCTGCATATGCCTACCCAGTGTTGGGATTAAAGGCATGTGCCACCATCACCGCTCAGCTAAGATAAACAATTTTATTACAGCTTTCCTAGGTGCTGGAGACATGGCTTAGTGGGAAAGAGCACTGGTTGCTGTCCCAGAGGACCAGAGTTCAATTCCCAACACACACATAGGAGGTCACAACTGTCTAGAACTCCAGTTTCAGGAATCTCAGGTCCTCTTCTGGCATTCACAGGCACCAGGCAAATATGTAGTGCACAGAAAGAGTTGCAGACAAATCACCCATACACATTCTGTTTTTAAAAAAATTCACACAGCTACTGCAGAATTTTATTTTAATTTAAACTGTGATATTTCATAAGATTTAAAACTTCATTAAAGGCTTTCACAAGTTTATTATCTTTATGCTTCTATTATGTTTATAAGCAGAGAATATCAAACAAATGCTGTGTCACGTTACCACAGTATGTTTCTCACCAGTGTGAACTCTCTGATGACACGTCACAGTCTTCACATTTGTGGAGTTTCTCCCCAGTATGAATTTTCTCATGTGCTCTGAGGTAGGAGCACCTAGTAAAGGATTTGTCACGGTCCTTACAGCTGTGGGGTCTCTCTCCAGTGTGGATCATCTGATGGGTTCTAAGATGCCCTATCTGATTAAAGGACCTGCCACAATCTTTGCATCTGTAAGGCTTCTCTCCACTGTGGATTTTCTGATGTCTCCTGAAACTGGAGCAGTGGGCAAAGGACTTGCCGCATTCCTTACATTTGTAAGGCTTCTCTCCAGTATGTATTTTCAGATGGCTTTTAAGAGCTGAGGACTGCCGAAATGACTTTCCACATTCTTTGCATTTGTAAGGTTTCTCTCCAGTATGAAGTCTGTGATGTATTCTAAGATTTGCAAATTGGTTATAGGATTTGCCACAAATGTTGCACTTGTAGGGTTTCTTTCCACTATTGCGGCGTCCACCCTTGACCAGCAAGAAAGACGCCACACCGAGGAATCTTCTTCAAACACAGTTTAATCGGGAACCTCTTTGCTTTGTACAATGTATAATGGAGGCGGCGGCCCCGGGCCGAGGGAGACGGGGCTTGATATAGTCTACATCTACCAATCACCTAACCCTACGTGGCGCGCCAGGATAGGTTGTCTCCAAGCAGAATTAAGAGGATACATGACCTTTGCCATATTTGGAGTTGTTTACACAGAGAGCGCTCGCCGTCGGGCTGGCGGAGGGCGGAAACCGGCGCCATCTTTTGGGTGCGGTTTTCTGCAGCTCCCTACACACTATGAATTCTCCAATGTACAGAGAGGCTTGAGGCAGTCCTGAAACATTTCCTGCATTTCTCACACTGGTGTGGTTTCTCACCAATGTAGATTGGTAGTTGCAAAAGACTGTGTGTAGACATAAATAGTCCTCATATTCTTCCTGCCTGTGCTCTTTCTCTGCAGTGTAGACTCTCTGATCTTGAGTACTGTTGGAACACAAATTTACAGATTTCTCACAGTCTTTAGAGCTGCACAGTTCTTCTCCAGTGTGCATGCTTTCACGTCTGTCTGGGTTTGATGAGTCAACAGAGGCATCCTTGTGATTACTGCATGTGTAGTTATTGGAGTTTTCTGTAGTTTCACTTGTTCTATAAAGTGCACATGTGGAGGGGTCATGAGGCACTTTGCCAAGCTCATTACACTGACAGGACTCCTTTTCAGTCTTCACATGCTGATGGACAGGATCACACTTGCAATAGTTCTCTGAAAATGAGTACAGTTCAGATTAATAGGGCTTGTTCCAATAATAAACATTTGATAAATGACTGTATCCATAAGCTCTCTCTCTCTCTCTCTCTCTCTCTCTCTCTCTCTCTCTTTTTTGATCCGCCTGCCTCTGCCTCCCGAGTGCTGGGATTAAAGGCGTGCGCCACCAACACCCGGCTCATAAGCTTTCTCTTTTAAGACAGATGAACCAGCAACAAATTAGACATTTTTTTCTTTCACTGCAATTTTATGTATTCTCACAAAAACAGCTGAGAGCCTTGAACGGTCTCTGATATAATCCTTATCAAAAATGTTTAATGGTATAAGATGGATCAAATCATTGAGGAATCAATAATTAGTTTTGGGATGGAGCTCACTGATTATATTTAGAACACACATCTCTATGTTTAAGTATTACTTCTCAGAAATTGATCAAGAGTTCAATTCAATTTCAGGTTCACAGTGCTTTTACTTACTAGCTGATAGGCAGTAGAGAGTACTGTTCAGAAGACCAAATTACTTTAATGATTAAAGTCTTATTTAAAAGCATCAAAGGGTTTATTTTATTTATTTCTAAACAAGGCATTAGATTCCACAAAAGCAATTGTTGCAAAGACAGTATTCTGGCAGACATCAGAGCCTCCAGCTGGACTGAGGCAGAGCTGTTATGGGCAGCTATTGCTTATTTCCATCCTCCACTGTCTGAGCTCCACACACTGCTGTGTTCTTAACTTTCCTCATAGGGTTGTTCTCAGGGCCACTCTGGACACTGACTCCTGAGATTTTTTTCTTCCAGAAGGGAGTTTGTGTGTTCTCCATGGGCAAGAAAATGAAGAATATAATAGGAAGGCATGCATAGAAAGAAAGCAATTACAGAATTATTCCATGTCATTTACTCACTTTAGAGTTAACATTTATAAAATTATTCCATTCTGATAGTCAAATAAAGTTGCATTTTATAAGAATATTGTCACCATAATTCAGGTGCACCAGGCAGAGCATCTTTTAACAGCTACAGCAGGCAGGTTGCATCCTGGGACCAGGACGCTATCCTAAGTTAAATGACCAGGAATCCTTTCAAGAGGAACGGAATATTGGAAAAACATTCTCAGCTCTTGGTTCCTCCTTCACTTGAAGCCTTCCCCATTGTCTCGCTCTTTCCCTAGTCCAAACTCTAGGGCAACCTCACTTGCTCCTGACAGGCCACCAGCCTACCTGGCATACAATAATCCATGTGTTCTGTAAGGAAGCGAATGAGGCATGCCAGCATTTTTAGAAAGAATACAGACATCTAACACAGTACTGGGCTCACTACACGAGGAGAACACAAAGTAGAGAAATCTTGGAATGATTTCCAGTTGCTATTTCTTATTAGAACCTCTAGCATATTTAGGGAGAATTTTCAGGTTGCGTATCTTCATTTTTTTTCTCACAACTGTAACAACATGGAGTGCAATGACAGACATGGAGCTTTAAGATATGAGTGGAAATGTTATATAATAAAAGTCTCTGCATGAATTGTGGAACCAAAAATGAGTGGTCCATCATACCTCTAACATGGAAAATGGAAAGAAAAAATTAAATTCTATGAAAAAGTTCTTTTCTACTACCAATCTTTCAAAAGTCTCCAGCTGTTTCCATGACAGCTTGTGGTGATATTTTGTTTATGATCTAATAAATAAAGTTTACCTGACAATCGGAGGGCAAAGCTAACCACACTAGTTAGCCATACAGACCAAGCAGCAGTGGCTCACATCTTTAATCCCAGCAGCCAAATAGTTTATCCATAGAGGCCCGGCAGTGGTGGTGTACACCTTTAATCCCAGCCCTCGGAGAAAGAGGCAGACTGATCTCTGTTACTTCAAGGCTACCCTGGGCTACATGAAATTGATCCAGCCTAAAAGAGAAACAGAGCTCACACAAAGGAGATCCTAGCACTTTGAATAACATGCTTTTAATTCCATCACTAAGGAGGTGGAGACAGGGGGAGTAGTGAGAGGAATACAAGGTTGGAGGAGACAGGACCTCATTGAAGTCAGTCCTAGGATTGCCCCTTTGCTCAGAGCATTGGTAGAGGTAAGCACTCTGTAGTGGGGGGCTGGAGAGATGGCTCAGAGGTTAAGAGCACTGATTCTCTTCCAGGGGTCCTGAGTTCAATTCCCAGCAACCATATGGTGGCTCACAACCATCCATTATGAGATCTGGTGCCCTCTTATGGTGTGCAGATAGACATGGAAGCAGAATGTTATATACATAATAAATAAATAAATAAAAATCTTTTAAAAGAAAAAAAGAACTCTGTAGCGGCTGGCCATTGTGCTTCTTTGATCTTCAGCATTAATTCTTTTGTTTGTTTGTTTGTTTGTTTTTTTCGAGACAGGGTTTCTCTGTGGCTTTGGAGGCTGTCCTGGAACTAGCTCTTGTAGACCAGGCTGGTCTCGAACTCAAAGAGATTCGCCTGCCTCTGCCTCCCCAGTGCTGGGATTAAAGGCGTGCGCCACCACCACCCGGCCAGCATTAATTCTTATATCTGATTCTGGGTTTTTATTATTAAGAACTGTTAGATCTCATGCTACAACAGTTTAACAGAGTTTACAACCTACAAAATAGGTACAATCAAAGGGTGAGTTAGGAATTCTAGAAGCAAAATGTTCTCACCCACAGACAGCAGGTTGCTGTAATTCTCCAACATTACATCAATGCACAAAGCCCTCTGAGCAGAGTCCAGGCATTCCCACTCCTCCTGGGAGAAGTCCACAGTCACATCCCTGAATGTCAACACACCCTGAAACAAAAAGTACAGTTTGACCACGTGATCCCAGGAACAGTGCTTTCCTTGACATGAGGAGACGTGAGGAAATTAGGAGTATAGATGAAAGAATTAGTCAAAAAAAATGGTGATGAGGAAACATGCTTTAAGCTTTATACCTGTAAATCAGGCAAAACATTTACACTCTTAATCAATTCGGTGCATTCTTCAGCCTTAGATGATTATATTCCAACATGCTCAGTTCATACGTTTAAACTGTAGGTCCAACGTCATTCCATTAAAGAGCAAGTTGTAGAAATGGAAGGCAGAAACCATGACTGGCTTTATAGGCAAAGACTTTTGGTCTTTTCCCACAGTAACAAGGGGTGTAGCAGCCCTGAAAACTTTCAATTTAAACACTAACATATTAGATCAAGTAGTCTATGGGAATACTTTTTATAAGAATTATTTGAGGGCTGGAGAGATGGCTCAGAGGTTAAGAGCACTGGCTGCTCTTCCAGAGGTCCTGAGTTCAATTCCCAGCAACCACATGGTGGCTCATAACCATCTGTTATGAGATCTGGTACACTCTTCTGGTGTGCAGAGATACATGGAAGCAGAATGTTGTATACAGAATAAATAAACAAAATCTTAAAAAAAAGAATATTTGAGCCACTAATAAGTAAATAGAAAAAGCTGCATTAGCCACATCTGATATAATCTAAAATTTTACTAAAAATAGGCTTAGATAAATAATTTAGATAAATAACAATTTCAGAAGTTCTGAAGAAAATTTCACTCCAAAAGAGCTATAAAAAATGAGGTAAGGGAGCCATTATGGGGTTAGGGAGAAACCTGATGCTAGAGAAATTCTCAGGAATCTACAACCATGACCCCAGCTAAGACTCCTAGGAATATCGGAGTGGGTATCTGAATGGGCCTTCCCCTGTAGTCAGATTGGTGACGTCCCCAATTGTCATCATAAAACCTACATCCAGTAACTGATGGAAGCAGATGCAATGAGCCACAGCCAAGCACTGGTCTGGCTCCTGGAGCTCAGTTGTAGAGAGGAGTGAGGGGGTATATGAACAAGGTGTGTTGGCAGGGAGGGTCAAGGTCATGATGGGGAAAATCACAGAGATAGCTAAACTGAGCTAGTTGGAGCTCGTGGACTAAGCACTGCAGTGTGTGTGTGGGATCCTGCATGGGGCTAAAGTAGACCCTCTGAATGTGGCTGGCGGTTATGTATGTGGCTTGATCTGTTGGGAGAGCCCTTCTGACAGTGGGACCGGAACCTATCCCAGGTACATGAACTGAATTTTTGGACCCCATTCCCTATGATGGAATGCCTTGTTCTGCCTTGATACAGGGGGGAGGGGCTTGGTCTTGCCTCAATTTGGTGGACTCCCAAAGGAAGGCCTTACCCCTGTCTGAGGAGTGGATCGGGGAAGGGGTAGCAAGAGGAGGAGGCAGGGAGTGGGAGAAGGGGAGGGAGGGGGAACTGGGGCTGGCATGTAAAATCGAAAATAATTTTCTAAAATATGAAACAAACAAACAAACCAAACCAAAAAAACAATTGCGGTATGTCCAAAAACACTTCAAATAATATTTAAGTCGCAGCTAAGCATGTACACATTAAGTGTAATAACTGTGGATGCATTCAGAAGTGACATAGATTTCCTGTGGGTAAATGGACATATTAAATTCTGTGAGCATTATACTCACTTCCAGTGCGTTGCAAACATACTTTAACTCAGAAGAACGGTCCAGGAGAAAACTTGAGCTACTGTGTCGAATTTTGTAGTTATCAGTGTGTGCTTTTTACAGTACCTACACTGTACTGAATGCGAGAGAATGTGCACCAGCCACACTTTGGACAGGGGCTCATACCTAGGATCTAGAGAGAATTACATGAATTAAATACCAAGGAAGTAAAATTGCCAATCAATAGATGGGCAAATGAAGTGAACAGACACTTTTTAAAGACAAAAACACAAATGGCCAATGAATATTCAAAGTCTTCAGGATCCCTAAAACGCCATCATGGAAAACACAAACTAAAACTACTTTGAGACGCTGCCTCACCCCAGGAAGAATGGCTGCCATCAACTAAGCTGACAACAAATGTTAGAGAGGATGTGGACAGAAAAGAACCATCACTAATTGTTGGTATGTGAGGGGGAAGTGTGATGGGGGAAGGCCCTTCTGTGTATGTTCATCTTATTGGTTGTTGAATAAAGCACTGTTTGGTTAATGAGGCAGCAAGTTAGGCAGGGCTAGGAGTCAAAGAGGATTCTGGGAAATGTAGTAAAAAGAAGTCTTGTGATCCAGGCAGGAAGTAACAGACTCAGAATATAAGCAGGGACAAAGAGGAATTCGCTCTCTTCCTCTTCCTCCCCTCCTCTCTTCTCTATGGAATCACCATGTGACCCCTGGAAGAGGAAGCCAGTGGAAGGCATCCTCGATATGATAAGTCTTATAAAATATATAGATTTATGATAATTAAGACTGAGTTAGTATATAAGAAACACTACTCAGTTGGCCAGGAGCACTAATATAAGTAACTAATATAAGACTCTGTGTGTTATATTAGTGGCAGGGCTCGGGCGGATGGAGTAAAGACTTATTGTTACAGGAGTGTAAATAAGTGTAGCCATTTTTGGAACCAGTTTAGAGGATATTGAAAAAAAATTGAAGATAAAACTAATGTATGACCCAGCAATGTCACTCCTGGGAACCCAATCGTAGAACTCCATACCCCCATATGGAGATATTTACACCCCATGTCCACTGCTGTATTATACACGATGGCAAAGTATTGGAATCAACCCAATGGCCTGTCAAGAGATGAATGGATAATAAAAATGGCATACATACAAAATGGAATACTATTCAGCCGAAGAGAAGATGTAATAAAAATTAGCAGGAAAGTGGAAGGACTTAAACTATGTAATATTATGTGAGGTTATACAGTGTCGGAAAGAATAATCCACATTTTCCCTCATATGCAGGAACTAGTCAGTAATATGTACATATGAGAAATAACACACATGGCCACAGCAGAACATGGAGAAAAGAGAACAGGAAAGATTACATATGAGGGTTGAGGTTAGGACTGAACGCAGATGATTAACACCAGTTATGAAAAAGGATATAAATCTAAGTGCTTGCCGGGCGTTGGTGGCGCACGCCTTAAATCCCAGCACTCGGGAAGCAGAGGCAGGAGGATCTCTGTGAGTTCGAGACCAGCCTGGTCTATAAGAGCTAGTTCCAGGATAGGCTCCAAAGCCACAGAGAAACCCTGTCTCGAAAAACAAAAACAAAAACAAAAACAAACCAACCAACCAAACAAAAAAAGTTAAGTGCTTTTTTACTTCCACTTCTGACACATTTTTTTTTTCCGTAGTAGACAAGTTCATAAGAAATATATTTGATAGTGAAAATAGAAAATCCCATGTGAGGCTCCAGAGCTTCTGTTCACAATGACTACTCTACCTGCATAAAAGCACATTGCCTTTTATATACTCTTTAGGACTGGTTAATTGCAGGGTGTGATTTTGTTGTTGTTGTTTGCACATTTTTCATAACAAAATTTAAAAAATTACCAGAAGTAGAAAGTTAATGGCCTGGAATTTCTAGAAAGAGAGTGGACATGTGGACATGCAGAATGGCTAAGATCAAAAACCCTGATGATAGCTGATGTTAGAGAATATGTGCACTGCTGATTCGAGGGCAAACTTACACAGCCACTGTGGAAATCAATATGGTGGGGTCTCAGAAAAATGGTAATCAAGCTACCTCAAGAACCAGAAGTACCACTTTGGTGCAAATACCCAAAGGATGCACTCACACTCACCACAAGGACATTTGCTCGACTATGTTCATAGCAGCATTGTTCGCAAACACTTGGATGCCCCTTAATAGACTGGATTAGGAAAATGTGGTACGGTTACACAATGGAGTACTACTCAGAGGTAAAACGCAATGACATCGTGAAATTTTCAGGCAAATAGACAGAACTAGAAAAAAAAAAAAAAAACAAAAAAAATCCATCCTGAGTGAGGTAAACCCAGACCTAGAGAGACAAACCATGGTATGTGCTCACTCATAGGTGGATATTAGGCATAAGGCAAAGGATTTAACCAACCTACAGTCCACAACCCCAGGGAAGCTAGGACACAAAGAGGACCCTAAGAGAGACATACATGCATCTGAATAGGTAGGGGAGAGAAACAACATCTCCTGAGTAAACTGGGAGTGTGAGAGGGAGGGTGGAGGGTGGAAGGGGTGAGGGGAGGAAGGAAGGGGAGTGGGGAGGTTAAAAAAAAAAAAAGATCAACCACCAGCAGGGATCTGGACAAGTTGGGAGAGTCTGCTGATATCCAGAGTCATCTGGAGCAGTCATACTCCAGTAGGATCTCATCAAACATGCTTTCAAATCTTTCAGTGCACAGAGAGCTTCCAATTGATACAGAACACCCAAGAAATTTTGGTCCCCAATTTCTCCAAGGTACCCCCCTTGCATCCAAATCCCCAAATGTCTTCGTATGCACTCAAAGAACATGGTTGTGAAAAGTGTGAAGAACCTGCAGGAAAATTATATCTCCAAATGTTTCAAAGTCATCTAGTGTCCCCTGGCATTCTAGTGCAATCAAGCCTCCAAATTTATCCAGTCCCTATGAGCAAACTAAGTCACCATTTTGTTCAGGTCCCCTAGTTCCTAGTGGAACCCCAATGCAATCAAGTCTCCATTGCCATCCAGTCACCACCGACAAACTATGTCAGCAAATGTCTCAAAGTCCCCTACTTCCTGGAACCACCATGCAATTAAGTCTCCCAAGGCATCCAGTCCCTACAAACAAACTAAATCACCAAATATTACAAAGTTCCCTAGTTCCTACAGGAACCCCAATGCAATCGAGTCTCCAAAGTCATCCAATTCCTGCAATTCATCAAAATCTCCAAATGTCTCAATGTCCCTTGGCTGTTGAAACAATCTCAACACAATCAAGTCTTCAATGGCACCCAGACCCTGAGAGGTACCTAGGTCCCCAAGTGTTCCCAGGACCATCACTGAAGACAAATCCCTGGAGTTCTAGCTAGTCTCAAGGATTCCCTAGGAACCCCGGAGACTACAGATACACACGGAGCCCAGGAAGTTCCCCCCCATTCTCCAGAGAGCCATGAGAAGATATGCATTTTGTATTCCAAGCAACAAAGGCTCCTACTGCAAAATATATTGATAAGCACATGTACCCAAGCCTGGAGGAATGTGTGGAGCTGGCACAAATGATTGGTGTGACAGAGCAACAAATCCAGGTCTGGTTCGAGAACAGCCGTGGGAAGTACAAAATGTGCCACAAGGAGGGTCAGAGAGAACTGGAAGCTCTACAGCTGATTCTGGTTCAACCAGTACCCATGATTCAGCTGCCCTGGTCTACCAGAAGGAAATGAAGTGCCAAGTTACCCCTCACTAGCCAGAGGTGCAGCCTCACCTGAAGCGAGACTTCTCATGGCAGCTGCAGCCCAAGAACCAGAACATGCTCAAGACTCAGGTCCATCTTATGAGGACCTTTGGCAACGATTCGTTGAGGACCTTTATGCATCCGATGACTGGCTGACTGTCAGACACATCTTGAGTTCACACAAACCCTCTGACACTTGAACTAAGAATCTTTGGGCAAGGGCAGGGGATTATAATTGCAAAGAAGAGGTGGCCTTTCCAACAAGATCCCTGGAATTTCTGAATGTGTGGCAGTGGGGTAATGGTTGCTCATGGTTCCTAAGGACCACAAGTCCTATCCTGGTATTGGTTTGCAGATTTCAGCACCACACTGGAGCAATAGAGCTAGTTCCACTCCCAAGTTAATGTGCCCAGGGAGAGCTTTAATTTCTTTTGTGTTTCCTATGAGACGGGCTGTCCTGAGGCTCCTGGCACTCCTCTCTCCCCATTCCATAGTGTAGGTTTACAGATCACTAGCCACCAGCCCATTCAGATCAGTTTGCTCTTTTGACAGTTGTTCCCAGTCTGTGTTACCAGGATGGCCCAACATTTTCTGTAAACTTGAGTACCTTTGTCCTTTGAATGCTAGGATTCCACTTGGTGACTGGAATTTGGATATCAATTAGAAATTCCTTAGGGAGTTTTCTTTTTCCAATTTAATTGACACAGGTTTTGTGATATTTGAAATAATTATATAAATATATCTCTACATTGATCTACCATTTATATATGTAGCCCAGGTTGGCCATGTGTTCAGGTCATACTCCTCCTTCTTGAGTGTTATGATTCCATATATGTGCTATGTGCCTATTTGTCTATGAACTACTTTCCTTAACTAATGTGTCCTTTATCCTTTTGATTTAAATAAAGTGTTTTGTTGCAAAAAAAAAAAAAAAAAAAAAAGAATGGACATGACCACTGACCTGGGACATGTTTACTGGAGAATCAGCCATTTCTTTCTATTTCTCTTGCTTGAGTTTCTCTTTCAGGAACAATGAATAATGGCTTGCTCCCCTGTCAAATCAAGGGGTCAAAAAGAAAAGGCAACCGTTAATGCTGAAAGCTTAAAGAACAATGAAAAGACCCAAGCAACAGAATACACTAGGTGTCTGGTAGGTGATACCAAAGCCAGAAGATCATGGAACAACATTTTAGATTTGGAGAAAAGAAAAAAAATCACAGTCGACCATACTGTTGCACCCAGAAAAATTCTATATTAAAATTGGTGGAAATCGGCACTCTATGGGCCCCCTGGTAGTGGATCAGTATTTTTCCCTGGTGTAAGAAGGGACTTTGAGAGCCCATCCCACATGAAGGGATACTCTCTCCATCCGGACACAGGGGGGAGGGCCCAGGCCGGGCCCACGATGATATGGTGGACTTTGGGGAGCCCCCATGGAGGGCCCTACCCTCCCTGGGGAGCAGAGGGGGATGGGCTAGGAAGCTGGTGGGGGCTGGGGGGAGGGTGGGGGAGGGAGAAGGAAGGGATTGACATGCGAAGCAAGCTTGTTCCTAATTTGAACTAATAAAAAAATAAAAAAAAAATTGGTGGAAATGTAAGTGCAGTTCAAGATATTTATGAAGTAAAAGAATTCATTTCAACAAAGCAGGACAGCAGACAATATATCAAAGGCAAAACATACACAGGAAAATCAGAGGAATCATCCATGAGGACATGGAAAATAACACATTTCATGTGAAGAATAGATAAATACAGGAGAACTGGGAAGCAATCATCCATGAGCAAGACAGCAAAGCACTAATTCTCACAGAGAAGTAAGAGGCCTATTGCCCATAATCCAACCAGCAATAACACCCAAACAGTAGCGTAGGGAAGGAAATCCCTATCAACAAGATATCTAGCCACTCTCGAAGTCAATATACAGAACCTCAATTAAATAAACAAATCCTCGAGTTAGATCAATTCAGCACATAACCCAGATGTTCCACTCCTTGGCATATGGTCAAGGGTCTCAACATCCTACTCCGCAGACACTTGCTCAGTCATGTCCATGGCTGCCCTACTGACAATAGCTACAAAATGAAAATGATGTAAAAGTCCTTCAACTGACAAATGCATAGTGAAAATGTGGTTCATATACACTATGGAATATTTTTCATCTACAAAGAAAATTGAAATTATGATCTTTGAAGGTAAATGGATGGACCTAGAAAAAAAATCATATTAAGTGAAGTAACCCAGACCCAGAAAGACAGACAATGCATGATGTCTCTCATAGGAAGTTCCTAGTGCCGAATCTTCAGATGTGAGTCCACAACCTGGAGTGACTGCAGTCACCAGAGAAGTAAAAAGAGACCACTGTGCAGTGTGGGGGATTAATACAGATGGAGTAACAGGGAACAAGGGATCTGAAGGGGGAAATGAAAAACATGGCGGGACTTATTTATAGAGAAGGGACAGGCAAACACTGAAGGAAGGAGGGTGAAATAATAGTAAGGATGCCTAAACAATCACAGGGAATCCATCTATTGTTTGAATACAGTCACCTATAAAAAATGCCTACAATACACATAAGTCTATGCATGCACATATACTTAGCGTATAAGTGACCATTACCCAGTTGTGCTGGTAATTCTCCCCACAAGAGCCATAGATTTTCTAATAAAATCACCCACAAAAGGCATGAGAAGCCTGCTTTCAAGTTGTTGGTCACAGCTGTCCAAAACATTACAGGTTATTTCTGCTGCCCATGGTTGCCTCCCAGAGGTAAAAGGTGAGTCCCTATTGTTGAAGAGGCCATGCACTTTGAACAAAAAACCCAGAGCACTCCAGATGGATATGACCTAAAGCCTCCTCCCTGGGGACTAACTTTCATGGTACCAGAAGACAACACGCAGGCTTCCAAGGGGGGGGCAGCCAACAGTCCTACCCAGCTATGCCACCTATGAATTACAACAATGACCTGCTCTGCACAATATCCCTAACGGTTCAGGAGTGGCACACATACCTTGGTGGTAACCAACAGCTTCTAATTGGATTAAGACCCTCTCAACAAGAGAGAGAACATGCCTGGTACTGGAAACCTAGCCAGTTCCCCCAGGACTAGCGAAGGCATGGGTTTTGGAGAAGAACCTACAACTACTACTTTCCTAAATCAGCACAATCCTTTACTGCATTCTAAATATTTTCCTTATTCCCACAGATAAATGTAGCTCTCATTCCTCATCAAGAAAAGTTCTTTTTGAACACATGGAGATTACTACAGAAAACGGTAATCGTCCAAACTGCAGACTTGTGATACTAAGTCTCCACTGACACACAAACAACACATCCTCCTAAGGCTCAGGGATCGTTGAGAAAAAGGGGGCCGGGACATTGTAAGAGCCTGAGGAACAGGATGTTTGCTTTTCACATTGTGTCTCTTAGAAATGTCAGAGAAGCTACATGCATGAAATCTTACAAACATGGCTGCCTAAACATGAGCTGAACAAAGACAAAACCAACAGACACGCTAACATGGAAGGGAGAAAGCTCACTAGGCCTCAAACCTAGTGAAACACTAAGGAATTCTGAGAGCTGGAGAACAGTCTTCCCCAGAGAACAGTGCACCGTATGGTTATCCAATGCCAAATGTGCATCCCTGAAAACATACAGATTGAGTAGGGTATAACTTTATGTCAATGAATACACACAAACATACACCAAGAATGAAAGAAAAAGTATTAAATAATAATGCCGATGTAAAGTGAAGACTTGAACCACCTAGATAAAAAAGTTACAATATTTTCCCTTACTGTTACTCCCATAATAAAACTTAATAGGGGTCTAGAGAGATGGCTCAGTGCTTCAGAGCACCTGTTGTTCTTTTAGAGATGCTTTAACAATAGCATGAGTAGTAAATAAAAATTAGTTAAGAGAGAAAGAGAGAAAGAAAGAAAGAAAGAAAGAAAGAAAGGAAGAAAGAAAGAGAAAACAAACTAAAAATCCCTGAGCTAACTAGAACATGGAAAGATGTTTCACACAGATGGAATGAAACATAATATTTTTTTTTTAATTTTTTTTATTAGTTCAATTTGGGAACAAGCTTGTTTCACATGTAAGTCCCTCTCCCTCTCCCTCCCCTCACCCCCATCCCTCCTCCCCCACCCCTGACCTACCCCCCACCCCATCCACCCTCCACTCCCCAGGCAGGGTAGGGCCCTCAACAGGGGCTCCCCAAAGTCCACCGCATCATCCTGGGCCGGGCCAAGGCCCTTCCCCATGTGTCCAGGGCCAGAGTGTAACCCTTCACATGGGATGGGCTCTCAAAGTCCTTCTTACATCAGGGAAAAACACTAATCCACTACCAGAGGCTCCCTGGAGTGCAGAGGCCTCCTCACTGACATTCATGTTCAGGGGTCTGGATCAGTCTTGTACTGGCCTCTCAGACAGCATCTGGGGTCGATGTGCTCTCCCTTGTTCAGGCCAACTGTTCCTGTGGGTTTCTCCAACCTGGTACAGACCCCTTCGCTCTTCATTCCTCCCTCTCTTCAACTAAATTCCAGATTTCAGCTCAGTGTATATCTGTGGATGTCTGTCTCTGCTTCCATCAGCCACTGGATGAGGGCTCTAGGATGGCATAAAGAGAAGTCATCAATCTCATTTTAGGGGAAGTGCTTTTAGGTTATCCTCTCCACCATTGCCTGGACTGTCAGATCGTGTCGTCCTTGTAGGTCTCTGGAGATCTTCCTGGTTCCAGATCTCTTCTCGGACCTATAGTGGCTCCCTCTGATATGATATCTCTCATCCTGCTCTCTCTCCTCTATTCTTGTCCCAACTCAATATTTCTGCTCCTCCATTTCCTCTCCTCTACTCCTCTTCTCTTGCTCTTATTGTGGCAGCTCCCTCCCCCCTACCCTCATGCTCCCAATTAGCTCAGGAGTTCATGCCACTTCCCATTCCTGGGGACCATTTATCCCTTAGAGTCCTTCATGTTTCCTAGTTTCTTTGGTGAAGAGCATTATATACTGGTAATCCTTTGCTCTATGTCTAAAATTCATATATGAGTGAGTACATACCGTGTTTGTCTTTTTGTGACTGGGTTACCTCACCCAGGATGTTTTTTTTCTAGTTCCATTTGCCTGTGAATTTCAAGATTCTATTGCTTTTTTCTGCTGAGTAGTACTCCATTGTATAAATGTACCACATTTTCTCAATCCATTCTTCAGTTGAGGGGCATCTAGGTTGCTTCCAGGTTCTGGCTATTATAAACAATGCTGCTATGAACATGGTTGAACATATGTCCTTGTTGTATGAACATGCACTATTTGGGTATATACCCAAGAGAGGAATGGCTGGATCTTGAGGTAGACTGATTCCCATTTTTCTGAGCAACTGCCATACTGATTTCCAGAGTGGTCTTACAAGTTCACACTCCCACCAGCAATGGAGGAGTGTTCCTTTTTCTCCACATCCTCTCCAGCATAGGTTGTCATTGGTATTTTTTATTTTAGCCATTCTGACAGGTGTAAGATGGTATCTCAGAGTAGTTTTGAGCTTCATTTCTCTCATGGCCAAGGATTTTGAGCACGTTCTTAAGTGTCTTTCAGTATTTCAGATTCCTCTGTTGAGAATTCTCTATTTAGTTCTGCACCCTACTTTTTAATTTCATTGTTTGGTGTTTTGGTGGCTAGCTTCTTGAGCTCCTTATATATTTTGGAAATCAACCCTCTGTCAGATGTGGGGTTGGTGAAGATCTTTTCCATTCTGTGGGTGGTCGTTTTGTCTTACTGACTGTGTCCTTTGCCTTGCAGAAGCCTCTCAGTTTCAGGAGGTCCCATTCATTAATTGCAGACCTCAGTGTCTATGCTACTGGTGTAATGTTCAGGAAGCTGGTCTCCTGTGCCAATTTGTTCAAGAGTAATTTGTTCAAGATTCAGTGTGGCTGGATTTATGGTGAGATCTTTGATCCATTTGCACTTAAGTTTTGTGCATGGTGACAGGTATGGATTTATCTGCAATCTTCTGCATGTCCGAATCCAATTGTGCCAGCACCATTTGTTGAAGATGCTATCTTTTTTCCATTGTACAGATTTAGCACCTTTGTCAAAAATAAGGTGTTCGTAGGTGTGTCTTGAAAAACCAAAATAGAAAAAAACAAAAAACAAAAAACACCAACCAAACAAACAAACAACACCCCCAAAACAAAAACCAACCAACCAAAAAAAAAAAAAAAAAACTAGCCAAACAAACACACACACACAAAATCCAAACATATATTTTCTATGAAGAAAAAATGATCACTGCACATCTAAAGATACAAAATCCTGAGAAAGAAGAAATTTTTAAAAAATGTCATGATATAGATTGCAGTAAAGAGGACTAATGATCATTATGACAATAGTGACAGAAAAATCAAGACAAAAGTATCAAAGTACAAAATTAACAGTAATAGCAGAGGATAAAACGGTCTATTAGTTTAAACATATTTTGATTAACATGGGTTCATTTCACAAAACATGGAACTTCAGGCAATTCGCCATTACAATCCTATTTGCTCATTTTATAGAAAGTAATCCTGAAAGTGCCAAGGAACAGCACAGAACCAAAAAAATACTAAGAGGATCAAACCTAGAGGTGATCTTACAGTATATTACACTGACAGCAATGGAAACCACTCGAAATGGTCATGACCACAAACGATAGGAGACATCCATGGGAAGTCAGACAGATGGATTTAACAGTCTGTAAATATACTTCCTGAGTTCTTATAAAACTATGCTGCTATTATTTTCAGAAACAGAGACATTAACACCAGAAGGTAGAGAATGTGCCAAAATACCAAAAGCTCTAAGATTGCTAAAACAATAAATAAATGCAGAGGTATTAATCTTTATCATTTTATAATACGTTAAAAATAAAAGAAATGAAAACCAATTAATGTTGTAATGAAGACATGATTAGTGACAGGAATGGATAAGGTCAGTATCACTCACTTGCCTCCATTATTAATTCTTCTGAAGAAAGTCTTCTCCTAAGGAGATTATTGTCCGTGGAAATCTCCAGAATTATTGCCAGTGAAACACAGTGTGGCAAAACTGATTTCATGTCCCATTTCCACATTGACTTGAACCCCTTGCCACCCCTTCACTAATTTCTCCACCAAACCTGCATCCTTAGCTTCTGTCTCCTCTCTCTCCGTCTTCCAGGCCCCTCTGCTCTGCTGCACAGGTGAGCAGGTCTGGGTGATCAGTGAGCCCTGCGCATGAGAAAGAGATTGTTTAGGAAGCCCTTGGATTTCTCACACAGTGCTGTGCTCAGTAGATGAAGAGAAAACTAAATACAGGATTATACAAAAGATTCCCCAACTGCCCTGCACTGTCAGAATACGGAAAACAATTACAAAGCATTTTTGGTTATCTTAACTTGAATCCCACTTCCAATCACAGCTCAGTCAAGTCTAAGGAGCAGAAATGGAACTAAATGATTGGGATGAGAATATCATACACTAGTGAGGTTCTGAATTTATCATGGACTCAATTTGACAGAAGCCTCACGCCTCTCAAAGGGACACACATTTGCAGAGTAATTTGCCAAGAAACCCCGAGGAGCAGCAGGAGACTGCAACAAACTATTTTCACATACAGAAACCAGACTGCTACAATTCTGCAACACCCAGTCTCTGTCCAAAGCTCTCAAGGATCCAGGCATTGGCCCCCGCCCCCTCCTCCTGGGAGAAGTCCACAGTCACACACCACCGGCTGTCAGCAGACCACAAGGAAAACATTGCAGTCTGAAGAGTTGTGTCGGTGCACACCTTTAATCTAAGCCCTGGGGAGACAGAGGTGGGTGTAAATCTGTAAATTCCAGTCCAGCTTGGACTATAAGTGGAGTTTTCATCCAGACAGAATAACAATGAATTCAGGACTCAAACACAGCAAACTCAAGAGCCAAAAAAAGTAACAGTTTGGTCAGAGCCCCTATACAGAGTGCTTTTGTTTGACCAAGGAAAGGAAAGATTCCTCAAACCATTTTTGTGATGTAGATGAGTTACTGTAATTATTCAAAAGATGCTTTCCAATATTATCCTATAAAATAATACCCTTTCATTTCTTTTTTCTTCCCCCTCCACCTTAGACAGGGTTTCTCTGTGTAGATATGACTGTCTTTAAACTCCCTCTGTAGACAAGGCTGGCAAGGAACTCCTAAATTCACCGGCCTCTGCTTCTCAAACGCTGGGATTAAAGGCATGTGCATGTGCCACCACCACCATGTGGCTTATAATGAATGCCTTTTCTAACTGTGAAAATACTGTGACCTCATATCATCAAAAAGCATATTGTGCTTTTGCAGGCTCTAAGCTGCACATTAAGGACACAGGACAAAAATACACATTTCTTTTCTTTTTTCGCATTTCATTTTTTTCGAGACATTGTCTCATCGTAAAGCTCCGGCTGCCCTGGAACTCATTGGGTAGACCAGACTGGCCTCAAACTCACTGAGATCATACCTCTACCTCCTCAGTGGTGTGATTCGAGGTGTGTGGCACCAAGCTTGCAAAGACACTTTTCAAAATGCTCTATGTACACCACAGCGTGTATACGTGTCAGATGACAATTTAATGTCGGATAAAAAGTTTACTTTTAGATGTTAATGTTTACAACCATACCTATGGGACTCGAAAAAAAAAAACCCAAAAAACAAAGAAACAAAAGAACCCATAATTTCCAATTCAATTACATTTGCAGGGGTTCATTTCATTACTAAAAAACAAAACCTCTCTGGGAGTCCACGTTCGATGAGCCATTCTCTTTGATACCCAGGTGGTTTAATACGAATGTTAGGCGTGGATGAAAGTAAAACTGAAGAGCTTTGTCCTCATCACCATAGAAACCAGAAACTTCTTTGCAAGCATCAGTGGATAAATTAAAATATTCTGCTCAATTATTTCTATAAGAATATTTCGGTATCAGAAGATAGTGGGCGGGAATAAAACACTGGATTGTTTGAGTTATTACGATCGAAAAGGAAAGACATGCACAGCAGAATCTCGGAGCCGGCTTCCTGATGAGCAGCAGAGAAACCGCTCGCACCCCCGCTCCTCCCTCCCGGGTCCCAGCCCCGCAGCTCCTCTGACCTGGGAGCTTCCAGGGCCGCCGGGCTGCGGTTCCCGCCACTGCGCTGCTGACTGCTGACTTTCCCAGGCCGCCCCGCGAGCGCGGACACCGCGGATCCCGAGGTCTCAGGTCCCCGCGGACCCGGCCGGGAATTTCTTACCCAGTTCAGACTCGCAGTTCCTGGAGGTCCAGCAGGGAATGGTGGAATTTCTTGTCGCTTCAGCCTGGTTCCTTGGAGACCTCTTCTCCTGGCCCCGCCCCAGAGACCCCGCTTCCGGTTACCTGTCCTTAAACCCTCCTTTTCTTAATTAGTGTCCCCATTCTCCGCCTGCCCCACGATTCTTTTCCTCTAAACTACAGTGATCAGGCAGGTGTCCCGCCCCACTGACCGTGCCTCCCCCTGCATCTCCCGCCGCCTTGCACACAGCTCAGCCCTCAGGCCGCCCTGGACCCGCTCTGCACAGACTCCGCACACGCTTGCTGCAGCCTAGACCAGAGCTGCAGCCAGGAGGACGCTGCACCCCGGTGTCTGACCCCGCAGTGAGTGCTGAGACCTTCAGAGAAAAGACAGGCAGCCCAACCTCGACTTGACACCCGGCCTCTTGGGCTGCATAATGAGAACAAATGACAACAGGCTAAATTAACAACACACCTTTAATCCCCGCACTCAGGAGGTCTGCTTCTGCCTCCTCTTTCCTCCTTTTCTCAGAGGAGGCAGAGAGATTTCTGTGAGTTCAAAACCAGCATGGTTTGCAGTTCAGCAAAGGGTACACGGCAAATAACAAAAAACAATAATAACAAAAAGTTATGTATGGTTGGGCAAGGTCACGCAAGTTTTTTTGTCTCTCCTTTTTTATTAATTTAGTTTTACACTCCAATCCCAGCCCCTCCTTCCTGCTCCCCCGACTCTCCGCACCTCCCATCGGCTCCTCAGAGAGGATAGGGCCTCCTCTAGGAAGTCTACGAAGTCTGTCCCATCATTTCATTGAGGTAGAACCAAGGCACCTCCCCACCCCCTTACCCCTGTGTCTAGGCTGGGCAAGGTATCTCTCCATAGAGGATGAACTCCACTAAGTCAGTTTGTGCATTAGAGTTAGGTCTTGGACCCACTGCCAGTGGCCTCATGTATTGTCCCAGTCACACCATTGTCACCTATAGTAAGGGAGTCTAGTTGGGTCTTATGCAGGTTTCCCATCTGTCAGACCTGAGTCAGTGACCTCTCACTAGTTCAGGTCAGCTGATGTCTTTGGGTTTCCCCATCATGGTCTTGACTCCTTTGTTCATATTATCACCCCTCCTCACTCCAATTGTACTCCAGGAGCTTGGCCCATTGATTAGTTGTGGATTTCTCCATCTTTCATCTGTTTCTGGAAGAGGGTTAGGGTTAATTTCTCTGGGGTTGTTGATTGTAGGCTGGGTATTTTTTGCTTTATGTCTGGTATCCACTTATGAGTGAGTGCATACTATATTTGTCTTTCTGGTTTTGGGTTACCTCACTCAGGATGGTTTTCTTTTCTTTTTCTAGTTGTGTCCATTTGCCTGAGAATTTCAGGATGTCATTATTTTTTTTAACCGCTGAGTATTACCCCATTGTGTAAACATACCACATTTTCTTTATCTATTCTTCAGTTGAGGGACATCTAGGCTGTTTCTAAGATCTGGCTATTACAAATAATGTTGTTATGAACACAGTTTAGCAAATGTCCTTATGGTGTGAATGTGCCTCCTTTGGACATATGCCCAACAGTGGTATTGCAGGGTCTTGAGGAAGGTTGACCCCTAATTTTCTGAGAAATAGCTATACTGATTTCCACAGTGGCTGGACAAGTTTTCACTCCCACCAGCAATGGAGGAGTGCTCTGCTTTCTCCACATCCTCCCCAGCATAAGCTGTCATTGGTGTTTTTGATCTTAGCTATTCTGATTCTGCATTTCCTTAAGTGTCTTTCCACCATCTGAGATTGTTCTGTTGAGAATTCTCTGTTTAGATCTATACCCCATTTTAAAATTGGATTACTTGGTGTTTTGGTGTCTAGTTTCTTGAGTTCTTTGTATATTTTGGGGACCAGCTCTCTGTCAGATGTGGGGTTGGTGAGGATCTTTTACCATTCTTTAGGGAGCCGTTTTGTCTTGTTGACAGTGTTCTTTGCTTTATAGAAGCATCTCAGTTTTAGGAGTTGCCACATATTAATTGTTGCTCTCAGAGTCTATGCTACTGATGTTCTGTTTAGGAAGTGGTCTTCTGTACCTATGCATTCAAATGTATTTCCCAATTTCTCTTCTATGAGGTTCAGTGTGGATGGATTTATATTGAGGTCTTTAATCCATTTGGACTTGAGCTTTGTGCATGGCGATAGACATGGATCTATTTTCAGTCTTCTACATGTTGACAGCCAGTTATTCCAGCACCATTTATTGAATATGCTTTCTTCTTTCCATTTTATATTTTTAGTTTCTTTGTCAAAAATTAGTTGTTCATAGGTGTGTGGATTAATATCAGGGTCTTAAATTCCATTCTGTTGGTTCACCTGTCTATTTTTGTGCCAATACCAAGCTGTTTTCAGAACTATAGCTCTAGAGTAGAGCTTGAAGTCCAGGATGGTGATGCCCCCAGATGATCCTTTATTGTACAGGATTGTTTTGTCTATCCTGGGTTATTTGTTTTTCCATATGAAGTTGAGTATTATTATTTGAGGTCTGTGAAGAATTGTACTGGGATTTTGATGGGGATTGCACCAAATCTGTAGATTACTTTTGGTAAGATTGCCATTTTTACTATGTTGATCCTACCTATCCAAAAACCTCAATTGGATAGGGAGATCTTTCCATTTTCTGGTATCTTCTTTAAAGACTTGAAATTCTTGTCATATAGGTCATTCACTTGTTTGGTTTGAGTTACCCCAAGATATTTTATGTTGTTTGTGGCTATTGTAATGGGTGATGTTTCTCTGATTTCCTTCTCAGTCCATTTATCATTTGTATATAAAAGGGCTACTTATTTATTTATTTATTTATTTTGAGTTAATCTCATTCTCTGCTACGTTACTGAAGGTGTTTATCAGTTGTAGGTGTTCTCTGGTAGAATTTTTGGCAACACACATATACTATATCATTAGCAAATAGTGTTTGATTTCTTTTCAATTTGTATCCCTTTGATCTCCTATTGTAGTTTAATTGTTATTGTTAGAACTTCAAGTACTATGTTGCATAGATATAGAGAGTGGACAGCCTTGTCTTGTTCCTGATTTCAGTGGGATTGCTTTGAATTTCTCTCCGTATAGTTTGATGTTGGCTGTTGGGTTACTGTATATTGCCTTTATTATGTTTAGGTATGTTTCTTGTATTCCTGCTTTCTTCAAGACCTTTATCATGAAGGAGTGTTGAATTTTGGCAAAGGCTTTTTCAGCATCTATTGAGATGACCATGTGGTTTCTTTTCTTTCAGTTTGTTTATATGGTTGATTACATTGATGGATTTTCTTATGGTGAACCATCTCTGCATTTCTCGGATGAATCCTACTTGGTCATGGTGGATGATTTTTCTGATGTGTTCTTGAATTCAGTATGCCAGTATTTTATTGTGTAGTTTTACATTTATGCTCATGAGGGAAATTGGTCTGTAATTCTCTTTCTTAGTTGTGTCTTTGTGTGGTTTGTGTATCAGGGTAACTGTAGCCTCATAAAAAGAGTTTGGCAGTGTTCCTTCTGTTTCTATTGTGTGGAATAATTTGAGGAGTATTGGTATTAGATCTTCTTTGAACATCTTGTAGAATTCTGCACTGAATCTGGCTGGGCCTGGACTTTGTTGTTGTTGTGAGACTATTGATAACTGTTTCTATTTCTTTACGGGTTATAGGTGTATTTCAGTTGTTTATCTGTTCTTGATTTAATTTTGGTATGTGGTACTCATATAGAAAATTCTTCATCTTCTTAAAGTTTTCCAGTTTTGTGGAGTACAGGTTTTTGAAGTATGACCTGATGATTCTCTGGATGTCCACAGTGTCTCTTTTTATGTTCCCCTTTTTGTTTCTGATTTTGTTGATTTGGATATTCTATCTCTCTCTTTTGGTTAGTTTGGATACAGCTTTGTCTGTTTTGTTGAATTTTTTAAAGAACCAACTCTTTTTTTTTCTCATTGATTCTTTGCATTGTTTTCTGTGTTTCTATTTTCTTGATTTCAGCCCTCAATTTGACCATTTCTTGCCATCTACTCCCTCTGGATGAGTTTACTTTTTTTTTTTTTTTTTTGTTCTATTGCTTTCAGTTGTTCTGTTAATTCACTAGTGTGGGATTTTTCCAGCTTCTTTATGTAGGCATTTAGTACTATGAACTTTCTTTTTCAGCACTGCTTTCATTGTTTCTATAAGTTTGAGTATGTTGTGCAGTCACTTTCATTAAATTTTAGGAAGTCTTTTATTTCTTTCTTTATTTCTTCCTTGACCCAGTGGTAGTTCAGTTGATCATTGTTTAATTTCCATGTATTTGTGGGCTTTCTGAAATTAATGTTGCTGTTGAATTCTAACTTTAAGCTGTGGTGATCTGATACGGTACAGGAGTTTGTTGCAATTTTTTGCATCTGTTGAGGTTTGCTTTGTTAGTGGGTATGTGCTCTATTTTTGAGAAGGTTCCATCAGGTGCTGAAAAGAAAGCATATTCTTTTGTTTTGGGGTGGAATGGTCTATAGATGTCTAACCTCTGCTAGTTCCCACATTTTTCTGTTAAGCTTCTGTCTGGCAGATCTCTCCAGTGATGACAGTGGGGTGTTGAAGTCTCCCACTATTAGTATGTGGGGCTTCATTTGTGATTTAAGATTTAGTAATGTTTCTTTTACAAAACAGGAACCCTTGTGTTTGGGGCATAGATGTTCAGAATTGAGAAATCCTCTTGATGGATTTTCCCTGTGATGAATATGAAATGCCATTTTTAATGTTTTTTGATTGATTTTAATTTGGAGTCTATTTTAGTAGATATTAGGATAGTTACACCAGCTTGTGTTTCTTAGGTCCATTTGATTGGAAAATTTTTTCTAAACCTTTTACTTAGAGGTAATGGCTGTCTGTGAGTTTGAGGTGTGTTTGTTGTATGTAGCAGAAGGATGGATTCTGTTTTTGTATCCAATCTGTTAGCCTGGTGTCTTTTTTATAGGTGAATTGAGACCATTTATATTAATGGGTATTAATGACCAGTGATTGCTAGTTCCTGTTATTTTTGTTTTTGGTGGTGGTGATGGCCCTGTGTGTTCAATTCCCTTCTTTGAGGTTTGCTGCTGTAAGTTCATGTATTTCCTAGGTTCTTGTGGATGTGGGTGATTTTCTTGGTTTGGCATTTTCCTTCTAGTACTCTTTGTAGGGCTGGGTTTGTGGATAGGTATTGTTTAAATTTCGGTTTTATCACGGAATACCTTGTTTTCTCCACCTATGGTTATTGAAAGCTTTGCTGGAAAAAGTAGTCTGAGTTGGCATCTGTGGTTCCTTAGTGTCTGCATAACATCTGACCAGGACCTTCTGGCTTTCATTGTTTCCATTGAGAAGTCAGGCATAATTCTGAAAGGTCTGCCTTTATATGTAACCTGGCCTTTCTCCGTTGCAGCTCTTAATATTCTTTCTTTATTTTGTATGTTTATTGATTTGATTATTATGTAGCGAGGGGACTTTCGTTTTCTCTGGTCCAGTCTATTTAGTGTTCTGTAGGCCTCTTGTGTTTTCATAGACATGTCTTTCTTTAGTTTGGGGAAGTTTTCTTCTATGATTTTATTGAATATATTTTCTGTGCCTTTGGGTTGGATGTCTTCTCCTTCTAGCCCTATTAGTCTTAGGTTTGGTCTTTTCATGGTGTCTCAGATTTCCTGCATGTTTTGTGTTAAGGATTTGTTGGATTTAAAATTGTCTTTGACTGATGAATCAATTTCCTCCAAATTACTTCAGAGCTTGAAATTCTCTCTTCCATCTCTTGTATTCTGTACTCGTGGTTCCTGATCTTTTACCCAGGTTTCCCATTTCTAGAATTCCCTAGGTTTGTGTTTTCTTTATTGCCTCTATTTCAGACTTCATGTCTAGAATTGTTTCCTTCACTTGTTTGATTGCTTTATATTGGTTTTCTTTAAGGGACTTGGTAATATCTTCCAATTATTTGTCTCTTCCTCCATTTTTTTTTTCAAGACAGAGTTTCTCTGTATTGTTTTGGAGTTTGTCCTGGAACTCGCTCTGTAGACCAGGCTGGCCTTGAACTCACAGAGATCCGCCTGCCTCTGCCTCCAGAGTGCTGGGATTAAAGGCGTGCGCCACCAAGGCCCGGCTTCCTGCATTTCTTTAAGAGATTTTTTTCATTTCCTCTTTAAGGGCTTCAATCATCCTCATAAAGTTAATTTTTAGGTCATTTTCTTTTGCTTCATCTGTGTTGGGATGTTCAGGTCTTGCTGTATCACCACTAGTTTTTAGTGATGCTGTATTGCTCCTTATATTGTTGAGTGAGTTCTTACCTTGTCTATGCATCTCTTTCTCCAATTGGTATGGTTGGGAGCTGTGGCTCCGTTGACCACTCCTTCAGGCACAAGTAGAGCAGAGCTTCCGTTGAAAGCGCCTCCTGGTGGAAGTGCATCCAATGCTTAGGTAGTTACCCCTTGAGGTGCAGGTGGGGCTATAGCTCAGGTGGATGCTCCTCCTGTTGGAGGTGTAGATGGGGCTGAGGCTTCAGTGGTCAACGTATTAGAGGGGTATCTTCAACCGACAAATGGCAGTGGATGCTGGCTGGGACACAGGTGCTCTTTCCCAGAGGAACTTTTTGCTATAGCTTCTGGAAGCTACTACTGGATACTGCTACTGTCATTTCACCCGGTGATCAGTCCTTGCTCCTGGGCCTGAAGCTTGAACCTCCCTCTGACACTGTTTCCGGGTCTGAGACTCGTGTCTCCCTTCACAATGCTCTGGCCTGAAGCTCTGACCTCCCTCTGAAGCTGCTCCTGGGTCTGAGACGTGGGGCTCCCTTCTCATGCAAGCCTTTTAACCCAGCACTCAAGAGGCATGGGCAAGGGAAACGGTGAGTTCCAGGCCAGCCAGCTCTACATAGTGAGTCTAGGACAGTTGTAGGTACACAGAGACATGACAAGGGGATGTGGAAAAGCCCACTATGTCTCAATCCTACACAGAGAATTACAGTCAACTGGGGGATGCTGGGAGCAGGAGAAAGTCTCCCCCAGGGAAGAGCACACCAACTGCTTACTCCATACCAAATGGTCAGCATTAAAAACATGCATACAAGTAACATTTGGATTGAGTAGGTATTTACAAATATATATGTATACACAGACATATATGTATACAATAACAATGAAAAAGATGCCATGAGTTTGAACATTAGCAGAGATGTTAGATGGGAGGATTTGTCTCCAGCAAAGCAAGAGGAGAAATGTTCTAATATAAAATTTCAAAATTAAAAATGTAAAAAAAAGCAAAACAAAAAGAAAACAAATGAATGAACAATGACAAACCCAGCCTAAAACCAAAACACACAAACAAGTTATACACATATGCAGACGAGGACTCCGTTAAGCTTTCGTGAGGCCCTAGATGTAATGTCGGTCATCAGGTATAGAAATGATAACTAATGTTGGCAAACCTTTGAGGAAAGAAGGTCAAACACTGCTGTGGCAGTGAGAACTGGAGAAGGAACTTTGAAAATTATTTTAGATAACTATTTGAGATGTCCCACCCCCAAATATAGTGTGGCACACACACTGATGTGTGACGCTGTTCCTGTGCAAACAATATCTACTTACCACAGATCAGGAACCAATGACAAACCAAAGCTGGGAAAACAACAAAGTCTAACTTGGTGAACCAATGAGTTTTTTGTTTTTTTTCTGCATGTATATCTGTGTTCCTGTGTTCCTGGTGCTTTCTGAGGAAAGAAGGCATTGGATGCCCTGGAGTTGACGACATAGATTGAGTGAGCATGGGAGGGTGCTGGGAATTCAAAGCGAGTCTCCTGAAAGAGCAGACAGTGCTCTTAACCACTGAGTCAACTCCAAACCCAAGTGCTATACGTAAGAGAATGGGACATTGGATAATGTATGCTAAAGGTTTAACTGGGCAGTCCTGGAACTCACCTCCATAGGCATCTTGCCTATGCCTCCTGAGCGCTGGGATTAAAGGCATGCACTACCTAGCCTGGCATTACTATGAATTCTTGAATGTTGAACAAGATAAACAGTTTTTAGGTTGTCTTGTTTTGCTTTTGTTTTTGAAGACAGGATTTCATTATGTGACATCCTTGGCTGTTCTGTATCTAGCTGTGTAGACTACGATGGCCTCAAACTCACATGTGTCCACCTGTATCTGCCTTCCCAGTGCTGGGATTAAAGGCATGTGCCACCATCATTGCTCAGCTAAGAGAAATGATTTTATTATAGTTTACCTAGGAGCTGGGGATATGATTTAGTGGGAAAGAGCACTGCTGCTCTTCCAGGGGACCAGGGTTCGATTCCCGGCACACACACAGGAGGTCACAATTGTCTAGAATCTTATGTCCTCTTCTGGCATTCACAGGCACCAGGCAAACATGCAGTATATAGAAAGAGTTGCAGGCAAAGCACCCATACACAATTTTTTTGTGTGTGTGTGTTTTTATTAATTCAGTTACTACTGCAGAATTTTATTTTGATCTAAACTCTGAGACATTTTATAAGTTTTAAAATTTCATTAAAGGCTTTTCATAAGTTTCTTATCTTTTTTTAATAATTTTGCACCCTCAAAGTCCTGTTTTTTTTTAAAAAAACAATTTATTTTATTTTATATACATTGGTGTTTGCAAGTATGTCTGTATGAGGGAATCAGATCCCTAGAAGAGGAGCTCCAGACAGCCGTGAGCTGCCATCTGGGTGCTGGGAATTGAACCCGAGTCCTCCGGGGGGAGCAGCCAGTGCTCTTAACCCTAGAGCCATCTCTCCAGCCCCCAAGTTTCTTATCTTTATGCTTCCTTTATGGACACTGTTGGCACTTATGAGCTGAGACTACAAAAAAGAACGCTATGTCACATTATTTGCCACAGATACTTTTCTCTGTGGTGTGAACTCTCTGATGCCTTCTAAGATTGGAAAGGTGGATATAAGACATGTCACAGTCTTTGCATTTGTGGAGTGTCTCTCCAGTGTGGATTTTCTCATGTGCTCTGAGGTAGGAGCACCTAGTAAAGGATTTGTCACAGTCCTTACATTTGTAAGGTCTCTCTCCTGTGTGGACTCTCTGGTGTGTTCTGAGATTTGACAAGTGAGCAAAGGATTTGTCACATTCCAGACATTTGTAAGGCTTCTCTCCAGTGTGAAGTTTCTGATGCCTTTTAAGATTCGATATCTGATTAAAGGACAGGTCACAGTCTTTGCATTTGAAAGGTTTCTCTCCAGTATGGATTTTCTGATGTATTTTAAGACTAGAAATCCGTAGAAAGGACATGTCGCAGTCTTTGCATTTGTAGGGTTTCTCCCCAGTATGAGTTTTCTGATGTGCTCTAAGATATGAGCATGTGGTAAAGGACTTGCCACATTCCTGACAGCTGTAAGGTCTCTCTCCAGTGTGGACTCTCTGGTGTGTTCTGAGATGTGAGTTATGGGTAAAGGACTTGTCACATTCCACACATTTGTAAGGTTTTTCTGCAGTATGAGTTTTCTGATGTGCTCTAAGAGTTGAGAGCGTGGTTAAAGATTTGCCACAGTCCTTACACCTGTAAGGTCTCTCTCCAGTGTGGACTCTCTGATGCGTTCTGAGATTTGATTGCTGGAAGAAGGATTTGTCACATTCTGCACATTTGTAAGGTTTCTCTCCAGTATGAATCTTCTGATGTTCTCTAAGAGCTGAGCACTCGGGAAAAGATTTGCCACATTCCTTACAGCTGTAAAGTTTCTCTGCAGTGTGAACACTCTGATGTCTTCTAAGATGTGAGCACTTGGTAAAGGACTTGTCACATTCCCTACATTTATAAGGTTTCTCTCCAGTGTGAATTTTTTGATGTGTTTTTAGAGTTGAGTTCACAGTAAAGGATTTGTCGCACACCTCACATTTGTAAGGCTTCTCTCCAGTGTGGATTCTGTAATGCCTTTTAAGATGTGATAATTCAAGGAAGGACTTACCACATTCTTCACATTTGTAAAATGTCTCTAAAGAGTGAGTTTTCTGATGCCACCTAAGTGATGAATAGTGCGCAAAGGCTCTGTCACACTCAGTGCACTTGTAAGGCTTCTCTCCACTGTGGAGTCTGTAATGTCGCCTGAAGTGTGACAGCTGATGGAAGACCTTGCCACATTCTTGACAACTGCAATGTTCCTCATCGCTATGGATTTTCTGATGTGTCCTGAAACTGGAGCAGTGGGCAAAAGACTTGCCGCATTCCTTACATTTGTAAGGCTTCTCTCCAGTATGTATTTTCAGATGGCTTTTAAGAGCTGAGGACTGCCGAAATGACTTTCCACATTCTTTGCATTTGTAAGGTTTCTCTCCAGTATGAAGTCTGTGATGTATTCTAAGATTTGCAAATTGGTTATAGGATTTGCCACAAATGTTGCACTTGTAGGGTTTCTTTCCACTGTGAATTCTCCGGTGTACAGAGAGGCTTGAGGCAGTCCTGAAACATTTCCTGCACTTTTCACACTGGTGTGGTTTCTCCCCAATGTAGATTGGTAGTTGCAAAAGACTGTATGTAGACATAAAATAGTCCTCATATTCTCCCTGCCTGTGCTCTTTCTCTGCAGTGTAGACTCTCTGATCTTGAGTCATGTTGGAACACAAATTTACAGATTTCTCACAGTCTTTAGAGCTGCAAGGTTCTTCTCCAGTGTGCCTGCTTTCACGTCTGTCTGGGTTTGATGAGTCACCAGAGGCATCCCTGGGATTACTGCATGTGTAGTTACTGGAGTTTTCTGTAGTTTCACTTGTTCTATAAAGTGCACATGTGGCGGGGTCATGAAGCACTTTGCCAAGCTCATTACACTGACAGGACTCCTTTTCAGTCTTCACATGGTGATGGACAGGATCACACTTGCAATAGTTCTCTGAAAATGAGGACACTTCAGATTAATAGGGCTTGTTCCAATAATAAACATGTGATAAATGATGGTATCCATAAGCTCTCTCTTAAGATAAGTCAACTAGAAACTACTTAGACATCTTTCTTTCACTGTAATTTTTGTATTCTCACAAAAAACAGCCTGACAGCCTCCAAGGGTCTGTGATTAATAATAGATATCTCATCATTATAAAAAATGTCTAACAGTACAAGATGGATCAAATAATTAAGGAATCAGCAATTAGCTTTGGGACTCAGCTTACTGATTGATTGTATTTAGAAAACATGTCTCTACTTTTAAATATTTCTTCTCAGAAATTGATGAAGAAGAGTTTGATACAATCTCAGGTTCACAGTGCTTCTACTTACTAAGTGAGAGGCAATGAAGAGCACTGTTCTGAAGACCCAATTCCTTCAAAGATTAAAGACTTACTTAAAAGCATCACAGGGTTTCTTTTTCTTTCTTGAAAAACACATTAGATTGTTTGAAAGTAATGGATGCAAAGATATTATTCTGCCAGACATCAGAGGCTCTAGATCTGTACACTGACTCTTGAGATTATTTCCCAGAAGACTGTCTGTGTACTTATCATGGGGAAGAAAATGAAGGATGTAGCATGAGATATGCATACAAGGAAGGCAATTACAGAACAAGCCTATTCCATGGAGTCACTTTAGACTTAAAATTTTGTCAAATTATTCCAATGCAATTTCAGCACAGTCAAATAAAATTGCATTTTGTACTAGTATTTAGTCACGATAATTCAGCTGTAATAAGACACAACAGACAGCATGCATCCTGGGGCCAGGACACTACACTAAGTTAAATGATCAGGAATCCTTTCAAGTAGAATTGAACATCGCAAAAACATTCTCAGCTCTTGTTTTCTCTTTTACCTGAAGCCATCACTGTTGTCCTTCTCATTCACAAGCCCACCCTGTGGTGGCTACTCTCTCCTCTCCACATTGCAGGGCAATTTCATTCTTTCCAGACAGGTGACCAGGCCTACCTTGCATACAATAATCCAAGTGTTCTGTGAGGTAGCCCATGATTCATGTTAGAATTTTCAGAAATAGTACAGAAGTCAAAAACGATACTATGTTCAGTACAAGAAGGAACGCACAGCAGGGTAATCTAGAAATGACTTCCAAATTGCTATTTCCTCTCAGAATCTTCAGCATATTTAGGGAGAGGTTTTTTTTTTTTTTTGTTTTTTTTTTTTTTTTTTTTTTTTTTTTTTTTTTAAGATTTACTTATGTGTACATCGTTCCTTCACATGTGTCCCTGCAGGCCAGAAGAGGGCCCTAGATCTCATTACAGTTGGTTGTGAGCCACCATGTGGGTGCTGGGAATTGAACTGAGGACTTCTGGAAGAGCAGCTAGTGCTCTCAACCTCTGAGCCATCTCTGCAGCCCGACTTTTAAGTTTTTATATCCAGTTTTTTTTTTCTCAGAATTAAAACCATGTCAGGTACAAAGATGGACATGGAGCTCCTAATATATGGGCATGACTTCTATACGATACTAAGTTTCTGAATGAATTGTGGAACCAAAGTGAGTAGTGCATTTTCCTCTAACATGGAAAATGGAAAGAAAAAATTAAATTGCCTGAAATCATTCTTTCCTACTACCAAACTTTGCCTGGTCTCCTGTGGTTTCCGTGACAGCTTAACAGAGAATTTACAACCTACAGTGCTAGTACATACAAAGCATGAGTTAGGAATTCTAGAAGCAAAATGTTCTCACCCACAGACACCAAGTTGCTGTAATTCTCCAACATTACATCAATGTACAAAGCCCTCTGAGCAGAGTCCAGGCATTCCCACTCCTCCTGGGGGAAGTCCACAGTCACATCCCTGAATGTCAACACACCCTAAAATGAGAAAGTACAGTTTGACCACGTGATCCCAGGAACAGTGCTTTCCTTGACATAAGGAGACTTGAGGAAATTAGGACTGTAGATGAGTGAAGACAATTAGTCAAAAAAAAAAAAAAAAAAGATTTCTCATATAGTGACATTGTATAATGGATTTTCTAACTCTGTGAAAATAGGATGACAAATAGTCTCACAAGCAATATACACAAAACAACAGACATATAAGGTCTGGATACAGTTATATATCTGGTATGGATGCTGTGTTTATTATGATCACAGTGTACATGCCTCAGAAGGAAAATGGTGATGAGGAAACATGCTTTAAGCGCTGTACCTGTAGATCACGCAAAACGTTTACACACTTAATCAATTCTGTGCATTCTTCTGCCTTAAGTGATTGTATTATAACATGCTCAGTTCATATGTTTAAACTGTAGGTCCAATGTCATTTCATTAAAAAGAAAGTTGTAGAAGGGAGAATTCATGTCTTGCTTTATAGGCAAAGAATTTTGGGTTTTTTCCCATGGTAACGATGAGTCTAACAGCTCTGTATACTGTCAATTTAAACACTAACATATTAGATCAAGTAGTCTATAGGGTTTTTTGTTTGTTTGTTTTCTTTTTTCTTTTTGGTTTTTTAAGACAGAAACTCTGTGGCTTCGGAGGCTGTCCTGGAACTAGCTCTTGTAGATCAGGCTGGTCTTGAACTCACAGAGATCCACCTGCTTCTGCCTCCTGAGTGCTGGGATTGAAGGTGTGTGCCACCATCACCCCTGGCTATAGGATTATTTTTATAAGGATATTTGAGTCCCAACCAAGCAGATAGAAAAATCCGCATCAGCCACATTTAATATAATCTAAAATTTTACTAAAAAACGGGCATAAGGCAACTTAGATAAATAACAATTTCAGAAGCTCTGAAGGAAATTTCACTCCACAAGAGTTACAAAAATTGAGGGAAATCCAAAATCCACATCAAATAGTGTTTTACGTTGCAGCTAAGCGTGTACATGTACATGTAAGTGCAGCTACTGTGGATGCATTCAGAAGTGACATAGACTTCCTGGGAATAAGCGAATATATTGAATTCTGTGAGAATTATACTCACTTTTAGTGCTTTGCAAATAAAATATAGCACAGAAGAATGGCTCAGAAGAAAATCTGACTGCTGTGCCTGAATTTTGTAGTACTTAATGTCCCTCCACCTGCTTTTTAAAAAAGATTTTATTTACTTATTATGTATAGAACATTCTGCTTCCATGTATATCTGCACACCAGAAGAGGGCACCAGATCTCATAACGGATGGCTAAGAGTCACCATGTGGTTGCTGGGAATTGAACTCAGGACCTCTGGAAGAGCAGTCAGTGCTCTTAACCTCTGAGCCATCTCTCCAGCCCTTAATGTGTCCCTTTTATTACTTATGTTGTATTGTACGGTAGAGAATCTATACCAGCAACATTTTAGATAAGGGCTCATACCTGGAATTTACAGAGAATCATACCAAGGAAATAAAACTGCCAATCAACCAATGTGCAAATGACTTGAGGAGACACTTTTTAAAGACAGAAACACAAATGGCCAATAAGTATGGCAAGTCTTCAGGATCCCTAAAACAGCACCATGGAAAACACAAACTAAAACTACTTTGAGATGCTGCCTCATCCCAGGAAGAATGGCTGCCATCAGCTAAGCTGACAACAAATGATGGAGAGGATGTGGAGAGAAAAGAACCATCACTAACAGTTGGTATGTGAGGGGGAGTGTAAATAAATATACACTCCCCCACATTGTGGGCATCTGATTGGAGATGATTGAAAAAAATCGAAGATAGACCTAATATATGACCCAGCGATGTCACTCCTGAGAATACGACCAGAGAACTGCATACCCCAGTACAGAGACAGTTACACCCCGGGTTCACTGTTCCATTATTCATCATAGCATAGGTTTGCAGTTAAGCTAATTGTCTATCAACAGGTGTAAAATAGAAGGGCCTGAAATGTGTAATATGACGTGAGGCCATACAGTGTCAGGAAGAAGAAACCATTTCCCCACCTACGCAGAATCTAGCCAACAATCTGTATACCTGTGGGCACAGCAGAATGTGGAGAGAAGAGAACAAGAAAGGTTACATATCAGGGAGGACTGCATGCAGGTCATGAACACAAGTTATGAATAAGTATATAAAGCTAAGCGCTTTTCTAGCTTTAATTCTGTCAGTTGTTTTTTCTTTCTTTCTTTTTTTTTTTCTTCTGGTTTTTCGAGACATGGTTTTTCTGTGTAGCTTTGGAGCCTATCCTGGCACTCTCCCTGGAGACCAGGCTGGCCTTGATTTTTTTCTTTTTGTAGTAGACAAGTTCATAAAAGTATATTTGATAGGGAAAATCTGAAATCCCATGTGAGGCTCCAGAGCTTCCTTTCCCTATGTCTGCTCTAACTGCAGAAAGAACATTGCATTGCACACTCTTTAGGGCTGGTTAATTGCACAGTGTGATGTTGTTTTTGTTGTTTGTTTGAATGTTTTTCATAATATTTACAAAACTATCAGAAGCAGATAATTAAAAGCTTGAAATGTCAGAATATATAACAGTCCTAGAAAAAGAGTGGACATGCCCACTGACCTGGGACATATTTACTGGAGAATCAGTCATTTCTTTCTGTTTCTCTTCTTTGAGTTTCTCTTTCAGGAACAATGCATAGATGGCTTGCTTTGCTGTCAAATAAAGGGGTCAAAAGGAAAAAGCAAAAGTTAATACTGAAAGCTTAAAGAACAATGTAAAACCACATGAAAAGACCCTAGCAACAGAATACACCAGGTGTGTGGTCAGTAATACCAAAGCCAGAAGACCATGGACTGACATTTGTAGCTTGGAGGAAAAAAAATCACTATCAATCATATGGTTTCATCCAGAAAAACTCTATATTAAAACTGCAATTCAAGATATTTTTGAAGTAAAACAATTCATTTCAACAAAGCAGGACAGCAAACAATATATCAAAGGTAAAATAGATACAAAAAATTAGAGGAATCATCCATGAGAACACGGGAAATAATAAATCTCATGTGAAGGACAGATAGATACAGGACAAATGGGGAGTAATTATCCATTGGTAAGACGGCAAATCACTAAACCCACAGAGAAGGAAGAAAAACACTGCCAATAATCCAAACAACAATGACATCAAAAACAAAAGCATAGGGAATAAAAGCTCCATCAACAAATATCTAGCCATTCTAAAAATCAATATAGAGAATCTTCAATTAATTAAATATAGCATATGACCCAGCTGTTCCACTCCTTGGCATATGCTCAAAGAATTCAATTTACAGATAATTGCTCAGCCACAGATAATTGCTCTACTCACAACAGCTACAGAAGGTAAACAACCTAATTGTCTGATGGGATATACCTCTCTCTTATTGGTTGATGAATAAATGCTGATTGGCCAGTAGCTAGGCAGGAAGTTTAGGCAGGTCTAGCAGACTAGGAGAATTCTGTCTCAAGACAGCGGTCGAAGGAGTAACATGCTGCACCATTATAGGTAAGCCACAGCCAAGTGGCAATACGTAGTTTAATAGAAACGGGTTAATAATTAAGAGAGAGCTAGCCAATAAGAAGCCTTAGCCATCGGCCAAACAGTTTATAATTAATATAAGTTTAGTGTGCTTATTTGGGACTAAAGGGCTGCTGGGACCTAGCTGGAAAGAAACTCTGTCTTCAACTGACAGATGGATAGTGAAAAATGTGGCCCGTATATACTATGCAATATTATTTACCTGTACAGAAAATTGAAATCATGAATTTTGCAGGTACATGGATGGACTTAGAAAAGATCATATTTAGTGAGGTCACCCAGGCGTAGAAAGACAGACAATGCATAAGGTTGTTAAACAGTCATAAGCATCTTCAATTAGTATAACTGCAATGCAGCTTCCAATCACAGCTGAGTCAAATCTCAAGGGGCACAAATGGAACTGAGTGATTGGGATGAGAACATCATACACTAGTGAGGTTCTGAATTTATCACGGACCCAATTTGACAGAAGCCTCACACCTTCCAAGGGACACACTGGAAGAAGAGAGAACATTCCATGTAGATTTTCTTTGTTCTTCTGGGGATTTCACTTCACTCCGTGAGACTCATTTACACAAAGCTCACACACTTGCAGAGTAATTTGCCAAGAAACTATTCAAGCAAACTATTCTCAACCACAGAAAACAGACTGCTGCAAGTCTGCAACATCCAGTCTCTGTACAAAGCCCTCAGGGCAGGGTCCAGGCATTGCCCACCCTCCTGGAAGAAGTCCACAGTCACACCACTGGCTGTCAACAGATCACAAAATAAAACACTGCAGTCTGAAGAGTTGTGTCGGTGCACACCTTTAATCTAAGCCCTGGGGAGACAGAGGTGGGTGTAAATCTGTAAATTCCAGTCCAGCTTGGACTACAAGTGGAGTTTTCATCCAGACAGAGTAACATAATGAACTCAGGACTCAAACACAGCAAACACAAGAACCAAAAAAAATAACAGTTTGGTTATGTGTCCCTGGGCAGATTCAAAAGATACTTTCGAATATTATCCTATACTATAATACCTTTTCATTTGTTTCTCTGTGTAGATATGACTGTCCTTAAACTCCCTCTATAGACCAGGCTGGCAAGGAACTCCCAAATTCACAGGCCTCTGCTTCTCAAATGCTGGGATTAAAGGCATGTGCCACCACCACCATGGACTTATAATGCCTTTCCTAACTGTGAAAATACTGTGACCTCATACCATCAAAAAGCATATTGTGCTTTTGCAGGCTCTAAGCTGCACATTAAGGACACAGCACAAAAATACACATTTCTTTTCTTTTTTTGCATTTCTTTTCTTTTCTTTTTTTTTTTTTTTGAGACAGTGTCTCACCGTAAAGCTCTGGCTGCCCCGGAACTCATTAGGTAGACCAGACTGGCCTCAAACTCACTGAGATCCACTGCCTCCCCCGTGGTGTGATTCAAGGTGTGTGGCACCAAGCTTGCAAAGACACTTTTCAAAATGCTCTGTGTACACCACAGCGTGTATTAAGTCTCAGATGACAATTTAATGTCGGCTACAAAGTTTACTCTTAAACGTTAATGTTTACAATCGTACCTATGGGACTCCCCAAAAAATAATAATTTCGGATCCAATTACATTTGCAGGCTTTCATGTCACGTCTGAAATATAAAAGCTCTCTGGGAGTACCAAATCTCTAGTTCTACGTGCCATTCTCTGGAATGGCGAAGCGGTTTGACACGAATGTTAGCGTGGATGAACGTAACGTTGAAGAGCTCTGTCCTTTCCACTACAGCAAAGAGAACCGTGTCTGCGAGCATCAACGCATAAATTCAAATAATCCAGTAGGTTACTTTTATGAGACTATCTGGCAATCAGAAGATCAACGGGAAAAAAACAAAACATCAGGATTGGTCCAGTTCATATGATCTAAAATACACCAGGGAAAGACATGCACAGCAGAATCTCGGAGCCGGCTTCCTGATGAGCAGCAGAGAAACCGCTCGCACCCCCGCTCCTCCCTCCCGGGTCCCAGCCCCGCAGCTCCTCTGACCTGGGAGCTTCCAGGGCCGCCGGGCTGCGGTTCCCGCCACTGCGCTGCTGACTGCTGACTTTCCCAGGCCGCCCCGCGAGCGCGGACACCGCGGATCCCGAGGGCTCAGGTCCCCGCGGACCCGCCGCGTCCTCCGCACCCGGCTCTGCTGCGCGCCGCTCCCACCGTGCAGGACCCCGAGCAACGACAGGGAACCGGGGACTCGGCACTGCGGGCTGCGGCTCCCGGGTTCACTTCCTGGTCCTCTCTCGTTAGGTTTCCCGGCTTCCGTTTGCGTCAATCTTTAACGCCTCCCACTTCTCCATCAATCGCCTAAACTTCAACCCTCCCCAGCGTTGGTTCTGGTTTAGCGTCCCCGCCCCACTCACCGCTCCTCCCCTGCATCTCCCGCCGCCTTGCACACAGCTCAGGCCGCCCTGGACCCGCTCTGCGCAGACTCCACACACCCTTGCTGCAGCCTAGACCAGAGCTGCAGCCAGGAGGACGCTGCACCCCGGTGTCTGACCCCACAGTGAGTGCTGAGACCTCCAGAGAAAAGACAGGCAGCCCAACCTGGACTTGACACCCGGCCTCCTCTTCAAGCAAATGACAACAGGCTAAATTCAGATGCCAGCGTCTATCTCATCGCCAACACAAACATGAGAAGCCAAAACCAAACACTGCAACTGTGACTTGGGGGAGAGACGTTTCAGGAACTTGGATTCTGAAAAGAAATCGGTGTCTGCAGAAGTCAGGGGTCAGCCCATTGCTAACTGCCCAGGGCGGAGCTCATCCCACGCTGTCACCACTAGATGGGGGTCTTGTCAATTTACTAACTCAGAAACAAGCTTGGCTTCTGTGACTCATGCTAAAGGTACTATTTAGATAAATTATAGGATTTTATAAAAATGACACGGTGAGTGCAGAGCTTCTTGTTGTCCCAGATGCAGAAAATAAGGAAGGTATTTTGTACCAGCCACACAAAAGTCAGTGGCTCTGGGAACACTGAGGAAGAGACGCTAGACTCCATACAGCTGCTGTAATCAGTAACCAACAGCAGCTGTACTGCATTGACCTCACACTAGACCACAGTCAGTCTAGGATAGGCAAAGCCTCACAGGGCCCCACCCTTTCCCTCTCAAATGTTGTCTGGGGATGGATTGTAGAAAAATCACTGCCCTTAGCTGCAGCCCTCTGCTCAGCCCAGCAGGACCCAACACAGAGCTCCAAAACCCACAGTCTCACACATGACCTTAGTTAATCTCTGGGGATCCCAAAGGAAAATAAATGGACATGAACACACTAGAGATGTTTTGGAATTGTGGACCAGGATAGTAGAGAGGTAGGAGGTGAAAGTGGGCAGTATTTGAGGTTCTGGGCACAAACACACATAGACTGTGTGAATATATGTATGTGTGTATGTATGAAACAGTTAATAACAGATTTTTTTTGTGTGTGATAGGGTTTCTCTGTGTAACCCTGGCAGTCCTGGATCTAGCTTTGTAAGAGTAAACCAGGCTGGTCTTGAAGTCCCAGAGATTAGCCAGCCCTTTCCTCAGGATTGCTGGTATTGGCCATCCTCCCAAGCTCAGAAATTTGATTAAATGAATATATTAGTGTGTACTTTCCTTTTGTGTTTCTATTCTTGTCTGTTTTTTAAAAATATACTAATCTATCTATCTATCTATCTATCTTTTTTTTTTTTTTAAAGACAGGGTTTCTCTGTATAACAGCTCTGGCTTGTCTGGAATTCACTTTGAAGACCAGGCTGGCCTCTAACTCACTGAGATCCACCTATCTCTGTCTCTACAATGTGGTTATGTGCTACCGTGCTCAGGTCATTATCTGGTATAATATCAGGTAATACTAAGGGTCAAGAAGTCTTTTCTTTTTTGTGTCAAGAAGGTTTTTTTTTTTCAGACAAGGTTTCTCTGTGGCTTTGGAGGCTGTCCTGGAACAAGCTCTTGTAGACCAGGCTGGTCTCAAAGAGATCAGCCTGCCTCTGCCTCCCAAGTGCTGGGATTAAAGGCATGCGCCACCACTGCCTGGCGAGTCAAGAAGTATTTTAAGTAGCAGCTTTGCTGTTGGTTTTTCTCTGGAGTTCCGGTAGAATCCTGTCAGTGTGGTCATGGGGTTGTTTTATGGGTGGCATTTTATATCTGTTTCAGTCACGTGGCTACATCAGTAGCAACATCGGTAGTTCTGTTTACATATTTATTTCATGGTTTTTAAATTTGGTATATTATACCCACCTGGTATCTTATATCCATCTATTTCAATAAGCATTTCCAAGTTAGTGTAACAGAAATCTTAATGTCAGTTAACAAGAGATCCAGTTAATCACTCAGTTCTATCAAGTAGGCTGTGCAGTTACCTTGGGTAATTGTCAAGACATGATAACAGGATCTGTGGTAGTGACACATACCTTTAATACTAGCACTCTGGAGGGAGAGACAGGTAGACCTCTGTGAGTTCAAGTCCAGCCTGGTCTACATAGTGAGTTCCAGGTCAGAAAAGGGTACATAGCAAATAAAAACAACAGCAACAACAAATTATATGCAGTTGAGCAATGTCATGCAAGACTTTTAACCCAGCACTCAGGAAGCATGGGAAGGGGAACTAGCTGTGTACACTGTGTACCACCATCCATCTAAGATAAAGGACTTTTTTTTTTTTTACAGCATTTCCCATTGGCTGGAGTCAAGGGTTAGCTGTTAAAAGCACTGGTTGCTCTTCCAGAGGACTGGTGTTTAATTCCTAACACACACGTAGGAGCTCACAACTGTCTGTAACTACAGCCTCAGAGAATCTTATGCCCTCTGATGGCATTCACAGGCACCTGGCAAGTAAGCAGCATCCAGACAGAGTTGCAACACAACTCTTTACACATTGGACGACGCACCCATATATACTAAAAAAATTCACAGTTACTATTACAGAATTTTTTTCTTTTGGTTTCGAGACAGGGTTTCTCTGTGTAGCTTTGGAGCCTATCCTGGTACTTGCTCTGTAGAACAGGCTGGCCTCGAAATCACAGAGATCTGCCTGCCTCTGCCTCCTGAGTGCTGGGATTAAAGGTGTGTGCCACCAACACCCAGCCAACAGAATTTTTTTAAAATATAAACTCTGTGATATTTCCCAAGATTTAAAACTTCATTACAGGTTTTGATATGTTTCTTATCTTTTTTTTTTAAAAAGATTTTATTTATTTATTATGTGTACAACATTCTGCTTCCATGTATGTCTGCATACCAGAAGAGGGCACCAGATCTCATAACAGATGGTTGTGAACCACCATGTGGTTGCTGGGAATTGAACTCAGGACCTCTGGAAGAGCAGCCAGTGCTCTTAACCTTTGAGCCATCTCTCCAGCCCTATGTTTCTTATCTTTATGTTTCTATTATTGCAGCTTGTTTTTCTTGTTAGACTTCCTTTGGACCCCAGGCCCCAAAGAATGACACAAAGACTTATTATGAAAACTTGGCCTCTAGCTTAGGATTGTTCCCAGCCTACTTTTTTTTTTTTTAAGATTTATTCATTTATTACGTATTCAGTGTACTGCCTGCATGTCAGAAGAGGACACCAGATTGCATTATACATGGTTGTGAGCCACCATGTGGTTGCTGGGAATTGAACTCAGGACCTCTGGAATGGCAGTCAGTACTCTTAACCTCTGAGCCATCTCTCCCGCCCCCCAGCCTGCTCTGATATCGTAAAGTAACACATGTTCTGTTAACCTTTGTTCTGCCAATTGGCTCTTTACCTCTCCTCCCTTCTGTATGTCTGACTCCTCCCATGTCTTTCCAGCATCTCCTACCACACCAGATTCATTCCAAGGCCCTCTCTCTTCTGAGAAGTTCTGCCTACTTTCTCCTGCCTAGCCATCGGCCGTTCAGCTCTTTATTAAACCAATCAGATGGTGCTTTGGCAAAGACACATCTTCACAGTATACAAGAATTTATCCCGTAACACATTATGTAGAGTGTTGGGGTTTATAAGTAGAGAACACTGAAAAAAAAAATGCTATGTCACATTAGGAGAGTGGTATTTTTCTCTCCGGTGTGAACTCTCTGATGTCTTCTAAGACTGGAAAGGTGGACATAAGACATGTCACAGTCTTTGCATTTGTAGGGTTTCTCTCCAGTGTGGATTTTCTCATGTGCTCTAAGGTTAGACCACCGAGTAAAGGATTTGTCACAGTCCTTACAACTGTAAGGTCTCTCTCCGGTGTGAACTCTCTGGTGTGTTCTGAGATTTGACAAGTGGGTAAAGAACTTGTCACATTCTCCACATTTGTAAGGTTTCTCTCCAGTGTGAAGTTTCTGATGTCTTCGAAGATTTGAAAACCGATTAAAGGACATGTCGCAGTCTTTGCATTTGTAAGGTTTCTCTCCAGTGTGAATTTTCTGGTGTATTCTAAGAGTAGAAATCCAGAGAAAGGACATGTCACAGTCTTTGCATTTGTAGGGTTTCTCTCCAGTATGGATTATCTGATGTGCTGTAAGGTATGAGTACTTAGTAAAAGATTTGTCGCATTCCTTACACCTGTAAGGTTTCTCTCCAGTGTGGACTCTCTCATGCAGTCTAAGTTTTGAACGCTGGATAAAGGATTTGTCACAGTCTTTGCATTTGTAGGGTTTCTCTCCAGTATGGATTATCTGATGTGCTGCAAGGTATGAGTACATAGTGAAAGATTTGTCACATTCCTTACAACTGTAAGGTCTTTCTCCAGTGTGGACTCTCTGGTGTGTTCTAAGGTTCGAACGATGGTTAAAGGATCTGTCACATTCTCCACATTTGTAAGGTTTCTCTCCAGTATGGATTCTCCGATGTACAGTCAGGCTTGAGGCAGCACTGAAGTATTTCCCACATTTCCCACACTGGTGTGGTTTCTCTCCGATGGAGAATTTTTCCTGCAAATGACTGTATGTAGAGTCAAAGCAGTCATCATATTCTCCCTGCCTGTGTTCTTTCTGTGCAGCGTAGACTCTCTGATCTTGATTAATGTTGGAACACAAATTTACTGATTTCTCACAGTCTTTAGATCGGCAAGCTTCTTCTCCAGTGTGCCTGCTTTCATGTCTGTCTGGGTTTGCTGAGTCAAGAGAGGCATCCCTGGGATTACTGCATGTGTAGTTATTGGCGTTTTCTGTAGTTTCACTTGTTCTATAAAGTGCACATGTGGAGGGGTCATGAAGGACTCTGCCAAGCTCATTACACTGACAAGATTCCTTTTCAGTCTTCACATGGTGATGGACAGGATTACATATGCAGCAGTTCTCTGAAAATGAGTACAGTTCAGATTAATAGGGCTTGTTCCAAGACTAAACATGTGATAAATGACTGTCTCCCTACGCTCTCTCTTAATGTAAGCCCGCCAGCAAGTACTTAAATATTTCTTCTTTTACTGTAATTTTATGTATTCTCACAAAAACAGTCTGACAGCCATCAAGGATCTATGATATAACAGATATCTCATCTTTATCGAAATGTCTAATGGCACAAGAGGAATCAGTAATTAATTCTGGGATGGAGCTCACTGACTTACTATATTTAGAATACATGTCTCTATTTTTAAATATTACTGCTCAGAAAAGAAGAGTTTAATCCAATCCCAGGTTCACAGTGTTTGTACTTGCTAAGTGATAGGCAATGAGGAGTACTGTTTAGAAGACCCAATTCCTTTAAAGATTAGAGTTTTATTTAAAAGCATCACAGGAACGGGACAGGCAGAAGGAGGGGTGGGAGGGAGAACTGTCGTTGGAATGTAAAATGAAATAAAAAGCTGGGGAAAAAACACCACAGGATTTATTTCTTTCTCTAGAAAAACACATTAGAATGTTCGAAAGTAATGGATGCAAACACAGTATTCTGCCAGACATCAGAAGTTCTACACCACGCCAGGGGCAGCCATTGCTTATTTCTATCCTCCCCTGTCTGAGCTCCACACACTGCTGTGTCTCTTAACTTTCCTCATAGGGTTGTTCTCAAGTCCCCTCTCCTGAGATTATTTCCCACAAGGGGGTCTGTTTATTCTCCACTGGGAACAAAATGAAAGATGTACTACGAAGACACACAACTAGGAAGGCAATTACAGAATAATCCTTCTTCATGGGCTCATGTTAGACTTAGAGTTTGCAAAATTATTCTGATCTGACATCAGCTTAGTCAAATAAAGTTGCATTTTGTGCTAGTATTAAGTCACCTTAATTCCGTTGTAATAAGGCACAATGTGTTCTAAGACTTACAGCAGACAGGATGCATCCTGGGGCCAGGACACTACACTAAGTTAAGTGATCAGGAATCCTTTCAAGTGGAATTGAATATTCCAAAGACATTGACAACTCTTGTTTTGTCTTTCACTTGACACCATCACTATTGTTGCGCTAATTCACTAGCCCACCCTGTTTGTGGCTACTCTCTCCTCTTCTCATTTCAGGGCAATCTCATTGGCTCTCGACTGTTGACTATTATTGCATCCAATAATCCACGTGTTCTGTGGAGTAGCCCATGACACGTGCTAGAATTTTTAGAAAGAATACAGACATGTACCACAGGACAGGGCTCACTACGCGAAGGAAGACAAAGTGGAGGAATCTAGGAATGCTTTTCCAGTTGCCATTTCCTTCAGAATCTTCAGCATATTTAGGGAGAAATTTTAGCTCAGATATCTTGAGTTTTTCCTCACAAAACCATGTCAGGTATAATGATGGGACTTGGAGCTTGGAGATACGTATTGAAATTGTATACACTACTGAGTTTCTGAATGCATTTTGGAACCAAATTGAGGGACGTATGATACCTCTAACATGGAAAATGGAAAGGAAAGTCAAATTCTAAGAAAAAGTTCTTTCCTACTACCAAACTGTCCCTAGTTGTTTCTAAGACAGCTTGACAGAGTTAACAATATATAGAGTAGTCAGTACATACAAAGCCTGAGTTAGGGCTCTACAAGCAAAATGTTCTCACCCACAGACAGCAGGTTGCTGTAATTCTCCAACATTACATCAATGTACAAAGCCCTCTGAGTACAGTCCAGGCATTCCCACTCCTCCCGGGAGAAGTCCACTGCTACGTCCCTGAATGTCAGCAGACCCTGCAACAAAAAGTACAGCTTGACCACGTGATCCCAGGCAGAGTGTGTTCCTGGATGTAAGGAGACTTGAGGAAATTAGGAATGTAGATGAACAAAGAAAATTAGCTAATGCGATGATTTCTGATATAGTCACATTCTATAATGAATGTTCTATGTCTCTTAAATAAGCAAGACACAATAGTCTCACAGGTAATATACAAGAAACAACACTCATTTAAGGTCTGGACACAGTTATCTCTCTGGTATAGATGCCGTGTTTATGTCCCACAGGAACACAGCACACATGTCTCAGAAGGGAAATGGTGATGAGGAGACATGCTTCAAATGCTGTACCTGTAGAACACACTAAAATACTGACACTGAATCAATTCTGTGCATTCTTCGGCCTTCCGAGATTGTGTTCTAAGATGCTCGGTTCATATGATTACATTCTAGGCCTAACGCCATTCCATTAAAGAGAAAAAGGGTGGATAAGGAAGGCAGAATTCATGATTGGCTTTATAGGCAAAGAATTTTTTTTTCTCCCACAGTAACAAGGAATATAACAATATGGCATACCATCAATTTTAACATTAAAATATAAGATCAAGTAGTCTATGGAATTACTTTCATAAAAAATATTTGAGGCACAACCAATCAGATAGAAAAATCCACATCAGCCGATTTGACATAATCTAAAATTTTCTTAACAAATAGAGATAGGGCAACTTAGAGAAATACCGGTTTCAGAAGATTCGAAGACTATTTCACTCCAAAGAATTATAAAAATTGAGGGACGTCCAAAAACACATCAAATAGTGTTTAAGTTGCAGCTTAGCATAAGTGCAGTAACTGTGGATGCATTTGGAAGTGACATAGATTTCCTGTGAGTAAATGAATATATTAAATTCTGTGAGAATTACTGTCATCTTTCAGTGCTTTGCAAATGTAATATAACTAGGAAGAATGCCTCAGGAAAAAATTTGAGCTGTTTTATCTAAATTTTGTAGTCCTCAATGTGTCCTTTTTAGTACTTATGCTGTTCTGTGTAAAAGATTTTAGGTTAGTAGTGTTCATGATTCTTCTTGTATTGCTTTGGAAATGCAAAGTGGTGACATATTCTGTCTGAGCCATGAGTCAGGGATAGAAATGCAAACCTGTGGGTCAGAGCCCATTCCCCAGGTCTCTATTTTAAAGCATTGCAGCCTCAGGGTGGCGGAGGAGAGCCATGACTCTCACAGGAACTGACTAGAGCAAGGCAATCATGAGGAATGTTCTTTCTGCAATATATATATATATATATATATATATATATATATATATATATTATAGGAATACTATTCAGCTGAAGAGAAAATGTAATACAAATTTGAAGGGAAATGGAAAGAATTATGGAAGGAAAATGGAAAGAAATATGTAATATTGAGTCATTATACAGTGTCAGAAGGAAGAAACCATATTGTCCCTCATATGCAGAATCTAGTCAACAATCTGTGTGTACGGAAACAGTGTACACATGGGCACAGCAGAACATGGAGAGAAGAGAACAAGAAAGGTTACATAGCAGCGTTGAGGTAGGACTGAGTGCAGGTTATGCAGCCTCTGGGGAAATATATTACCATGAGAAAACTCTGAAGATAGGGGGTCACAGTACAGTAAGAGGAATCTTTCTGTGCCTCAAGGATTGTGGTACCAATACAGAAGATTCTGAGAAATTTCTTAACTCAGCTCTGGATACAATATGTCACAAGTCTATCCACTGCCCTGTACTGGAGCCTATATTGAGGCAATAAGAATAGTGCCGGCTGATGAAAAAGGAATGAGATGCCAGGGTCTACCTTTACTTTGGTTAAGGTAAAAATAATTTCAGACTGTCTAACATAACTGCATGAGCAGCTAGCCTAGGCACAGGCTGTAAAAGTAGAAGGTCCTACTCTTTTCAGACCCTGAGAAATTTATAAGCTCCTGATTTTATAGATGCTGTCTAAAGATGTTGTTTTGAATAAGACTGTTTTGTACTTTGCCTTTTCTTTCTTTCCTCTTTCTTTCTTTCCCTTTTCTTTTGATTTTGCCTTTTCATCCTTAACATTTCATGGGGAAATGAAAAGGAGATCCAGGGCTCTGATGCTTGCCAAATGACTTATGTAGTCAACGTGCTATATAAATAGTCTCTCTGATTAACAGAGTGAGCTGCTAAATCCTCAGATATGCATTCATCCTTTTCAGCCCTCCTTGACTCAACAGCTCCTCTTTGGGAACTGAACCACACTAAAGCTGGTCTTCAGCAATGCTCAAAGGACTAAACATCCAACTCCTCAGATGCTTGCTGAGCCAAGTATATTGCTGCTCTACACACAACAGCTACAAGAAGGAAACAACCTAATGTCCTTCCACTGGTAAATGGATAGTGAAAATGTGGTACATATACACTATGGAATGGTATTTATCTGTAAAGAAAATTGAAATCACAGTCTAAATGGACGGGCCTAGAAAAGAGCATATTGAGAGAGGTCACCCAGACCCAGAAAGACAATGCATGATCTCTCTCATAGGCAGTGCCTAGCTCCAAATCTTCAGATGTGCGTCCACAACCTGGAGTGACTGCAGTAACCAGAAAAGTAACAACAAATCACGGTGGGATATGGGGAAGTAATAGAGATGGAGTATCAGGGAACACGTGATCTAAAGTGGGGAATGGAAAATTAGGGGAAGGATCTAATTATGGAGAAGGGATAGACATAAACATAGAAGAAAGGCAAAATAACAGTAAGGATGTCTAAACAGTCATAAGGAACCATACTACCACTGATGTATATTGAGCATTGCATGCTGCGTGCACTCAAAGATGATCCGTAGTCTGTAAGGCTAAGATTTCTTTATTCAGATAAACACCAGCCCAAACGCAAGACAGGTGGTGGCGTGGCATACGCCTTTAATTCTAGCACTCAGGAGGCAGAGACAGGTGGTTCTCTGTGAATTCGAGGTCAGGTTGTCTACAGAGTGAGTGCCAGGACAGGCTCCAAAGCTACACAGAGAACCCCAAGTCAAGAAAAACAACACAAAACAAAGAACCAAAAAACTCTTGAGCTAACTAGAACATGGAAAGACGGCTCACACAGATGGAATGGAACACAATATTTTGAAATCTGCAGTATTTCTGAAAGCGGTTTATATCATTAACTCAAACTTCATGACATTTAAACGTTCCACAATAACCTTGACAGAAATAGTAAAGAGAAACTTAGAATTTATGTTGACACAAATTCCCTGTGCCCAGAACAGCCCCAGGAAAATGTAATGCTTGAGCTATCCCAGTGTGATTCCAGGTCACACCAATGCAATAGAGCATCGGATCTGAAGCCTGCCCAATAGCCACGACCAGGTGAATGTCACTGAAATTACACAAACGTGTGTTGTAGATGAGACAGCCTCTTCGAACGGTGGCATTGGGAAAAGTATCTATTGACATAAAAACATGAACCTAGGTTCAAGTCTCTCCTACCACTCAGAGAATCACAGACCTTCATGAAGGATATGAAACCATGAATCCTGCAGAGCAACACAAAGGGGCAACAGTTAATACAAGAGCAGGAATGGATGAATAGTACTGTGTAAAATAAAAAAAAAAATCCAGGGAAATGGGGATAATCAAAAGTATGAAGAGACAGCCTACACGGCAGATACATTCATTAGCTATGTATTTATAGTAGAATGGATGAAAACCCAGAATAAATAAAAAAATGCAAAGGAAGCAAATGATAATATAATCAATAAATAAGTAAATGGGTTGAACAGACTGTGCTCAGCAGCAGTTTATGGGCCAATATATACACATTTAAAAGCACCACACTGCAGATTACATGATAATATAAATTTAATACACAAGAGATTCCAACTGTGTCTTGTCAGTGTTCATATTCAAGTTGCTTAACAACAACTAATGCATTTTTCACAGTAATTTCTTGAAATGTAAACAGTATTCTATAAGCAAAAGATGTAAACAGACTACAGGATTCAAGAAAAGAAAACTGACATCGGATATTAAAAAATATATTTTCTACAGAAAAAACCATTGCATATGTAAAGATACAAAATACTGAGAAAGAATTTATTTATTTATTTATTTATTTATTTTTGGTTTTGGAGACAGGGTTTCTCTGTGTAGCTGTGGAGCCTGTCCTGGTACTCTCTCTGGAGACCAGGCTGGCCTCGAACTCACAGAGATCTTCCTGCCTCTGCCTCCCAAGTGCTGGGATTAAAGGTGTGCGCCACCAACGTCCGACTTAGAATGACTTTTTAAAAATGCTATGACTATGGAGTACAGTGGAGAGGACTGATGATCATAATTATAATAGTGACAGGAGAATCAAAACAACAGTATCAAAATACAAAGTTAAGAGTAATAGCAAAGGCCAGGCCAAGAACTTCAAGGTTCTTTTCAAAGATGAGAAGACAACCTAGAAGGAGGTCTGTCTTCTCTAAGACTCCAAGCAATTCCCATTACAATCCTATTTGCATATGTTACAGAAGAATCCCAAAAGTACCAAGGAACAGCAAAGAACGAGAAAGTACTAAGAGGATCAAATGTAGAGGTGATCTCACAGTATATTGCAATCACAGCAACGGAAACCACTTGCGATTGTCATGACCACAGACAACAGGAGGTAGGCATGGGGGGACAGTACAGATGGAGTTTAGCAGTCTGTAAATATACTTCCTGATTTCTTATAAAACTATGCTGGTATCATTTTCAGAAATGGTTGGTTACATTAACACCAAAAGGTAGAGAATGTGCTAGACTACCAAAAGCTCCAAGATTCTGAAAACAAGAAAATAAACCTAGAGGTCACAATTTTGATTATTTTATAATACGCTGTATTATAATAATACAAGTCATAGAAATGAAGACCAATTGTAGTGTTATGAAGACATGATAAGTGATGTGTATAAGGACAGTATCGTTCACGTGCACACTCAAATAAAATTTTATATACTTCCAAGTATCAATTCTTCCATAGAACCTGTTCTCACACCTACAATAGAATAGAATAATAGATTCTTCTCAATGGAAGTCTCCAGAATTATTGTCAGTGAAACACAATGTGGCAAAACTGATTTCATGTCCCATTTCCACATTGACTTGAACCCCTTATCACCCCTTCACTAATTTCTCCACCATACCTGCATCCTTAGCTTCTGTCTCCTCTCTCTCCGTCTTCCAGGGCCCTCTGTTCTGCTGCACAGGTGAGCAGGTCTGGGTGATGACTGAGCCCTGCACATGAGAAAGAGATTATTCAGGAAGCACCTGAATTTCTTTCTTGATTTTTTTTTTCCTTTTGGAGCCTAACTTCAGGAAATATCTTTAACTTTTTTCCTTTGTTTTTTTCAGACAAAAGGTTTCTCTTTGTAGCTTTGGAACCTGTCCTGGAACTAGCTCTGTAAACCAGGCTGGCCTCGAACTCACAGAGAGCCTCCTACCTGTCTCCCAAGTGCCGGGACTAAAAGCGTGTGCCATCACTGCCTGGTGCACCTGCATTTCTAAGACAGTATGGTGCTCAGTAGCTGGAGAGGAGTCTACAAATGATTCCTCAGTTGTCACACAGGGTCAGGATACTGAAAATACCTAGAAAGCATTTTCAGCGAGTGTAACTTGAATGCCAATCTCAATCACAGCTCAGTCAAATCTCAGGGCAGAAATGCAACTGAATGATTTGGATGAGAATATCATACAGTAGTGAGGTTCTGAATTTATCACAGACCCAATATGATGGAAACCTCACACCTCTCAAAGGGACAAACATTTGCAGAGTAATTGGCCAAGAAACCCTGAGGAGCAGCAAGGGAGACTGCAAGCAAACTATTCTCACCAACTGAAACCAGACTGCTTCAACTCTGCAGCATCCAGTCTCTGTACAAACCCCCAGGGTAGGCTCCGGGCATTGCCCCTTCTCCAGGGAGAAGTCCACAGTCACGCCACTGGCTGTCAACAGACCACAGAAGAAAACAGAACAGTTTGAAGAGTTGTGTCGGTGCACACCTTCATTCTTCACACTGGGGAGACAGAGTGGGTTGAACTCTGTGTTTTCTAGTCCAGCCTGGTCTACATGGTGAGTTTGGACCAGACATAGCAACAAAAGGAATTCAGGACTCAAACACAGCAAACACAAGAGCCAAAAAATAACAGTTTGGTCATGGGTCCATAGACAGAGTGCTTTTGTCTATTCACGGAGACAAAAGATTACTCCAACCATTTTTTTCTGATGTAGATGAGTTACTGTAATTATTCAAAAGAGCTTTCTAATATTATTCTATACTACAATACCTTTCCATTTCTTTTTTCCTTTTGTTCCCCCTGAGACAGGGTTCTTTCTGTGTAGATATGACTGTCCTTAAACTGGATCTTAGACCAGACTGGCAAGGATCTCCCAGATGCAATTTTCCTCTGATGCCCAAATGCTGGGATTAAAGGCGTGTGCTACCACCACTATGTGGCTTATAATGCTTTTTCTAACTGTGAAAATACTGTCTCCTCATGCCATAAAAAAAGCATACTGAGCTTTTTCAGGCTCTAAGCTGCACATTAAGAACACAGCACAAAAATACACATTTCGTTTACCTTTTCTTTCTTTTTTTGAAACAGGGTCTCACCACGAAGCTCTGGCTGTCCTGGAACTCACTATGGAGACTATGCTGGCTTCCAACTCACTGATAGCCACCTGCCGCTGCCTCCTCAGTAGTGGGATTAATGGTGTGTGCCACAAAGCCTGTCACAGACCTTTTTAAAAAACTGTTCTATTTTCATTACAAAGTGTATACGTGTCAGATGAAAATTTAACGACAGATAAAATTTACTTTTACAAGTTAATATTTCCAGCTATAATATGGAACTTGGAAAAAAATATACTGTCGGATTCCATTACATTTGCAGGCGTTCATTTCATGACTAATCTATAAAAGCTCTCTGGGAGTCCAAGTCCCTAGCTCTCTTGAACAGCGAAGTGGTTAAACACGAAAGTTGGAGTGCATGAATGTAAATTTGAAGAGAACCGTGATTGCAAATATCAAGACATAAATTCATACATTCTACTGCATTGTTTTTATAATACCATTTTGGCAGTGAAGATCAATGAGAAAAGAATTAGTCCCGTTCATATATGATCTAAAAATTTCCGACAAGCAGAATCTCGGGGCCAGCTTCCTGATGAGCAGCAGAGAAACCGCTCGCACCCCCGCTCCTCCCTCCCGGGTCCCAGCCCCGCAGCTCCTCTGACCTGGGAGCTTCCAGGGCCGCCGGGCTGCGGTTCCCGCCACTGCGCTGCTGACTGCTGACTTTCCCAGGCCGCCCCGCGAGCGCGGACACCGCGGATCCCGAGGTCTCAGGTCCCCGCGGACTCGCCGCGTCCTCCGCACCCGGGTCTGCAGCGCGCGGCTCCCACCGTGCAGGACCCCGAGCAACAACAGGGAACGGGCGGTTGTCACTGATGGCTTTGCCTCCACAATCCACATTTCCAGTGTTCACGCAAATTTAGTCCCAGTTTCTGTTTACGTCACTCCTATAACCTATCCCATTCTCCGTCTTTATTCTACACCCAGCCAATGACCAATCTCCTCCCAACTTCTGTTTCCGGGTGACTGTCCCCACCCCATCGGGGACCCGTCCCTCCCCTGCATCTCCCGCCGCCTTGCACACAGCTCAGCTGTCAGGCCGCCCTGGACCCGCTCTGCACAGGCTCCACACACGCTTGCTGCAGCCTAGACCAAAGCTGCAGCCAGGAGGACGCTGCACCCCGGTGTCTGACCCCACTTGACACCCAGCCTCCTGGGCTACTTCTTACATCAAACCATAACAGGTTAAATTCAGTTACCAGCGTCCCATCCCCACACAAACATGAAAAGCCAAAACCAAATACTGCAGTTGTGTCTTGGGGAGAGGCATTTCAGGAACTTGGATTCTGAAAAGAAATGGATGTCTCCAGAAGCCACTGGTCAGCCCATTGCTAACAGCCAGGGCTGACTTCATCCCGCGCTGTTACCACTGGATGGGGGTCTTGTCAATTTGTGTTATGTGAATCATGTTAAAGATGCTTTTAAGATAAAACAGATTTTTGTTTTTTAATGCAACGGTGAATGCAGAGACTCTTGCTGTCCCGGATGCAGAAATAAGAGAGGTATGTGGTCCCAGGTCTAAAAACTTCAGTTACTGCATCCCATCTACGGCTCTGTGAACACTGAGGAAGAGGAGGAGCAAAGGGAGTAAGAAGGGAAAGAGGAGGAGGGGCTGAGACCTGCCACTCTCCAGACTCCATACAGATGTTGTAATCAGTAACCAACAGCAGCTGTGCTGACCTGCATTGACCTCACACTAGACCACAGTCAGTCTAGGAAAGGCAAAGGCTCACAGGGCCCCGCCCTTAACCTCTCAAATGTTGTCTAGGGACGGATTGCAGGAGAAAAATCACTGCCTTTAGCTGCAGTCCTCTGCTCAGCCCAGCGGGCTCCAACAGACAGCTACAAAACCACTGTCTGACAGATGGCCCTGGTTAATCTCAGGGGATCCCACACAAAATTAATAGACAGGAACATAATTGACACATTTGTTTGAAATGTGGACCAGGATAGTGGAGAGGCAGGAGGGAGGTGTGCAGGCAGAAACACGCTCTGACTGTGAATGCACACGTACATCTGTGCGTGAGTGTAAAATCTTTCCTTCTTTCCTTCTCTCTCTCTCTTTTTTCTTTTGTGTGACATAGTTTCTCTTTGTAACTCTGGCAGTCCTGGAACTAGCTTTTAAATAGCAAACCAGGATGGCCTTGAAGCCCCAGAGATTAGCCAGTCTGTTCCTCAGGAATTCTTGGATTGAAGGCATTTGCCATCATCCTGAGCTCAGAAAATTTTTAAAAAAGGAATGTGTCAATCCGTAATTTCTTTTTGACTGTTATCATTATCTGGTGGTTTAACTTATTTATCAATCTATTAATTTTTTTTCAAAATAGTGTTTCTCTGTGTAACAGCCCTGGTTTGTCCGTAACTCACTTTGAAGACCAGGCTGGCCTGGAAATCACTGAGATCCACTTACCTCTGTGTGGTGATGTCTTGCTTCTAAAAGTAAAGCCTGTCTGGGGGTCAGAGAATGGAACTTGCCACTAGCTAGCCAGAGAGGTCTGTCTCTACAATGTGGAGTGAACTTACCACGCTCAGCTCCTCATCTGGCATAATATCTGTGAGTACTAAGATTCACGAAGTCTTTCGTTTTTGTGTCAAGAACTGTTTTTTAATTTAATTTTCTATTTTAAAATTTCTCTTTTCATTTTACATACCATCTCCAGTTCCCCTTCTCCTGCCCCCACCCCCACCTTCTCCCACCCTACCCTCCATCCACTCCTCAGCGAGGGTAAGGCCTTCCTTGGGGAGTCAACAAAGTCTGGTATTCCAAGTTGAGGCAAGACCACGCCCACTCCCCTCAGGCTTCAAGGCTGAGGAGGGTATCCCTCCATAAAGAATGGGCTCTAAAAAGTCAGTTCAAGCACCCAGGATAAGTACTGGTCCCACTGCCGGTGTGGGGGTGTGGGAACAAACAGATCAGGCCATGTCACTGTCACCCACATTCAGAGGGCCTAGTTTGGTCCCATGCAGGTTCCCCAGCTGTCATTCCAGAGTCTGTGAGCTCTGCTGCTTTTCCAGCCACCTCTGTGGTTTTCCCCTTTCTGATCTTGACTCCTTTGCTCATATAATCCCTCCTCCCTCTCTTCAACTGCACTCCAGTAGCTCGGCCCAGTGCTTGGCTGTGGATCACTGCGTCTGCTTCCGTCAGTTGCTAAATGAAGGTGATATTATGATAATTAGGGTAGTCACTAGTCAGATTACAGGGGAAGGACAGTTCAGGCACCCTCTCCACTATTGTTAGGGGTCTTAGCTGGTGTCATCATTGTGGATTCCTGGGAATTTCCCTTGGACCAGGTTTGCCCCTAACCCCATAATGGCTCCCTTTGTCAAGGTATCTTTTTCATTGCGTTCCCTCTCCACCCCTCCCTCAACTCGGCCATCTTGATCCCTCATGTTCCCACCCCCCCTTCTACTCTCCTTCCAGTTTACCCAGGAGATCTTGTGTGACATAGTTTCTCTTTGTAACTCTGGCAGTCCTGGAACTAGCTTATAAATAGCAAACCAGGATGGCCTAGAAGCCCCAGAGATTAGCAGTCTGTTCCTCAGGAATTCTTGAATTGAAGGCATTTGCCAGGGTCCTTCCAGGGTCCTTCCAGGGTCCTTCCAGGGTCCTCCATGTATTTCCCTCTTAGGGTCTTCCTTTTTCACTTAGCTTCTCTGGTTATCCTTTGCTTTATTTATAATATCCACTTATGAGTGAGCACATACGATGTTTGTCTTTTTGAGTTTGGGTTATCTCGCTCAGGACATTTTTTCCCTAGTTCCCATTATTTGCCTGCAAATTTAAGATGCCATTTTTTTTTTTTTTACTTCTGAGTAATATTCCACTGTGTAAATGTAGCACATTTTCCTTATCCATTCTTTGGTTGAAGGGCATCTAGGTTGTTTCCAGGTTCTGGCTACTATGAATAATGCTTCCATGAACATAGTTGAGCAAATGTCCTTGTGGTATGGTTGTGCATCCTTTGGGTATATGCCCAAGCGTGGCATTGCTGGGTCTTGAATTAGATTGATTCCCAATTTTCTGAGAAACTGCCGTACTGATTTCCAATATGGCTGGACAAGTTTGCACTCGCACGGGCAACGGAGGAGTGTTCCCCTTATTCTACATCCTGCCCAGCATAAGCTGTCATCGGTGTTTTTGATCTTAGCCATTCTGACAGGTGTGAGATGGTATCGCAGAGTCGTTTTGATTTGTATTTCCCTGGTGAGTCGGGATGTTGAGTTCCGGGAAGTGGGCATGGGTGGTAGAATCGAGGTGATATGAAGTTAGAGACTGGGAATCCTGGGGCTGAATGGTTCAAGTAAGTAGCGGAGTGATTGGGAGGTCAACTCAAATGAAGAAGCTACCTGGGAACCTATCATTTTGCAACTCAAGTAGAAAAAAATCTATAATGAGAGAGGATAGTTAGAAGGGAATATAATAGAACACATGTTGTTGTTGGGTCTGAGAGCATCAAACTATGCAAGCAGGTACAAGAGTCTACCCAAAGCCAAGAATTCTATTGAGTTGAGCACCAAAAACTGACCAGACAGTGACAATAGTACAAACTTTGGAGCTGACTGCATCCCTGGACGTTCAGCAAGTAATTTAATCACAAAATCCACAACATCTGTGCCAAGTGACAGTTACATTTTACACCCACCAGGACTTAGAGATTAGTGGCTTTCCCTATGTGTTTCATCATGGTCAACAGAAAAAGATGGCAGTTTTCGTGTCTAACCAATCAGAATAATTTGCGCTTTGTGTTGTTAGGAGCAGCCTTAATATTTTAGAGAACTAAAGACGTATAAGAGATGATTTCTATGGTTTAGGCAGGAGGCTGGTCAGCTATGGGGAAGTCCCAGCTTCTCTAGGGCTTGGGAAAGTGAACTTTGTTTCATCCTACAGGTAAAATGGACCAAGTCAAAATGACAGTACTTAGAACAAGGTACTTCTGCTTGTTCCCAACAATATAATATACAACAATGGGGGATTGGATAATGCATGCTGAATAATTGGGGTGGGGCAGGAAGAAAAGAGGAAGAGTGGGGGGTATGGTTGTTGTTTCTTTTCCCAGAGTTTCTCTGTAGCTTTGGAGCTTGTCCTGGGACAAGCTCTGGAGACCAGTCTGGCTTCAGTCTCCCAGAGATCCATTGCTTCTGCTGGGATTAAAGGCGTGCGCCACCACTGCCTGTCAGGCTTGGTTGTTTTAATAGGAATAGTCCCCATAGACCCATGTGTTTGAACACTTACAGGGAGTGGCAGCCGCTACTAGGAGGTGTGCTTGAGTTACAGTTAAGCATGTACACATAAGTGTACTAACATTGGATGACGTATGCTGACTGTTTAACTGGGGATGGAGCAGTAAGAAAGGAGGTAGGGTATGAGAGTTAGCCCAAAGGAAAGATGTATGAAAAAGCCTCATGAAATCCCACTGTCTTACAGGTTAATTTAAAACTCTGAACAAAGGTTTCCCACACGGGGGACTGATGCTTCTCCCAGACACCGGGGCTAGTAAGCCAAACTCTTTGTACCAGGTACTGGTTATCTGCCTAGGACTTACTGGTCAGGGAGGCCCATGAGGTACCCCAAACAAAACAGGTCACTGTCAGTGCTTTTGCTTGGCCACCGTAAGTACACGGTGTTGCTGAAGACACCAAACACCGAAGATCTAGAGAGAGCAATCCTGAACTTACCAGGAGTTTCTCCCATCCGACTACTTTTCACACAGCTGTAAGGTCACGTGAAGGCTGCTGGCTCCTATTGGGTCCCAGCTTCTGTTTATTTCACGCCTCCAGCCTCTCCCACTCTCCTGTCTTTCCCAAGGCCCATACAGTGGGACACATCCTCGCCATGGCTGTTTCTGGGTGAGTGTCCCCGCCCCGATCGGGACCCGACCCTCCCCCTGCATCTCCCGCCGCCTTGCTCACAGCTCAGCTGTCAGGCCGCCCTGGACCCGCTCTGCACAGACTCCACACACGCTTGCTGCAGCCTAGACCAGAGCTGCAGCCTCTACCTGCCTTATATTCTGTCTCCACCTCCCAAGTGCTGGGATTAAAGGTGGGGGCCTCCCAAGTGCTGGGATTAAAGTTTGAGCCTCCCAAGTGCTGGTTTGTGCCAACACTGTCTGACCTCTGTGGTTAACTAGTGACTAGCTCAACCCTCTGATCTCCAGGCAAGCTTTATTTGTCAGGACACAAAATACCATATAACAAGTATAGGAAAGGCAAAGGCTCACAGGACCCACCCTTGACTTCTCAAATGTTTTTGGATGGATTGTAGCAGAAGAATCATTGCCTTTAGCTGCAGTCCTCTGCTGAGTCCAGCCGGCTCCAACACATAGGTCCAAGTCCACCGTCTCACAGATGACACTGATTAATGTCAGTGGGTCCCAAGCAAAATTAATGGAGAGCAACACCACAGATGTGTCCATGCTACGACTAAGTCCCAGTATCGGGCGAAAGCCTGGGGATTTAGTTAAAAACAGAGACGTCCGGCTGTTTGTGCTGTGTGCATCTTTCCATCTTTGCCATTTTCCAGGGAGAGAGCAGCCTTATATACACTTACAGCACAGTGGAAAAACCCAGGTGCAAGAGCTCGTGGAGAAACCCCAGGTGTAGTGGGGCAAGGTGGGGGCTGTAGACTAGAACTAGAACACAGGACTAGAACACAGGATGCACCTGTGGTTATTGGCTGACAAGCAATTCACAGAGACCCTGTGGGGGCTGGGACCCAAAGATTGTTGGACTTGTAGACCAGGATAATAGAGAAGTATGAGGTAAGAGTGGACAGCGTTTGAGGTGCCCACACACAAACATATATGTGTGTTTATGTATACTCTTACTTATATGTATGTGAGTGTGAAATAGTTAATAGATTTTTTTTTTTTTTATTTCTCTGTATAGCCCTTGGTATCCTGGAACCAGCTTTGTAGAGCAAACTATCTTTGCAATCTCAGAGATCCATCTGCCTCAGGAGTGCTGGGATTAAATGTATGCCCCACCCTGCCCTGCTCACAAAAAAAATTTAAATGACTATTATCAGTCTGTAATTTCCTTCTGGTTATAGCATTATCTGTGGTTTTTGTGTTTTGTTTTTTTGAAACACGTTTTCTCTGTGTAACCCTGGTTGTCCTGGAACTTCCTTAGCAGACCAGGCTGGCTTCAAATTCACTGAGATCCACCTATCTCTGCCTCTAGAATGCATTGTGTTCCACCATGCCTGGCTCATTATCTGGTTTAATATCAGGTAATACTAAGCATCAGGAAAATTGCTTTTTCATGTCAAGAAGTACTCTAAGTAGCTTTGCTGTTCGGTTTTTTTTTTTTTTTTTTTGGAGGTCTAAGGAATACTGTCAATCTGGTCTGACATTTTCTTTCTTTTTTTCTTTTTTAAGATTCTATTTATTATGTATAAAGTGTTCTGCAGGCCAGAGGAGAGAACCAGATCTCATTACGGTTGGTTGTGAGCCACCATGTGGTTGCTGGGAATTGAACTCAGGAGCTATGGAAAGGCAGCCAGTGCTCTTAACCACTGAACCTTATCTCTATCGACCAAAGTCATGGGATAGCTGCCTATTTCCCTTCAGCAAGCAATCATTGTTTTCCACAAAGTCAAGGTACTTCTAGAAAACAGCTGTTCATTCTATTATCTATCCCATACAGCGATTCTGCTAAATTCCTGCAACAAAGGCAGGCACCACCATTCAGAGCTCTTGGGGACTTCAAAACCAGCTGTGTCATTTCTGATGTCATATGCACAGCTTCTCTCTCTATAGTTCCTCACCTTCAGCTATTTGTAAGATTTGACACTAGGATGAACAAAAGTGAGAGTTTATTAGAGCATTTTCTTTTATGGGTAGAGGATTTTACAAATTCAATGCATTTGGTGACTGTATTTTCCACTGAATAGGGATTATATATGGTATACCTCTTTCGGTTTCTTAGAGCTATGAATTTTGTGATGTACAGCACATTTAGAAGGAAAACTAAAGGCTTTGTCACTTTTTTTTATTTTTTGGTTTTTCGAGACAGGGTTTCTCTGTGGCTTTGGAAGCTGTCCTGGAACTAGCTCTTGTAGACCAGGCTGGTCTCGACCTCACAGAGATCCGCCTGCCTCTGCTTCCTGAGTGCTGGGATTAAAGGTGTGTGTCACCACCAACTGGCATAGGCTTTGTCGAATTTTTATGTTAGCAATTCTGTTATTATATTATTATTATTATTATTGAGACAGGATCTATGTAGTTCTGGCAGTCCCGGAACTCACTGTGTAGACTAGGATGGCTTCAGACTCAGACATTTCCATTCCTTTGCCTCCTGAGTTCTGGGATTGAAGACATGTACCACCATACCTGGTATTATTATCACTTCCTGGATGTTGAATGATGGGGGAAGTACTTCTGTGTATGTTTATCGTATTGATTGTTGAATAAAGTACTGTTTGGCCAATGAGGCAGCAAGTTAGGCAGGACTAGGAGTCAAAGAGGATTCTGGGAAATGTAGTAGAGAAGTGGTGATCCAGGCAAAAAGTGACATAGCAAGGAGACTCATATTTAAGCAAAGAGAAACAGGAATTGACCCCCTTCCTCCCCCGGCACAATGTGATCCACCGGCAAGGAGGGACACCAATGGAAGGTGTCCGATAAGTCTTATAAAATATATAGATTTATGATAATTAAGACTGAGCTAACATATGAGAATCCTAGTCATTGGCCAAGCAGCATTTGTACCTAATATAAGTCTGTGTATTATTCTGTCCATCCATACAGCTGGCAGAACTCGGGCGGCTGGCGGAGATTGCCCACGTGGCAGTAGTACTCGGGCGGCTTTTGGAGGAAAGATTTATCGTAACAGTTGAAGAAGGTAAATGTTTTATTTTTCATTTTTTTATTACAGCTATTCCCAGGGCTGGAGAAATGGTTTGGAGCCCTGGTTCCTCTTCCAGAACACTGTGTTCAATTTTCAACACATACACACAATAGCTCACACTGTTTTTAAGTAAATCGTCAGGGAATCTGGTGCCCTCTTCTGGCCTCCACAGGCATCAGACAAACATATAGTAACAGAAAGTCTTGTAGACAAAGCACCCACAAACATTAAAAATAATTCAGTTGCTATTGCAGAATTTTATTTGAATATAAACTGTGATATTTTATAAGATTTAAAACTTCATTGAAGACTTTCACAAATTTCTTGTCTTTGCTTCTATAATAATCTTGGGATTGATAAGAATACCATATAAACACTATGTTGCATGATTTACAACAGTATTTTCCTCTCCAGTATGAACTCTCTGATGTCTTCTAAGGTTTGAAAGGTGGATATAAGATACGCCACAGTCTTTGCATTTGTGGAGTGTCTCTCCAGTATGACTTTTCTGATGTGCTCTAAGATAGGAGCAGCTAGTGAAAGATTTGTCACATTCCTTACACCTGTAATGTCTCTCTCCAGTGTGAACACTCTGATGTGTTCTGAGATTTGACATGTAGTTAAAGGATTTGTCACATTCTAGACATTTGAAAGGTTTCTCTCCAGTATGAAGTTTCTGATGTGTTCTAAGATCTGAAATCTGATTAAAGGTTAGGTCACAGTCTTTGCATTTGTAAGGGTTTTCTCCAGTATGAATTTTCTGATGTATTTTAAGACTAAAAATCCGTAGAAAGGACATGTCACAGTCTTTGCATTTGTAGAGTTTCTCTCCAGTATGAATTTTCTGATGTGCTCTAAGATATGAGCATGTGGTAAAGGACTTGTCACATTCCTGACAGCTGTAAGGTCTCTCTCCAGTGTGAACTTTCTGATGTGTTCTGAGATGTGAGTTATGGGTAAAGAATTTGTCACATTCCATACATTTGTAAAGTTTCTCTCCAGTATGAATTTTCTGATGTTCTCTAAGAGTTGAGCGTGTGGTTAAATATTTGCCACATTCCTTACACCTGTAAGGTTTCTCTCGAGTGTGGACTCTCTGATGCGTTCTAAGATTTGAACGCTGAATAAAGGACATGTCACACTGTCCACATTTGTAAGGTTTCTCTCCAGTATGAATTTTCTGATGTTCTCTAAGATAGGTGCATGTAGTAAAAGATTTGCCACATTCTTTACAGCTGTAAGGTCTCTCTCCAGTATGAACACTCTGATGTCTTCTAAGATGTGAGTCCCGGGTAAAGGACTTGTCACATTCCGTACATTTGTAAGATTTCTCTCCAGTATGAATTTTCTGATGTGTTCTAAGAGTTGAGTTCACAGTAAAGGATTTGTCACACACCTCACATTTGTAAGGCTTCTCTCCAGTGTGGATTCTGTAATGCCTGTTAAGATGTGATAATTCAAGGAAGGACTTACCACATTCTTCACATTTGTAAAATGTCTCTAAAGAGTGAGTTTTCTGATGCCACCTAAGTGATGAATAGTGGGGAAAGGCTCTGTCACACTCATTGCACTTGTAAGGCTTCTCTCCACTGTGGAGTCTGTAATGGCTCTTAAGATGTGACAGCTGATGGAAGACCTTGCCACATTCTTGACAACTGCAATTTTCCTCATCGCTATGGATTTTCTGATGTCTCCTGAAACTGGAGCAGTGGGCAAAGGACTTGTCGCATTCCTTACATTTGTAAGGCTTCTCTCCAGTATGTGTTTTTTGATGGCTTTTAAGAGCTGAGGACTGAGGAAATGACTTTCCACATTCTTTGCATTTGTAAAGTTTCTCCCCAGTGTGAAGCCTTTGATGTGTTTTAAGATTTGCCCACTGGTTATAGGATTTGTCACAATCGTTGCACTTGTAGGGTTTCTTTCCAATATGGATTCTCTGATGGACAGTGAGGCTTAAGGCAGTCCTGAAGCATTTCCCACATTTCCCACACTGGTGTGGTGCCTCTCCAATGTAGACTGGTTGTTGCAAAAGACTGTATGCAGATCTGAAATAGTCATCAAATTCTCCCTGCCTGTGTTCATTCTTTGCAATGTAGAGTCTTTGATCTTGAGTAATGTTGGAACACAAATTTTCAGATCTTTCAAAGTCTTTAGAATTGCAAGGTTCAACTTGAGTGTGCATGCTTTCATGTCTGTCTGGGTTTGGTGAGTCAACAGAGGCATCCCTGTGATTACTGCATGTGTAGTGATTGGAGTTTTCTGTAGTTTCACTTGTTCTATAAAGTGCACATGTGGAGGGGTCATGAAGCACTTTGCCAACCTCATTACACTGACAAGACTCCTTTTCAGTCTTCACATGGTAATGGACAGGATCACATACATAATAGTTCTCTGGAAAATGAGTACAATTCAGATTAATAGGGCTTGTTTCAACAATAAACATTTGATAAATGACTGTCTCGCTAAGTTCTTTCTTAAGAGAAGTCAACCAGCAACTACTTAGGCATTTTTCTTTTGCTGTAATTGAATATATTCTCACAAAAACAGCCTGACATTCTGCTACCAACATCGTGAAAAAAGAAAACCAAAACAAACAAACAAAAAAGAAAACAACAAAAAAAACCAAAACCAAAAACCAAAACCAACCAAGCAACAATAAAAACAGGAACAACAACAACAAAAAAAAACTAGCTTGACAGGCTTCAAGGTTTGGAGATAATAATCGATATTCTCATAAAAAATATCTAAAGGCATGAAGTGGATCAAGAAATTGAGGTATCAGTAATTTGGATGGAGCTCACCAATTGATTATATTTAGGGTACGTGTCCATACTTTTAAATATTTCTTCTTAGAAACTGATGAAGAAGAGTTTAAACCAATCTTAGGTTCACAGTGTACTTGCTACGTGAAATGCAATGAGAAACACAGTTCAGAAGACCCAATTCCTTTAAAGATTAAAGACTCACTTAAAACCATCACAGGGGTTATTTTAGTTCTTTTTTTCCCTAAAACAGGGCATTAGTTCTTGAAAAGTAATGGATGCAAAGACAGTATAATGCCAGACATCAGAGGCTCCAGCTGGATTGAGGCAGGGCTGTCACGGGCAGCTTTTTCTTATTTCTATCCTCCACTGTCTGAGCTCCACACACTGCTGTGTTCTTAACTTTCCTCATAGGGTTGTTCTCAGGTCCACTCTGTACACTGACTCCTGAGACTATTTCCCACAAGGGTGCCTGTGTGTTCTCCACTGGGAAGAAAATGAAGGGTGTAATATGAAGACACACATGCAAGGAAGGCAATTAAAGAGTAATCCTACTTCGTGGACTCATGTTAGATTTAAAATTTTGTAAAATTATTTCAATCTGGTGTCAGCATTATCAAATAAAATTGCACTTTGTACTAGTATTGTCACCATAATTCAGGTGCAACAGACACAATGCCTTATAAGAGTTACAGCAGACAGGATGCATCCTGGGACAAGGATACTGTAGTAATTTAAATGATCAGGAATCCTTTCAAGTGAAATTGAATATCACAAAACCATTGTCAGCTCTGGCTTTCTCTTTCACTTGAAGCCATCACCGTTCTGTTGCTCATTTACTAGCCCATACTGGTTGTGGCTACTCTCTCCTCTCCACATATCAGGGCAGTCTTATTCTTTCTAGACAGGTGGCCAGTCCTATGTTGCATACCATAATCTACATGTTATGTGATGTAGCCCATGACACATGCTAGTAATTTTTAGAAAAAATACAGGCTTCTAACACAGTACTGGGCTCAGTACATGAAGAGAACACATAGGAGAGATGGATCTAGGAATAATTTCCAATTGCTATGTCATTCTGAATCTTCAGCATATTCAGGGACAATGTTCAGTTTTCATTCCTCGAGCTTTTCTCACAATTAAAACCATGTCTGCTACAACTACGGACACGAAGCTTTAAGATATGAGCATCAATGTTATACCATACTAAGTTTCTGAATGCATTGTGGAACCAAAAGGAGGGGTGCATGATACCTCTAACATGGAAAATGGAAGAAAAAATTAAATAGCATGAAAAAGTTCTTTTTTCCTACTATCAAACATTCCCTAGTCTGCATTGTTTCCAAGACAGCTTACCAGAGAATCTGCAACTTGTAATGCCAGTCCAGTACATATAAAAGATGAGTTACAAATTCTAGAAGCAAAATGCTCTCACCCACAGAGACCAGGTTGCTGTAATTCTCCAACATCACATCAATGTACAAAGCCCTCTGAGCAGAGTCCAGGCATTCCCACTCCTCCTGGGGGAAGTCCACAGTCACATCCCTGAATGTCAACACACCCTAAAATGAGAAAGTACAGTTTGACCACGTGATCCCAGGAACAGTGCTTTCCTTGACATAAGGAGACTTGAGGAAATTAGGAATGTAGATGAGGGAAGGTAAATCTTCAAAAAGATGATTTCTAATATAGCCACATTCTATAATGAATGTTCCAACTCTGTAAAAACAGGATGACAGAGTATCTCACAAGGAAACCCAAGCAACAAGACACACATTTAAGGTCTGGACGCAGTTAACTATCTGTTTTGGATCCTGTGTTATGTTGCAGAGGATCATAGTGTACAAGTCTCAGAAGGGAAATTTGGGAGGAAGAAGTATGTTTTAAATGCTGGACCTGTAGACTGTGCTAAAATACTGACACGAGTCAAATGGGCATGTATGGAAGGCAGAATTTATGATTGACTTTATAGGCAAAAAATACTGTTTTTTTTTCCCCACAATAACAAAAAGTGTAACAACACTGCCTACTGTCAATTTTAACATCAACGTATGAGATCAAGTCATCTATGGAATTACTTTTATAAGAATATTTGAGCCCCTAGAAAGCAGATAGAAAAATCCACACCAGACACATTTGATATCATCTAAAATTTTCTTTAGAAATAAGAATCAGGCAACTTAGACAATAATTTCAGAAGATTTGAAGAATATTTCACTCCAAAAGAGTTATAAAAATTAAGGAACCTTTAAAAACACATCAAACAATGTTTAAGTTGCAGCTCAGCATGTACTCATGTAGTAACCGTGGATCCATTCCAAAGTGACATTGATTTCCTGTTGGTAAATGAACACATTAAATTCTGTGAGAATTATCGTCACTTTTCAGTGCTTTGCAAATGTAATATAGCTCAGAAGAATGGCTGAGGAGAAAATCTGAGCTGGTGTGTCTGAATTTTATAGCTGTCAATGTGTTCCTTTTTTAGAACTTATGCTGTACTGTCTAACAGATTTTAGGTTAGTAGTGTTCCTGATTCTTCTTGTATTGCTTTGGGAATGGAAAGTGGTGACATACTCTGTCTGAGTCAGGAACAGAAATGCAAACCTGCGGATCAGAGCCCATTCCCCAGGTCTCTACTTTAACACACTGCAGCTTCAAGGTGGGGCCTGCAGCTACTCCTCTCACAGGAACTGACTAGAGCGAAGCAATCATGATCAAATGTGTCAAGTGTCGTGGCTTCTGCACATTAATCAGTCAACAACCTAAGACATGATTCCTGATGCATGCCACATAATGAGTCCCGGCCAGAAAGGGCTGCACACTGGTATCCTGTTTGGGGCTAAAGGAAAAAGAGTAATAAAAATACTGATCTCAGGCTAGGTGTGGTGGCGCACGCCTTTAATACCATCACTTGGGAGGCAGAGGCAGAGGCAGGTGGTCCTCTGTGAGTCTGAGGCCAGCATGGTCTACAGTGCTATTTTCAGGAGCAGCCAGAGCTACACAAAGAAGCCCTGTCTTGAAGAACAAATTGAAAAAAAAAAACCAAAAAACACTGATCTCTGTGGTTTGAGAAGTTACCACTGAGCCGTCTAACCAAGTGAGCGATGTGAGCAGCGATTCTCCTGAGAGAAACAGACGGCAGGTGTGACAACAAACACATGGCCACATCAGCACTGCTGTGACATTAAACACCAACTGAAATACAAGTAGACTGCAATCTGAATCTACACTCAAGAACATCAGTTTCGTGGCAAGATCAATCCATGCTCTGCACTGCCTAGTGTGCTTAAATTTTTAATAGTTGGAACCAAGTACTATTAAGCACTAAAACCCAAGATATGTCTCTTTTAACTCCACATATTGCTGAGACGCTGTGACAACTATTCCATGTGTTTCAATATGCGCTTTTTATAACCATGACTCAACAAAATGTGACAGACACCACAAATGGAGCCTACGTGACCCAGGAGCCCTCGCCCACTAATGTATAAAGATACAGTTCATACGCACAGCATTTGTGCTTCAACACATTTTTTTTGTTCATGTGTTAAAATTGGGAATATTTTCAAAATTACAGGTTAATGAGTTCATGTGAGATATTTGCCCTTGGGAAAAAGTAATTAATATTCGAAGGGCAGAATGGAAAAGTACTATAGGTGTGGATTTATGGAATTATAGCTGTAGTCATAAGACAGCCTGGTTTGGTCATAAAAACTGACTGCAGAATAACAGGATAGGTCAGAGAATACCATAAAGCTATGCAGAAAGCTTTGACAGTGTAGGCAAAAAGATACATTATAAAAACACGGCCTTTTCCATGTCTGGATCCATGATTCTGCTGTAGCTGAGGTCTGTGTTGATGTCCATGGCCCATGTTACTACAGGGGTCCATCAAACAAAGCCTGTGGAAGTCCAAGGGCTGTGCTGAGCCAGCAATGCCCTTCACCGGCTCTGCTCCTCACAGGCGGTGGGATTGAGGCCAGAGGACCCTGGCCCTGTCACTCATAGTAGAGCCCAACCCCTAACTCATAATAGAGAAAGCTGGCCCTACCCATTACCTGAGATGGGTGGTCCCAGAAGCCTGGACTGAGAACTCAGCTACCTCCCAGGCACACATCCAGTGCTTTGAGTTGGCACACCCCAGCATCCATCCTATCTGTGACCTGCTGGATGGGTGAAGGGACTGGTTGGTGGAACCATAGCCTCAGGATCACCCTGATATGGGACAACATTTCAGTGATGGGTCGAGTACTCAGGTTGTACCAGAAACCAGAGGCCTTGAATCTGACCAACAACCCAGTACAGAATGAACATTTGCATGTAAAACTGTTTGGACCAAAGGGTCTACTGAGTGACCCAGCACAGCTGCTAATGCCACAAGACAAATAAAGAGATGATGGAGAGTCGGGAAAGATGGAAGAGCAAAGCATTCTTATCTTTTGTTGCTTGTTTTTCTTCTTTACTATTATATACACTTTACTTTTCTATTTTCATTACTTTTTAAATTTTCCTTTGGGGGTGACATTACAAGGGTGAAAGGCAGATACAGAGGGACTGGGGTGCATGATGGGAAATTCACAATGGATCAGTAAAAACTTATTTTCAAAAAGAAATATATGGCCTTTTCAACAAACAGTTCCGGAAAAACTGGATCCAGAAGGTGAAGGAAATTAGATTCTTATCTTTCATTTACATAAGAATCCATTCGAAATGTATCAAAAACCTATTGAAAACCAGAAACACACAGAAACCTAGAAAACACGTGAATTCCCATCAGAATGTTGGAGTAGGCAAGGACTTATTGATTAGAAAGAATAGCAAGAGCACAGCATCCAACCTAAGTACCAACAGATGGGGTGACATGAAAATAGAGCTTCTGTACATCAATGGAGTTTATTGAAAAAAAAAAATTTAAGAGAGAACTAACATGTGACCCAGCAATGCCACTCCTGGGAATGTAACTGGAGAACTCCACATCTCAATACAGAAATATTTACACCCATGTTCAAAGCTATTGTATTACCATAGCAAAGTATTGTATTACCGTATCAAATGGAATACTATTCAGCTGAAGAGACACGTGTAATAAAAATCTGCAGGAAAGATGGATGGACTCAAAGTCCATATTGTGTCATATTGAGTGAGGTCATACAGTGTCAGGAAGAAGAAAACACATTTTCCCTGATGTGGAGATCTAGTCAACAATCTGTGTGCGTGGAAACAGTGTGCATGTGGGCACAGCAGAACATGGAGACAATACATATCAGGGTTTGAGGCAGGCCTGAATGCAGGTAATCAAACCAGTTATGAAAAAGGATATAGAGCTAATTGCCTTTTTAGCTTTAATTCTGTCACAGACCCTTTCTTTTTTTTTGTGGTGGATAAGTTCATAAAAGATATATTTGATAGCCAAAATATAAAATCTCATGCGAGGCTGCAGAGCTTCTGTTCCCAATGACGACTCCAACTGTATAAACGGACATTAAGTTGTAGTCTTTAGGTCTAGTTAATCTTGGTGTGTGATTTTTGTTGTTGTTTGAACATTCTTCATAGTAAAATTTGAAAATCATCAGAAGCAGAAAATGAAAGGCTTGGAATGTCTGGATATATAACATTTCTAGGAAAAGAGTGGACATGACCACTGACCTGGGACATGCTTTCTGGAGAATCAGCCATTTCTCTCTCTCTCTCTTCTTTGAGTTTCTCCTTCAGGAACAAGGAATAGATGGCTTGAGGCCCTTTGATATAGAGGGGGTCAAAGACAAAGTGCAAAAATTAATGCTGAACGCTGTTAGAGAACAATATTAAACCACATGAAAAGGACTCAAGGAAAAGAGTATAAAGAGGTGTCCAAAGGTGTCCCAAATCCAGGAGAACATGGAAAGACATTTAAAGCGTAAGGAGAAAAATCACTACCCATAGTATTATTACATCCAGAAACACACTTAAAATTGCTGGAGACTTAAATGCACTTCAAGACAGTCTCGGGTTACCATGATTGATTTCACTAAAGCAGCTTTGCAGACAATAATTAGAGGGCAAAATTTTTGCAGGAGAATCAGAGGGTTTACCAATGAGAATACGGAAAATAATAAATATCCTACGACTAATAGTAAATCCCAGAGAACTTGGAAGTAATCATCCACGGACAAGACAGCAAATCACTAATTCTCACACAGATGGAAGGAAAATACTGCCAATAATCCAACCAGCAACAACACCAAGAAGAAGAGCATAGTGAATAAAAATGCCAGAACCAGAAATCTAGCCACTCTGGAAATCAACATGGCGTATACTCAATTAAGCAAATAATCCCCCAAGTTAAATAAATCCAGCATATGACCCAGCCATTCCATTCCTTGGCATACACTCAGAGGACTTTGACATCCTACTCCATGGATACTTGCTCAGCTGTGTTCATTGATGCTCTACTCACAGTAGCTACAACATGGAAACAATCTAAACGTCCTTCTGCTGACAAATGGGTAGGGAAAATGTGGTACATATACACTACGGAATAGTATCTGTCTGTAAATTAAATTGAAATCTTGTGCTCTGCAGCTAAATGGATGGACAAAAGAAGATCAAAATAGAGTGAGGTCACCCAGACCCAGAAAGACAGACAATGAATATTCTTTCTCATAGGAAGTTCTGTAGGGGAACCTGTAGCCACGCCTGCTTAGGGGCTGGCTACAGGTCTGCCTGACCACGCGAGGGCAAGGCGTGGTCAGGGTGACATAGAGTGAGAGAAGGGCTGTGTTTCACTTTCGTTTTCCCCTTTCATCTTGGGCTTGGTACAGACCGCTGCCACCCCGGCTGGCTAGGTCACTCTGTAAGTAAGGCTTTTCCCTATTAAATACCCTTATATTTCTACTTGGCTCCGTATTTCCACTTTAAAGTTCCTAGCTCCAAATCTTCAGATGTGAGTCCACAACCTGTCGTGACTGCAGTAACCAGAAAAGTAACAAGACGGCATTGGGAGGTGTTAGGGATTGGCAGAAATGGGGTAACAGGGAACAAGTGATTGCAGGGGGAAATGGAAAGACAGGGGTAAGGATTTAATTATGGATAACAGCTGGATGTAAACACAAAAGAATAGGGTAAAATAATAGTAAGGGTGCCTATAAAGTCATAAGGAATTATACTATTATTCATCCACCAAATCTTGCCTATAGGACATATAAGTCTGTGTAAGCATATACATTTAGAATGTAATGGACAATTTCCCAGCTGAGCTGACAATGCTCCCACAAGAGCCATATTTTCTAACAAAACCACCAATACCGGGCATGAGAAGCCTATTTTGAAACTGCTGGTCACAGCTATCCAAGAGACTTCCAAAACATTAGTGGCTACCGTGGTTGTCCACGTTTGCCTCCCAGAGATAGAAGGTGAGCCCCTGTTGTTGAAGCAGCCATGTGCTTCAGTCACAGAAGACAGAAGAATAGAGATGGATCAGCATTTAAAGTTTCCTGCCTGAGGACTATCTTTCATGGTACCAGAAGGCAACATGCAGGCTTTCAAAGGAGGGAGCCAACTGACAGTCTTACCCAGCTACGAAACCTATGAACTACAACACTTTTCTGCACTGCACGGTAGCTCTAAGGGTACAGGAGTGGCACCCATAACTAGGTGGTAACCAACAGCTTCTAATTGGACTTAAAACCCTGCCTAGAAGAGGCAAACCATGCCTGCTACTGGAAGCCAAGCCAGTTTCAGTAAGGTTAGCGAAGTAATGGATCTTAGAGAACCTACAACTACTATCAGTCACTCACAGGCCGAGTCAATTCTTCTGTAGGAAGTTGTATCGTGACTACAATAGGATAATCCTGAGATCTTTCTCAGTGGAACTCTCCAGAATAATTTCTAGTGAAACAGAATGTTGCAGAACTGATTTCATGTCGCACTTTCACATTGATTTGAACCCCTTGCCACCCCTTCACCAATCCCTCCACTATACCTGGATCCTAAGCTTCTGTCTCCTCTCTCCTTCCAGGCCCCTCTGCTCTGCTGCACAGGTGAGCAGGTCTGGGTGATCAGTGAGCCCTGCACATGAGAAAGAGATTGTTCAGGAAGCCACTGGATTTCCAACACAGTACTGTGCTCAGTAGATGAAGAGAAAACCAAACCTAGGATTATACAAATGATACCCCGTACCATGTAGTGTCAGAATACTGAAAATACCCACAAAGCATTTTCAGCGAGTGTAACTTGAAGGCCACTTCCAGTCACAGCTCAGTCAAACCTCAGGAGCAGAAATGGAACTGAATGAATGGGATGAGAACATCATACACTAGTGATGCTCTGAATTCATCAGACCCAATCTGATGGAAGCCTCCCACCTCTCAAGGGGACACACACACGCGGCTTAATTTGTGAAGAAACACTGAGCAGGAGCAAGGGAGATGACAAGCAAACTATTTTCACACACAGAAACCATACTGCTGCAATTCTGCAACATCCAGTCTTAGACTAAGCCCTCTGAGCAGGCTCCAGGCATTGCCCCTCCATCTGGGAAAAGTCCACAGTCACACCTCTGGCTGTCAACAGACCACAAAATGAAACCAAACAGTTACAATGGTTGTGTTGGTGCACACCTTTAATGTCAGCCAAGGGGAGACGGAGATGGGTGGAACTATGAGTTCCAGTCTAATCTTGTCAGTTTTGAGCCAGACAATGACAACAGATCTCCAAGACAAGAACCTAAAAGAAAAAAGAAAGCAAATAACAGAACAGAAAAGAAAGAAGAAAGAAAGAAAATAACAGTTTGGTCATGTATCTAGGAAAGAGTGCTTTTCTTTGACTAAAGAGAGAAAAGACTATTGCAGACATTTTTCTGATGTCGATGAGTGACTATAATTATTTAAGAGATGCTTTCTAGTACTATCTTAAACAATAATCCCTTTCCAATTCTTTTTCTGCCCCCCCCCACCCCAACAGCCCATCCAAGATACAGTTCCTTTGTGTAGCTCCAGCTATCCTTAACCTTACTGGGTTTAACAAGCTGGCAAGGAACTCCAAGATCCACCTGCCTCCGCCTCCCAAATGCTGGGATTAAAGGCATGGTCACTACCACCACAAGGCTTTCAATGTTGTTTCTAACTGTGAAAATATTGTGACTTAATAACATAAAAAAAAACATACTGTGCCTTTTCAGGTTCTAAGTTGCATATTAAGAACTCAGCACAAGAAGACACATTTCTTTTTTTTTTTCCCCTTTCTTTTCTTTATTTCTATTTAATTATTTGTTTTTTGAGACAGGGTCTCACCACGAAGCTCTGGCTGTCCTGGAACTCACTATGCAGAGCATGCTGGCTTCCAACTCGCCTCTGCCTCCCCGGTGGTGGGATTAAAGGTGTTTGCCAACAAGCTTGTCAAAGACATTTTTCAGAATACTTCTCAGATGAAAAAATAATGGTGGATAAAAAGTTTACACTTAAATGTTAAAGCTTACAACCACGACTATGGAACTTGCAAAAACTATACTTTCCCATTCAATTACATTTGCTGGCGTTCTTTTCATGACTGACATAGAAAAGCTCTCCAGGAGGCGTCCAAGTCCCTAATTGTAAGCGGCACTGTGTTGAATAGGGAAGTGGTTGAAGGTGGAAGTTAGCCTGAACAAATACGAATTTAAAGAGCTTTGTCCTTTCCACCGTAGCAAAGAGAACGGTGTTTGCGAACATCAAGACTTAAATTCAAATATTCTGCTACATTGTTTTTATAATACCATTTTGGCAGTGAAGACCAATGAGAAAAGAATTAGTCCCGTTCATATGATCTAAAGATTTCCCACAAGCAGAATCTCGGATCCGGCTTCCTGATGAGCAGCAGAGAAACCGCTCGCACCCCCGCTCCTCCCTCCCGGGTCCCAGCCCCGCTGCTCCTCTGACCTGGGAGCTTCCAGGGCCGCCGGGCTGCGGTTCCCGCCACTGCGCTGCTGACTGCTGACTTTCCCAGGCCGCCCCGCGAGCGCGGACACCGCGGATCCCGAGGTCTCAGGTCCCCGCGGACCCGCCGCGTCCTCCGCACCCGGCTCTGCAGCGCGCGGGTCCCACCGTGCAGGACCCCGAGCAACGACAGGGAACCGGGCACTCGGCACTGCGGGCTGCGGCTCCCGAGTTCACTTCCTGGTCCTCTCTCGTTAGGTTTCCCGGCTTCCGTTTACATCACATCTTTAACCCCTCCCAGTTGCCCCTCCTTCCAGTGCATTCACCTAAAGTCCAGCACCCTCCCCATCTGCAATTTCCGCTCCAGTGTCCCCGCCCCACTGACCCGCTCTTCCCCCTGCATCTCCCGCCGCCTTGCACACAGCTCAGGCCGCCCTGGACCCGCTCTGCGCAGGCTCCACACACCCTTGCTGCAGCCTAGACCAGAGCTGCAGCCAGGAGGACGCTGCACCCCGGTGTCTGACCCCACAGTGAGCGCTGAGACCTCCAGAGAAAAGACAGGCAGCCCAACCTTGACAACCAGCCTCCTGGGCTACAACTTACATCAAACGATCACAAGCTAAATTCAGATGCCGGCGTCTATCTCATCGCCAACACAAACATGAGAAGCCAAAACCAAACACTGCCACTGTGACTTGGGGGAGAGACGTTTCAGGAACTTGGATTCTGAAAAGAAACCGGTGTCTGGAGAAGTCAGCCCATTGCTAACTGCCCAGGGCGGAGCTCATCCCACGCTGTCACCACTAGATGGGGGTCTTGTCAGTTTACCATTCCAGAAACAAGTTTGTCTTCTGCGATTCACGCTGAAGGTCTTTTGAGATGAAACATACAATTTGTTATTTTTATTTTTAAAGAAGCGGCGAATGCAAAAATTCTTGCCGTGCCAGATGCAGAAAATAAGTATGTATTTCCTGGCCTAAAAATGTCAGTTACAGCATCCCTTCTTTGGCTCTGGGGCCATTGCGAAAGAGGAGGAGGAAAGGGAGTAAGAAGGGAAAGACAAGGAAGGGCTGAGACATGCCATTCTCTAGACTCCATACAGCTGTTGTAATCAGTAACCAACAGCAACTGTACTGACCTGCATTGACCTCACACTAGACCACAGTCAGTCTAGGAAAGGCAAAGGCTCACAGGGTCCACTCTTTACCCCTCAAATGTGGTCTATGGATGGCTTGTAGGAGGAGAATCACTGCCTTTAGCTGCAGTCCTCTGCTCAGCCCAGCAGGATCCAACATACAGCTCCAAACCCACAGTCTCATCGCTAGCCCTGGTCAATCTCAGTGGATCCCAAGCAAAATCAATAGAGACGAGCACAAGGGAAAGATGAGTTGGAATTGTGCATCAGGATAGTAGTTGATAGGTAGGGAATGAGAATAGACAGTATTTGAGGTGCAAACACACAAACACACAGAGTCTGTGTGTGTGTGTGTGTGTGTGTGTGTGTGTGTGTGTGTGTGTGTGACTGTGAAATAGTTAAAAATGAAAACAAATAATGTTTTGTTTTTTGCATTGGGTTTCTCATTGTAACCCTTGCTTTCCATTGTAGGCCACGCTGGTCTTGAAATCTCAGAGACCTGTCTTCCTCAGTCTTGGGTATGCCATGCTGCTCTGGATTGAACTTTTTTTTAAATGACTCTATCAGTCAGTGATTTCTTTTTGGTTGTATCAATATCTGGTGGGGTTTATTTTTTAGTTTTTCAAGACTGGGTTTCTCTGTATAACAGCACTGGCTCTTCTGGAACTCCCTTTATATGCGATGATGCCCTCAAATTTCTGGAGACCCACCTATATCTGCATCCATAATGCTGGAATAAAATGAGTATGCCACCAAGTGTCACTTGCTATCTGGTTTAACATCAGGTAATGTTTGTTAAGAGTCAGTGGGGAAATCTTTGTTTTTTTTGTGCCAAGAAGTTTTTTTTTATTTTAGAAATAATATTATTTTACATTTCAATCCCACATTCCCTCACTCTCCAATCCTCACATGTCTGCAATTGACCCCCAAACCACCCCTAAGGATACTCCCCAAGGATAGTGAGGCCCTCCACGGGGGGGGGGGGCTCTCAAAGTCCATCACATCATTTGGGGGAGGGCCTAGGCCTTCCTTCCTGTATCTGGACTGCACTAGTATCCCTCCATAGGGCTCCCAAAGTCAATTTGTGCTCTAGGGATAAACACTGGCTTCACTGTTCGAGGCCCATAGGCTGCACAGGTCTCCCAGATGGCACCCACATTCAGAGGGCTTGGTTTGGTCCAATGCTGGTTCCCATTAGGAGTCTCTGTGCTCTCACTAGGTCAGGTCAATTGTTGGTGTGGGTTTCTCCAGTACAGTCTTGTCTCCTTTGCTCATCCCTCCTCCCTATCTACAACTGGATTCCAGGAGTATGGCTCAGTGCTCAGCTGTGGATGTCTGCTTCTGCTTTGATCAGCTACTTGATGAAGGCTGTAGGATGGCGACCGAGGTAATCATCAATCTTATTATCGGGGAAGGACATCAAAGGGCATCTCCACTCCTGCTTAGATTGTTAGTTGGGGGAATCTTAGTGGATCTCTGAACATCTCTCTGGTCCCACACATCTCTTTAAACCTATACTGGCTCCCTCTATTAAGGTGTCTCGTTTCTTGCTCTCCTCTATTCCTCCCCTGCCTCAGTCTTCTGATCCCTCTTGTTCTCCTCCCTCCTCTTCTCCCCTTATCTTTTTCCTACCTTCTTCCTGTCTGCCCCTGTGCTCCCAACTTGCTCAGGGGTTCTTGCCCCTTTTCCCTTCCCTGGGGACCACGTGTTTTTCTCTTGGGGGTCCTCCTTGTTTCCTAGTTTCTCTGGTGGTGTGGATTGAAGGATGGTAGTCCTTTGCTCTATGCCTAATATCCATATATGAGTGAGTACATATCATGCTTGTCTTTCTGCCATTTGGTTACCTCTCTCAGGATGGTCTCTTCCAGTTCCATCCATTTGCCAGCAAATTTCAAGATTCCATTGTTTTTTTCCACTGAGTAGTACTCCATTTTGCAAATGTACCGCATTTTCTCCATATATTCTTCTGTTGAGGGGCATCTAAGTTGCTTTGAGGTTCTGGCTATTACAAAAAATGCTGCCATGAACATAGTTGAACAGATGTCCTTGTTGTATGAACGTGCATTCTTTGGGTATATGCCTAAGAGTGGAACTGCTGGATCTTGAGGTAGACCGATTCCCATTTTCCTGATAAACCTCCATACTGATTTCCACAGTGGTTGTACAAGGTTGCACACCCACCAGCAATGGAGGAGTGTACTTCTTTCTCCACATCCTCTCTAGCATAGACTGTCATTGGTGTTTTTGATTTTAGCCATTCTGGCCGGTGTAAGATGGTATCTTAGAGTTGTTTTGAGTTGCATTTCCCTGACAGCTAAGGATGTTGAGCACTCTCTCAGGTAAGTGTCTTTCATCCATTTTAGATTCCTTTATTGGGAATTCTCTATTTAGTTTGTACCACACTTTTTTTATTTTTTTTGCTTTTTGTTTTTTTCGATACAGGGTTTCTCTGTGTAGCTTTGGAGCCTATCCTGGCACTCTCTCTGGAGACCAGGCTGGCCTTGAACTCACAGAGAACTGCCTTCCTTTGCCTCCCTAGTGCTGGGATTAAAGGTGTGCACCACCAATGCCCGGCTGTACCCCACTTTTTAACTGGATAGTTTGGTGTCTTGGTGGCTAGCTTCTTGAGTTCATTGTATATTTTGGAACCAGTCCTTTGCCAGATGTGGGGTTGGTGAAGATCTTTTCCCATTCTGTGGGCTGCTGTTTTGTCTTGCTGACTATGTATTTTGCCTTACAGAAGCTTCTCAGTTTCAAGTTCCCATTTATTAATTGTGGATCTCAGTGTCTGTGCTACTGGTGTTATGTTCAGGAATCAGTCTCCTGTACCAATTCTTTTGAGGGTACCTCTCGCTTTCTCTACTAAGAGGTTCAGTGTGGCTGGATTTATGTTGAGGTCTTTAATCCATTTGGATTTAGTTTTGTTCATGGTGATAGATATGGATCTATCTGCAGTCTTCTACATGCCAGCACACAGTTATGCCAGCACCATTTATTGAAGATGCTTTCTTTTTTCCATTGTATAACTTTAACATCTTTGTCAAAAATCAGGTGTTTGTAGGTGTGTGGGTTAATATCAGGGTTTTCAATTCAATTCCATTGGTCATCCTGTCTATTTTTGTGCCAATGCCAAGCTGTTTTCAGGACTATAGCTCTGTAATAGAGCTTGAAGTTAGGGATGGTGATGCCTCTGGAAGTTTCTTTATAGTACAGGGTTGTTTTGGCTATCCGAGGTCTTTTGTTTTTCCATATAAAGTTGAGAATTGTTCTTTCAAGGTCTGTGAAGAATTGTGTTGGGATTTTGATGGGGATTGCATTGAATCTGTAGATTGCTTTGGCAAGATTGTCATTTTTACTATGTTAATTCTACCTATCCAAGAGCATGGGAGATCTTTCCATTTTCTGTTATCTTTTTAAAATTTCTTTCTTTAAGGACTCTAAGTTCTTGCTATACAGGTCTTTTACTTGTTTGGTTAGTGTTACCCCAAGATATTTTATGTTGTTTGTTGCTATTGTAAAGGGTGATGTTTCTCTGATTTCTTTCTCAGCCCATTTATCTCTGTATATAGTAGGGCTAATAATTTATTTGAGTTAATCTTGTATCCTGCCACTTTGCTGAAGGTGTTTATCAGCTGTAGGAGTTCCCTGGTAAATTTTTTTCAGGTCACTTATGTAAACCATCATATCGTCTGCAAATGGTGAAAGTTTGACTAATTCCTTTTCAATTTGTATTCCCTTGATCTCTTTTTGTTGTCTTATCGCTCTAGGTAAAAATACAAGTACAATATTGGATAGATCTGGAGAGAGTGGATGGCCTTGTCTTGTTCCTCAATTTAGAGGAATCACTTGTAGTTTGATGTTGACTGTTGGTTTGCTATATACGGATTTTATTATGTTGAAATGTGTTCCTGTAATCCCTGACCTCCCCAAGACCTTCATCATGAAGAGGTGTTGGATTTTGTTGAAGGATTTTTCAGCATGGAATGAGATGAAAATGTGGTTGTCTTTTTCCAGTTTGTTTATATGGTGGATTACACTTCCAGAATCTCGTATGTTGAAGCATAGGTGCATCTGGGATGAATCATACTTGATCGTATCATATGATTTTTTTGATGTGTTCTTGGATTTGATTTGCCAGCATTTTTTTTTTTTTGGTACAAATGCTGCTTGGCCAATGACTAGGATTTCTCATCTGCTAGCTCAGCTCAGTCTTAATTATCAAAAATCTATTTATATTTATATTTATATTTTATAAGACTTATCTTATCAGACACCTTCTTTTGGCGTCCTCATCCCCGGGATCACATAGTGGCTTCGAGCAGAGAGCTGGATGAAGAGCAAAGGGGAAAAGGAACCACTTCCTGCTTGTCCTTGCTTAAATATGAGTCTCTCTGCTATGTCACGTCCTGCCTGGATCACCACTTCTTTACTACATTTCCCAGAATCCTCCTTGACTCCTAGTCCAGTCTAACTCATTGCTGCCTCTTTGGCCAAACAGTACTTTATTCAACAATCAATAAGATGAACGCACACAGAAGTACATTCCCCATCAGTGAGTATCCTTTTTCCCTCTTGTTTTCGGAGCAGTATGTTGCTAAAATCTGTTGGTGGAAGGAAGGAATTGCAGTGGAAAAATCAAAGTATCATATCCTATGAATGCTGTCCTCAGAAGCAAAGACCATCTTAAAGCAGGCAGTGATGGCTGCAACCTCATCCCATGGAAATCATCTTTCCTGGAGTGCCTGGCTCCAACTCCTTGACAAGAATCCTGGTTTTAGAATTGTTGACTCTCAAGAGCCTCCCTCTGACTACTCTCTTGCTGTTTGTTCAGGACTGCTTAAGGTTCCAGTAAGGACTACAAAAAACCCCTGAAAACAAGCCTCATCATTTCTCTAGATGTACAAGGAGCATCTATGTTTTGCTAGTGAAAATCAATTGAATTGTTGGGTGGTTATTTTTGAGAATTGGAAAGGGATGTACAGTTCCATACAGGAAGCCATTGAAAACAAATGGATCACTGAAACAATCTCCCTCTCCTTTTGCCCTGTCTCTCTGTGAGGTGGAGGTTTGGTCTAATGCCCATGCCTAGGTTTGAATTGAAGGTGTTACTATTGGTAAATCAAGAAGCATCCACTTTCCAGATCCACCTTCAGTGACTCAGAGTCACTGTCACTGTCCACTCACATATTCTCTCCATGCACATGAGGTATAAAATATAAAAGCCCTTACTGCTTGTCCCCTACCTTTGATTTGCCAGCATTTTATTGAGTATTTTTTCATCAATGTTCATGAGGGAGATTGGTCCGTAGTTCTCTTGAGTCTTTGTGTGGTTTGGGTACCAGAGTAATTGTAGTCTTGTAAAAAGAGTTTGTCAGTGACCCTTCTGCTTTTACTGTGTGGAACAATTTGAGGAGTATTGGTATTAGAACTTCTATGAATTTCTGGTAGAATTCTATACTGAAACCATCTGGCCATGGGCTTTTTTTGGTCCCAACTTTTGATGACTGCTTCTACTTCATTAGGGGTTATAGGTCTATTTAGATTACCTATCTGTTCTTCATTTAAATTTGGTAAGTGACATTTATCCAGACAATTGCCCATTTCCTTTAAAGTTTCCAGTTTTGTGGAATACATGTTTTTGAAGTATGACCATTTGATTCCCTGGATTTCCTCAGTGTCCATTGTTATATCCCCTTTCACATTTCTGATTTTGTTAATTTGCATGTTTTCTCTGCCTTTTGGTTATTTTGGATAAAGGTCTGTCTATATTGTTGATTTTCTCGAAGAATCAACTCTTTGTTTCATTGATTCTTTGCATTGTTTTCTTTGTTTCTACTTCATTGATTTCAGGCCTCAATTTGATTATTTCCTGGCATTTACTCCTCTTGGCTGAGTTTGCTTCTTTTTGCTCTAGAGCTTTCTGGTATGCTATTAATTCTCTAGTGTGACTGTTCTCCAGTTTCTTCATGTGGGCACCTAGTGCTATGAGCTTTCCTCTTAGCCTCTTAGCACTGCTTTCAAAGTGTCCCATAGGTTTGGGTATGTTGTGTCTTCATTTTCATTGAATTCTAGCAAGTCTTTAATTTCTTTCTTTAGTGATTCCTGTTGTTGGTGGTATTATGTGTTGATTCCCCATACCTCTCTTGGCTTTCGGTAAAATGGGATTATTCATTGCCTATGTTTTTCTGATTGTAGTTAAATTCCTTGGGTTGGTGTTTTCTTCCCAGTACTTTCTTTAGGGCTGGATTTGTGGATATGTATTGTTTAAATCTGTTTTTGTGGTGGAATATCTTGTTTTCTCCATCTACAAAGATTGATAGCTTTGCTGAGTATAGTAGTCTATCCATTGTCTCTTAGTGTTTATACAACATAATCCTGGACCTTCTGGTTTTCAGAGTTCACATTGAGAATTCAGTTGTAATTATGATATGTCTGCCTTCATATGTTACTTGGCTTTTTCTTTTGCTATTCTTAATGTTCTTTGTTTATTCTGTATGTTTGATGTTTTGATTATTGTGTGGTGACAGGACTTTTTTGTGGTACAGTCTATTTGGAGTTCTGTAAGTTTCTTGTGCTTTCAATGGCACGTTGGGAAAATTTTCTTGTATGTTTTCTTCACCTTTGAGCTGTGTTTCTTTTCCTTCTTCTATGCCTATTATTCTTAGGTTTGTTCTTTTCATGGTGTCCCACATATCCTGGGTATTTTCTGTTGTGGATTTGTTGGACTTGAGATTTTCTTTGATCAATGAATCTATTATCTCTCATATATCTTCAATTCCTGAGATTCTCTCTTCATCTCTTGTATTCTGTTGGTTATGCTCGCATCTGTAGCTCCTGATCTTTTACCCACCTTTTTTATTTCCAGAATTCCACCAGTCTGTGTTTTCTTTTTGTCTATATTTCCATTTTCAGCTGTTTCAATTTTTTCCTTCAACTGTTTGTTTTTTCTTGGCTTCTCTTGCCTTCTGTAAGAGTTTTGTTTATTACTTGCATGTTTTGTTCTTTAAGGGGTTTTCACATTCCTCTTCAAGGGTCTCTATTACCTTCATAAAGTTTTTTTTTTAAGGTTAACATTTTCTAATTTGTCAAAGTATAGCATTAAGAGAGCATAACCATGACCCACAGGGTTGGAGAATATGTTTATCTTATGCATATCTGATGTGGGACATATCAAGACACAAAAAGAGATTCTATAAAACAAAAATAACAGACAATTAAAAATAAGAATAAACAAAAAATTGAAGTAGAAAAATCCAGTGACGAAGAAACCTGAGGAAGATTCTCTGCTGCATTTGCTATCAAGAAAATCAAGATTAAATTAGCATTCCTAGGTTCTGGAGAGATGGCTTAGCAGTTGAGTCTGCACTACTAGCCAAGAAGTCCAAGTTTAGTTCCCAGCACCCAAATCAGATAGCTCACACCACCTGTAACTCCCGATCCAGAGAATCTGATGCTTTATTCTGGCCCCTGCACATATCCACGCATATGGAACACACACACACACTTAAAAACCATAAAGTTGTTTTTAATTTCATTTTCTTCTTCATCTGTATGTGGACATTCATGTTTCGTTCGTGTAGAATCCCTAGATTCTGTTGGTGTCATATTAGTCTTTCTGTTGTTGAAAGTGCCTTTATATTCTTTTATGGAAGGTTTTATTTCTAGATAGCATCCAGATCATGATTAACTGAAAACAGCAAGTGTTTTGTTTCTTTTTACCCTTCAAAAATGTATGGTAGTTCAAATGCAAACATCCATAACAAGCCTCTGAATGGCGTTCAGAAATGACAGTTCATTGAAAATGTTTCTTCATTTTCAGCTGAGCTGACATTTGTTGGGGAATCTCTGTAACAACTTGGTCATATTTTGGGATTGTTGGAAAGCTTCTCTCTTTACTCTTTCTCGCCTTCTTTCTAATTTAAGTTTTAATTCTCCTATGAAAAGTTTGAAAGTGAACAATCAATGAGACCTGATTGGAGAACTTTTTTTTCTTTTGTGTTGCATTTGGTTTTATGTCTGTAATTTGAGCAGTAGGTAACGGGCTTTTCAAAGTGATTGCATTGGCTGGCTATAATTTCTAATGAATAATAAGACATAGAGATTATATATAGTATACATTGATGTGATCTTTCAGAAATAGGAGTTTTATGATGTAATTCAGAAGTAAAGGTTTTGTCACATTTTTGTTAGTGTATTTTGGCATTATTATGATTGTTATTATTACTATTAATGGAGACAGGATATATGTAGTCCTGACAGTCTTAGAAATCACTGTTTAGAAACCACAGAAACAGCTGACATGAACACTGGGGAACTCTTGCTCCCCAGACTGATAGCTGGGATACCATCATGGGACTGAAATTCTTGTAGAAAAAACACACATACACATAAAAATAATCAAAACAGTTACCATTGCAGAAGTTTACTTGTATATATTTTAATAAGATTAAAATTACATGAAAGACTTTCACAATTTCTTTATGATTTAACTGTGTATATTTGAGATTAGTACATTGAGAATACCATATAAATGTTATGTCCCATGATTTACAATGGTGTTTCTATTTTCCGGGGCAGTAGGAACTCTCTGATATCTTCTAACAAATGACAGGTGGATATAAGATATGCCAAAGCCTTAGCACTTGTGACATTTCTCTCCAGTATGACTTTTCTGATGTGCTCTAAGATATGAGCAACTAGGAAAATATTTGTCACATTCCTTACTTTTGTAATGTCTCTCTGCAGTGTGAACTCTTGAAGTGTTCTAAGATTTTCCGTGTAGGCAAATGAGTTTTCACATACCAGAAATTTTAAGGGTTCTCTCTAGTATGGATTTTCTGATGGGATCTAAGAGTTTTCATGTAGGCAAAGGATTTGTCACATTGCACACATTTGTATGGTTTCTCTCCAGTGTGGGCTATCTGATGTCTTTTAAGATATGACCTCTGAAGAAAGGCCATGTCACATTCATCACATTTGTGAGACTTCACTCCAGTATGGATTTTCTGATGTTTACTAAGATATATGCTTTTACTAAAAGATTTGTTGCATTCTCCACATTTGTACGGTTTTTCTCCATCATGAATTTTCTGATGATCTCGAAGATGTTGGCAAGAGGTGAAAGGTATACCACATTCTCCGCATTTATAAAGTTTCTCTCTATTATGAATTCCCTGATGCCTTATGAGTGTTGCTTTCTCAGTAAAGGATTTGTCACATTGTTTACATTTGTAAGGCTTCTCTCCAGTATGAATTCTCTGATGCTGTGTAAGGGTATTTTTGGCAGTAAAGGATGTGTCGCATTCCCTACATTTATAAGGTTTCTCCCCAGTATGAAGTCTTTTATGTGTTTTCAGACTTGAGCACTGGGTAAAGAATTTGTCACAGGTGGTACACTTGTAGGGTTTCTCTCCAGTATGAGTTCTCTGATGCCTTATAAGTGTTGACTTCAGACTAAATGATTTGTCACAGTCCTTACATTTGTAAGGCTTCTCTCCTGTATGAATTCTCTGATGGACAGTGAGTCTTGAGGCATTCCCGAAGCTTTTCTTGCATATCCCACACTGGAATGACCTTTCTCCCTGCCTGTGCACTTTCTTTGCAGTGCAGATTGTCTGATCTTGAGTAATGTTGGAAAAAATCATTAAAGATTTCCCATGGTCTTTAGAATTGCAAGGCTCTTCTTCAGAGTGCATGCTTTCATGTCCATCTTGGTTTGGTGAGTCAGTAGATGAATTCCCGTGATTTCTGTATCTGTAGTTATTAGAGTTTTCTGTATTTTCACATGTTCTATTAAATGCACGTGTGGAGGGGTCATGAAGTACTTTGCCAAGCTCACTGCACTGACAAGACTTCTTTTGTATCCTCACACGTTGATGGACAGGATCAGACCTGTAATAGTTCTCTGGAAAATGAATATGGTCATATTAAGTTTGCTTGTTCTAAGATTCAACATTTGATAAGTAACTATCTCTCTATATTCTCTCTCAAAATATGTCAACAAGCAACTACACAGACAGTTTTTCTTTCACTGTAATTGAATATATTCTGAAAAACTAGTCTGACAGCCTTCAAGGGTCTGTGAAATTCAATAGATATCTCATCTTAATTGAAAATGTCTAATGGTACAAGATGGATCAGGAAATTGAGGAATCCATAAGTCACTTTGGAATTTAGATCACTGACTGATTACTTTAAATCAGATATTGAGAAAGAATGGTTTACTTCAATTCCAGCTCACTGTATTTATACTTATTAAGTGTTAGGAAATGAGGAGTACTGTTCAAAAGACCCAATACCTTTGAAGATTAAAGTCTTAATGAAAAGCATCAGAATGATGTCTTTAATCCAGAAAACACATTGGTTTCTTACAAAGGAATAGAAGAAAAGGCAGTATTCTGCCAGACACCATAGGCTCAGATCATTTGAGGCAGTACTGCCATGGACAACTAACGATTGTATTTATTTGCCATTGTCTGAGCTCCACACAATGCTGTTTCTCCTAACTTTCCTCCTAGGGTTATTCTCAAGTCTTGCCTGTACACCAAATCCTGAGAATATTTCCCAGAAGGCAGGTCTGTTTGTTTTCCACTGGGAAGAAAATGTAGGGTGGAATATAAATACAGATATCAAGGAAGACATTTAAAAAATAATCCTACTTCAAGGACCCATCTGAGGTTCATAATTTATAAAATTATTCTATTCAGATGTCAGGATAGTCAAACCAAATTGCATTTTGTAGTAGTATTGCCACCATAACTCTGGTGGCAATAGACACATGTCTTAATAGTTACAAGAGGCAGGATGCCTCCTGGTACCAGGATGCTATACTAAGTAAAATGATCAGGCATCCTTTCCAGTGCAAAGAAATATCATAAAAATATTGTCAACTCTTGCTTTCTCTTTCACAAGAAGCCACCACTGTTGTCTTGCTCATCCCCTACCCCACCCTCCTCTCTATTCTCCACATTCCAGGGTAATATCATTTGCTCCTGGAATTGACCAGGGCTACCCTGCATGTAGGAATCCATGTGTGCTGTGAGGCAGCTCATGACCCATGGTACAACTTTTAGAAAGAATACTGACATCTATCACTATATTTTGCTCAGCAAATGGAGAGAACACAAAGTAGAGGAATCTAAGAATGATTTCCTATTACTTTTCCAGTCAGAATCTTCACCAAATTTAGAAAATTGTGTTTACACATCTTTAGTTTTTCTCAAAACCATGTCAGGTACAGTTATGAACATGAAGGTTTAAATTCTGAAGGTTAAAGTCTTTGAATGCATCATGAACCCAAAATGAGGGAAGTATGACAGCTCTAACTTTGAAAATGGAAGAAAATCAAATTCGATGTAAACATTCCTTCCTAGTACCAAAATTTTCCTTGTCTCCTGCTGTTCCAATATCTACAATGGATTATTTAGGAATTATAACAGCAAAATGTCTTACCTACAAAGATCAGGTTGTTGCAATTCTCCAGCATCACATCAATGTACAAAGCCCTCTGATCAGAGTCCAGGCATTGCCACTCCTCCTTGGTGAAGTCCACAGACACATCTCTGAATGTCAACAGATCCTGAAACAAAAACATTGCTTGACCATGAACTCAAAGATAGAGTGCTTTCCAGATTATAATTAGACTTGAGGAAATTAGGTATATGGTTGATGAAGACTGATTACTCAAAATGATCTTTTTAATATAGTCACATTCTACAAGGGTTTTTCTTTTTTTTTAATATGAAAAGATCTTATTTTACATGTCAATCTCAGTTCTCTCTCCCTCCCATCTTCCAATGCCTCCCACTGGCCCCCCTCCAATTGCACTCCCCATCAGCTCCCCAGGGATAAAAGGGATTTTCTAAGTATGTGAAAACATTTGACACAAGCTCACAGTTGATATGCAGAAAACCACACAAATTTAAGGTCTGGACATTGTTAGCTATTGTTATCGATGCTGTGTTTATGCCCCACAGGATCACAGTATACTTGTATCAGAAGGAAAATTCATGATGAGTAATTGGGCTTTCATGGCTGCACCTGTGGATCATGTTAAAACATTGACACTCCATGAACCCTGTGTGTATCTGCCTTACATGGTTGTATTCTAACAGGCTCAGCTTATATGTCTGAACTATGGGTCCAGTTCCATTCCATTAAAGAACAAAGTGGTAGATAAAGAAGTTAGAATTCATAGTTGTGCTCTTAGGCAAGGCATTTTCACTTTTCCCATAGTAACACTGTATGTAACAACAATGCATGCTATCAGTACTATCATTAACATATAAGAACAGCTAATTGATGGGTTTACTTTTATAAGCCATTTGAGCCACTACAAAGCAGATAGAATATTCCACATCAATAACATTAGATATAATCTAAAATTTTCCTAATAAAAATAGGAATCATCCTACTTTGACCTAGAAAAACTTCAGAAAGGGGGCTGGAGCGATGGCTCAGAGTTTAAGAGCACTGACTGCTCTTCCTTGGGTCCTGAGTTCAATTCCCAGAAATCACATGGTGGCTCACAACTATTCATTATGAGTTGGTGCCCTCTTCTGGTGTGATAATATAAATAGAGGCAGAATATTGTATACATAATAAATAAAATCTTTAAAAATCCCAAAAACTTCAGAAAGTGGAAGAATATTTCATATCTGAAGAATTATAAATTTGAAGGAAGTCCTGTTACAAGATATTTGTTCATACTGTGTGAATATGTGTCTATGTTTCTCATAATAACATTTAAAATATAAACAATGACAGAAAGCTAAATGCTTGCAAAATCTGAACACATATCCAACCTTTCTAGAAAAGTGGACATAACCACTCACCTTAGATACGCTTACTGGAGATTCAGCCATTTCTTTTTGTTTGTCTTATTTGAGTTTCTCTTTCAGGAAAAATGAATATACAGATGACTCGCTGTCGTTTCATATAAGGGGTCAAAATGAAACAAAAATATTAATGTTGAAAGCTTTTAGAAAAAATGTCATGTCATATGAAAATATCCAGGAAAATGAATACAACCAGGTGTTCAGAAAACGATTCCAAATAAAGGAAAGCATGGCAAGACATTTAAAGTTTGAAGACATAATCAGTATTAACCATATTATTACTTAGAGAGTTAAAATGTTAAAATTGATGGAGACATATGTGCAATTCAAGTTAGTCTCAAGTTACCATAATTGATTTCACTAAAGCAGGTTTGCAGACAAAAATTAGAGGCAAAATTTACACAGGAGAATCAGGATTTATCCATGAGACTCTGGGAAATTTTAAATTTCATGTGAATAATAGTAAATCCCAGAGAACTGGGAAGTTATCATCCAAGGGCAAGACAGCAAACCAATAATTTTCACATGGAAGGAAGAAAAATACTGCCAAAACTCCAACCAGCAACACCATCAAGAAGAAAAACACAGTGAATTAAAATGCCATGATCAAAAACCTAGCCCCCATGGTAATCCAGATAGTGAATACTCTCACAAATAAATACGGAGCTTAAATAATTCCTGCATGTTGCCCCTGCTTTTATATTCCTTGGCGTATTCTCAAAGGACTCAGCATCCTTCTCCACAGATACTTGTTCAGCCATATTCATTGTTGAACAATTCCCAATAGCTACAAAATGGAAACAACCTAAATGTCCCTGAACTGGCTGAATGGGTAGTGAGAATGTGTTAATATGTGTCACTATGTAATACTAGTCAGATGTGAAGAAAGTTGAAAAAATGAGCTTTGTAGCTAAGTGGATGGCCCTAAAGAGATTAAATTGATTGAGATCCACAAAGAAATATGTTGCATGTTCTCTTGAATAGGAAGTTCCTAGCTCCAAATCTTCAGATGTGAGTCCACAAGCAGGATTACCTGGAAAAACCAGACAAGTAAAAGGAAAATCCTGTGGAAAGTAGGAGAATAATGGGTAATAGAAAAATAAAGAGGAAATAATGATCTAAAAAGGGGTAAATAGAATACAGGTGTGTGTGTGTGAGAGAGACGGAGAGGGGAGACGGGGAGACGGGGAGACGGGGAGACGGGAGAGACGGGGAGACGGAGAGACGGAGAGACGGAGAGACGGAGAGACGGAGAGACGGAGAGACGGAGAGACGGAGAGACGGAGAGACGGAGAGACGGAGAGACGGAGAGACGGAGAGACGGAGAGACGGAGAGACGGAGAGCGTGCACAAACAGGATTAATGGAGAAGGGACAGCCATAAACACAGAAGGAGAGAGAATAAAATAACAGTAAGGATGTCTGAAAAGGTCTTAAGGATTCTATCCATTATCTACAAATATGCCTATAATGCACTCAAGTCTCTGTAAGCCTATACAGTTAGTGTATAAATGATAATTTCCTGTCTTACTTCTTGAGGCTCGTCTCAAGAGCCATGTATTTTCTCACAAGCACACACAGCAGCCTGCTTTGTCATCAATTGGTCAATCCTGTCCTTGAGATTTCCAAACAGTACAGTCTACTGTGGTTGTCCACGCTTGACTCCCATAGGTAGACCTTGAGCCCCTACTGTTGAAGAAGCCATGTGTTTCAGTCACAACCAGGAGACTTGACATGGACCGGATTTTAAAACCTCCTCCCTGAGGACTATCCTTCATGGTACCATAAGGGAACCTGCAAGCTTTTAAAGGAGGGAGCCAAAAGTCCTACCCAGCTATGAAAATTCTGAGTCATAACAATGATCTACACTACACGATCATAACACCAAGGGTGTAGGAGCACAACACATACATTGATGGTAACAATCAGATTCTAATTGGATTTAAGGTGTTCTCATCCAGGGGAAAGTCATGTCTGGTACTGGAAACCTAGCCTATTTTTTGGGATAGAGAAGGATAGATCTTGGAGGAGAACCTAAAACCACTGTGCATGAATATTCATATAAAATTGATTTGCCTCCAAGTACCAATTCTAAGTAGAAAGTATTCTCATAGCTATACAATGGTAATTCTGAGATCTTTCTTAGTGGAAGTCTATAGAATTATTTCCAGTGAAACAGAATGTGGCAAAAGTGAATTCATGTCCCACTGGATATTTAGCTACTGTCTCTTCCTTCTCCACATTCCAGGGGCATGCATTTGGCTTCACAGGTGAGCAGATCTGGGGGATTAGTTGTCCCCAAGGTGATAAAGAGATCATTCAGAAAGCACCCATACTGTTAAGGAAGAACTGTATTCAAGTAGATAAACATACTGGATTCTACAAGTAATTCTCCTGTTGTCATGCCTCGTCATAATACTGAAAATACAGAGAAAACTTTTCCATTTAGTGTAACTTGAATGCCACTTCCAATTATTTCTGAGTCAACCTCAGGAGCAGAAATGGTACTGTATTATTGGGATCACAGACGCACACAAAATGAATTATTGAATTTATCATGGACCAAATTTGAGGAAAATCTGCCAAAAGGAAATACACTTAACAAATAATTTCCCAAGAAACATTCAGGGGAGCAAGGGGTCCTGCATCTAAACTATTCTCATCCACAGAAAGCAGACTCTTGCTACTCTGCTGAATCCATTCTCTGGACAAGCCATCTAAGCAGGCTGCAAGCCTTAACCCTTCTCCTCTGACAAGTACACAGTCACACCACTGGGTGTCAACAGACCACAAAATCAAACACATGTTTTTCCTCAGAGTTCTAATTCATCTTAATGAATCCAGAGTCAGATATCAGGGTAAATACTGAAAAATGAGAGAAGTAAAAAAGCCAACCTGTATTGAGACTACTTACCTCTACTGAATCCTCAGGCCAAAAGGAAGACCCAGTTTCTAGGAGTCCTCAGACTGAGTGGGCTGAACTGGTGTCTGTTCCTGCCTTATATACCTCTGTCTACCCAGCCCAGTTACTTCCTGTCTCCACCTCCCAAGTGCTGGGATTAAAGGTGTGTAACTCCTAGGTACTGGATTAAAGGTATGCGCTCTCTCTCTCTTTTACTCTGATTAAATCTTAGGTAGAGGAGGGTGGCCTTTAATTCTGTTTCCTCATTCCACGGGCTGGGATTAAAGGTGTGTGCTACAACTCCTTGGCCTTTATGACTAACTACACTATGATCTTCAGGCAAGCATTTTTTGTTAGCGCACAAACAAAATATCGCCACAGGTTTGAACAGTTGTGCGGGTGTACACCTTCAATCCTAGAACTTTTTGTAGAAACAAGTCGGTGGATGTTTTTGAAGTCCACTTGATCCTGGTCTCAATGGTGAGGTCAGGGTCAGACAGAGCCACATTTTGAAGTTCAGGTCTCAACCACAGCGAAGACACGATTAAAAAAAAATAATAGTTCGGTCATATGTTCATGGACAGAGTGCCTATGTTGACCAGGGAAACAATAGTCTGTTGTAGACATTTTTCTAAATGTAGATGTGTTATAGTAATTATTGAAAAGATGTTTTCTAATATTATCCTACACTACTATAATAGCTTCTCATTTGTACCTTTTTTCACTACCCACAAGTGGGGAGGAGGGTGGGGGACATAGTTTCTCTTTGTAATCCCCGCTTTCCTTAAACTTCCTCCAGTCCAATCTGCCAATGATCTCCAAGATCCAGCCACTTCTGCTTCCCTGATGCTGGGATCATAGGCTTGTGCGAACATCACCTGGTTTAAAACTCCTGTTCTAACTGGGAAAATACAGATACTATGAAACAGTATACTGTATCTTTCCGGGCTCTAAGGTGCAACATCAATGATTCAGCACAAAAGTACACATTTATTCATTTCTCTTTTTTATTCAGAAAAGTTCTTACCATGAAGGCTAGTTTTTGTGGAATTCACTATGGAGAGGGGGCTAGCCTATATCTTACTGAGATCTAGCTGTATTTGACTTACGATTGGTGGGATAAAAGCTGTTTACCAACAAGCAGTCAAAGCACTTCTCAGAATGCTATATTTACATAACAGTGCATATTTCTCAGATGAAAATTCAATGCTGGGTAAAAAATTTCAATTTTAAATGTCAGTGTTTACAACCATATCCATGGAACTAAAAAAAAATCCTCTATTTTTGGATTTGATTACCTTTACTGGTTGGACATTCCAAGTCCCTAATTTTATGTGCCACTTTCTTGAATAGAGAAGTAATTTAATGTGGAAGTCACCATGGTTGACTGTTTATTTGAAGAGCTTTTTCCTTTCTGTGGTAGCAAAGGGATAATGTTGGCAAATACCAACACATAAACTCACATATTCAACTACATGATTCTATAAGAATATTTTGACAATGAATATCCACAAAAAGTAGAATAGTCCAGTTTATGTAATGTGAAATTTGTTCACGAGGGTAAGACATCCACAGCAGAAATTCAGAGCCAGATTCCTTACAAACAGAAGAGAAAGTAATCATGCCCCTGGACCCTTCCTTCTTGTGTCCCAGGTCAGCATTTCCTGTCACTGTACTTTTGACTGGTGACTTTCCCATGACTCCTGATCCAGAACCTGTGGCTGTTGGTAGTTTTTTGGTCCACTTAGTATCTGGTCCTTTCCTCCACACTTAGGTCTATAACCCATGATTTCCCTTCTTGCAGGCCTGAAAGTTCTACCTGGAAACTGGTGCTTGACTCTTAATCTTTTGTTCACTTGGTATCCCAGAATCCAATCACTTTGACTCCTCTACCTTACTGCATTCTACAGTCTTCCTCCACACCCTTCTAAAATGTACTGCACTCCCAGCTTCTTTTGACATGTAAGTGGTCCTGCAACAATTATACAGTGACTACCAGTGCCTCAGACTTCCTTCCCCACAACTCCAGTTGCCAGGATACACTTGAACTGCTGTGCACAGAGTAGCCCCAGGCTTGCTGGAAAACTAGACCAGAACTGGAGGTAGGAGGACCCTTTGCCCCTGTATCTCTTTCATGTCCCGACCTTCTGGACATCAACTTGGGCCAAGAGAGTCAGGGACAGGGAATGGGGACAAGAGACGCAGAATGAATGACCACAAGACAGGATTCTGATCAAGTGGCAAACTTTACTTTTCTCAGGCTAGCTTATATAATCAGGATGTGGGGAGGGGCAGAATGGGTTGTTTGTGAGCTAGGTGTTAGTATAGGCAGGATATTGGGAAGCCACAAAGAGGATGTTTGGCAGGGTCAAGAGTTCATGAGTAAGAGGTCCAGGGAGGGTTGCCTAGGTGACTGAGCCTGTGTGTGGAGGACTGTGTCAGGTTGTTTCTTTTCTTGAGCTGAGGTTCTAAGGAGCTGCTATGTAAAGGTTAACTATGTGGCCTGCCAAGAATGGCCTAGGATCTCATGCCAAGCCCTGAGATTTGGCCCTCAACACTTTCCCACAGTTAGTATGAATCCTTCAAGTAAAAACAGGCAGCCTACCCTTGACTTGAGTACCAGATTCATGAGGTAAAATTAACCAGATAAGTTAACAGCTAAACTCAGAAGCCAGCGTCCCATCACCAATACAAACATGACAAGCCAAAACCAAATACTGCAATTGTGTTGTGGGGAGAGACATTTCAGGAACTTTGATTTTGAAAAGAAATGTGGGTCTTAATAAGTCAGTGGTCAGCCATTGCTAACAGCCCAGGTCTGAGTACTTCCCACACTATAGTGCTGTTACTATTAGATGGTGGTCTTATCATTTTACTAACTCAGAAACAAGTTTCTCTTCTATTGCTGGTGTTAAGTAAGGTGCTTAACCCCCAACTCCCCACATACACACACTAGCCACACCCAACTGGAGGTGAATACCGAGACGCATGGCCCTACCAGAAGCAGAAAATAAGTAAGGTATGTGCTATTTTGTTGAACTTTAACAAAGAAAGGTTTCATGAAGATTAGAAAAAGTAGCCAGCTGATAACTCTAACCTGTACCTTAGGCTAATTGTTCGATCCTTACTCAAGGAATCCTCAGACTGCAATTCTCTCCACCAAACCTCATTCTACGCTGCTCCTGTCTCCTCTTGCCTTATATTCCTCTCTCCAACCAGCCACCAATCCTGTTCCCACCTCCCTAGTACTGGGATTAAAGGCTTGAGATCCTAATTGCTGGGATCAAAGGTCTGACCTCACTTTCTCTTTTAAACTGATTCACCATTCTGTGGGCTTGAACTCACATCTGACTAAGATTTGGGATTAAAGGCGTGGCTACCAACGTCTAGCCTCAAGGACTGATTAGTGCCTTAATTGTCTGGGCAACCAATGGCTTTGATGCTAACTAGGAATGTGGATAATTAGTGGCTTAGCCCTTCACTTTGATTTCCAGGCAAGCTTAGTTTTAGATTAAAAACCTATAACTATATTTGCCCTTTTTGTCTAAAATAAAAAAATTACAATTAATATGTTATTCAGGCAAACTTCATTTGTTTGAATACAAACACAATATCTCCATAGATATATGTTTCCTGACCTAAACCATCCCTTTTACCTTCAACCTATGGCCTGGAAACACTGAGGAAGAGGAGGAAGAAATGAAATAAAAGGGAAAGAGCAGGGTGGGCTAAGACATGAGATTTTCTGGGCTCCACACAGTTGTAATCAGTAACCAACAGCAACTGAGCTGACCTGCATTGACCTCAGTTTAGACCACAGTCAGTTTTAGAAAGGGAAAGCCTCACCGAGCCCCACCCTTAATCTCTCAAATTCTCTCTATGAATGCATTCTAGGGGAAGATACATTGCCTGTGGCTGTAGTCCTCTGCCAAGCCCACTAAACTCCAGCACATAGATCCAAATCCACCATCTCACAAAAATTCCCTGGTTATTCTAGTGGGTCTCAAGCAAAAACAATTGAGAGGAGCACTATGGAGATATTGTTTGGAATTGTGTACCAGGGTAACAGAGAGGTAGGTCCTGAGAGTGGGGAGTATTTGAGCTATGAATACACAAAACCACACAGACACTGTGTGTATATATGCATATGTGTGGGGCTGTCAAATAATTAATAATTGAAAAATTTTTTGAATCGAGGTTTCTCTGTGTAATACTGGCAGTCCTGGATGTTTCTTTGCAGATCCTGCTGACCTAAAATCCCAGATATCTGCCATGGGTTTGCTGGTCGAGTGCAGTACACAATCCTACATGACTAAAGTTTTTTAAATGACCATATCAGTCTTTATTTTCTTTTCCATTGTATATTTATGAGTGTTTTGTTTTTTTTTTTGCTTTTTTAATTCCTGAGGCTGTGTTTACCTGAGTAACAGATTTGGATATCGTGAAATACATTTTATAGAAAAATATAAATGACTGAGATCCACCTATTGCTGTTTTATAATGCTTGGATTGAAGAAGTATGCCACACACCCTGGATATTATCTGGTTTAATAGCAGTTAAAATTCTGAGGCAAGGGGAATCTTCTTTTTTCATGTTTTACTTAGTGTTTTTTGTTTAAATTTTTAATTACTACTCATATTTGCATATCTATCCCTGAATTCCCTCGCCCTCCCATCCACCCAGGTTCCCCACCAATTCCCCCCAGCCACCCCTAACTACTCCTCAAGGATAGTGAGGCTCCCCACTAGGGACCTTCAAAATCTGTCATATCGTTTAGGGGATGGCCTATGCCCTCCTTGCTATATCTGGGCACAATAGTATCCCTCCATAGGGAATAGACTCCCAAGTCCATTGTGCTCTATGGATAAAGACTGGCTTTGCTGTTAGTATTCCCATAGACTGTCTTGGCCTCCTAGCTGGCACCCACATTCAGAGGGCTTGATTCGGCTCATTGCTGTTTCCCCAGATTTATGATAAGGGTCTCCCTGCCATCAGTAGGTCAGGTCCACTCTTTCTGCTGGTGTCTCCAAACCTGTCTTGGCTCATTTCCTCATCCCTGTGCAAAACTGATTTCCAGTACTATGGTTCAGTGGTTAGCTGTGGGTGCCTGTTTCTGCTTCAAACAGCAACATGATGAAGCCTCTCATTCCTGTCCCTGCCCCTGGGCTCCCACTTTGTTCAGGGGTTTTTGTTCCAATTCCCTTCATCGATGGACTGCTCTTTGGGTCCTCCTTGATTCCTAGCTCCTCTGGCAGTGTGGATTGTAGACTAGTGTTCCTTTGGTCTATGTCTAAAAATCAAAAATGAGTGAGTAATTACCATGTTTATCCTTTTGTGATTGGGTTACCTCACTCAGTATGGTTTCTCCTAGTTCCTTCCATTTACCTGTGAATTTCAAGGTAAATTGTTTTTTTCCCACTGAGTAGCAATCCATTATGTTAATGAACCAATTTTCTCTATCCATTCTTCATTTGAGGGGCATCTATGTTGCTTCCAGGTTCTGGCTATTACAAATAATGCTGCTACCAACAGAGTTGAACATATGTCCTTAGTGTATGAGTGTGCATTCTTTGGGTATATGCCCACGAGAGGAATTTCTTGATCTTGAGGTAGACTGATTCCCATTTTCCTGCAAAGTTGCTATACTGATATCCAAAGTGGTTGTACAAGTTTGCAATCCCACCAGCAATGGAGGAGAGCGCCTCTTTCTCCACATCTTCTCCAGCATTGATTGTCATGGGTGTTATTGATTTTAGCCATTCTTACAGGAGTAAGATGGTATCTCAGATTGGTTTTGAGTTGCATTTTCCTGATGGCTAAGGATGTTGAGCACTGTCTCCAGTGTCTTTCAGCCATTTTGGATGACTCTGTTGAGAATTCCCTATTTAGTTCTGCACTCCAACTTTTAATTGCAATGTTTGGTGTTTTGGTGGCTACCGTTTTGAGTTAATTGTAGATTTTGGTGATCAGCCCTCTGTCAGATGTGGGATCGGTGAAGATCTTTTCCCATTCTGTGGGCTATTGTTTTATCTTGCTGACTGTGGCCTTTGCTTTACAGAAGTTTCTCAGTTTCCGGAGGTCCCATTTATTAATTGTCAATCTCCATGTTTGTGCCTCTGATATAATGTTCAGAAAGTGGTCTCCTGTGTCAATTTGTTCAAGGGTAATTCCTACTTTCTCTTCTAGAAGATTCAGTGTGGCTGGAAATATGGTGACATCTGTGATCCATTTGCACTTAAGTTTTGTGCATGGTGACAGGTATGAATCTATCTGCAATCTTCTGCATGTCCGAATCCAATTGTACCAGCACCATTTGTTGAAGATGCTATCTTTTTTCCATTGTATATATTTAGCACCTTTGTCAAAAATAAGGTGTTCGTTGGTGCGTGGGTTAATTCAGGGTTTTCAATTTAATTCTATTGGTCTGTCTGTCTATTTTTTGTGCCAATACCAAGCTGTTTTCAGAACTATGGCTCTATAGTAGACCTTGAATCAGGGATGGTGATACCTCCAGAAGATCCTTTATTGTAAAGTGTTTTTTTGGCTATCCTAGGTTTTTTATTTTTCCATATAAAGTTGAGTATTGTAATTTCAATGTCTGTGAAAAACTGTGTTGGGATTTTGATGGGGATTGTGTTGAGTCTGTAGATTGCCTTTGGCAGGATTGCCATTTTTACTATGTTAGTTCTACCTATCCAAGAGCATGGGAGATCTTTCCATTTTCTGGTATCTTCTTTAATTTCTTTCTTTAAAGTCTCAAAGTTCTTATTGTACAGGTCTTTCACTTCTTTGGTTAGTGTTACCCCAAGATATTTTATGTTGCTTGTGGATATTGTGAAAGGTGATGTTTCCCTGATTCCTTTCTCATTGGGTTTTTCATCTGTATATAGGAGGGCTACTGATTTTTTTGAGTGAATTTTGTATCCTGCTACCTTGCTGAAGGTGTTTATAAACTGTAGGTGTTCCTTGGTGTAGTTTTTCAGGTCACTAATGTAGACTATCCTGTCATCTGAAAATAGTGAAAGTTTGACTTCTTCCTTTCCAATTTGTATCCCTTTGATCCCCCTTTCTTGTCTTATTGCTCTAGCTAGAACTTCAAGTACAATATTGAAGAGATTTGGAGAGAGTGGACAGCCTTGTCTTGTTCCTGATTTTAGAGGAAACGCTTTGAGTTTCTCTCCTTTTAGTTTGATGTTGGCTATTGGTTTGGTGTATATTGCGTTTATCATGTTTAGATATGTTCCTGTTATTCCTGTTCTCTCCAAGATCTTTATCATGAAGGGATGTTGGATTTTGTCAAAGGCCTTTTCAGCATCTAGTGAGATGATAATGTGGTTTTTCTTTTTCAGTTTGTTTATATGGTGGATTACATTGATGGATTTTCATATGTTGAACCATCCTTGCATCCCTGGGATGAAGCCTACTTGATCATGGTGGCTGGTTTTTATGATATGTTCTTGGAATTGATTTGCCAATATTTTATTGAGTATTTTAGCATCAATGTTCATGAGGGATATCGGTCTGTAGTTCTCTTTCTTAGTCATATCTTTGTGTGTGTTGGGTATCAAAGTGATTGTAGCCTTGTAGAAAGAGTTTGGCAAAATCCCATCTGCTTCTATTGTGCAGAACAGTTTGAGGAGTACTGGAATTAGCTCTTCTTTGAATTTCTGGTAGAATTATGCAGTGGAGCTGTCTGGCCCTGTGCTTTTTTGGGTTGGGAGGATTTAATGACTGCTTCTATTTCATTAGGGGTTATAGGTCAATTGAAACTGCTTATCTGTTCTTGGTTTAATTTTCGTAAGTGATATCTGTCTGGAAAATTGTCCATTTCCTTTAGATTTTCGAATTTTGTAGAGGACAGGTTTTCAAATATCACCTGAATATCCTCTGGATTTCCTCATTGTCCCTTGTTATATCCCCCTTTTCATTTCTGATTTTGTTAATTAGCCTGCTCTCTCTCTGTCTTTTGGTTAGTTTGTCTAGAGGTTTGTCTATCTTGTTGATCTCCTCAAAGAACCAACTCTTTGTTTCATTGATTCTTTGTACTGTTTTCCTAGTTTCTACTTTACCGATTTCGGCTCTCAGGTTGATTATTTCCTGGCGTCTACTCCTCCTTGGTGAGTTTGCTTCTTTGTGCTCTAAAGCTTTCAGTTGTTCTGTCAATTCTCTAATGTGACTTTTCTCCAGTTTCTTCATTTGAGCACTTAGTGCTATGAACTTTACTCTTAGCACTGCTTCAGAGTATCCCTTATGTTTGGGTATGTTGTGTCTACATTCTCATTAAATTCTAGGAAGTCTTTAATTTCTTTTTTAATTCTTCCTCAACCCAGGAATGGTGCCATTGGATGTTATTTATTTTCCACGAGTATGTAGGTTTTCTGCAATTCGTATTGCTGTTGAATTCTAGCTTTAATGCATGGTGATCTGATAAGATACAGGGGGTTATTTCCATTCTTTTGTAACTATGGAGGTTTGCTTTGCTGCCAACTATGTGGTCAATTTTAGTGAAGGTTCCACATGTTGCTGAGGAGAAGGTATATTCTTTTGTGTTTGGATGGAATGTTCTATAGATATCTGTTAAACCCAGTTGGGTCATAACTTCTGTCAGATCCTTTGTTTCTTTTTTAAGTTTCTGTCTGGTGGTCCTGTCTAGTGGTTAAGGAGGTGTGGAAGTCTCCTAGTATAAGTGTGTGTGGTTTTATGTGTGATTTGAACTTTAGTAATGTTTCTTTTACAAATGTGGATGCCTTGGTATTTGGGGCATAGATATTCAGGATTGAGACTTCATCTTGATGGACTTTTCCTGTGATGAGTATGAAATGACTTTCTTCATCTCTTTTGATTGATTTTAGTTTGAAGTTCAATTTGTTAGATATTAGGATTGCTACACAAGTTTGTTTCTTGAGCCCACTTAAGTGGAAAGACTTTTCCCATCCTTTTATACTCTGAGGTAACACCTGTCTTTGAGGTTGAGGTGTGTTTCTTATAAACAGGAGAAGGATGGATTCTGTCTTCGTATCCATTCTGTTGGCCTATATCCTTTTATGGGTAAGTTAATACCATTGATATTTAGGGATATTAATGTCCATTGTTTGTTGGTTCTTGTTTGCTTTGGATTTATCGTTGGTGGTGTCATTGTGTGTGGATTTTGCCCTCCTGTTTCTTTTTGTGTTTGGTAAAATTAGAGTATCTATTGCCTGTGTTTTTGTGAGTGTAGTTACATTTGTTTGTTTGGAATTTTCCTTCCAGAAACTTTTGTAGTGCTGGATTTGTGGATATGTATAGTTTAAATCTGTTTTTGTCATGGAACATCTTGTTTTCTCCATCTATAGTGATTGAAAGTTTTTCTGGGGTACAGTAGTCTGGGTTGACATCCATGATCCCTTATTGCTTGTAGGGTATCTATCCAAGACCTTCTGGCTTTCAGAGTTTCCAGTGAGAAGTCAGTTGTGATTCTGATTGGTCTGCCTTTATATGTTACTTGGCCTTTTTCCTTTGCTGCTCTTAATATTTTCTCTTTATTCTGTAGATTTGGTGTTTTGATTATTATCTGTTGGGGTGACTTCTTTTTGTGGTCCATTCTGTTTGGTGTCCTGTAAGCTTCTTGTACTTTCATAGGCATATCCTTCTGTATGTTGAGGAAGTTTCCTTGTATGATTTTGTTGAATATGTTTTCTGTACCTTTGAGCAGTGTTTCTTTACCTTCTTCTATACCTATTATTCTTAGGTTTGGTCTTTTTTGCTTTGAACATTTGTGTGCTAAGATAGGCTCCCAAGCTACACAGAGAAACCCTGTCTCCCAAGACAAAACAAAAAAGAATACAAAAGAATAAAAGTGGTGGGTTGGGGCTGTGTTGGCACATACCTTTAACCCTAGTGCTGCAGAGGCAGAAGCACACAGACCTCTGAGTTTGAGGCTAGCCTGGTCTACAGAGCAAGTTACAGGACATCCAGAGCTGTTATACAGAGAAACCTTCATGGTTTTTTGTTGCAGGAGCCCAATGTGGATAATATATTCTTTTGTGAGTAGGGCTAGGCTGTCTGAAATCAGCTAGCAGAGCAAACCACAGGAACCAAAACAGTAAGGAGCAATATTCCGAGGTTTTTTTTTTCTGCTTCATGCTTCTGCCTTGGTTTCACTCAGTTGCTAGGTAAGGTCTTATTTCTGTAATTAAGTTTCAGCCTGATGTAACTGTTTTCTTTTAAAAGATTTTATTTATTTATTTATTTATTTATTTATTTATTTATTTATTTATTATGTATACAACATTCTGCTTCCATGCATATCTGCACACCAGAACAGTGCACCAGATTCCATTACAGATGGTTGTGAGCCACCATGTGATTTCTTGGAATTGAACTCAGGACCTCTGGAATAGGATTCAGTTCTCTTGTCATCTGAGCCATCTCTCTAGCCCCCTCGTTTAAACTTAGTAAAATATTTGAAACTTAGCAGAGAATTTAAAACTTCATAGAGTTACCTTATAGCCCTTAAACAGTTCTACATGTACAAATTTTAGCAGCTTGCTTAAACTTCTTTCTGAGAATGGGTTTTTTTGTGGCTTTGGAGCCTGTCCTGGAATTTGCTCTTTGGACCACGCTGGCCTTGAACTCATAAAGATCCACCTGCCTCTGCCTCCGAGTGGTGCGATTAAAGGCTTGTGACACCAATATCCTAAATTTAAAGGTGTGTGCCACCAAAACCCTGTACTTAAAATCGGGTGCCACCAATGCCCTAATCTTACTTCTGAAAAGATAAACTGTAACAGGTTTTAATAGATTAGCCTCTTTTATAAAAAAAGAACTTTACATTGTCAGGCTTTGCCTAGAAATGATTTTAAATTGAGTCTCTTTAAGTACAAAAATTAATAAAAAGGCATTTAAAAACATAAACATTTAAAAAACTGTTTTTTAAAAAAATTAAATTCCCTTAATGTCTTTCGTAATATATAGAAGCATTAAGATTTTAAATCTTAACTGAAAACTTGTTTCTAAGATGGTACAACTGATTTTCATGCCGTCATCTTTAATCAAGATGGTGGTTTAAGTATCTTTTTTTAACATTAGCAAAATGGCTACTAGTCATTTTGTGTCACGTGGCTGGCTACAAAATGGCAGTGACCTCACCATTTATTTTAGCTACATGCCTGTAATAGAACTTAGGTTATGCCAGGGAACATAACATTTTAAAAGAAGTATACTTAATTTACTTGAGAAATAAACAGGACTTTTTAAACAGAATTAATTTAATATGGTTAAAATATTAAGTTATGTTACCAAATTTTAAAATTGACTATTTGTAGACATGAGAAACCATAACAAACAGTTTACATTTTCTCTTTTAACAACCTTTTCTCTGACCTTCTACGACTTCCTTGAACCCTCTATAACTTTCTTTGTACCTTTGGTTTATTCCCCCGATTTTCTTAGACATTTTTAGACAAATTTCTTTTTTTCTTTATTATTTTAGTACATTCTTTCTCATTTTTCAGTCAACATAAAAATTCTTATCAAAGTCCCCTTTTGTTGTTTTTAATAACTTTAAGGCTTCTTTTTTTTTTTTTTTAGAAAGTCTGGAATAGGCCGGATGGTTCACCCACCTGAGATCCATGTGCTCAAGGCAGAGTCGTGGGGGGGAGTGCCGCTGGTATTACCAGATGCTCAGCCAATGCAGGGGTGGGAAAAAGACCCCCACAGTCCCCCTGCATACCAGGTGGGTGGAGCATAGGGAAGGCTGGGCAGCCAGGCAGATGGCAGCCTTGCAGCCATGTGCTCAGAGTAGCAAAACTCCAGCGGCAAGCCAGGACCTACCACAGGATGGCAGTTGGGGCAGAGACAGCCCCACTTCCCATGCCTCACAGAACGGCAGGTGAAAATAGAAAAGCAGACTCACCTACATCGGCCAGGCTCAGCTGTAAGGGCCGCAGCAATGGTTGGAGTTCAGAGTAGCAGTAAGGGGACTCCACCACAACACATCAGATAACACAGATAACAAACCTGCTCAGTCACCCAGCCAATTCCAACACTCCAAGCCTTACAGAAAACTGTACAGAAACAAAGACTGGAGAAGAAAGTTACCTAGTGTGGTGCCGCGTGACTCAACGGAAGGGGGTGTCGTGGTAGATCCTGAATTGAAAACCAATGATGAAAACACAGACAGAATAGACAGGAAAGAACAGATGACAAACCAATCTGCCTGAGGTGCTTATAAGGCAATGGCTCAGGGAAGACTGGTGGCAGAACCAGGTGGCTACAATAGCCACTAACTGAGGAGGGTCCAAGGGTCCTTGGCCTCCGTTCATACCTCCTGGGTGTCCACAGGGCAGCAGTCTGTGATCCTATGGCACATCTTCGGATCACAGAATCCGGGGTCATGGGTGGTTAGTATGGAGACAGACACAAACAGGAAAAACAGGACAGACACAAGAGACAGGACAAACTGTGTGGCAGACCAAATTACAGACACAGACATGGCACCAAACCAAAATTACAAACAACCCTTGGACTTTCATCCAGGGTGGAACCAAGGGTTCCAGAAACACGCCTGTTTCTGGGCATGTCTTTTTTCCCTATGGTCCAAATCAAATTACCCTCAGACTTTCGTCCAGGGCAGGACTTCAGAGTCTCTCAATATGTCTGTTTCCCCATGAGGTCCAAATTACAAATTCCCAATTACAAGTACAATTCCTGCGCTGGCACAGATCAAATTCAAATCATGGCACCAAACCCACAAAACAGCAAGAGACATCAAACATGGACATAACATTGAACATATAAGTTGCGAGCTCGAATCATCTTACCTCCAAGATTGAATCGAGGGGTGGTTGCAAATCCAGGATGCACCCCCAAATGTTACCCCCAGAAAACTCAGGCCTCTGTGGTCTTAGCCCAGGAGTGTGGTCACCCCAATCACCAGGCTGATTCGAAAGCTTGCTGCAAACTGCATGAGGCTTTATTGCAGGCTAACAAGCTAATCCCATGTAAGCTTGGGTCTTTGACCTGCCCTCCATGGTGATGGCTTGAAAAGACCTTTTATTAACTCTTAATGGTCACTGTGTGCAAGAAAGATCCTCAGTACATAGCTACTGCAGTCAATGTTCTATATTTTGGAATAACACAATATTCATATTCTATATCTTTACAAAATTAATGTACATGTCCAATCTTGGTAGTTTTATTCCATGGTCATAGGACAACACAGTAGCCATACACAACCTAAATTTTATAAGAAATGAAGGTCCTGACACCTCATTCTTTGATCAGGTTTTACAATAATCTTTTCCCGTCAATATGATTCCCTGTAGGGCAGAGGCAACTTCAGCCATTATAACTTAATTTTTGGGTGTAACACAAAATGACCTAAATACTTTGTAGGAAGACTTGCACTCTGTTCTGATTATGTTATTCTTGATTAAGTACAGGATTGGATATTGCAAGAATATCTCAGAGCCTCAACAAGAGACCTCTTGCTTTCTGTTTTTGTTTTTGTTTTTTTTGTGAGATAGGGTTTCTCTGTGTAGCTTTGGAGCCTTTCCTGGCCCTTACTCTGGAGAGCATGCTGGCCTCAAACTCACAGAGGTCTACCTGCCTCTGCCTCCTGAGTGCTGGGATTAAAGATGTATGCCACCAATACCCGTCTTGAGCTCTTGTTTTTTATGTACAACACATCCTCTCAGGCATAAGGAAGACCTTAAAATTATATATTAGGCTATATCCCTAAAACCAAAAGGTAGTATGCACATAATATTTGTGGGGAAGTTTAGAAGCAGTACTTCTTGGAGAAGTCATAAGTTATTCCTAAGAATTTCCATCACTCCAGTATTCCCAAGGTGTAAAAATAAGAATGACCCGAAGGTTGCAACATGTGGAGATCAAAGCCTAAATTAGTTTAGGTCATCATATAGATCAGGTTTGCTGGATCTTGGGCTGGATCCATGGCTTTCACCATTCCCATCAGAAATGGCTGCACTAACATGGACAGCTTCTGTCTTTGCACTAACTCACCATCTTTATATTTTAAGTTTTAAATCTACTATGAAGAATTTGAAAGTGAGCAAATGATGAGACATTTTTGGAGAAGTTTTTGTGTTTAATTTTTGGTGGGATTTGCTTTTGTGAGAAATTTGAACACTAGGCAAGGGACTTATTGATTTGAATGTGTTTGGTGTGTGTAACTTCTAATGGCCAATATCACAGAGGTTTTATATATGGTAAAATTTTATGTAGTTCTTGAAAATATGAGTTATGTGATGTACAGCACAATTAGAGGTCTTTGTCACATTTTTATGTTACTATGTTTTGTCATTTTTCTTCTTATTATTAACACTAGGTATGAAGTCCTGACAGTCCTAGAACTGACTATGTAGACAATGATGACCTCAGACTCACAGATTTCTTCTTGCCTCTGCCTGCTGAGTACTATGATTGCAGGGAAGTACCACTTTGCATGGCTTTCTCAATTTTTGGATGTTGAACTAGATACATAGCTCTGTGTTTAAGTACATGTCAGGGAATATGATGCCCTCTTCTGGCCTCCACAGTCAACAAACAAGCAGGTTGTGCACAGAAATCCTTGTATACAAGTGACCCACATACATTAAAAACAATTCACACGGTTACTTTGGCAGAATTTTATTTCAATATGAACTCTGTGTTATTTTATGTTTTAAAACTTACATAAAGGATTTAAAAAATTTCCTTATCGTTATGTTTCCATTATGTATACCTTGGATTTGTAAGTCAAGAATACTGTATAAATGCTATGTCACATGATTTACAATGGTGGTTGTCTGTTTAGTATGAACTCTGATGTCTTCTAATATTTGAAAGGTGGATATAATAATTCTACAATCTTAACTTTGGTGAAGTTTGTCTGTTTTATGAATTTTCTGATGTGTTCTAAGCTATGAACAGCTACCAAACATCTACTTACATTTCTGTATCTGTAATACCTCTCTCTCCCATGTGAACTATCTGAGGTGTTCTAAAATTTTTCTTTTATAGGCCAAGATTTGTCACTTTACAGATTTTTTAAAAATTCTTTTATTAGTTCAAATTAGGAACAAGCTTGCTTCACATGTCAATCCCTTCTCCCTCTCCCTTCCCTCGACCCCAACATCCCACCTGCATCTAGCCATCCCCTCTCCACTCCCCAGGGAGGGCAAGGCCCTCAAATGGGCTCCCCAAAGTCTACCACAGACATTTTTTTATATTTTCTTTCTGGTATGGGCTCTCTGATGTGTACTAAGATTTTTCTTGGAGGAAAAAGATTTTTCACATGGTGAACATGTGTATGGTTTCTCTCCAGTATGGACTCTCCAATGTTTTCTAAGATTTGAACTGTCGACAAAGGCCATGTCACATTCTTCACATTTGTAAGGTTTCTTTCCAGCATGGATTTTCTTATGTTTTCTGAGATATGTGCATGTGGTAAAACATTTGCCACATTCTCCACATTTATAAGACTTCTCTCCAGTATGAATTTTCTGGTGTTCTCTAAAATATGTGCAAGTAGTAAATGATTTGTCACATTCCTGACATTTGTAAGGCTTCTGTCCTGTGTGAGTTCGTTCATGCACTGTAAGTGTTGACCTCACAGTAAAGGATTTGTCACAGTAATTACATGTGTAAGGTTTCTCTCCAGTATGGATTCTTTGATGCTCTGTAAGTGTTGACTTCACAGTAAAGGATTTGCCACAGTCCTTACAGGTGTAAGGCTTTTCTCCAGTGTGAATTCTCTGATGCTGTTTAAGTTTTGTCTTCACAATAAAGGATTTGTCACAGTCCTTACAGGTGTAAGGCTTTTCTCCAGTGTGAATTCTCTGATGCAGTGTAAGACTTGACCTAGTAGTGAAGGATTTGTCACAGCCCTGACATTTGTAAGACTTCTTTCCTGTATGAATTCTCTTATGCAGTGTAAGATTTGAACTCACATTAAAGGACTTGTTGCAATCTTCACATGTGTAAGGCTTCTCTCCGGTATGAATTCTCTCATGTTTTGTAAGACTTGACTTCATAACAAAGGACTTGTCACAGTACTTACATGTGTAAGGCTTCTCTCCTGTATGAATTCTGTGATGCACAATCAGGTAGGAGGCAGTAGTGAAGCATTTCTTACATTGCTCACACTGGTATGGTTTCTCTCCAGTGTAGTTTGGTTGTTGCAAATGAGTATATGTAGTGTTAAAACATTTATCATATTCTTCCTCTCTGTGTTCTTGCTTTGTGGTAAAGAGTCTGTGATCTTCAGTAATGCTGGAACTCAAATTTAAGGATTCCTCACAGTCTTTAGAAGTGCAAGGTTGTTCTCCAGTGTGCATGTTTTCATGTCTATCTGCATTTGATAAGTCAAGAGAGGCTTCCCCAGGACTACTGCATCTATAGTCATTAGAATTTTCTGTGGTTTCTCTCATTCGGAAAAGAGCACATGTGGAGGGGTCATGAAGAATTTTGCCAAACTCAGTACACTGACAAGACTTCTTTTCAGTCTTCTTATGTTGATGGACAGGATCACATATGTAATAGTTCTCTGCAAAATGATTCAGGTTATATGATTAGGAATTGTTCCAAAATGAAACATCTGATAAATGACCATCTCTCTTAGCTCTCTCATTTGTGAAATTCAACCAGCAAGCACTTAGATATTTTTCTTAAACTGAAATTTAATGTGTTATCTCCAAATCAGACTGGTAGTCTTTAATGTCAGTGAATCACAACTGACATCTCATCCTTATTGAAAACATGTAATGGCACCAGATGGATCAGGAAAGTGAAGAGAAATAGTAAGCTTTGAGATGTGCTCATTGACTCATTAAATATAGAACACATGTGTTTATCTTTAAATAAATCTTCTGAAACTGATGAAGAAGTATTCAATCCAATCCCAGGTTCACTGTACTCATACTTATTGAGAGGCAATGAAGAGTAGGGTTCATAAGACCAAATTTCTTTAAAAACAGTCTTAGTTAAAATATCACAGGGTTTACTTTCCCCCTGGAAAAACATATTAGATTCTTTAAAGTAGCAGAAGGAAAGGCAGTATTCTGCCAGATATCAGGGCCTCAGATCATTTGAGACAGGGATCTCAAGGGCAGCTATTGGATATTTATGTTCTCCATTGTCTGAGCTCCTCATGGTGCTGTGCTTATTAACTTTCTTCTTAGGGTTATTTGAGCCTAGCCAGTACACAAGCTCCTGAGAGAGTTTGCAGAAGGAAGTCTGTCTATTGTCTACTAGGAAGAAAATGAAGGATCAATATCAAGACAGACATCAAGGAAGGCTATTAAAGAAAAATCCTTTTTCTTGCACCCAAATTAGGCTTATAATTTGTACAACTATTCTAATCTGATGTCAAGCACATTAAATCCAATTACACTTTGTACTACTCATCATAGTTAAGGTGTTATTTGCTCTTGTAGTAGTTACAACTTTCACAATGCAACCAGGTACCAGAAAGCTACACTAAAAGTAATGATCAGAAATCTTTTCAAGTAGAATTGAACATGGCAATAGCATTCTCAGCTCTTGTTTTCCCTTTTACCAGAAGACTTCACTGTTGTCTTGCTCATTCCTAAGCCTACTCTGCATTCTCTCCACTCTACATCCCAGGGGTATCTCATTTGCTCCCAAAAGCTTACCAGGCCTACGTTGAATACAAGAATCCACAAGCTTTGTGAAGTAGCCCGTGGCCATGTGCAATTTTGTGAAAGAATTCAGATATCTAACAAAATAATTTGCTCAGCACATGAAGAGAACATAGGGTAGAGCAATGTCGGTATGTTTTCCAGGTGCTATTTCCTGTCAGAATCTTCAAGAACTTTAGGGGAATTTAAAGTGTGTACATCTTGAGATTTTTCTTAGTATTGTACCATGTTACATATAACTAGAGATGTAGAGCTTTAATATATGGGTATAAATGTTATATGATTCTAATTTTTTGAATGCATTATGGAATCAAAATGAGGCATGGTTGACACATTTTACATGCACAATGGAAAGAAACAAAAACCCAAAGTACCATCAAAAGGTTCTTTTCTTCTTCCAAAATTTCTAGGAATTCCTGCTGCTTCTAAGGCAACTTAACATAGAGTGTACAACCAATAATGCCAATACATACAAGGTATTAGTTATGAATTTTAATGCAAAATGTTCTTACCCACAGAGACCAAGTTGTTGTAATTCTCCAACATCACATCAACGTACAAAGCCCTCTGAGAAGAGTCCAGGCATTGCCACTCCTCTCGGGTGAAGTCCACAGACACATCCTTGAATGACAACAGATCCTGAAACAAGAGATTGTTTGGCTAGGTGCATTACTGTAGGTAAGAAGACTAGAGGAATTTAGGGGTGTAGATGATGAACACTATTAATCAAATCGATGACTTTAATATAGTCATCTTTTATAATGAATGTTCTACCTCAGTGAAAATGGTTTGACACAACAGGCTCACAAGCCCTATACACAAAACTACACACATTGAAAGTCTGGACATTGTTATTATCTGTTATGGATGCTATGCTTATGTCCCACAGGGTCAGAGTGTACATGAATCAGAAGGAATACTTATGGCGAGGAAATGTGCTTTAATTGCTTTACCTGTAGATCATGATGACATACAGCGCTTTAATTAATTCTGTGCATTCTTTGATTTTACATGATTCTATTCTAACATGCTCACTTTGTATGTTTGGACCTTAGGACCCTTGCCATTCCATTACACAGAAAAGTGGCAGATAAAGGAAGGCATAATTCATAGTTCACAGGCAAATAATTTTCTCTTTTTTCCACAGCAGTTATGTGTGTAATGTCACTGAATTCTGTTGTTTTAAACATTAACATAGAAGAACAGGTAATCTATGTGATAACTTTTACACATATTTTTGAGACCTTACCAAGGAGATAGAAAAAGCCACATCAACCACATTTGACATAATCTAAAATTTCCCTGCTAAAATAGGAATATGTCAACTTAGGCTAAATAACAATTTCTAATATTTGGAAGAATATTTCATTTCTGTAGTGTTTTAAAACTTGAGTGAAGTCCTGTTACAGGATATGTGTTTACATTGCATGAGTGTGTGTGTATGTATCGCCTCTCCTGCCTAATGTACCTGATTGGTTTAATAAAGAGCCAAATGAACATTAACTAAGGCAGACTTTCTCAGAAAGAGAGAACTCAGGAAGAATCTAGTAGGGGGGTAGATTCCAGCAAGACCAATAGCAAAACGTGAGCAAAGAAGGACAGATAATAAGCCACATGACAGAACATAGATTCATATAAAAAGGTAAATTTGAGTTATAAGAGGGTCAAGACTAAACTAAAGGCCAAGTTTTTTTCATAAATAACAATACGTCTCTGTGTCATTGTTGGAGAGCTGGTTGTCCCACAAGATAAATCCAAGTACAATGTCCAAATATACATCCTATGGTGTTTAAGTTGTACTTAAGCAAGTAAACATAACTATAAATGTGGATGCATTCAGAAGTGGCATATACTTAATGTCAATTTTCATAATAAAATTTAAAATATTACCACTGGCAAAAATTAATGACTTGCAATATCAAAACATACAGTATTTTTAGAAAAGTGGACATGTCCACTGACCTGCGACATGTTTACTGGAGATTCAGCCATTTCTGTTTTTCTTCTGTGAGTTTTTTTTTTACAGGAACAATGAGCAGATAGATGGCTTGCTATCCTTTCATATAAGTGACCAAAAAGAGAAAGGAAAAATTAGTACATATGGCTGTTAGACAAAATATCACATCACATGATAAAACCCAACCAAAAAGTACCAGGTATCCAGGTAATGATCCTAAATCCAGAGAACCTTGAATGACATTTAAAGCTTGAAGGAAAAATTAGTATAAACTATATTATATCCAGAAAAAATTATATCTTAAAATTGATGGAGACCCAAGTGTATTTCAAAATACTCTCAAGTTAAGATCATTGATTTCACTAAAGCAGTTTTACAGATAACAATTAGTGGCAAAATTTATACAGGAGTATCAGAGGATTTACCCATGAGAAAATTGGCAATGATAAATTACACATGATGAATATTAAATCCCAGAGGTAATCATCCATGGGCAAATCAGCAAATTACTAATCCTCACAAAGAAGGAAGGAAAATACTGCTAACAGTCCAGGCTGCATCAACACTAAAAAGGGAAAGCATAGTCTATATATATGTCATTACCAAAAATCTAACCAAACTGGAAATCGAAGTGGATATTTCTCAAATAAAAAAAAATCATCACCTAAATAAATTCTGCAAGTCAACCTATCCCTTCCACTCCTTGGCAAATTCTCAAATGCGTCAGCATCCTTTTCCACAGATAATTGTTCATCCGTATTCACTGCTGCTCTAGTCACAATAGCTACAAAATGGAACCCTCTAAATGTCCTTGACTTGGATAAATGGATAGTGAAAATGTGGTACACATACACTATGAAATACTATTAAGCTGTAAAGAGAATTGAAATCATGATCTTTTCAGCTAAATGGATGGACCAAGAAAAGATCATATTGTGTGGAGAAACCCAGACCCAGAAAGACAGACATTGCCACTTCTCTCTTACAAGAAGTTCTCATCTCCAAATCTTCAGATGTGAGTCCACAACCTGGAGTCACTGCAGTAACCAGAGGAGTAAAAGGAGACCACTATGGGGTGAGGTGGAGTAATAGACATAATAAAACTAGGGAACAATGATGTAAAAATGGGGAACTGGAATAAAGGTGTGTGTGTGTGTGAGAGAGAGAGAGAGAGAAAAGTATGGACTAGGGAGAGACATGAACACAGATGAGTAAAATAGAAGTCATGATGTCTGGAAAAAGTCACAAGGAATCTTACTATTATCATGTTCCAAAACTGCCTACAGTACACATGTGTCTGTAAGCATGTACAGTTAGAGTATAAATGAAAATTTCCCATCTCAGCTGATGATGCTCCTCACAAGAGTCATAGATTTTGTCACACACCACCCACAGCAGCCTGCTTTGAAGTTGTTGGTCACAGCTGTCCTTGAGATTCCCTAAACAGTACAGGCTTCTGGGATTGTCCACATTTGCCACCCACAGGTTGGAGGTGAGCCCCTACTGCTGAAGAAGCCATGTGCTTCATTCACAGCCAGAGAACTGGAGATGGACCAGAATTTAAATCCTCCTTACTGGGGACTAGCTTTCATGGTATCATAAGGCAACATTCAAGCTTTTAAACGACGCATCCTACAGTCCTACCCAACTATGACAACTATGGATGAAAACAATGATCTACACTGCACCAAAACATAAAGGGTGCAAGAGTCACACACACACATTGTTGGAAACCAACAGCTTCTAATTGGACTCGAGGCCTTCTCAACAGGAGGGAAATCATGCCTAGTACTGGAAACCTAGGCATATTCTGGGTTTAGTGAAAGACAGTTCTGGGAGGAGAACCTAAAATTACTATGCAAGACTTACATTTATTTTAATATAAAATTGATTTGCCTCCTAATATCAATTCTTATGTATAAGTCTTCTCAAAGGTATATTAGGATAATTATGAGGTCTTTCTCAGTGGATGTGTATAGATTGATTTTTTGTAAATCAGAATGAAGCAAGACTGAGTTCATGAGCTGGGCGGTGGTGGTCCACACCTTTAATCCCAGCATTGGGTTGGCAGAGGAAGGAGGATCTCTATGAGTTCAAGACCAGACTCGAAAACAAAAGCTAGCACCAGGACAGCCTCCAAAGCCACAGAGAAAACCTGTCTCAAAAAAAACCACAAAAGAGAAATAACTGAGTTCATGTCCACATATCTTTAGGTACTACCTTCCTCAATCTCCCTTTTCCAGGGATTTTAGTTTCGATCCACAGGTGAGTGGGTCTGGGTTATCATTTGTTTACCTTACACTTGAGAAAGACATCATTCAGAAAGCACCTAGATTTCTAACTCAGTACTGTACTCAATTGAGAAAGATGCAAGATTCTACTAACGATTCTCACTCATCACGCAGAGTCACAATACTGAAAATACCTAGTATGCATTTTCAGTGAGGTGTAACCTGAGTGCCACTTCCAGTCACTTCTTAGTCAAATCTCAGGTGCAGAAATGGAGCTGAATGATTGGAATCACAAAAGCATACAAAAATGAAGTATTGAATTTATTTTGGACCAGATTTGATGAATGTCTTAAAACTGTCAACGGGAATCACATTTGCAGAACAATCTTCTAAGAAACACTGAGGACAAGCAAAGAGACTGCAAGGAAACTATTCTCACACACAGAAAGCAGAATGGTGCAATTGGGTAAAATCCCCTCTCAGAATGGACCCCTGTAAACAGGTTGCTGGCATTGACCCTCCTCCTGTGAGAAGTCAAGGAACACACCACTGGGCCTCAACAGACCACACAATAGAACACAATAGGTTTTGTAGTCAAACATCTAATTAGTCTTAATAAACCCAGAGTCAGATATCACTATAAATGTTGAAAAATCAGAGAAGTCAAATGCCAACCTCTAGTGAGATTTCTTACCTCTCCTGAATCCTCAGGCCAAAAGGATGAGATCCAGTTTCTAGAAGTTCTCTGACTGAATGGTCTTAACTGGTATATGCTCCTGCCTTATATATCCCTCTCTGCCCAACCAAATTACTTAATGTGTCCACCTCCCTAGTGCTGGATTAAAGGTGTGTGACCCCCAAGGACTGGTATTAAAGGTGTGGGCTCTATATTCTTTTTGAGACTGATTAACTCTCCTGTAGCCTTTGGTGGCCTTGAACTGGTATCTGTTTATTTTCTCATCCCTTGGGCTGGGATTAAAGGTGTGGGCCTCCACTGCCTGGCTTCTATGGTTTACTAGCTGCTAGCTCCCAAGCTTTAACGGTTGTTTTTATGCACACCTTTAATATTAGTACTTGGGAGACTGAGATGGATGGAACTCTTGAGGTCAAATACATCCTGTTATACATGGTGAGTCCTGGGCAAGACAGAGCAATACCTTGAGTTCAGGTCTCAAAAACAGCAAACACAGGAACAAAATTCGAAATTTGATCATGTGTTCATGAACAGAGTATATATTTTGGACCAAAAAACACAAGACTCCTGTTGCGATTTTTTGATGTAAATGAGTTATTGTAATTACTCAAAAAGATGCTTTCTAATTTTATCCTGTATGATAATACCTTTTCATCTTTTTTCTTCCTCAACCCTTGGAGTCATGGTTTCTGTTTAATACCAGCTATTCTTAAACTCCCACTGTGGACCAGTCTGGCAAGTAACTCTAAGATCTGCCACTACTCCCAAATACTAGAATTAAGGGCTAGTGTCAAAGCCACCCGTTTTGTAACACCTTTTATAATTGTGAAAATGATGTGATCTGATACCATAAAATATGTTTTTCCAGGCTATAAGGCGCAACATTAAAAACACAGCAGGAGAAGACAAATTTCTTATTTTTCCTTTTTTCCCCCTGAGATAAGATCTCAGCATGAATCCCTGGCTGTCATAGAACTCACTACTGAGATCAGTCTAGCTTACATCTAACCTGCCATTCCTCCCTGGTGGCTGTTTAAAGGCGCTTGCCACCAAGCTGTCAAAGATACTACTACTGTCCTGCTGACTTGTGACTTTTCTATGACTACTGACCTGAAACCTATGACTCACTCTGTTTAGTTTTTGATTCACAATGAGTGTCTGCCCTTTTTTCTCACCACCCAGGTCTGCACCAGGAATTCCCCACATTGAAGTCCTGGAATTTATATTATATCTGTTACTTTGTATTTGACACTTAACTCTTTATCTTCACTGTGAAACTTCCCATGCCTCACTCACTTGGTATTCAAAATCCAATTACTGAGAATTTTCTAGCCTCTTCCACTCTGCAGTTTTTCAGTTCAACCATCTAAAGTCTAACTCCCTCCCAACTTCTCTTTTCAGGGGAGTGGTCCTGCCACAATGCACCAGTCCCTCCCACTGTCTCAAATTGTCTTCCACACAGTTAATTCCAGCATGCCCTAGACCGGCTCCACACAGACTATCCACATGTTTGCTGCCAGCCCAGAGCAGAACCGAGTGTAGGAGAACTCTGCACCCCAGTACTTGACCTACATGGTGAGAATGAATCCTTCAGATAAAAACAGGTAGCTGAACCTCAACTTAAAACTACCAAACTCCTTGGCTTCAATTTACATCAAACAAAAACAAGCAAAATTCTCAATGATAGAGTCTCATCTTTAACATAAAACTGACAAGCCAAAGCAAATACTGCAAGTGTGAGTTGGGGAGAGACATTTTATGAACTTGGATTCTGAATAGCAGGTGCATGCCCTTAATCCCAGCCCTCTCCTGGCAGAGTCTGGTAGATCTCTGTGCGTTCAAAGCAAGACTATTTCTACAGAGCGAGTTCCAGGGCAGGATCCAAAGCAATAGAGGGAAACCCTGTCTCAAAAACAAAATAAAAGAAATAGAAAATGAAAAAAATCGGCAATGGTTGTGCATGCCTTTAATCCCAGCCCTCAGGAGGCAGAGGCAGAGGCAGAGGCAGGCAGAGGCAGACAGATCTCTATGAGTTTGAGACCTCCCTGGGCTACAAGACCTAATTACAGGAGAGCCACCAAAGCCACAGGGGAAACCTGCCTCAGAACCCCCTCCCCCACCACCCAAAATAAAAATACTTGTCTCAATATGTCAGTCATCAGCCCATGCTAATTGCCCAAGTCTGAGTTCATCGTGCACTGTCCTGTTGTCATCAGTAGATGGTAGTCTTATCATTTTAGTAACTCAAAAACATGCTTGCATTCTGTGGCTGAAGTTATCTAAGGTGCTTAGTCTCCCCCCCTACCATCCACACCCACCCCTAGGTCAATGCCAAGACTAATGGCTCTACCAGATACAGAAAATAAGTAAGGTGTGTGTTGTGTTATTTTGTCATCTAACCAATAAAGCTTTCCTTAACATTAGAAAAGCAGAGAGAACAGCCCCTAGTTCTTACCTCTATCTCAGTGAAAATGCGTGATCCTGTCTCAAGGAATCTTCACATGCAATGCTCTCCACCAAACTTCAGACTGAACTGCTCCTGTCTCCTCCTGACTTATATTCCTGTCTCCAACCAGCCATCATTCCTGTTCCCACCTCCCTAGTGCTGGGATTAAAGGCTTTTGATCCTAATTGCTGGGATAAAAGGTGTGAGCTCCTTTCTCTTTTAGAATGATTCATTTTTGTGTAGGCCAGGGTGGCCTTGAACTCACAGAGATCCATCTGCAACTGTCTCCAGAGTCCTGTAATTAAAGGTGTGGCCACCACTTCCTTGCCTCTATGACTAACTAGTGCCTTAGGTGTGAGGCTAACCAGTGATTTTGGTCTTAACTAGGAGTAAGCTTAACTCGTGGCTTAGCTCTACACTCAGATTTAGGCAAGCTTACTGGGTAAATTACAAACAACATATCACTACACTTACACTTTTCGTCTAGAATAAAAAAAGTTACAACTAATATATTATTAAGGCAAGCATCTTTTTTTTATTACAAGAACTGCATCTCTACAGGTATGTGTTTCTTGCCCTAAGAAATCAGTCACACCTTAAATCTTTGGCTATGGGATCACTGTGGAAGCAGAGGAAAAAGAAAATAAGAATGGAAAGAGAAGGAAAGTCTAAGACATGCCACTCTCTAGATTCCATACAGCTGCTGTGATCACTAACCAACAACAGCTGAACTTACTTACATAGACCTCATCCTAGACCACAATCAGTAAATCAGTGTAGGAAAGGGGAAGGCTCACAGAATCCCACCTTTACCTCTCAAATGCTGTCTGTGGATGCATTTTAGGAGGAGATACTTTGCCTTTAGTTGTAGTCCTCTGCTGAGGCCATGCTCCAACACGTAACTCCAAATCCTCAGTCTCACAAAAGTCCCTGGTTAATGCAGTGGTTCTCAAGCAAAATCAGTAGAGAGGAACGTAGTGGAGAGATTGGTTGAAATTGTGGACCAGTGTAGTAGAGAGGTAGGTGGTGAGAGTGGAAAGTGTTTAGGTGTGCATGCACAGAAACACACAGTGTGTGTATATATGAATATGTGTGGGTGGGAAATAATATATATATATATATATATATATATATATATTATATATATATATGTTTTTGGAATCAGGGTTTCCCTGTGTAACACTAGCAGTCCTGGAACTTACTTGGTAGATCAGGCTGGTCAAAAACCCCAGATATCTGCCTACCTCTGCATTGGGAAGTGTTGAAATTAGTGGCATACACCATCCCATCCGGCTCAGACTTTTAAAATGACCATTTCAGTTTGTATTTTCTTTTTGATGGTATAATTTTTTTGTTTTGGTTTAGTGTCATATTTTTTGAGACTGTGTTTGCCTAAGTAACAATCAGCCATGCATGTCCTAAACTCCCTTTATAGATAAGGATGATCTTGGACTCACTGATATCCACCTATCTCTGTTCAGTAATGCTGGGATTAAAGAAGTTTACCACCCATTCCACCGACTGACCCAGGAACTAGGTGAGTGAGTCTCTGCCCTTCCCCAGCTCCCACCCAAAACATCACTCACCCAGAAATCCTCCCCCACCTGCGCCTGGGGGCTTGGGGTAGACACACCCAGGCAGGGAGGAGCTCCCTGCTCCCTGAATCTGCTAGCACCCCACTCTTCCATTCCACCAACCGACCCAGGAACTAGTGAGGAGACTACCAGGAGAGTCAAGACCACCCAGAGTTGTGGACATTGAATTCCTGGCCCCCACACACCACTGGGTCACAAGAGGAGATAGAGAGACCCCCACCTGCATCCACTTAAAGAAGATATGGGACGAAGACAGAATAAGATTTCACTGAACAACAGAAAGACCAATATGACACCACCAGAATCTAGGGACTCCACTCCAGCAAGATCTGAAAAGCCCAACACAGTGTACGAAGATGAGATGGACCTCAAAAATTATCTCAGCAAGATGACAGAGACCTTTAAAGAGGAAACAAGAAAATCCCTTAAAGAAACAGAAGAAAAAGCAAACAAAAAATTAAACGAAATGGAGGAAAAGACAAACCAAAAAATTCAAGAAATAAATAAATCTCTTAAAGAATCTAAAGAAAGCCAAGAAAAAAACATCCAAACAAGTGAAGGAAGCTCTTGAAACAGTTCAAAGCATGAAAGCTGAAATAGACACTATGAAGAAAACACAGAATGAGGCGATGCTGGAAATGGAAAGGCTGGATAAACGATCAGGAACTAAAGATGTGAGTATAACCAACAGAATTCAAGAGATGGAAGAGAGAATCTCAGCTACTGAAGACTCGCTAGAGGATATACATTCATCAACCAAAGAAAACCTCAAGTCCAACGAATCCCTAACACAAAATATCCAGGAAATATGGGACACCGTAAAAAGGCCAAACCTCAGAATAATAGGTGTAGGAGAAGGTGAAGAAACATTGCTCAAAAGTACAGAAAACATATTCAACAAAATCATACAAGGAAACTTCCCCAACATACAGAAGGATATGCCTATGAACGTACAAGAAGCTTACAGGACACCAAACAGACTGGACCACAAAAAGAAGTCCCCCAGACACATAATAATCAAAACACCAAATCTACAGAATAAAGAGAAAATATTAAGAGCAGCAAAGAAAAAAGGCCAAGTATCATACATAAAAAGGAAACTAATAAGAATCACACCCGACTTCTCAATGGAAACTCTGAAAGCCAGAAGGTCTTGGATAGATACCCTACAAGCATTAAGGGATCATGGATGTCAACCCAGACTACTGTACCCAGAAAAACTTTCAATCAGTATAGATGGAGAAAACAAGATATTCCATGACAAAAACAGATTTAAACAATACATATCCACAAATCCAGCACTACAGAAGGTTCTGGAAGGAAAACTCCAACCCAACGAACATAACTACACTCACAAAAACACTGGCAATAGATAATCTAATTTTACCAAACACAAAAAGATAGGAGGGCGAAATCCACATGCAATGACACCACCAACAATAATTCCAAAACAAACAAGAACCAATGAACAATGGACATTAATATCCCTAAATGTCAATGGTCTTAACTTACCCATAAAAAGATATAGGCTAACAGAATGGATACGAAAACAGAATCCATCCTTCTGCTGTTTACAAGAAACACACCTCAATTTCGAAGACAGGCAATACCTCAGAGTAAAAGGATGGGAAAAATTTTTCCAATCAAATGACCTCAAGAAACAAGCTGGTGTAGCAATCCTAATATCTAACAAATTAGACTTTAAACTGAAAGCAATCAGAAGAGATGAAGAAGGGCATTTCATACTCATCACAGGAAAAGTCCATCAAGATGAAGATTCAATCCTGAACATCTATGCCCCTAATATGAAAGTACCCACATTTGTAAAAGAAACATTACTAAAGCTCAAATCACACATAGAACCACACACACTTATAGTAGGAGACTTCAACACCCCCCTTACACCACTAGACAGGAACACTAGACAGAAACTTAACAAAGAAACAAAGGATCTGACAGAAGTTATGACCCAACTGGGTTTAACAGATATCTATAGAACATTCCATCCAAACACAAAAGAATATACCTTCTTCTCAGCGCCACATGGAACCTTCTCAAAAATTGACCACATAGTTGGCAGCAATGCTAACCTCCACAGTTACAAAAGAATTGAAATAAACCCCTGTATCTTATCAGACCACCATGCATTAAAGCTAGAATTCAACAGCAATACAAATTGCAGAATACTTACATTCACGTGGAAAATGAATAACACCCAATTGCACCATTCCTGGGTTGAGGAAGAAATAAAAAAGAAATTAAAGACTTCCTAGAATTTAATGAGAATGTAGACACCATATACCTACACTTATGGGAAACTCTGAAAGCAGTGCTAAGAGGGAAGTTCATAGCACTAAGTGCCCACATGAAGAAACTGGAGAAAAGTCACATTAGAGAATTGACAGAACAACTGAAAGCTTTAGAGCAAAAAGAAGCAAACACACCAAGGAGGAGTAGACGCCAGGAAATAATCAACCTGAGAGCCGAAATCAATCAAAGTAGAAACTAGGAAAACAATACAAAGAATCAATGAAACAAAGAGTTGGTTCTTTGAGAAGATCAATAAGATAGACAAACCTCTAGCCATACTAACCAAAAGGCAGAGAGAGAACATGCTAATTAACAAAATCAGAAACGAAAAAGGGGATATAACAACAGACCCTGAGGAAATCCAGAGAATCTTCAGGTCATACTTTGAAAACCTGTATTCCACAAAATTGGAAAATCTAAAGTAAATGGACAGCTTTCTGGATAAATATCACTTACCAAAATTAAATCAAGATCAGATAAACAGTTTAAATTGACCTATAACCCCTAATGAAATAGAAGCAGTCATCAAAAGCCTCCCAACCAAAAAAAGCCCAGGGCGAGATGGCTTCACTGCTGAATTCTACCAGAAATTCAAACAAGAGCTAATTCCAGTACTCCTCAAAATGTTCTGCACAACAGATGCAGATGGGATATTGCCAAACTCTTTCTACGAGGCCACAATCACTTTCATACCCAAGCCACACAAAGATGAGACTAAGAAAGAGAACTACAGACCGACATCCCTCATGAATATCGATGCTAAAATACTCAATAAAATATTGGCAAACCGAATCCAAGAACATATCATCCACCATGATCAAGTAGGCTTCCTCCCAGGGATGCAAGGATGGTTCAACATTCGAAAATTCATTAGTATTTTTCTAGAGTCTAAATCTGCTACCTGTAACTCTACTGCCCTGGATAGTCTTTGTAAAAAGTCAGTGAATTTTTCTATCTGTCCCTGTGCTATCTTAGTCTAGGGTTCTTCTCTTTTTCCTGGTTCATGAACCTTTCTTTACCCAGGCATTTAAGCCTGCTGTCCTGCATGACAATATGTGCTCATCATAACCAGCCTGAGCCTACTGGTCAGCATAAAGATGCTCAACAAGAATCTTGCCTTGGGGAGATTCATAACCTTTCTTTAAGACTTGAATCTCCAGGGCTTTTGCTTCATCCCTCCATAGAGAGCTCCACTGCATTTGAGATGAAATTTTAAGCTCAGCTGATATTAGGAGTTCCCAGTCTATGGGTGTTACTTAATTAAAGGTTGTTCACCAATTTAATAATTCTTTGATATGAGGGCTATTGAGACCATATGAAACAAGATTCCTTAATTTCTTTCAATTCTTTTAGTTTTATTGATCCCCATTTGCCTGCTATGTGGTCATTTGGATATATTTTGATGGCTGTTTTTCTGTCATAGTCACTGGGAAGACCAGTGGTCTGGGGCTAACAAACTTAGGAAGGTTTTCCTAATAGGTGCATTGGATTGGGACAAATCCATTTCGGAGTCATCCAAGGTTTGGATCCTGGCAACCACTGTCTCATTGAGAGATTGAGATTCATAAATCATATAAGATTTAAAAAACTTCATAGAATCATTCATTTTTCTTGTTTCTTTAATTTACACATGCTTCTAAAGCTTTAATAGTGTCATCCTTAGAAAGTGTCTGAATGGCATGTAAATTGCCTTTTAAATATCGAGTCCTAGACTCCAGCTTTTGGCCTGTGGCAGTACATTCATCAGACATGGAGTGAATTGTCCGTACCAGTTCACTAATCCTGTCCTGGTACTTAGCTATCTTTCTATTTAAGGCATCAGACATGGGAAAAATTTTGGGTTCTATTTGGCCATGAGTTTCTTCTGCCTGTTTTAGTAATGTAGCATGGATAGACTTAGTGTCCTCAACTTTTTTACCTAAAAGTTTTATGTCTTGCATTTCAGAGATCAAGTTTTCCTGGCTGGCTTTTATATTTTGCATCCAAGCTCAAGCTGACAATAATCCATATAGGTTCTTTTTCCTGTTCCCCGTGTCTCAGTACTCTGGGTAGCGATATCATATGAACTATGACACTGACCACTAACATAGTATATAGGTATGTTACCTGCTTCATGTAAGAAGCAGGAATGTTACCAATTGTCTGCACTGTCAGACATTTAGCCATATGCGAATTTACCCACCAGTTTCCCTGCCAGTCGCAGTAACTGTGTGTGACCAGCAGGTGGTGCATGTGGCCAGTTGTGGTGGCCCCAGCGTTCATCTGCAGATGGTCAAGTTGGTCTCAAGATAATTATGAAAAATATCTAAATTGCTTTCAGACAAACTTAGAATGGATGGAAAGGATGGGCTTTTGCTAGAAGGAGGGCTTTGGAAACCCACAGGGCTGTAGGTGGTTCCAGGCACCAGGGCTGTATCCAGTGTGACTCGCCTGAGCATGGTGCAGTAGCTACAGTGGCCTCATTGTATAAAATGAAAGGGGAGGAGCCTCAGGTCTGGAAAACCCTTGGAAGACACCAGGCACTTTTTCAAATGAATGAAACTACAGAAAACTCTAATGACTATAGATGCAGTAGTCCTGGGGATGCCACCCTTGACTTATCAAATGCAGATAGACATGAAAGCATGCACACTGGAGAAGAACCTAGCACTTCTAAAGATTGTGAAAAATCCTTAAATTTGAGTCCTAGCCTTACTCAAAACCAGAGACTCTGCGTGACAAAGAAAGAATGCAGGGAGGGAGAACATGATACATGTTTGACACTACATATACTCTTTTGCAGCAACCAAACTACATTGGAGACAAACCATAACAGTGTGAGCAATGTAAGAAGTGCTTCACTACGGCCTCATACCTGATTGTGCATCACAGAATTCATACAGGAGAGAAGCCTTATACATGTAAGTACTGTGACAAGTCCTTTATTATGAAGTCAAGTCTTACAAACACGAGAGAATTCATACTGCAGGAAGCCTTGCAGATGTAAGGATTGTAACAAGTCCTTTCATGTGAGTTCAAATCTTACACTGCATAAGTGAATTCATACAAGAAAGAAGCGTTACAAATATCAGGGCTGTGACAAATCCTTCACTATGAGGTCAAGTCTTACACTGCATCAGAGAAGTCATACAGGAGAAAAGCCTTACACATATAAGGCCTGTGACAAATCCTTTACTGTGTTCCCCTTTTTTGGCATCCTATCCAGTGTAAGCTATCATTGGTGTTTTTGATTTCAGCCATGCTGACTGGAGTAAGATGGTATCTCAGAGTTATTTTGATTTGCATTTCCCTGATGGCTAATGATGTTGAGCTCTTTCTTATGTGTCTTTCAGCCATTTTAGATTCCTCTGTTGAGAATTGTCTATTTAGTTCTGTACCCCACTTTTTAATTGGATTGTTTGGTTTTTTTGGAGACTAGCTTCTTGAGTTCTTTGTATATTTTGGAAACTTCTGTCAGACGTCGCCTTGGTGAATACCTTTTCCCATTCTGTGGGCTGTCGTTTTGGCTTGCAGATTGTGTGTTTTCCCTTACAGAGCTTCTCAGTTGCAGGAGGTTCCATTTATCAATTTTCATTCTCAATGTCCAGGCTACTGGTGTAATGTTCAGGAATTGGTCTCCTGTACCAATTTATTCAAGGATATTTCCCACTTTCTCTTCTAATAGGTTACATAACTGTTACTGTAATGATTGTTACATAACCAATGATAACTCTTTCTGCCAGCTGCCTGGGTTCTTCGGTGACACTAGGGCCCCCAAATAACACAGAGTTTTATATTAGTTACATTGCTGCATGTCAGTGACCAGGATTTCTTATTTGCTATCTCAGTCTTAATTATCAAACATAACTACTAATCTATATATTTTTATATGGACTTATCTTACTGAGGATGTCGGCCTTATGCGTCCTCTCTTCCTGGGATCACTAGGCGACTCTCTCCTTTTCTTACATTTCCCAGAATCCTCGTCTCCTAGTTTCACCTAACTTGCTTCTCTACATGCCAAGAGTGCTTTATTTATCAACGAATAACTCT